>NC_135236.1:491587508-492187508 GCF_051348905.1 Ranitomeya variabilis | reverse complement strand
ACATGTCGCATGATGTCACATGTTGCATGGCGCATGTCGTCGCATGGTGCATGTTGTCGCATGCTGCATGTTGTCACATGTTGCATGGCGCATGTCGTCGCATGGTGCATGTCATCGCATGGTGCATGTCGTCGCATGGTGCGTGTTCTGTATGTGTGTTCTATGTATGTATGTTTTGTTTTTTACATTCAACACATTAGCCGGATGATGGGACTACTACTGTCCCATCATTGGCTAATGTGTCACTCACTGTCACTGTAGCAGGCAGAGCCCGATGGGACTTGTAGTCCCATCGGACGATGCCTGTACACAGAGACAACGCCGCCGCAACCACCACCGCACAGCCACACTCCAGCACCTTCGGTTTCACCGAGCAGACCCCCGCTGTCGCACCGGCCGCTGATGCACCGGCCGCCGACGCACCGGCCGCCGACGCACCGGCCGCCGCCGCCACGGCACCGGACACCGCCACGGGACCGGCCGCCGACGCTACGGCACTGGACGCTGACGCACCGGCCGCCGCCACGGCACCAGACGCAGACGCACCAGCCGCCGCCACGGGGCTGCACATCGGCCAGCAGATCCCAGCACAGACACCAGCACAGCCCCGCCCACCCCGAGCAAAGCCCCGCCCCCAGCACAGCGCTGCAAGCAGCCCACAGCCCCACCCACAGCCCAGTCACTCTTGAATGACTGCTGACTGTGCGGCTTGGAGACGCCTGTTACTGACGTCGCGTCAATTTCCAGAGTCTGGAAATTGACGTGACGTCGGCGGAAATTAGCGGTGGCTGCAGCCTGGGGGTCACGTGACCGGACTCAGCCGCCGCCATAGCGCCGCTCGTAGGCGAAAACGGCAACAGAAGGTATTAGTAAAATTCATTAAAGGCCTCGGGGGGATACATTGGGGGGTTAACTGAAAGTAGTGGACAACCCCTTTAATGACTGTAGGTTTCCCAGATCCTACTGCTGCATGCCAGGCTGCAATCCACATTCCTTCAACACTATACTTGATCGATTGTACAAGATGTTTTTGGGAATTCAGTTTTATTTTTTGCCAAACACTTCTACTGCGGTCTCATTAGTCTTAGCTTTAGTGGTTGGTTGGTTTTATTTATTTTACCTACTTACACACATTTCTGTCCAGGCCTATTTCATGAGTTTTATTTTTTTTAAATTCTGTGGAAGCATGGTTGAAGAGCAATGTCTGACTTTCATTTGTACATTTTCAAAGATCTTTTATTTATTATTACTTTTGTCAGATTCAAGTTATTTCTGTGACCTTTGTGGGTTTTTCGGTCATGATACGAGGGGTACCAACAATTTTGACCACGTGTGTACAGTCATGGCCAAAAGTTTTGAGAATGACACCCAAATTATATTTTCACATGATCTGCTGCCCTCTGGTTTTTATTAGTGTTTTTCTGATGTTTATATCACATACAGAAATATAATTGCAATCATATTATAAGTACCAATAGGTTATATTGACAGTTAGAATGAGTTAATGCAGCAAGTCAATATTTTCAGTGTTGACCCTTCTTCAAGACCTCTGCAATTCTCCCTGGCATGCTCTCAATCAACTTCTGGACCAAATCCTGACTGATAGCAGTCCATTCTTGCATAATCAATGCTTGCATTTTGCCAGAATTTGTTGGTTTTTGTTTGTCCACCCGTCTCTTGATGATTGACCACAAGTTCTCAATGGGATTAAGATCTGGGGAGTTTCCAGGCCATGGACCCAAAATCTCTATGTTTTGTTCCATGAGCCATTTAGTTATCACCTTTGCTTTATGGCAAGGTGCTCCATCATGCTGGAAAAAGCATTATTGGGCGCCAAACTGCTCTTGGACGGTTGGGAGAAGTTGCTCTTGGAGGACATTCTGGTACCATTCTTTATTCATGGCTGTGTTTTTAGGCAAGACTGTGATTGAGCCGATTCCCTTGGCTGAGAAGCAACCCCACACATGAATGGTTTCAGGATGCTTTACAGTTGGCATGAGACAAGACTGGTGGTAGCGCTCACCTCTTCTTCTCCGAATAAACTGTTTTCCAGATGTCCCAAACAATCGAAAAGGGGGTTCATCAGAGAAAATGACTTTGCCCCAGTCCTCAGCAGTCCACTCCTTGTACCTTTTGCAGAATATCAGTCGGTCCCTGATGTTTTTTCTGGAGAGAAGTGGCTTCTTTGCTGCCCTCCTTGAAACCAGGCCTTGCTCAAAGTGTCTCCGCCTCACAGTGCGTGCAGAAGCACTCACACCAGCCTGCTGCCATTCCTGAGCAAGCTCGGCACTGCTGAGAGTCCGATCCCGCAGCTGAAACAGATTTAAGATACGGTCCTGGCGCTTGCTGGTCTTTCTTGGGCGCCCTGGAGCCTTTTTGACAACAATGGAAGCTCTCTCCTTGAAGTTCTTGATGATGCGATAGATTGTTGACTGAGGTGCAATCTTTGTAGCTGCGATACTCTTCCCTGTTGGGCCATTTTTGTGCAGTGCAATGATGGCTGCACGTGTTTCTTTAGAGATAACCATGGTTAACTGAAGAGAAACAATGATACCAAGCACCAGCCTCCTTTTAAAGTGTCCAGTAATGTCATTCTTACTTAATCATGACTGATTGATCGCCAGCCCTGTCCTCATCAACACCCACACCTGTGTTAATGGATCAATCACTAAAACGAAGTTAGCTGCTCCTTTTAAGGCAGGACTGCAATGATGTTGAAATGTGTTTTGGGGGTTAGGCCATGTGCACACGTTCAGTATTTTTCGCATTTTTTTTGCGTTTTTTCGCTATAAAAACGTGATAAAAACGCGAAAAAAACGCTTACATATGCCTCCCATTATTTTCAGTGTATTCCGCATTTTTTGTGCAAATGTAGCCTTTTTTTCCGCGAAAAAATCGCATCGCGGAAAAAAAAGCAACATGTTCATTAAAATGCGGAATTGCAGGGGATTCCGCACACCTAGGGGTCCATTGATCTGCTTACTTCCCGCACGGGGCTCTGCCCACGATGCGGGAAGTAAGCAGATTATGTGCGGTTGGTACCCAGGGTGGAGGAGAGGAGACTCTCCTCCACGCACTGGGCACCATATAAGTGGTCAAAAAATAAGAATTAAAATAAAAAATAGTCCTATACTCACCCTCTGATGGCCCCCGAAGTGTTCCCGCCTCTGTGCTGCACGCTGGCTTCGGTTCCTGTAGCTGGTGTGCGGTGAAGGACCTTGCCGAATGACGTCACTGTCCTGTGATTGGCCGAGACCGCTCACGTGACCGTGACGTCATGGAAGGCCCTGCGCGCACACATCAGCTATACGGAACGGACGCCGGTGAGGAGATCTGATGTCTGCGGGTGAGTATAAGCATTTTTTTTATTTTTTTTATTATTTTTAAACGTTCTATCTTTTACTATAGATGCTGCAAAAGCAGCATCTATAGTAACAAGTTGGTCACACTTGTCAAACGCTATGTTTGACAAGTGTGACCAACCTGTCAGTCAGTTTTCCAAGCGATGCTACAGATCGCTTGGAAAACTTTAGCATTCTGCAAGCTAATTACGCTTGCAGAATGCTAAAAAAACGCAAAAAAACCGCAAAAAAAACGCAAAAAAAAAAATGCGGATTTCTTGCAGAAAATTTCCGGTTTTCTTCAGGAAATTTCTGCAAGAAATCCGCAACGTGTGCACATACCCTTAAAGTTCATTTTCTGGGCAAATATTGACTTTGCAAGTACAGTAATTGCTGTTAAGCTGATCACTCTGACATTCAGGAGTATATGCAAATTGCCATTAGAAAAAATGAAGTAGACTTTGGAAAAATTAATATTTGTCTCATTCTCAAAATTTTTGTCCATGACTGTATATAGTGAGATTAATTCCACAGAAATTATCACTGTCCCCACTAGTGCTCACAATCTGAATTCCCTATCAGTTTCTTTGGAGTGTAGGATTAAACCAGAGTACCTGGAGGAAACCCACGCAAACTCCCTGCAGATGTTGTCCTTGGTAGGATTTGAACCTATGTGCTGCAAGGCTACAGTGCTGTTCCTATTTAAAGATGCAATTTTGTCAACGTAATTTAAGCTGACAATTCTTTTTAACAATAACATGCTATTTATCCACTCTTTTTAGAAAGTTATTATTTTTCAGTATGCTTCTAATTGTGGCATCATTATTTATTAAGCTTGCTTATATAGCACCAATATATTCCACGGTGCTTTACAGACATTATCATCACTGTCCCCATTGGGGCTCACAATCTAAATTTCCAAACAGTATGTCTTTGGAGAGTGGAAAGAAAACAAAGTACCCAGAGAAAAACTCACAAGAACACAAGGAAAACATACTTCTACCTTGAAAATATAAAACTTATACATACCCCTGTTAATATACCAGGTTTTTGTCATGTAAAAAAATCATACCAAGAATCATTTCAGAACATTTTCCACGTGTAATGAAACACATAATTTGTACAAATCCATTGAGTAACAGACAAATAATTTTGAGGGGGAAAATACAAATAACAAAACTAAAATAATGTATTATTATTATGGTGTGCATAAGTGTGAACACCTTATAATTGGGAATGGTGTGGTTTTCAAAATTAGCCAATTACATTTAAACTCCTGTTAAATAGTGGTCAGTACAAAGATAATTCATTTAAAGTGATTCCCATTATGAAGCTTTAATGTTTTAGTAGAATTTTTCTAACATTTTCGTACTCACATTTAGCAACAAAAGCCGTTGTCCGTAAACAGCTTATAGCACATCAAAGGGATCCAGTTGTTGAAAGTTATAAGGAGAAGGGTATAAAAAATTCCAAGGCATTAGATATGCCATGGAATACTAGGGAGACATTCATCAAGAAGTGGCTTAAATTTGGCACTACTTAGAACGGGACATTCCTCAAAAATTGATGAAAAGCCAGAAAGAAAATTGCTATGGGTGGCTGATAAGTGGCCTACAGTAACATTAAAGGAGCTGCAGGAATTTCTGGCAAGTACTGGTTGTGTACTACATGTGACAACAATCTACCATATTCGTTACATGTATGGCCTTGTGTGATAGGGCGGAAAGACGGAAGCCTTTTCTTACAAATGAAAAACATCCAAGACTGGCTATGTTTGTCCAAAGTTATGGTTTGACAAGACCAAGGATGAATGTTTTGGCTTTAATTCCAAAAGGTATGTCTGGTGCAAAGCTAACACTATGAATCACCAAAATAACACCATACATACAATGAAGCATGGTGGAAGTAGCATTATGCTTTGGAGCTGTTTTTCTGCAGCTGGTATTTGGGGAATAAGTCAAGATGGAGGAAATTATGAACAGTTCCAAATATCAGTGAATTTTAAAACAAAACTTTCAGGCCTCTGCTAAAAAAGATGAAGCGGAATTTCACCTTTCAGCCTAAGCATACCTCCAAATTGACAAATGAATGGCTTCACCAGAAGAAGATCAAAGTTTTCGGATGGCCCTACCAGAGACTAGACCTGAATCCAGGGCTCCACACAGGAGATGCCCTTAGAATCTGACAGATTTGGAGCGCTACTGCAAGGAAGAATGGACACAGATTTCCAATTCTAGATGTACCATGCTGTCATAAATTCAAAGGGTACTTTAACAAAGTATTAGTTTAAGGGTTTGCATATTTATGCAATCACATTGTTTTAGTTCTTTTTTTCCACGAAAAGAGATTTCAGTTTATTTTTAAGTTGAATTGTACAGATTAAAGGTGACAATAAAGGGAGAAAAAGTTCTGAAATCATTCTTCTTAGGGCAGAGACACACTGCCATATTTCTTGTGGAGATTCGCATAGCACTGCAGGAACTGGCTGGCACCTCTCCAGACCTGAGCATGACAGCATGATGGATTACTATGCAGCTGTCAAGCTCAGGTCAGGAGAGCCGACAGCCAGTACAAGGTTTATGATGCGATTCTCACACACACGAGAAATACGGCAGTCTGTCTCTGCCCTTAGAATGATTATTTTTACACAAAAAAGCGGACATTTTCAAGAGACATGTAGACTTTGTATATGTATTGTCTATTTCTCTTATTTTTCTTGGTGGGATTTGAACAAGACCCCAGTGCTGTAAGGTAACAGTGCTATCCAATGAGCAACACTGACATTCAAGATATTATTTCACTCACTAGCAATATTCTAGCTTTGCAATTTGATTAATCAGTTGTATCTTTGTTCTTTGGTCCCTTTCATTATTGGCAAGGGTCTTTACAGCATGATCTCCAACAGCCCTGGAAATACCTATAAGTTAAAGGGATAGTTCTCATAGATAAGAATTGTTAACTTTTACCACTCTTTCAAAAACAGCGGACATTAGCAAGGCACTACTAGCAAAACGCAAAAGATTGGAAATGTATACAAAGGCATCCTTAAAAACCAGTAATCAGAAGATTGAAAATGTTTGGAAAACACAACAAGATCAGAGGTAAATTACTATGCAAGATGGATAGTATTTTTGTAACGTATCTTAAAAACACTTCAGACAGATACGGTACTTGTGCTATAGAGGAAAAATAGGCATGCTGGAAGTAGCATCACAAAAATTCATAGGTTCCCATAGCAAAGTTTGAAATGTCCATCTGCTGGTTAATAGCCAACCAAACCGCATCATACCGACTTTTAGTTGAGCAGTGCCCCTGTTCCTACGCCATCACTGTGATGGAATAATATGGTGATTAACAGGAATAACTACCTTAAAGCAATGTAATATTACTGGGAAATAAGGGATTAATATCACTTATACAGCCTAATACATTTTTACTAGCTACTACAAATGACTGCAGTATCAAGTAAAATTTTAAACTAATGTTTTATTACAGGCAGAAGATGAACGATGAGTATTCTCAACAATTTAAGACTTTATTTCAGCAATGGGAAGATGACGTGCAAAAAGCAGAAGAACAAGAAGAAAAAGTAACGGTAATACCATGGATTGTGTACAGTACTGTGCAAAAGTTTTAGGCTGATACGGAAAAAATATGGCAAAATGAGAATGCTTTCAAACATAGAAGTGTAAAAATGTATTTATATCAATCAACAAAATGGAAACTGTATGAACAAAAGAGAAATCTAAATCAAACCAATATTTGGTGTGATCATACTTAGCCTTCAAAACATAATGTAATTCCAGACAACTTCAATGATGTTGAAAATAGGGCTCTGTGAGGTTATCACTTCCACAACCTCTTGTTCTCCTTTACTCTGAAAATACTTCTTAATGACATTGTTTGTATGCTTGAGAATAAACCTGGAGCCCATCAGACTCCTCCCTGATGACTTCCTGTTTATTATACTTTGCTTATTTAGCACCATCTTATTCCACCGTGCTCTACAGACATCATCACTGTCCGCATTGTTGCTCACAATCTAAATTCCCTATCAGTATTTCTTTGGAGTGGAAGGAAACCAAACTACCCAAAGGAAACCCATGCAAACACAGGGAGAACATAGAAACTCCTTGAAGATGTTGTCCTTTGTGGGATTTTATCCTGTATGTTTCAGCATTGAGAACAGTAATAATCTTGACCAAATCCCCATCTCCATTTGCTGAAATGCAACCACAAACTTGCAAGGAACCTCCATAGTGTCTCACTGTTGTTGGCAGACACTCATAATTGTACTGCTCTTTTGCCCTTCAGTAAACCAAGTGCCTCCTGTTACAGCCAAATATTTCACATTTTGATTCATCAGTCTAGAGTTCCTACTTCTATTTTTCTGCACCCCTGATCCTGTTTTCAGTTTAATCTCATTTGTGTGGATTTTTTTTGTCAATTTTTTGGACTTGTGGTATTCGTTGCTGTCTTTTGTGCCAAATTCTTCCTAATGGTGCATGTAGTTCATAAAGTTTGCGCAGTCAAAAATGGTCTTTATTTTTGTCACCGTTTTTGCAACCTTATAGCATAAAGTCACATGTTACAAAAATTGTGCAAAAGTTTTTGGTGTACATAATCATTGTGGTTGGGATTGGAATACGTCTGTGCAAAAATTTTCCAAATTTTCGAACAGCTGCAAATGAGGAATCAGGTGGAAACATCTGTAAATTAATTGCCATGGGGCAGGACACGGTGAACTTTTTTTTTTCTTTCCCCATCATGTTACATGGTTATATTATTCATGTTTATTAATCTGTAAATGGTTATTTTCAGGCTATTATGGGAGCTTGAGACATGTAATGTTGTTTCATAGTTGTATTTCCATCTATAGTTATTTATACTTCATATTTGATTATTGAAGTATATACACTAGTGAACTATAGCACTATTATTATGGTCTATTTTTACATATGTCTGTAGCTAGATGTATACCCATGTTCCAGCTACTGCCTATAAATTAATATAATTATCGACTAATATACACCTATATTGGTACTATACGTATACACTGTTCAGTCTGCGGTGATAAGATTTATATATGGATAATTCTTTATTATATTCAGTAGATATATTGCCACTTCCTTTGATCTTTCTATCCAAAGTTTACATTAATTTCAACATAAAATGTTTGTTGGAATTATGTGATTGACTTACAATTGGTCCATGCACACAAAGCTCATACTGAATATAAAATATTAGAATGTAAAAATTAAAATATAAATATGCTCATCTGAACTTCGATTCACATAACCTAAAAGCTTTATTTCCTTTCACAAACTAGAATATGTTCCGTCAGCAACAGAAACTTTTTCAACAGGCCAGAATAGTTCAGAACCAGAGATTAAAAGCAATCAAGCAACTCTATGAACAGTTCTTAAAGGTAATTTACAATTGGATTTTTTATTAGACATTATACCATATCGAAAATTATTAGTTTGATATCTGAAAGTATTTAATACACATCACATTTGAATATCATCCAATAATATATCCCTATATCTTCTATTAGAGGGTCGGTCCGAAAATGTCAATCTAATCATTTTTCTAATATGCTTTAATTTAATTTAATTTCTGCTCACTCGTTCTCTTCTTACAGTGTACAATGACCGTGCCCGTGTACCCTCTTTCCGGCTAGTCACATTTGATCAGAGCTGGCGAGAGAGCGCATTGTCACTGTGTACTGAGAAGAACAGTGCACAATGACGAGATCTTACTGAGCATCTAGATCTTACTAGCCCCAGCCCCTGAAATGGAGGTCACTGATGACGCTTAATTTCATGGAGGGGGGCCGAGGCGGTGGCAGTGACCGCATCTTCTGCCCCTGGTAACGACTCTTTTGAATATCCCAGCATGCAGTGGGATTTTAAAATGAAACGTTAAAGAAAGTCGTAGAGAAAAAAAAATAAAGCAGTTAGAGTAGTGTCGGAACGGTAGGGACTTTTTCATTAGAGTACGTTAGAAAAAAGATTAGACTGACATTTTTTAAGAGTAAAATAAAATTTAGTTTGAGATCACCCCTTCACCCTGAAGCCGGTAACATGCGGCAGTATCTCTCCTTCCAGATATTTCATAGTGCAGTATATCTCTCCTCTCAGCCCCTCTATAAGAGCCCCATCCTGCAGTACATCTCTCCTCTTAGTTATAGTAACAGTAATAAAGGAAGCTCTGCCTCTTTCTCGGAGATCATCCCTCACAGAGCAGCTCAGTTGCAGATATGTGTGAGTCAGCCAGCGGAGACTGCACTGTGCATGATAAACAATGAGCATTAAGTTACCGTTACACTAAGCGACGCTCCAGCGATATAGACAACGATCCGACCTAAACTAGATCGCTGGAGCGTCGCTGTTAGGTCGCTGTAGAGACGTCAAACACAGCAGCTCCAGAACGATGCAGGAGCGATCCAGTGACGTAACGGCGACTCACTTATCGTTCACGCTCCATGTAAACACATTACTGACATCGTTGCTTTTGCTGTCAAACATGACGATACACGCCGATCTAGCGACCAAATAAAGTTCCAGACTTCTAGCTCCGACCAGCGATATAACAGCGGGATCCAGATCGCTGCTGCGTGTCAAACACGACGAGATCGCTATCCAGGACGCTGCAATGTCACGGATCGTTGTCGTTCTCGTTAGAAATTTGTTTAGTGTGAAGGTACCTTTACAACAGTGGAAACTGCAGGGTCAATAGAACAATAGGGATGTACTATGTGCAAATAGGGGTTAAAACATACTGGCACCAGCAAAATGTGTACATTGTAATTTTGATAGTAACCTTTTAATTTCATGCAGACTTGTTCTTGAATGTGTCAATGGAATTGTGGAAAACGAGCATACTTGCTCCTGATAATGCTTGCCAGAGATTTTCCATGTTGTTCACAGCAAATCCACCCCATAATGTGTAGATGTATTTACAGTGTTTTCTTTTATAGAGCATGCATGAACTAGAAAAAAACAACGGAAACCTTTTAACCAGTGCTCAAAATGAGCTCAAGAAGGAAATGGCTATGCTACAGAAAAAAATATTGATGGACACTGTAAGTCAAGGTCAAATACTCTATTACGATATGACACATTGCTCATACTGATTTTTCCATAAAGCTTTTATTATGAAAATATATGTATAAAAAATAGTTTAACATCAGTGTCCTTTTTCTTCTGCCAGCAACAGCAAGAGATGGCAAGTGTTCGAAAGTCTCTTCAGTCAATGTTATTCTGATGGATCCCTGACGGAATAACTTGTACCTAAGTAACATATAATATAGAATTATCCACCAAATACACAAAGTTGCAGTTTAAGGCATGATTTAGAAAGTTATGTTTGGTTTATGTAACTAAATAGTGAAATGTTATGTATATGTCAAAGCTTAAATATGTTAAAGGGTGTTATGAGAGTAATAAAGTTTGTTTTCTTCCAGATAAAAAAGTTATGATATTGGCTTGTTTGATATTCAAAAGGTGCTGTGTCACCATACCAGGCACAGCCACTGTCCAAAAGTGGTACTGTGTCTATTGGGAAAAGGGGGTAGAGAAGTCAAACAGCATTTTCTTTTTAATCTCATAAAACCCCTGGACTTTATTACTGTAGTCTATACTTCAGTATGTTATGTGAAATGCTAACTAGTAAGTTTATTGAATATAAATACACCATCTGCTACCTCCAATTATTTATTGATATTCTACAGACTGACTTGATTTGCACATAATTTAGCATTTGTGTCTGTGGTTAAATATAATTCTACTGACCCTAATGAACATTCAGTGAGTGTCAATTATTATAAACGGTGTCCTTGCCTCTCATTAATATAAAACAATATTGAACAAATTACTTTTACAGAATGCATGTCCACCTTGTTTAATAATCTCCGGTTTGGATTATTTCATCACACATTTCATAATAAAACTTGTGTTTTTGTGCACAATTTGAAGCAAAACACAGTAAAGCATATTTAATAAAACATTTATTAAACATAAAAACAATTCTGGCTAATAAATCTTTTTTTTTGCTTTTCCTTTTATAATGAAAATAAATTATTCAGCTCCACAAAGCCCAAGGGTATGGACAGTACGAATGTTTCATAAAAAGATAGTTTTCCAGTTTAATACTGTATAATTATTTCAGAACTATGATTATTATAAAAAAAAATAATTCTGTTGGTCCGGAAGAGACTCAGGTCACGCATAGGAATCTGGAATCCTTGCAAATGAAATTTTCATAACTGTGTGAATTCTTTGTTTATCATGCCACTTCCTAAATAAATAAAACTGTTTAAACAAATTCCCTCTCACTATAAAATGCCAAGATTTAGAACTGCACATGTGGAGGAGAAGAAACAATAATTTCATGTGACTGGCAAAATATTAAAACCAATTAACTGAATAAAGAGCAAGACTATTTGGATTCAATAAAATAGTACATTGAAACAGATTTTGTTACAGGGTTATGGATATTTTTTTCTCACTAACCAACAGTTATATCCATAAACAAAATGTATTCTGTGACTTACACCGTGCCATCAACATAAAATGCCACACTCCCGAATCAAAAAGAATCCACTATACTGAGTGGACTTGGTCACTGAAGCTGCAACCAATTCAAACATAAGAGGTGTTTACTATTTTTTTTTAACAATATATCCATCCCCTCTATTGTTTAAGATGGGTGCGGGAAAGCTAATTGTGCTTATTTCCAAAAAAGATTAACCTTTAATTAAATTTTGCTTAATTAAAGAGCACTATTTGTCAAGGTATTAGACAATTATTAATATGCATTTCATTCATTCGTTATTTTTCTGCTTAGCACTAAACTCAGCATGCAATAATTAATTGCTCAATGTTTCTTTTCCTCCACTTGCTTTAGCAGTCAATCACTATGGTTTGGATTTTGAACCTGCTCTGCAGCTGGCATAGGAGGGATTCGGAAGACTGATATTCGCAGATGTGTTGCTATTTGCAGGCAAACGCCTATGCAGTATCTCAGCAATTCAAACAAAGAGATGGCCTGAAAAAAAAAAAAGTTCAATTAAGTATCATGGATGAATACTTTATTCTGAAATGCACATTACTGTATTTTACAAATATATTATCTGAGCATATCAACTAACATTTTCACACTCTCTAATGATAAAATATTAGCCATATTGGTATTAATTTTATTCAAAGGATGTAGATGGCACAAACTGTGAAACTTGTGATCAACTGCAATAGTTATGTGCGTTGCAGTTGTGATGTTACTGTTGCAGCAAGTAAACAGAGACCATGGCAGCTCTGAAGAGACGGCAATGGACTTGTTATTGCATACCTATATAAACCTTTGTTATACAAAAAGAAATAAAAGATTTACCCTAAACAACCAAATTCCTTTAAAAGGACTGGAGTTTGCAACTATAGGTTAGGCTTTGTTCTTACCATGCTCAAGCACGCCATCTGAAGTGTGTGGATCAAGTCATGGGCACGTGGAATGATGCACTCCCCTACCAATGTGTGTTAAATGTTGCTGTCAGATTGACAGCGGCATTTAACATCGCTAACAGCTGAGGGCAGAGCTCTGCTCCAACTGAGGCAGTTTGAAGCAGATGATGGCTGAATAATTCAGCTACCATCTACCTGGAAAGATAGAAAGATACCGGCAGCGGCTTGTGAACCCGCATCAAATGTCAGGGATACGGCCTATCTCATAACTGTACGTCATATGTCGGGAAAGGGTTAAACACACAGTGGGCATGAGTTCTTGTGAAATCATACCCACTTTTCTTGGACAGTAAGGACTCATGCAGATGTCCATGCAAATTGATCAGAACACAGACTGCAATGCATAAATCGGCTGAAGCTCTCCTGACCCGAGAGTCACAGGCCTTTTTTCACACATCCGTGTCTCCAGTACGTGTGGTGACAGTTTTCACATGTACCGGAGACACTAACACACGTAGACCCATTAAAATTAATGGGTCTGTTCACATGTCAGTGTGTTTCCACGGACCTTATTGTCCGTGGGTAAAACACGCTGACATGTCCGTTTTTTACCATCAGCATGGGCCGCAAAATGTCCCGCACACAGAGAACATGGATTGATGTCATCCGTATGACACGCATCGGCACTGGGGAAGCGATGTTCCCCGACGGCAAGTGCTTTAGACGCTCTCCTCATTCTCCCCTGCTCTGCCGGCGATCGGCGTGAGGAGAGGAGAATGATGAGTGTTATATTCAAGTCAGAACAATGACAGCAGTTGGGGGCTTTTGGGACTATTACTCCCATCAACCTACACCTGCTGCTGCTTATAACAGTGACAGCAGGAGCGCTATAAATAAATAAAAAAAACATTCTTACGGTAATCTGCTGACAATACAAAGGTGACATCGACCCCACAAATATTAACCCCACTTGCCACCGCTACATGGCAAGTGGGAAAAGCCGGGCAAAGCGCAAGAATTGGCACATCTATTAGTGTAAAGAACAAACATATATGGAGTCTAAATAACCTCTACAGTCATTTCAATAGATATTTCTCGTTTTAAATATATATACATGAAAAAATGTGAATCGGACCTCAACATTTCTTTACAAGTTGAGCAATAGGACAAGGCCATTAAGGATACATACATGTCTACCATTTCAATGGCTCTTCAAGAGTCCTACTTCAAAGTGATCACACGTTGGTAATACACACCAGTTAGACTTGCGCATATATATCAGGATCACTCTCCTTTGTGCTGGAGGAAGTGCGGATATCAAGGAAACCTCTTTCATCTTTTTTGGGGCTGCCCGAAAATAAAACCTCTATGGTCAAAAGTTTCATTTCATATTAATTTATTTGTTAAAAATTTAGTGATTACTCCCCAGAGGGCTCTCCTTTCTCTGGACATGGAAGGAATTGATCCTCAGGTTAAATACATCCTAATACATATATTTCTAGTAGTCAAAAGAACAATAGCATTCTGGTGGGAAAAAAAAAAAATCGGATTCACCCAACTTTGCGGATACTCTGGATAAAATCTATCAGCATAGTGCATTAGAATGGAGATTCGCTGCCCACACCAATGGTATTAGAAAATATCTGAAAAAATTGAATATTTGGAATGACAAGTTTTGTAAAGAGTAAATCTTTTGTAGTCATGCAAAATGGATAAAAATTGTTACTTTATATCTTTTTCCAATACATTGCATAAGAAAAAACAGGATTTTTGGTTGCTTACCGTAAAATCTGTTTCTCGGAGCCTCCATTGGGGGACACAGGAACCATGGGTGTATGCTGCTGCCACTAGGAGGCTAACACTATGCACAAAAAAGTTAGCTCCTCCTCTGCCGACTGGCATTATACTCTTCAGTTAGTGAGAAAGCAGTAGGAGAAAAACAGTAAGGTTGAAACATAACCACTAACATGAGAACTGTAAACATGAGAACAGTCATAGAACACAGAACAGTGAAAACAAACATGGGAGGGAGCTGTGTCCCCCAATGGAGGCTCCGAGAAACAGATTTTACAGTAAGCAACCAAAAATTCTGTTTTCTCTATCGCCTCTCATTGGGGGACACAGGAACCATGGGACATCCCAAAGCAGTCCCTGGGGTGGGAAAAACAGACTTCCATCAGGACAGAGGACTCACCACTGCCGCCTGCAAGATCCTTCTGCCTAGGCTGGCGTCCGCCGAAGCGTAGGTATGGACCTTGTAAAATTTGGCGAACGTGTGGATGGAAGACCAGGTTGCCACTTTGCAAAGCTGTAGGGCAGAAGCCCTGTGGTGCACCGCCCAGGAGGCGCTGACTGCCCGGGTAGAGTGAGCCTTTATCCCAGGAAGAGGCACTCTGTTCTTGACCCGGTAAGCCTCCAGAATTGCCGTTCTGATCCAGCGAGCAATAGTCGCTTTAGAAGCCGGTAGGCCTCTACGCGTGCCATCAGGAATGACGAAAAGAGAATCCGTCTTCCGGAAATTGGACGTTCTATCCAGGTAGATCCTCACTGCCCTGACGAGGTCCAGCTTGTTCAACGATCGCTCCAGAGGATGAGTCGGATCTGGACAAAAGGAAGGTAGAACGATGTCCTCGTTGAGGTGGAAGGTGAAAACCACCTTAGGAAGGAAAGAAGGCGGAAGCCGGAGGACCACCTTGTCTTGGTGAATGACCAAGAATGGAGGTCGGCAAGAGAGGGCCGCCAACTCGGAAACACGGCGGATAGAAGTGATGGCCACAAGAAAGGCCACCTTCCACGATAGAACTGACAGGGGAATTTCCCTGAGAGGCTCAAAGGGGGAAACCCTCAGAACATCCAGTACCAGATTTAGATCCCAAGAATCCACCGGGGCCCTATACGGAGGGTCTTCACCTGTGGCCGAGAAGATAAAGTCTTCTGAAAAAGGATGGAGAGCGCAGAAACCTGGCCTTTTAGGGAACTAAGAGCAATGCCCCAATCTAGTCCTGCCTGAAGGAAGGCCAAGATGGAAGGCAGGGAAAAGGACATAGATGAAATGTGGTTGAACTCGCACCAATGGAAGTAAGCCTTTCAGGTACGATAGTAGATCCTGGAAGACGAAGGCTTCCGAGCCTGGATCATGGTGTGAATCACCCGATCCGAAAGGCCGGACGCTCTTAGAACTGCGGTCTCAACAGCCACGCCGTTAAACTGAGCGACCGAGAATTCGGGTGGCAGATTGGACCCTGAGAGAGCAGATCGTGCCTGTCTGGAAGGCGCCAGGGGGCGTCCGCGAGAAGGTTGACGATCTCCGCGAACCAAGCTCTCCTGGGCCAATCCGGGGCGATCAGAATGACCGGCACCCCTTCTGCTTTGATCTTTTTCAGCAGTTTGGGAAGCAAGGGAAGGGGTGGGAACAGGTAGGGCATCACGAACTGTGACCAAGGAATGGCCAGAGCATCGACGCCCACTGCAAGAGGATCGCGCGACCTTGGAGATGAACTGAGGAACCTTCCTGTTCGTTCGAGATGCCGTGAGGTCCACGTCCGGAGTCCCCCATCGAAGGCAAATCTGATGGAAGACTTCCTGGTGCAAGGACCATTCTCCTGCCGCGAGACCCTCGCGGCTGAGAAAGTCGGCAGCCCAATTGTCCACGCCGGGGATATGCACCGCGGATATCACCGGAACCGAGGCCTCTGCCCAGAGGAGGATCTTGGATACCTCGGCAAGGGCCAAGGAGCTCCGAGTCCCCCCCTGATGGTTGACACAAGCCACCGCCGTGGCGTTGTCCGTCTGGATTCGGATTGGTAGGCCCCTGAGAATCCTTTCCCAGTGGCGGAGGGACAGAAAGGTGGCCGAAATCTCGAGGACATTGATCGGCAGAGTTGACTCCTGCGCCGACCAACGGCCCTGAACAGTCAGATGGCGAAACACCGCACCCTAGCCGAGCAGGCTGGCGTCCGTCGTCACCACCTGCCAGTGAACCGGAAGGAAGGACCTGCCCTGGGAGATGAGAGGTGACGTCAGCCACCAGTTGAGAGACCGTTTGACCCGGGGAGAGAGTCGGATCGGACGATCCAGGGAGAAGACAGACCTGTCCCACTGATACAGAATTGCTTGCTGGAGGGGTCGCGAATGAAATTGGGCGAAGGGAATCGCTTCCAATGTTGCTACCATCCTCCCCAGAACCTTCATGGCCGATCGGAAGGAGGGAGGCCTGGAGCAAACGTATGTCCCGACGAAGGATGGATCTCTTGTCTTCGGGAAGAAAGACTTTGGTCTGCTGAGTGTCGAAGAGCATGCCCAGAAAGAGGATGCGCTGAGAAGGAAAAAGGCAGGACTTCTTCCGGTTGACCAGCCACCCGTAATGGGCTAGGGCGTCGAGAACGATGGACAGGCTTTCGTGAGCCTGAGAAAAGGACGGAGCCTTGATGAGGATTTCGTCGAGGTATGGAAACAGAATCAGGCCTCTGACCCTCAAGATGGCCATCAGCGCTGCCATGATCTTCGTGAAAACTCTTGGGGCGGTTGCAAGACCGAACGGCAGGGCGACGAACTGAAAATGTTCCTGGAGCACCGCAAAGCGCAGGAATCAGTGATGTCCCGGGAATATCGGGACATGGAGGTAGGCGTCCTGAATATCTATGGAACACAGAAATTCCTGAGCCTCCATGGAAGCTATTACTGAACGAAGGGATTCCATCCTGAAGTGCTTCAGACGAACTCTCCTGTTCAGCAATTTGAGGTCCAGAATGGGACGAACCTTGCCGTCTTTTTTCGGTACCACAAAAAGGTTTGAATAGAAACCTGTGAACCGTTTTTTTTCTGGGACGGGGACGATTACCCCGGCTTTGAGGAGAGAAGCGACGCACATTGAGGTAGATAAGGGTCTAAAGAAAGACCCGTGTCCACCTCCTACTGACACTAAGCTAAACTGAAGAGTATAATGCCAGTCAGTGGGGTGTACACTGCAGAGGAGGAGCTAACTTTTTTTGTGCATAGTGTCAGCCTCCTAGTGGCAGCAGCACACACCCATGGTTCCTGTGTCCCCCAATGAGAGGCAATAGAGAAATTGTATTATATTCTATTCAAAAGATCATATTTAATGACTTTTTTCTTTTTTTGTCTATTCGAGATTGATATTTGGTTCTCTGATTTTATTCATTCCCTTTTCACTCACCCTTTTTTCCAATGTTAACCCCTTCCCCATCTTCCCTTCCCTTTATCCACTTCCATTTCTTATACAAAATTTCAATAAAAATTTTTTAAAAGAGAATTGACACATCTAATAGATGCACCTTTTCTGGGCAGCTGTGGGCTACTATTTTTAGGCTGGGGGAGGGGCAAGATCAATGGCCCCTTACCAGCCTGAGAATAGCAGCCCCCAGCTGTGAGATTTAGCAAGGCTAGTTGTCAAAATTGAGGGGGACCCCATGCTGTTTTTTAAATTATTTATTTAAATAATTATACAAAACAGCATGGGGGTCTCTATATTCTTGATAACCAACCTTACTGAAGCTGACAGCTGTGAATTTTGCCTGGCTTGTTATCAAAAATAAGGGGGAAACCACGTCGGGTTTTTCATTCATTTATTTATTTATTTAGTTATAGCGAAGGCGGCCGGTGAGGAATACTCCAATCATCCGCTCCTGCTGTCACTGTTAATAGCAGCAGCAGGTGTAGGTTGATGGGCGTAATAGTCCCAAAAGCCCCCACCTGCTGTCGTTGTTCTGACTTTAATATAACTCTCATCATTCTCCCCTGCTCGGCCGATCACCGGCAGAGCAGGGGAGAATGAGGAGAGCCGTCTTCAGCACCCGCCGCCGGGGAACAGCGCTTACTGTAGCGCTTCTTCCCTGCCGGCCGTGTGGTACTGATGTGGCACATGGTTGCCACACGTGTGCTGCAAGTATTACACACACGGATATCTCCGGTATCGGTCTTTCCGGTAATGGAAATAAACAGACGTGTGAAAGAGACCTTATAGATATATATGAAGCTGTAAAGTTTGGATCGGGAGACCTGCGGCCGGTCCATGTTCACACCAATTTGCACGAACGTTTGCATGAGCCCTTTGACTCAACAGATTTTCTGCATAAACAATAAATGTATTTATGCTATGTGTCAACATAGCATAATTCACACCAAAATATGCAACACCTGGTGGTGGATTAACAAGTGGCTATTTTTGGATTCTATGTGGAGATTTTTCGCAACACATTCTGTGCCTATGAATCATCCTTATGAATGAAACCAACGCAAATTTCTATGAACTTGTAGACTGACTGGGGGCAATAACAGTTGAAGGGTCAGAATTTATCTTTATTTCAGGTTATGGAGGGCATTGAGTGAAAGGTCACAGGGAACCAAACACAAGAAGCTGGTGAGGGGTTTAATCCTTACATCATTTTTTTGAATAGACCATACAAGCTAGATGCAGAAGGAAATCTAAAGGTTACCCTGATACAAAAAGAAAGGTGAAGAGATACGAGGACAATTTATTAGTCACGGGGTGAAGGCCTCATGGGCACTCACAGAAGGAGAAGGCATGGGTGCCAGGTTACAGTACATTTAGTGGTCATGAGTTGGGAGTGCTTCACTGTTGAGCACTGAGTTTATCAGAAATACTTATGAAATAGCATATGCTTTATATTTTATCAGCCCAAGCTGATTGAAGTTGCCTGGAGAAGAAGATGCTACTAATTAGCTCTTGCTGTATTAAGGGTATGTGCACACGTAAAGTATTTGGTATATAAATTTCTGCATCTTTTCGCAAGAAAAAAACGCACGTTTTTGGCATGTGTTTTGCTGCGGATTTTTCTCCATTCATTATTATGAGTGAAATCTACAGCAAAAACACTGATAGAATTGACATGTGGAAGATGTAAAGGAGTTGTCCCACAAACAAAAGTTGATTTTAATCCACAGATCTTGCAATACTAATAAGTTCCACAATTGGATGCGTTTACATAAAAAGTTCCTGTGCTGAGATAATGTTATAAATGTGCCCCTGCTGTGTACTGTGTAATGGCTGTGTCTGACCGTACAGGGACATGGTCTGATCATAACAGCTCCTGGGCAGGGGAGGACACAAAACAGTATACAGTCATTACACCACAGGTTCGCATGATTCTTTCTTTGAAGTAATACATTGTTTAAAAACAGGCAGGGAAAGGTTTTACATCATAAAGAATCAGCTGTGACCCCCTGCTGTAATGTCTGTATACTCTTTTGATCATACCTAGTTATGAGCGAGCGTGCTCGGATAAGGTGCTGTCCGAGCACGCTCATGTGCTAATACAGTATTTTTGGCGTGTTCAAAACTATGTTCGAGTCGCAACACACGCAGAGATTGCCTGTTTGTCAGGCTGTTGAACAGCCATGAGATATGCAGCTGCGACGACTCGAACATAGTATTCAAGAACGCTAAAACCACTATTAGCACATGAGAGTGCACGGATAACACCTTATCTGAATACGTTCGCCTATCACTAATCAGACCATGTTCCTGCACTGTCAGACACAGCACATAGCAAGGACACATTTATAAGATTTTCTCAGCATAAGAGCTTTTTTTTTTTTTTTTTTTTTTAACCCTGACTGAGTATGTCCTGGAGAGTTTGTAAGCATAGCAGCTGTGTGCACCATCGATGCTGGATGTTCAGCTGATATGACAGCTGACACCCAGCACTCACTGCCGCACCACTCTCTGCAGTTTAACCTCATAAATGCTGCAGTCAATATTGAGCACAGCATTTAGAAGACAATCATTGCAGGGAGCGATCGTTGCCATAGTGACACGATGCTGTCCGGGTCACCACGCTCTAGCAATTTCGTTACATCATGGGCAGTACATGATCTAACTACCGTAACTTAGTGCTACGCTTTATAACTGCGATCAGCTGAAAATATATAATTTATATACACACAATCTCCAAGAAGTTTGTATTTTTATGTACAAACCCCCCCCCCCCCCCCCGAAAAAGTGCACATTTGGCATCGCCACATCCAGAACAACCTGCCTCAAAACTGTCACACTAGTTATCCCCTTCTGTGAATGACATCTTGTCCCGCAGAAAACAAGCTGCTATACAGCTCCATCAGCGGAAAAATAAAGTTATAGCTCTCAGAATAAAGTGATGCAAAAACAATTACCGTATATACTCGAGTATAAGCCGAGATTTTCAGCCCAAAAAAATGGGCTGAAAGTGCCCCTCTCGGCTTATACTCAAGTCATGGTCGGCGGGTGAAGGGGTGCGATGACCATCACAACCTCACCTGCTCCTGGAGCAGTCCCTGCATGTCCCCTGGTCTCCAGCGCCGGCAGCTTCTTCCCCTGTTCAGCGGCCACGTGGTACCGCTCATTAAAGTAATGAATATGGCCTCCACTCCCATAAGGGTAGAGCCGCATATTCATTCCTGTAATGAGCGGTACCAGTGACCGCTGAACAGAGGAAGAAGCTCCCGGCGCCAGGAGCAGGTGAGTATTTCATTTACCTTCCCTCGTTCATCCGTTCCTCTGCAGGTCAGGGTGCGCGATGACATATTCATGTGCGTGCCGCCGTCTGCCTGAACAGTCAGTGAGGAGATGGGATGCTGAGGAGCGGGCAGCGACAAGAGGTATGTCATTTTTTTTAAAATTGCAGCAGCATTATATGTGGCACATTGTTATATGGAGCATCTTATGGGGCTATAATGAACTGTCTGTATGGAGCATTATATGGGGCACATTGTTATATGGAGCATATATAGGGCACATTGTTATATGGACCATATATAGGGCCATAAAGAACTGCATGGAACATTATAATGTATGTGGCCCAATTTTATATGGAGCATCTATGGGGCCATAATGAACTGCATGGAGCATTATATGGGGCACATTGTTATATGGAGCTGTGACGGGGTGTACGGCAGAGCAAGAAGGGACAACAGGTCAAGGGATGATTCCACAGATTTATTATCATGAACGCTGGAACAACACATGCAGGTAGATCTACAGAGTCCACAATTAGTCCAACGGAACAGGTTTGGGGGCACCTCCCGATAATCCTTGTGCCAGCTAACAAAGCAATAGTCCACACAAGTCCAAGGGATCCCAAAACAATCCCACGAACGACGAGATATGTCCTCAGCTCAAGTCTCGCCCCGTTCGCTTCCGCAGTCACAGATAGATGTGGGGTCTTGCCTCAGCTAAGAATCCCCACTGTTATGATGGCCTGGTGGTTAGGAGCACCCAGAATGACCTGATGGTTAAACTGGAAATCGGGACGAGCTCTGGGGAGTGGGAGCTCTGCTGACCGCAAACCCTAATCCTATCACACAAACACTAGAAATAGCCATGGAGCGTACCTAACTCTCCCTAGACGCCTCTTCACAGCCTAAGAGCTAACTACCCCTAAAGATAGAAAATAAAGCCTTACCTTGCCTCAGAGAAATTCCCCAAAGGAAAAGGCAGCCCCCACAAATATTGACGGTGAGTTAAGAGGAAAGTCACAAACACAGGAATGAAACAGGTATTAGCAAAGGAGGCCAGTCTTCACTAGATAGGCAGAGGATAGTAAAGAGATCTATGCGGTCAGCACAAAAAACTACAAAAACCACGCAGAGTGTGCAAAAAGCCCTCCACACCGACTCACGG
The DNA here is from genome assembly GCF_051348905.1 of Ranitomeya variabilis. Lineage (NCBI taxonomy): Eukaryota > Metazoa > Chordata > Amphibia > Anura > Dendrobatidae > Ranitomeya > Ranitomeya variabilis. Next base: position 492,165,069 of record NC_135236.1, on the reverse strand, counting down.
TGTGGAGGTGCAACCCTGCGCCCCCAGAGCTTCCAGCTAGCAAGGAAATATCATGAAAGCAAGCTGGACAGAACTTAGCATGTACTAAGAAATATATTCAGAACACAATGAACAATAAATGAGCTAGCAGTGACTTAGCTTCTGCTGGAACAGTCAGGTCATCAGAGAAATCCAAGAGAGATCTGAACCAGTACTGAGACATTGACAGCAGGCATGAGGTAACGATCTGAGTGGAGTTAAATAGAGAAGCAGCCTAGCGATAAACGAGGGCAGCTGGGAAAGCCAACCTCAAGGATCAGCAGTACCACTCAAAGCCACCAGAGGGAGTCTAAGGACCGAACTCACTGAAGTATCATTCATGACCACAGGAGGGAGTCCAAGAACGGAATTCACAACACCCCACTCCTTCTCCTTTAAGGAACAACCCACATCTCATCTCAAAAATAAGAATGGATTTTCTGAGCTCCTGGGATCCGCCCATGAAGGGGGTAAGGGTCACACTTTCTATTCAATGGTTGGGTCCACCAGAAGATTCTAGACTGGTCGGCTCCACTTAGGGTACCGTCACACAGTGCCATTTTCATCGCTACGACGGCACGATTCGTGACGTTGCAGCGTCGTATAAGTATCGCTCCAGCGTCGTATACTGCGGTCACACGTTGCAATACACGGCGCTGGAGCAATAATTTCATGACGTATTTGCGATGTAGAAGCCGTTGGTTACTGTGCGCACATCGTATACAACCTGTGTCACACAATGCAATCATGCCGCCACAGCGGGACACTAGACGACCAAAGAAAGTTTCAAACGATCTGCTACGACGTACGATTCTCAGCGGGGATCCGGATCGCAGTAGCGTGTCAGACACAGCGATATCGTAAATGCATCGCTGGAACGTCACGAATCGTGCCGTCGTAGCGATCAAAATTGCACTGTGTGACGGTACCCTTAAGGCCCCGTCTCACATAGCGAGATCGCTGCTGAGTCACTAGTTTTGTGACGCAACAGCGACCTCAGTAGCGATCTCGCTATGTGTGACACGTACCAGCGATCAGGCCCCTGCTGCGAGATCGCTGGTCGTGTCAGAATGGCCTGGACCTTTTTTTGGTCGTTGAGGTCCCGCTGACATCGCTGAATCGGTGTGTGTGACACCGATCCAGCGATGTCTTCACTGGTAACCAGGGTAAACATCGGGTTACTAAGCGCAGGGCCGCGCTTAGTAACCCGATGTTTACCCTGGTTACCAGCGTAAATGTAAAAAAAAAACAAACAGTACATACTTACCATCTGATGTCCGTCAGGTCCCTTGCTGTCTGCTTCCTGCTCTGACTGAGCGCCGCAAAGTGAAAGTGAAAGCAGATCTCAGCGGTGACGTCACCACTGCGCTCTGCTCTCAGTGTACGGCGGCTCAGTCAGAGCAGGAAGCAGACGACAAGGGACACCGAAAGGCGAGTATGTACTGTTTGTTTTTTTTGGTAACCAGGGTAAACATCGGGTTACTAAGCGCGGCCCTGCGCTTAGTAACCCGATGTTTACCCTGGTTACCCGGGTGCTGCAGGGGGACTTCGGCATCGTTGAAGACAGTTTCAACGATGCCGAAGTCGTTCCCCTGATCGTTGGTCGCTGGAGAGAGCTGTCTGTGTGACAGCTCCCCAGCGACCACACAGCGACTTACCAACGATCACGGCCAGGTCGTATCGCTGGTCGTGATCGCTGGTAAATCGCTATGTGAGACGGGGCCTTTAGTCTATCTAGTATGTACATTTGACTAGCCACCTGCTGTGAGGAAGAATGGCTATTCTTTCACTAGTGATGTTGATAAAGCTTAATTACATTATAGCTTAGGGTTGCAAGTATTGGGGGAAGGAGACATATTGTTACAGGTGAACTCTCAGCACAAGAAAATACATAAATTACAGCTAATGGAAACCAGAGAACAGTTACATACATTAAATGGCATATTATTCAAATACAGGACAGGGCAAAAGTACATATGACAGGAGCATCTATGGGGCCATTATGAACTGCATGGAGCATTACATGTGGCACATTGTTATATGGAGCATCTATGGGGCCATATTGAACTGTATGGAGCATTATATGGGGCACATTGTTATATGGAGCATCTATGGGGCCATAATGAACTGTATGGAGCATTATATGGGGCACATTGTTATATGGAGCATCTATGGGGCCATAATGAACTGTATGGAGCATTATATGGGGCACATTTTTATATGGAGCATCTTATGGGGCCATAATAAGCATTTGTGCAGCATTATATGGGCCAAATATCCATATGGAGCATCTTATGGGGCCATAATCAGCATTTGTGCAGCATTATATGGGGCATATTTTAATATGGAGCATATTAAGGGGCCCATCATGAACTGTATGGAGCATTATATGGGGCTCCCGATTTAATATGGATATTCAAAAACACTTAACCTACTGATGTCTCAATTAATTTTAGTTTTATTGGTACCTAATAATAATTATATAATTTACCGGTAGCTGCTGCATTTTCCACCCTAGGCTTATACTGTTAGGGCTAGCGGAACGCACCGAGTAATAGAAAGATAGATACGAGGTGCGTTTGCAGCTCCGGGGTCCACCGTGCAGAAATACCTGCTGCAAAGTAATGGCGGATAGACACTGAGCTCACACGTGTGTTAAACTTCACCCCGTGTGAAATGGAAGCGAGATCTGTTGCCTCACAGAGTCGTAATGTACACAGAAACTATTACCCTAACTAGGGTTGTGCTTGCTCTGGAACTCTTCTGTGCTAACCGCACACATGAAGGAACCAGATGCTAAGCCAAGGCTAATTGTCCCCTCTGATGCTAGCGGCCTGCCTGAGTGTACAGCCCCAAGGCTAAACAGCCTCACACCACATATATACAGAGTGGTAGAGTATCCACTGGCATAAGCCAAACACAATTGATACTAGCGCATGGCTGTGCGGCCATGCTAACCTTTTATATTTGCAACTCTTCAGGACCTTCCTAGTGGACCAATAGGAGCTGCTACAGGACCTGAGCGTGTGACCCCCGACCTCCAATGAGAGGTCCTCCCGGGGCCATGCTCAACATGGAAAAAGCAGGACTTAGTCCCAGAAATGCCTGCTCGTTGCTGATCAGTGCTGGTTACAGAGGCAGAGCCTGGAAAGGCAGCAGTAACCATTCGCACAGTATCAGGTTGAGCCAGACGCTGGGACCGACTTCTCCGCTGAGCAGGTTCCACTGCGGCTGGAGGAGAATGGGAGATCGCAGCGGACATGGCTCGAGATTCCTCCTGTGCTGCGGCGGGAACTCGACACCTAACATATACTCGTGTCAATAAGTTTTCCCAGTTTTTGGTTGCAAAATTAGGGGGGTCGGTTTATACTAGTATATACGGTATTTTCCTATAAAATATTTTTTTGGGAAAAGTGGCAAAACATAAAAAAAAAAAATGTAACTCAAAGAATAAAGCTGCCTTATCAATTTTACGCGAAACGGCATTAAAAAACTGCCTCCCTAAAATTGGAATAGAAACCGATCAAAAAATTGAATGTGCCTAAAAATGGTACCAATAAAATCATCAAGTCTACTTGAAAGAAGAATGACGGCAGCACTCACCAATCTTCGCATACAGGTTCCTTTATTGTGACAAATCTTCACGGCACAGGGGTGTATATACATATGAATGTGGAAGCCGAACGACGGCCGTTTCGCGCCCTCCTGGCGCTTCAAATCATCAAGTCGTTACGCAAAATCAAGCCTTCACATATGACTTGGCAGAATTATGGAAAAATTACAGCTCTCAAAATATGGTGATTCAAAACTAGTTTTTGCAATAAAAAGCGTCTTTTAGTGTGTGACAGCAGCCAAACATAAAAACCCAATATAAATCTGGTATCACTGTTAATCGCACTTACCCGAAGAATAAAATGATCTTATAATAATAATAATTTTTATTTTTATATAGCGCTAACATATTCCGCAGCGCTTTACAGTTTGCACACATTATCATCACTGTCCCCAATGGGGCTCACAATCTAAATTCCCTATCAGTATGTCTTTGGAGTGTGGGAGGAAACCGGAGTACCCGGAGGAAACCCCCGCATCTTATGACTTTTACTGCACAAGAAACAGCGTAAAAAATAAATAAAATGTATTCTTCACCTGCTGCTCATTTTTTCGTTTTGTCTCCCAAAATTCGCAGTAAGGTTCGGCTCACATTTATCTTGTGCTGAGCACTTACAACAGGGTTTTTGTGTAAATCTCTGAAATACGTGATTCAGACAGAACCCCCGGGGGAAGATTCTCTATAACGAGGCAGATGGAGACACTGTGGACACCGTCTGGCCTATGATCCGACGTTGTCTGTCTTTTCAGGCATGCATAAAAGTGTGGTTGGCCACAGTTTTGTGCACCTCTGAAAAGAAGGACAACGCTGCACAGAGGCCAGACGAAGTACAGAGTAACTCTGCTGCCTCATTATAATGAATGGATCAGTCAGGGGGTTTCATCTGAATCATGTCATTGAGAGATTTAGATGGATACCCCGATATGAGTGCTCAGAGTAGAGCAGCAGATAAATGTGATCCAAAATGTTATGTAAAATGTTCTTAACAAAAGCTTCAAATAAATTCACAAAAAAGTCCCCACTTAGCTTTGTCATCAGTTAATAGAAATATATGGGGCTTCCACGTTACTGGTAGTACAAAGGCTCAGGAAAACCAAAATGGCTCCTCATCCCACAAAAGAAATCTGTACTCCCAAATCCAAATTCCCCCCTCTCTTCTGAGCCCCACAGTGTGCCTAAACCACATTTAGCGTCCACAGCCCACCTAATATACAGGTGCGTGTCTGTAGAAAAACAAACTGGGCATAATATATTGGGCACTACACCTCTAGATAAATTAAAAGGTGTAGTTCGTAAAATGATGTCACTTATCGGGGGTTTCTGCTGTTCTGACACCTCAGGGGCTTTGCCAATTTTTGTGGGAAAAAATGTGATTTTTTTTTTTAATTTTCACGGATCTATGTTAACTTCTGTGAAGCACCTGGGGGCTCAAAGTGCTCACCACACATCTAGATAAGTTCCCCAAGGGGTTTAGTTTCCAAAATGGTGTCACTTGTGGGGCGTTTCCACTGCTTAGGCACATCAGGGGCTCTCCAACCATGAAATGGCAGCTGCTAATTATTTCAGCAAATTTTGCATTGAAAAGGTGAAATGGTGCTCCTTCCCTTCCGAGCCCTGTCATGCACCCAAACAGTAGTTTTGTCCCGACATATTGGGTATCGGCGTACTCGGGAGAAATTGCACAACTAATTTTGGGGCCCATTTTATTCTGTTACCCTTGTGAAAATAAAAAAATTTGGGGAAAAGTAACATTTTTGTGAACTAAAGTAAACTAGTTTTTCTTTCCACATAACAATAATTCCCGTGAAGCACCTGAAGGGTTAATAAACCTCAATGAGGTTTTAAGTACTTTGTGGGGTGCAGTTTTTAGAATGGTGTCACTATGGGGTATGTTCTGTCAAATAGGCCTCTCAAAGTTACCGTACATAGTCAAGTATAAGCCGACCCGAGTATAAGCCGACCCCCCTAATTTTGCCACAAAAAACTGGGAAAACTTAATGACTCGAGTATAAGCCTAGGGTGGGAAATGCAGCAGCTACCGGTAAATGTCAAAAGTAAAAATAGATACCAATAAAAGTTAAATTAATTGAGACATCAGTAGGTTAAGTGTTTTTGAATATCCATATTGAATCAGGAGCCCCATATAATGCTTCATAAAGTTTATGATGGCCCCATAAGATGCTCCATATTAAAAGATGCCCCATATAATCCTGCATAAAGGTTAATAATGGCCCAATAAGATGCTCCATAGACACATTTGCCCAATATAATGCTGCACAAATGTTGATTATGGCCCCATAAGATGCTCCATAAAGATATTTGCCCCATATAGTGCTGCACAAACATTATGGCCCCATAAGATGCTCTATACAGACACTTGCCCCATTATAGTGCTGCACAAACGTTATGGCCCAATAAGATGCTCTATACAGACACTTGCCCCATTATAGTGCTGCACAAACATTATGGCCCCATAAGATGCTCTATACAGACACTTGCCCCATTATAGTGCTGCACAAACATTATGGCCCCATAAGATGCTCTATACAGACACTTGCCCCATTATAGTGCTGCACAAACGTTATGGCCCAATAAGATGCTCTTTACAGACACTTGCCCCATTATAGTGCTGCACAAACGTTATGGCCCCATAAGATACTCCATACAGACACTTGCCCCATTTGCTGTTGCTGCGATTAAAAAAAAAAAAAAAAAATCACATACCTCTCCGTCGCTCAGGCCCCCGGAACTTTCAATATTTACGCACTAACCACGTCACCGCGCCCTCTGACCTGAGCGTCACTGCAGAAGACGCTGAAGATGGAGCGGCGCCGGAACGAGGAGCAGGTGAATATCGCGCAGCGCTCCCCTCCCCGTTATACTCACCTGCTCCTGGCGCAGTGCAGTCCCTGCTTCCCCAGCGCCGCAGCTTCTTCCTGTACTGAGCGGTCACCGTTACCGTTCATTACAGTAATGAATATGCGGCTCCACCCCTATGGGAGGTGGAGCCGCATATTCATTACTGTAATGAGCGGTACCATGTGACCGCTCAGTACAGGAAAAAGCTGGGGAGCCAGGGACCGGCAGGGACCGCGCCAGGAGTAGGTGAGTATAATTAGACAGCCCCCACTCCCCCTCCCCTCCCGCCCCCTGGGTATGACTCGAGTATAAGCCGAGAGGGGGACTTTCAGCCCAAAAAAAATTGGCTGAAAATCTCGGCTTAAAATCGAGTATATACGGTACCTCAAATGTGAAGTGGTCCCTAAAAAAAATGGCTTTATAAATGGAGTTGGAAAAATAAGAAATTGTTGATCAACTTTTAACCCTTCTAACTTCCTAACAAGAAAAAAAATGTTTCAAACATTGTGCTGATGTAAAGTAGACCTATGGGAAATCTGACTTAAACTCTTTTGTGACAAAGGCATAAAAATGAAAAAAGTTTGAAAATTGCTATATTTTAACATTTTCACCAAATTTCCAATATTTTCACAAATAAAAGCAAGTTGTATCATACAAATTTTACCAATATCATGCTGTACAATATGTCACCAGAAAATAATCTCAGAATTACTAGAATCAATTGAAGCATTCCAGAGTTATTAACTCAAAGTGACACTGTTCAAAATTGTAAAGTTTGGCCTGGTCATGAAGGTGAAAACAGGATCGGGGGTGAAGAGGTTAATGATGTCAATATCAGGGACGTGTCTTAGCGCCATCATGGCGCAAGCGCTGTGTGAACATCAATGTGGTGTGCGCGCATGGCGCCATGGTGATCATAACGCTGCTGATGCAATTTCAGGGGGAACGGATCACGAGTTCATTCCTGGACTCATCTATCTAATCCATGATCATGCCTCATCACACCTCATGAATGTATTTTATTTGTCTGGTTTGCATTAAGAATGGTGGGGTAGATAGAATAAGCACACCATTCAATTATCGATAAGGAAGGAAAGTTCTACGTATATGGAAGACAGGAGGTAGATAATAAACCCTAGTTAAAACTTTAATGAATGGCCCAATATGTAGTGGCCCCATATGGCAAATCCCAAGAGTCCGCAGGCAGATTCAACTCTTCTCTCCAAGGGCAGACAAAGTACCCTATTCTAACTTAGAAAGCTTTCCCAAAGGTCAGGCTTAGTGTATGTCTGAAGCATAACGGAGTGGGTTTTTTTGGCACTGTCTCCACAGTGCCATTGCACAAAAAGCAAATTATGGCGTATGAAGTAAAAGCAGAACATAGGCTATGTGCCCACGATCAGGAAATAGCAGCGTTTTGGACACAGCCTACCTAATGCGCAGGTAAATCGGCATGTGTTCAGTGAACCTCACAGATTTACCGGATCTAATGAATGGCTATGGGTGAAACTACACAGTGAAGACAAGTCTCCGCTGCAGATAATGGACATGCTGTGGCTCGTAAACCCATACTGCAGGTGAGTTTATGCAGTGTTAAATAGATGGACAGTGGGCAGGGGATTTATAGTGGTCGGGGTGCGAGAGCCCTTAATTTGGGAAAAGCGTGTTTGTATTGATCTAGTCCATAGGATGGCCAACTGAGAAAAAAGTAGTGAAGGGGCAGAACATAGATGACCAGCAATATACCGTATTTTTCAGACTATAAGACGCACCTGATTATAAGACGCACCCCCAAATTTGGTGAAGAAAAAGAGAAAAAAATATTTTTTTTATGTTAAATGGGGGTCTGGTGTCAGGCACATGCCCCCCTGGTCACTATATGCCCCCCTGTACTGCTGACAGACACATGCCCCCTGGGTCACTATGTGCCCCCTTTGCTGCTGGCAGACACATGCCCCCTGGGTCACTATATGCCCCCCTTTGCTGCTGGCAGGCACATGCCCCCCTGGGTCACTATATGCCCCCCTGTGCTGGCAGGCACATGCCCCCCGGTCACAATATGCCCCCTTGTGCTGGCAGGGACATGCCCCCCTGTGCTGCTGGCAGGCACATGCCCCCCAGTCACAATATGCCCCCCTGTGCTGCTGACAGGTACAGCCCCCCGGTCACTATATGCCCCCCAGTGCTGCTGGCAGGTACAGGCCCCCCCCGGTCACTATATGCCCCCTGTGCTGCTGGCAGACACATGCTCCCCCCGTGCTGCTGGCAGGCACATAATAAAATAACAAACACTTAACTCACCTTTCCCAGATGGCTCCGTGCTCACAGCTCCTCAGTTGCGCTTTCTGTTTCCCAGGCATCGGATCATGTGACCTGGGCACACAGTGATGTCATCACTGTCCTGTGCCGATCACATGATCGGATGTCAGCACAGACACAGGAAGCAACCGAGGAGCTGTGAGCACGGAGCCTGCAGGGGAAGGTGAGTTAAGGGTTTGTTATTTTATCAAGTGCCCGCCAGCAGCACAGGAACGGGGGGGGGGGAAGCATGTGCCTCCCAGCAGCACAGGGAGGGGGAAGCATGTGCCCGGCAGCAGCACAGGGAGGGGGAAGCAAGTGCGTCTTATAGTCCGAAAAATACGGTACGTATTTAGACAAAGCAGATAAAATTGAACTGCTCCTTAAATCCCTCTAAGTACCAGGAGGACCGCCAAGTATTAGGCAAAATACTATTATTTTATGTTTAAACTTATTTACGCTATATTTAAGAAGAAAGTACCCTATTAGTACGTGCTGTATTAATTTCAGGGAGGGAAGTGACTGGGTGCTGTCGTGGACTCACTAAAAGAGCATTACCGATAAGTAATCCAGCTTTTTACTCTTCGCCACAACAGCACCCACTGGAGAGATTTCTAGAGACCATTACCTACGGGGGGACCACCGTGCTGAGAACAGTCCTGCCAAAGTCCAGGTCAGAAGCTGACAAGAGGTCAAGCCTATAGTGGTTATAGAAGGTAGAAGGAGCTGACCACGTTGCCGCCTTACATATGTCTTCAATTGGAACGTTTCCCCTTTCGGCCCAGGAAGATGCCATAGCTCTAGTGGAATGCGCTTTAATGCCCTCCGGTGGATTTTCATTTCTCGCGGAGTAAGCCAGCCGGATAGCGACCCTAATCCACCGGGATAAGGTGCCCTTCATGATTCCATACCCCTTCTTGCGGCCCTGGAAGGTAATGAACAGAGCCCTACACTGCCTCCAACTCCTAGTCCTTTCAATGTATTTTAATACTATTGTCTGGACATCTAGGGTGTGAAACTTCCGCTCCTCAGGAGTGGAAGGGTCCCTAAAGAAGGTGGGGAGAAGTATTTCTTGTGACTCATGAAATTTTCCCGCCACCTTAGGAAGGTATAAGGGGTCGGTTTTTAAAATCAATCTATCCTGAAACGTCAGTAGGAAAGGTGAGTCTATAGACAAAGCATGAATGTCACTAACTCTCATGGCAGATGTTAGTGCTACTAAGAAGGCCGTTTTGAGTGATAGATGTTTTGGGGATGCTGTATCTATTGGATCAAAAGGAGGTTCTGTTAGAGTGTCTAGGACCAGGTTTAAATCCGAGGGAGGAACCCTGGGTATGTGAACTGGGCTGATCGGTTCACAAGCTGTGATGAATTGGGACACCCATTTATTCCCTGCAATATTATGGCCATAGAGGGCCCCTAGTGCAAACACGTGGACTTTCAATGTATTTACAGATCGACCTAATTTTTTTTCCCTTTTGTAGGAATTCTAGGATGGGCCCTATCGGGACTTCTGTAGGATCAGAAGTTGTATGAAACTGCAGGAATTTCCTCCATATTTTAGTGTAGATTTTTGTGGTATACTGCTTCCTGCTCTGCATGAGTGTACCAATTACTGTATATACTTGAGTATAAGCCGACCCAAGTATAAGCCGAGACCCCTAATTTTGCCACAAAAAACTGGGAAAACTTATTGACTTGAGTATAAGCCTAGGGTATGAAATGCAGCAGCTACTGGTAAATTTCAAAAATAAAAATAGATACCAATAAAAGTAAAATTGATTGAGACATCAGTAGGCTAAGTGTTAAAATGTGCCACATTTAATGCTCCATACAGTTCATTATGACCCCATAAGATGCTCCATATAAAAATGTGCCACATGTAATGCTCCATACAGTTCATTATGGCCCCATAAGATGCTCCATATAAAAATGTGCAACATGTAATGCTGCAGCAATAAAAAAAAATAAAAAAAAATTACATACTCACCTCTCGTTGCTGCCCACTGCTCCTCCCGTCTCTCCACAGTGACTGTTCAGGCAGAGGGCGGCGCGCACACTAAAACGTCATCGCGCCCTCTGACCTGAACAGTCACTGCAGAAGACAGAGCAGCAGTGGAACGGGGAAAGGTGAATATGAAATACTCACCTGCTCCCGGCGCGGTCCCTGGCAGCTTCTCCCGGACAGATGGTCTCCGGGAGCCGGCGACTTCTTCCTCTGTTCAGTGGTCACTGGTACCACTCATTACAGTAATGAATATGCAGCTCCACCCCTATGGGAGTGGAGTCCATATTCATTACTTTAATGAGCGGTACCACGTGACCGCTGACCAGAGGAAGAGCTGCGAGCGCCGGAGACCATGGGACATGCAGGGACCGCACCAGGAGCAGGTGAGTATGTGACAGTCGTCGCCGACCATGACTCGAGTATAAGCCGAGAGGGGCACTTTAAGCCCCAAAAATGGGCTGTAAATCTCATCTTATACTCGAGTATATATGGTAATCCTTCCGGTAACCCCCTTGATTTTAGTATTTGCCTATCAAGTTCCAAGCCGTGATGTGGAGGCTGTCCACCTGAGGGTGGAAGAAAGGTCCCTGAGAAAGTAGGTTGGGGATTGAGGGGAGGACCCAGGGGTCTGATATCGCCATGGTTTGTAGTCACGAGAACCATGGTCTCTTGGGACAAAATGGTGCTATTAATATTATCTTTGCCTCCTCCTCCGATTTTCCGTATTACTTGTAGCAATAGTATTATCGGAAGGAAGGCGTATGCCAGATTGAATCGCCAAGGAATTTGAAGAGAATCTAGAATGTCCGGATGATCTGCCAAGGATAGGGAGACAAATTTCCGTACTTGTTTGTTCTTCCTTGTGGCAAAATGGTCTATTTGAGGCTGACCGCATAGAGATGCTATTTCTTTGAAGATGTGATGATTTAGGCACCATTCCCCTTGTAATGTATATCGACTTAGGAAGTCCGCTTGTTGGTTGTTTTCCCCCCCTGATGTGAAGAGCAGAAAGGGATAACAGATGTTTCGCTCATCACTAGATGGAACACATGATTTACTGTATTTTGCTCTTTTAGGTTAGATGAATATTGGAGTTCCTCTCTATTCCATATCCCTTGGCAGAAGCTATTCCCCATATGGGCACCCCATCCGCGGGGGCTAGCATCAGTGGTTAAAGTATGGGATGGTGTTATTACCCATGGGACACCACCCACCAAATGGTTACTATCTAACCACCATATTAGAGAAGTTAAGACTTCCTGGGATAAGGTCAATTTCTTCTCAAGGTGACTGAGTAGCCGTCTTTCCTCTCGGAGAATCTGATGTTGCAGTATCCAGGTATGGTATTGTGCCCACTGAACTGCTGGGGTACAGGAGGTAAGGGAGCCTAACAATGACATTGCTTCCCTCAGACATTCGTGGTTTGTGCATTGCGGCTGTAACCTTGTTTTTAATGAGCGATATCTTTACCTGAGGAAGTAGACATTTTTGGCTTGTGGAGTCTAGATGGAACCTTAAAAACGTCTGGAGGGAATGTGGGATAAGTCTGGACTTCTTGAAGTTGATGATCCAGCTTAGATTCTGTAAAGATGAGACAGTGTGAGCCAAACTTTTAGCACACTGGACAGCTGAATTCCCGAAGACTAAAAAGTCATCAAGGTAAGGGACAATTAAGGTGTCTTTTTTGACGAAAGTAAGCCATCACCTCCAACATTACTTTGGTGAAGATTCTTGGTGCTGTGGAGAGGCCAAAGGGCATGGAAGTGACGGATTTCGCCTACGAATGTCACTGCAACGATGAGGTATTATCTTTGGTATCTGTCATGGATAGGGAGATGGTAATATGCATCTTCTAGATCAATGACTCCATCATGCAATTTGGGAAAAGAAGCTTAATGGTGGATCTGATTGATTCCATTTTAAATTTATGATTTCAAATACATTCATTAAGTTTTTTCAAATTTATGACTGTTCTGAATGAACCGTCGGGCTTGGGAACTAGGAATAAGGGAGAGTAGAATCCTCTACCTTCTTGCCCCTCTGGAACCTTAACTAAGACTCTTTTGGTTAATAGGCTTTGAGTTTCTATCTCAAGGGTTTTTTGTTGTATTGGCGAATTGAGGGAAGTTACAATAAATGAATCATGGGGAATCTGAAGGAATTCTATTTTTATTCCTTCTCTGATTATACTCAAGATCCACGAGCTAGCAGTTATCTTTTCCCACTGTGGGAAGAATAATTTTAGTCTACCACCTACTGGGGTGACTGGTTATTTTAGTACTTATTTTCCTTTCAGAAGCCAGGTCCTCTAAACATAGTACCCCTCTGTTTCTCTTCCTTTGTGGCCCATCTTGTTGGTCTTTCTGCTTGTCTTCTTTTACCAAATGGCCTTCTTTTAAATGCTCTCCTATAGACAGGACTAGAAGAATCAGGAAAAGCCTTTTTCCTTTCTTTTGCCTTGGTATGTCGTCTAGGGTTTTCCCAAAGAAAAACTCACCCTCACATGGGATAGCACAGATCTTTGATTTTGACTGTGTGTCCCCTTTCCAACTTTTTATCCACAAAGCCCGCCTGGCATTATTTACCAGACCTGCAGACCTCGCTGCTAGGCGTAGTGAATCCGCTGATGCATTGGCCATAAAGGCTGCTGCCCCTCTAATGAAAGGAATAGCATCCCGCAGTTTATCTCTAGAGACTTTTTTCTCAATCTGCTGCTCCAGTTGATCAGTCCATACGAGCATTGATCTGGCGGTGCATGTACTGGCCACTGCTGGTTTAAATATGCCTGTAGTTGCTTCCCATGACCTTTTTAATGATTATTCTGCCTTGCGGTCAAGAGGATCGGAAAGCAGGCCTGCATCTTCCACTGGTAGTGTGACTTGTTTAGAAGTAGAGGCAATGGCTGCGTCCTCCTTAGGGACTTTAGTCCATGTTAGTAGCTCTTCATCGCTAAATGGGTATTTTCTTTTAGAGGCTGATGGGAGGAATCATCTCTGGTCTTGCTTTTCCCATTCCCTTTTTATCAAGGCCTTAACCGCCGGAATTACTGGGAAGGCTCTCGGCTTTTCCCGTCTGTCAAACCCGCAAACATTATGTCCTGCGTGGTTTGAGCATATTTTGTCTCCTCACACCCCAAAGTGTTTCTTACTGATTTTACTAAGTTAGGGTAAGTTCACACAGGGCATTTTTTTGCTGCTTTTTTATGCTAGTTTTCAACTGCATTTTACAGTACCAGCAAAGCCTATGAGATTTCAGAAATCTCATGCACACACATTGTTTTTTTGTGTGATCAGTATTTTGTGCTTTGCTGCATTTTTTTGGACATGGAGCATGTCACTTCTTTCAGCGTTTTTGCTGTGTTTTTTCAGCGTTTTTCACCCACTGACTTGAATGGGTGTTGAAAAAACACAGCAAAAACGCAGGTATCATTATTTGCAGCGTTTTTACTGCAGAAAATTCAAGGACATTAGCATGGACAAAAAAAAAACACGCACCAAAAACGCACCTAAACTTGCGTTTTTGACGCTTCTTTTCTGCCAAGATGATCAGGCTTTGCTACAGAAAAAAAAGCAAAAATGCCCTGTGTGAACTTACCCTTATCCACACTATCCAAGGGGAAGCATGGTCTCCCTTCAATTTCTGATGACGATGATGAAGAGGATGCGATTGAGGAGTCCAAGGCTATTTCCTGGTCATTATCGGATTCCGAGCTGGAAGCTACTTTCTTTTTTGCTTTTACTCTCTGGGGTTGTGTTAGGATGGGCAATGGCTTGCAACTCCTCTCTAACTATAGCACGTATGTCTCTAACTGACATCGCTGCTCCCTGCATGGTCTCACTGATGCATTCCTTAGCTTCTTGGGGTAGGAATCATGGAGAGGTTGTCTACATAAGGCGCACTGCTTAGGTTTTGATTTTTGCTTCTTGGCCTGAAAGAGGGGGGATACGGCAAGAGAGAAAAGGTTTTTTTTTCGCAAAATAGGCAGAGTTTATACACTCACCCAGTGAAGCTATCGGTACCGGATCAGGAGACCGAGGTACAGTCCTGGATCTGGAGTCCGCTGCGTCACTCTTGCAACTGGCATCAGTAGAACCTCAGCCGGAGCGGTCCCTGCCTGCTGAGTCCCCTGCTGGAGGATTCATGATCTGGCCTGGTGATGCATAATTGCATCGCTGACTGCCAGCGATGCTCCGCTTTTGTAGAGCCTAATACACACTTTTTTTTTTTGACCCAGAAGTCCTCCATCCAGTTGCGGGTCAGCAGCTGCGGTGTACTGCGCACGTGCCGATCAGCGCTTCCCCCACCACTTGTACCTCAGCCTGTGTGCCCCGGAAGTCCAATCTTCACTTCAGGGGCAGGTGCATCTGCGTCGGTCAGTGCATGCGTGGACCCGGCTTTCCACACTGGGCCGCATCCCGGAATGTTGTCTTCACCCCGCGCGACTGCTGTGTCGGTCGGTGCCTGCTCCATTCCCGGGCCGCCGCTGGAGCTGTTAGGGATGTGCTCCATGTACCCAACGGCATGTCTCCCGAGTGAGACCGGGCGGTCCTCCCCTGACCCAGTCATCACTCCATCCGCCAGACGAGGAGGGAGACGTCAAACGGAACTCCCCCGATGCTGCCTCTGGACCGCAGCCCCCTGCCATTCTCGCGGACACCGAACAGGCGGCATGCACTGGCCCAGGTATGTTTTTTTGTAGGAGAATCCTGCGGTTCCTGTAGGAACATGAAACCAACTGAGGAGAGGCGGACCGCCCCCTTTTATTTTCTGTAGGTTTCCTGTTAATATGGGGCAGATCCCTCTCTCCAGTGGGTGCTGTCGTGGCGAAGAGTAAAAAGTTAATTTCAGTTGAATTCAATACAAAAAGTGAAACTCGTATCATGCAGAGTCATTACAGAGTGATCTATTTCAAGTGTTTATTTCTGTTAATGTTGATGATTAGGACTTACAGCCAATGAAAACCCAAAAGTCATTATCGCGGTAAATTAGAATACTTTATAACACCAGCTTAAAAAATTATTTTAAAATCCAAAATGTCAGCCTACTGAAATGTATGTTCAGTAAATGCACTCAATACTTGATCGGGGCTCCTTTTGCATCAGTTACTGCATCAATGCGGCATGGCATGGAGGTGTTATGGAAGCCCAGGTTGCTTTGATAGCAGCCTTCAGCTTGTCTGCATTGTTATATCTGGTGTCTCTCATTTTACTCTTTACTCTTCTGATTTTGTGAGAAGCACCTGTATATTCCCACATTTTGACCCAAGCTACCAATGCCGGGCATGAAAGACCTACCTTTAATTGGACTAAGATCTTTATGGATTTCAGGCAAAGAGTAAAATGTTGCCATAGTAAGGTGGGTAGGAAGGAGATACGCAAATTCATCCTTACTAATTAAGTTATTCTGGTTGGCCTCACTAAGCAATAGTTTCAGCTTTTCATACTGGGAGGGAGTAGGACTTGTGGACAGGATGGTACAGCCATTTGTCTTTCAGAATCTCCTGACACATGTCTCTGTATTGTTGTGTGTGTCCAAGATCACCATATTCCCATCTGTACAATGATTTGCTAACAAACAAGTCCTTTTCCAACCCTTCAAGTGCCCACATGTGTTCCTTAGAGAGGTTAATTCTTTTGACATGGTCATTCCTAAATTGACAAATACATCAATTGGTTAGAGGTCCCCAGTCATGGGTGGCATTTTATTGCTCCTATTTTTACGAGATGTAAAAGGCCCACATCCCATTATATCAAGGGGATATTCATTTAGGGATGCTAGTTCCTGGACATCAGACAAAAGGACTGGGGGGAATGTTTAAAGTCTGTGCAAATACGTTTGTTTCGTTGGACAAAGTGCTTCTACCATTTAAGTTTCCTTGCAAAAAAGTGAATATCTTTATCCTATTCAAACAAACCAAAATCGCTCTTTGGTACAAATGAGGACCATTATCTCACTATCAGTTAGGGGTCTATTAGACTGATAAGCTGGGAAGCCGCATTTGTCTCTCGCTTGCGAATTGCGATTTCTGAGGGGATAATTGCGGTCCAAAATAACAGCATTAACCCACTGGCGTAGCTAGAGCTTTTGCCGCCCGGGGCTGATTCCGAGTTTGGCGCCCCCCCCCATTGCCGTCACTCAACGCCGGGCACCGCCCCCCCCCCCCAGCACTGTTTACCCATGAAATCCGGTGCCTGCACTGTGTATCGCTGTTTGGTGCAGGCGCAGAGAGCTCTGGCCGTCTGACGTCACAGCCAGGCTTGCAGACTGCGCCTGTGCGGCCACCCACCTTGGTAATCCCAGCCCCACAGTGTGTTATGCATTATGCAGAGTGCGGGGCTGGGACTCACAAGCAGGGCGGCCGCACAGGCGCAGTGTCCAGCATTGCCTTAGTGTGTCCAGCAATCTGCCCCAGTGTCCAGCATTGCCCCCAGTGTCCAGCATTGCCCCCAGTGTGTCCAGCAATCTGCCCCAGTGTCCAGCATTGCCAGCATTGTGTCTCCAGCATATTGCCCCCAGTCTGTCTCCAGCATATTGCCCCCAGTCTGTCTCCAGCATATTGCCCCCAGTCTGTCTCCAGCATATTGCCCCCAGTCTGTCTCCAGCATATTGCCCCCAGTCTGTCTCCAGCATATTGCCCCCAGTCTGTCTCCAGCATATTGCCCCCAGTCTGTCTCCAGCATATTGCCCCCAGTCTGTCTCCAGCATATTGCCCCCAGTCTGTCTCCAGTATATTGCCCCCAGTCTGTCTCCAGCATATTGCCCCCAGTCTGTCTCCAGCATATTGCCCCCAGTCTGTCTCCAGCATATTGCCCCCAGTCTGTCTCCAGCATATTGCCCCCAGTCTGTCTCCAGCATATTGCCCCCAGTGTGTCTCCAGCATATTGCCCCCAGTGTGTCTCCAGTATATTGCCCCCAGTCTGTCTCCAGCATATTGCCCCCAGTCTGTCTCCAGCATATTGCCCCCAGTCTGTCTCCAGCATATTAATCCCCCAGTCTGTCTCCAGCATATTGCCCCCAGTCTGTCTCCAGCATATTGCCCCCAGTCTGTCTCCAGCATATTACCCCCAGTCTGTCTCCAGCATATTGCCCCCAGTCTGTCTCCAGCATATTGCCCCCAGTCTGTCTGAGTCAGACATAAAGAAAAAAAAAAAAAAGTAAAATCCTCACCTCTCCCGTTCCCAGCGCAGGTCCGATGCACTCAGCGTCTCTCCGGCTCTGCAATGCTCAGGACAGAGAGGCTGAGCGCGCAGTGATGAGGTCATCGCACCCTCTGCCCTGAGACGTCGCAGAGTCAGAGGGCGCCGAAGACGCTGCAGCTGCCGCAGGAACCAGGAGAGGTGAGTATTAGAACGGGGGCCCAATGCCAGCGCTGGCACCGGGAGGGGGGGGGGGGGGAGCCTGGTCGTGGCGGCGGTCGGCGCCGCCCGAAGATTTAAAGGGCCCGCGTCTCTCTCTTTTTTTTTTTTTTTTCTTCCTCCTCCTCTCTGGGTCGGAGCCGCCCCCGGCATTGTGCCGCCCGGGGCGGCCCGCCCCCCCCGCACCCCCCTTCCTACGCCACTGCATTAACCCTTTCACCCAGAAGCCATTTTTTACAATTCTGACCACTGTCACTTTAGGAGGTCATAACTCTAGAACGCTGTTAATGGATCCCACCGATTCTGTTTTCTCATAACATATTGTACTTCATGATAGTATAAAATTTCTTTGATATGACTTGCGGATATTTGTGAAAAAAACGTAAATTTGGGAAAAATTTCAAAAATTTCACAGATTTCAAAATTTTAATTTTTATGCCCTTTATCATATCATATCGCACAAAATAGTTAATAAATAACATTTCCCACATGTCTACTTTACATCAGCACAATTTTTGAAACATTTTTTCGTTAGGAAGTTATGAGTGTTAAAATTTGACAAGCAATTAATAATTTTTACAAAAAATTTTGCAAAACCATTTTTTTTTTAGGGACCACCTCACATTTGAAGTGACTGAGGGGCCTATATGACTGAAAATACCCAAAAGTACTCAAAACCACATTCAAGAAGTTTATTAACCTTTCAGGTGCTTCACAGGAATTTTTGGAATGTTAAAGGACAAATACTTTTCTTTCACAAAAATTTTCCTTTAGACCTAATTTTTAATTTTTTTACTTTTTTTTTTTTTTTTTTACTTTTGCAAGGGTAACAGGAGAAAATGGACCACACAATTTATTGTGCAAGTTATGCTGAGCATGCCCACACCCCATAAGTTGGGGAAATCAACCATTTTGGAAACTAGACCTCTTTGGGAACTTAGATGTGTATAGAACACCTTGAACCCCCAGGTGCTTCACAGAAGTTTATAAAGTAGAGCCGTGGAAAACAGAAACAAAAAAAATGCATTTTCATAAGGGTGAAAGGAGAAATTTGCTTCATACAATTTGTTGATCTCATTGCATTGTCCTGATGGAAGCGCACAGGGAACTCATTCCCTGCGCAATGCTTCTGTATGCCGCTGTCACTACTGACAGCGGCATCAGAGGAGTTAAATGCCCGCGATCGGTGCTAGTAGAGCAGTACATGTACGGCGCATGTCGGGAAGGGGTTAAAGAAGGGGTGGCCACTCTGGCGTTCAATCCTGTATTTGACTCTCCCTATTCCGCTCTGGGGTTTAAAT
This sequence comes from Ranitomeya variabilis, assembly GCF_051348905.1. NCBI lineage: Eukaryota > Metazoa > Chordata > Amphibia > Anura > Dendrobatidae > Ranitomeya > Ranitomeya variabilis. Next base: position 492,145,617 of record NC_135236.1, on the reverse strand, counting down.
TGGGTTTCATTAAACGAGACCTCCATGTCTGTCGAAGATAGGTCAGTTTCCCTATCCCTACGTTCTCGCCTGATATACCCTAAACTGCTATTCAACACTTTCAATTCTCTCCTCCATCCCCCAGCACCTCCACTCATCTCAGCTGAAGACTTTGATGTTATCAATCTTCTGCTTGAAGAATGAGGCAGAGAAAGCTTTGGACTACAACCCACACAACCCCTCTTCCTAACTACTCAGCCCTCCTCCTCCAAAACCAACTTCTCCACCATCACAGAAGATCAACTTTCTGCCCTACTCTCAAGATCACATCTCACCACCTGTGCACCTGACCCAATCCTATCTCACTTCATCCCAAACCTCACCACAGTCTTCATCCCAATCCTAACCCATCTACTCAAACTATCAATAACAACTGGTGTTTTCCCATCATGCCTCAATCACACCCATCCTTAAAAAGCCCTCTCTTGACTCATCCTCTGTATCTAGCCATCACCTCATATCACTTCTCCCCTATGCCTCAAAACTACCGGAACATGTCCATTTCGAACTGTCCTCCCACCTCTCTTCCTGCTTCCTCTTCGACCGCTTACAATCTGGCTTCCGATCTCATCACTCCACTGAAACTGCCCTAACTAAAGTCACAAATGACCTACTAACTGCCATAGCCAAGTGACAATACTCTGTCCTCCTCCTCCTGGACCTGTCCTCTGCCTTAGACACAGTGGACCACTCCCTATTACTACAGACCCTCATCTCTTGGCATCACAAACTTGGCCCTATCTTGGATCTCGTCAAACCTAACAGACCAGATATTCAGCATCTCCCACTCGCACACCACCTCCTCACCTCACGGACTATCTGTCAGAGTCCCACAATGCTCAGTCTTAAGGCCCCTGCTTTTCTCCATTTACACCTTCGGCCTGGGAGAGCTCATAGAATCTCATGGCTTGTAGTATCACCTCTATGCTGAAGAAAAACAGATCTACCTCTCTGGACCAGATATCACCTCCCTACTAACCAAAATCCCACAATGTCTGTCCTATAGTTCATCCTTCTTCTCCGCTAGATTTCTGAAACTTAACATGGACAAAACAGAATTCATCATCTCCCCCCATCTCATTCGACTCCCTTAACAGACCTAGCCATTAAAGTAAATGGCCGCTCACTCTCCCCAGTCCCACAAGCTTGCTGCCTCGGGGTAATCCTTGACTTCGATCTCTTCTTCAAACCACATATCCAAGCCCTTTCCACTTCCTGCCAACTTCAACTCAAAAATATTTCCCAGATCCGTACATTCCTCAACCAAGAACGTGCAAAAACTCTAGTACATGCCCTCATCATCTCCCACTTTGACTACTGCAACATCCTGCTCTGTGGTTCCCATATAACACCCCTCCAATCTATTCTAAACTCTGCTGCCCAACTAATCCACTTATACCCCCACGTGACTTGTATTGTTTAACATTATTGTACTTGTTTTTTATTATGTAAACCCCTTTTCACATGTAAAGGGCCATGGAATAAATGGCACTATAATAACGAATAATAATAATAATAATAATAATAAAAAAACCTTTGTTCTCCTTAAAATCTTGGAGGTCCCCGAGGTACTGTTTGTGTTCCTTTAAGTGATATTGGAACCTCTCAATTGTATTCTGTAGTGTAGTTTCTTTGGTATTAAAATCTTCCTCATCCTGGAATTTTTTGGGAAGTTCATTCTGCTCTTCGTTTATCATTCAACAAAGAAGAATGATTTTTTTCTTCTTCCTCCAGAAGTAGCATGAATTTTAGAGAACTGTTTGTAGCTTGCCTTTCCCACTTAGACATTGTGAATTTCTGCTTCTTGATGCCGGATGGAGGCAGCACAATGTTATTCTTAAGGTAATGCTCAAGGCTCTGCACCTCCCACCATGAGACGATTTGTTCCTTATTTATTTTAGTGAGCTCTCTAAAGGCAGCATTATAGGTGGAGCAAAGCATTCCAATCTATGAAGTTGGCGTTGTGTGGACAGCCCATCCTCCCCAGCCCCAACTTCAAGAAAGACTTAATCGTACAAACGGATGCCTTTGAGGTAGGCTAGGAGCGGTCCTGTCACAGGAGGTGAACGGAGAAGAACATCCGTTCACCTACTTGAGTGGGAAACTTACCCTGGCTGAGAAAAATAATAGCGTAGTGTAGAAGGAATTGCTTGGCCATTAAGTGGGCCTTGGAGTCCCTACGTTATTTGCTCGGTGACAGTTTCACTTGGTGACAGACCATTCACTCCTGGTCTGGATGAGAAATGCCAAGGAGAGGAATGCTCGGGTCACCAGATGGTTCCTGCCACTGCAAAACTTTAGCTTCACAGTGGAACATTGAGTGGGGATGGCGCAAGGAAATACGGATGTCCTGTTACGGACACCCTGTATGGTGACAAGTGTTCAACCCCACAAGTTTGAACAGAGGATGGGGATATGTGAGGCAGTGAGGGGGATCATATACAAGGCTCAGTATGTGTCCCCCAGGATGCACATAGAGACATATTAAACCCGCTGGAGCGCATTGTGTTTACAGCAAAACGTCTGTGAATTACAGCGCAAAGTAAAAGTAAGTGTGGATTTGGTCAAAGTAGTTGTCCAAGTCGGATTTTAGGAAAACCCGACAAGGGCTTTTATTTTTGGAAGGATTTGCAGGTTTGGAAGTGGGGCGAATCCCTCCCTCCACTCTGGGTTTTGGGAGTGGCTCTATGGCCACGATTCCATTTAAACTCTTAGCTTTGTCTTGGGTGTGTCAGATTTTGTTTTGCAAGCTGCAGAGCAGGAGGCTCTGTGCAACCCAGACCTGTGTGGAGCTGACTCAGAGACAGGGATCGAAAGCGACTGAGGCACCCAAGAGATACGGCAGTGCAATTGCCCACGGCAACGCGTTTGAACACAGACTGTTGTTTGAGAACGCGACTGTGAACTGGATCGCTTCCCTGTTTATGCGAGTTTCTGGAAAAAAAGACATTTTATGTTGAACTTTCTGTGCTCCCTGCCTATCTGTCACACTGTGTAAAATCCAGCTGCACTACAGTGGGTACGTTTTCTGTAGGAATGTTTTATCTGAAAAAAATCTCTTTTCCTTCTGGCTATTCTTGTTCTTAGAAATGAAGGCCATTCCATCGATGGTGTGTACTACTCCCTTCAGAGGAGAGCACAAACAGGCTGTAACCAGAGTAGAAAGAGAAGTGGGAGGCCCTACTGCACAACTGAGCAACAAGACAAGTACATTAGAGTCTGTAGTTTGAGAAATCGACGCCTCACAGGTCCTCAACTGGCAGGTTCATTAAATAGTACAGGCAAAACGCTAGTGTCAAAGTCTACAGTAAAGAGGCGACTCCGGGATTCTGGCCTTCAGGGCAGAGTGGCAAAGAAAATGCCATATCTGAGACTGGCTAATAAAAGGAAAAGATTAATATGGGCAAAACAACACAGACATTGGACAGAGGAAGATTGAAAAAGAGTGTTATGGACAGACGAATCCAAGTTTGAGGTGTTTGGATCACACAAAAGAACATTTGTGAGACGCAGAACAACTGAAAAGATGCTGGCAGAGTGCCTGACGCCATCTGTCAAGCATGGTGGAGGTAATGTGATGGTCTGGGGTTGCTGTGGTGCTGGTAAAGTGGGAGATTTGTACAAGGTAAAAGGGATATTGAATAAGGAAGGCTATCACTCCATTTTGCAACGCCATGCCATACCCTGTAGACAGCGCTTGATTGGAGCCAATTTCATCCTACAACAGTACAATGACCCAAAGCACACCTGCAAATTATGCAAGAACTATTTAGGGAAGAAGCAGGCAGCTGGTATTCTATGTGTAATGGAGTGGCCAGCGCAGTAATCAGATCTCAACCCCATTGAGCTGTTGTGGGAGCAGCTTGACCGTATGGTACGCAAAAAGTGCCCATCAAGCCAAACCATCTTGTGGGAGGGGCTTCTGGAAGCATGGGGTGAAATTTCTCCAGATTACCTCAGCAAAATAACTGCTAGAATGTCAAAGGTCTGCAATGCTGTAATTGCTGCAAAGGGAGCATTCTTTGACGAAAGCAAAGTTTGAAGGAGAAAATTATTATTTCAAATAAAAATCTTTTTTTCGAACCTTGTCAATGTCTGGACTAGATTTTCAATTCATTTGGTAACTAATTTGATTAATAAAGGTATGTGTTATGCATTATGCACAGTGCGGGGCGGGGATTCCAAAGGTGGCTGGCCGCAATGCCCGAGCAGGCGCAGTGTGCAAGCCTGGCTGGGACATCAGACGGCCAGAGCTTACTGCGTCTGCGCAGGACATCAGTACACAGCGCAGGCGCCGGTTTTGAAACGATAACAGCGCTGAGGGGGCGGCGCCGAAAGCGCAGGAAGATTGGAGTGACGGCAGAGGAGCTGGTCAAGCGGGGGAGTGAGGACCCGCCTCCCTGGCTAGAGACAGGAATTGTGGCTAAGTATAAAAACGCTTTATTTGGGGTATACTTGAACCTAAAACTAAAAGCCACCTTGTTAGAATGCAGCATTACTGCTGCACAAGGTGGCTCTTTTAGTTTATAACGGCTGGAGGGGGGTGACAGTGGCCCTTTAAATGGAAAATCTGACTTTTTTTTTTGCGGTCGCCGTTATATCTAATATATAATTGCCTAGAATACTACTTCCTGCAATTTGTGCCAACTTCCGTGGCTTTGTCCGGAGCTAATGTCCGGAGATAATGTCCGGAGCTAATGTCCGGAGATAAGTGACGTCACCAGAGTCCTACACCCAGGCAGAGCACAGGGGCCCCAGGCAGAGCACAGGGGCCCCAGGCAGCATATGGGGCCCCAGGCAGAGCACAGGGGCCCCAGGCAGCCTATGGGGCCCCAGGCAGAGCACAGTGGCCCCAGGCAGAGCACAGGGGCCCCAGGCAGCATATGGGGCCCCAGGCAGAGCACAGGGCCCCAGGCAGAACATGGGGCCCCAGGCAGAGCACAGGGGCCCCAGGCAGCATATGGGGCCCCAGGCAGAGCACAGGGGCCCCAGGCAGAGCACAGGGGCCCCAGGCAGCATATGGGGCCCCAGGCAGAGCACAGGGGCCCCAGGCAGCATATGGGGCCCCAGGCAGCATATGGGGCCCCAGGCAGAGCACAGTGGCCCCAGGCAGAGCACAGGGGCCCCAGGCAGAGCACAGGGGCCCCAGGCAGAGCACAGGGGCCCCAGGCAGCATATGGGGCCCCAGGCAGAGCACAGGGGCCCCAGGCAGCATATGGGGCCCCAGGCAGAGCACAGTGGCCCCAGGCAGCATATGGGGCCCCAGGCAGAGCACAGTGGCCCCAGGCAGAGCACAGGGGCCCCAGGCAGCATATGGGGCCCCAGGCAGAGCACAGTGGTCCCAGGCAGAGCACAGGGGCCCCAGGCAGCTTATGGGGCCCCAGGCAGAGCACAGTGGCCCCAGGCAGAACATGGGGCCCCAGGCAGAGCACAGTGGCCCCAGGCAGAGCACAGGGGCCCCAGGCAGAGCACAGGGGCCCCAGGCAGAGCACAGGGGCCCCAGGCAGAGCACAGGGGCCCCAGGCAGAGCACAGGGGCCCCAGGCAGCATATGGGGCCCCAGGCAGAGCACAGGGGCCCCAGGCAGCATATGGGGCCCCAGGCAGAGCACAGTGGTCCCAGGCAGAGCACAGGGGCCCCAAGCAGCCTATGGGGCCCCAGGCAGAGCACAGTGGCCCCAGGCAGAACATGGGGCCCCAGGCAGAGCACAGGGGCCCCAGGCAGAGCACAGGGGCCCCAATTAGAGCACAGGGGCCCCAGGCAGAGCACAGTGGTCCCAGGTAGAGCACAGGGGCCCCAGGCAGCCTATGGGGCCCCAGGCAGAGCACAGGGGCCCCAGGCAGCATATGGGGCCCCAGGCAGAGCACAGTGGCCCCAGGCAGAACATGGGGCCCCAGGCAGAGCACAGGGGCCCCAGGCAGAGCACAGGGGCCCCAGGCAGCATATGGGGCCCCAGGCAGAGCACAGTGGTCCCAGGTAGAGCACAGGGGCCCCAGGCAGCCTATGGGGCCCCAGGCAGAGCACAGTGGTCCCAGGTAGAGCACAGGGGCCCCAGGCAGCCTATGGGGCCCCAGGCAGAGCACAGGGGCCCCAGGCAGCCTATGGGGCCCCAGGCAGAGCACAGGGGCCCCAGGCAGCATATGGGGCCCCAGGCAGAGCACAGGGGCCCCAGGCAGCATATGGGGCCCCAGGCAGAGCACAGTGGCCCCAGGCAGAACATGGGGCCCCAGGCAGAGCACAGGGGCCCCAGGCAGAGCACAGGGGCCCCAGGCAGCATATGGGGCCCCAGGCAGAGCACAGTGGTCCCAGGTAGAGCACAGGGGCCCCAGGCAGCCTATGGGGCCCCAGGCAGAGCACAGGGGCCCCAGGCAGCATATGGGGCCCCAGGCAGAGCACAGGGGCCCCAGGCAGCATATGGGGCCCCAGGCAGAGCACAGGGGCCCCAGGCAGCATATGGGGCCCCAGGCAGAGCACAGTGGCCCCAGGCAGAGCACGTGGCCCCAGGCAGAGCACAGGGGCCCCAGGCAGAGCACAGGGGCCCCAGGCAGAGCACAGGGGCCCCAGGCAGAGCACAGCAATATTTTGGACCACTGTGCGGTGTTTCAGACCCCCTGTGTGATGTCTGGGGCCCTGTTCTTAAGTATATTAAAGATTAAAGTAACGTATATTAAAGTATATTATAGATCAAATTTGACACGTTTATGAGCACCATTGAGTGATATACTCAAGAATGACATAATTTTTCAACATTTTATGGTTTCAAACTGTAAACACTCAGAGTTTTTTTTACTTCAACCAGAAAACCTTAACGGTTCATAAAAAACTTGACTGTTCAGGATATGATAAAAGTCATAGTATTCTGAATCTTTAACTTATAAAGATACCTTTACATGGGGTGATTATTGGTTCCAGAGAGGATTTCGGCCGATAATCGTACACATGGCTGGTGACAGGACAATACAATATAAACGTTCAAAGGTAAACACTGATAACATTAAAATCTAATATATAATTGCCTAGAATACTACTTCCGGCAATTTGTGCCAACTTCCGTGGCTTTGTCCGGAGATAATGTCCGGAGATAAGTGACGTCACCAGCGTCCTACACCCGCTCAGGGTGGACAAAGATATATGCCTTCGTGGTGCGCGGCACTTTTCTGATTGGTTGCCGCCTGCCGCGAGCGACCAATCAGAAATGTGCCGTACTGTCAAGAATTGTCAAGAGCTGGTGAGTGCAGCCATTTTTTGTTCTTTCTTACTATTATTTATTAATTGTATTATTCTTACATTTGAATAAATAAAGTATATATGGATTCTAGACTCCCGATTCTTTAGAATCGGGCTGCCATCTAGTAGTTAATAACGGTGATCGCAACACTGGTGTCGGTAAAAACCGACCCGAATCATGTTCTCTGGAGTCTCGGCTACCCTTGGTAGCCGAGACCCCAGAAACAGCCCGATTCTGGGGGGCGCTATACCCTTATTCCTGTGGTTTAAGTACCCTTAACTGCCGCCATTAAAAAGGTGTATCGGCGGTCATTAAGGGGTTCAGCTATTTTTAAACATGTTACATACACAAAGAGGGGACATTAGTACATTGATTACTCATCAGTATCATAAACTACTTACCATTGCCAGCCATAAAACAATGTATTCATCAATGAAACTGTTGAAATACTGATCAAAAAATAGAAGACCGGGTCCAATAAATGCAGAATCCTGAAGATAGAGTTCACTTTTGGTCATGTGAGCAAGCTGAAAGAAGCCAATATTACAGTGGAATTATAGAATGCTGTTATACATACACATTTATATATGTGCTTTCAATAATAGCACTTTCTACATGTTATACAGGTTTTTTAGCTTTATAAACAAAAACTCTAACACAGCGGTGTGCATATAACATATTATTTCAACTGTTAGGCCTTATCCACAAGTCTCATTAATAGCAGGTGTACATATGATAGCCTATAGTGCTGTTCACAGGTCAGATTTTTTCTTCAGACCGAGTGGTCTGAGCAAAATCACAGAAATGTCAAACTTTGATCAGTGTCGGATCAAAATTAGCAATGCAAGTCCTTACGACAATGAAAAAAATCTGACAGCATTCGGATGCCATCTGCGTGCCATCAGTTTTTCACCGACTGATGGATAGCAGAAGGTGGAGAAACTTTTTTTTCATTCTCATGTGAAAAAAACTGCAGTAAATAGATCCATTTTTCTTGTAAGTCAAAAAAGCGGACATCTGAATGAAGCCTTAGAGTTGTTCCACAATTCATTAGACAGTTCAGAATTAAAAGTACATGAAGAGACTTACCACAAGCTTAATAGTAATTTTGGCACTTACAAACCCAAAGGTTAAGGTGTATAGACATGGATGTTTGTAGAATAAATCAGTGGTTGACTTCTTGTAAATCATTAGCCCCAACATGAGGATTAATCCAATATGAAGACCAGGAGATAATACACTTGTTCCCTGTTAAAAAGCGGATAAACATTTTTTTTTTGCTTTTTTTCTATTCGTCATAATTGCTGCTCAATAAGTTAGCAGTAGCTTTCTATAAATGGTGACTGCTTATTGGCCCTGGTATGTTCTGCTTAGCGACAGTGAATGTGATTGGTTGAAACTACAAAAGCTCTAGCCTACAACTTCATTCAATGACAGTGAAATCCCAGGCTAGTTCACATAGTCATCAACTGCCAGGAATGACGCAAGCACAGCTCATGAGCCCGCATCAAAGACTGAGACGAGACATTGGACCTACCGGTATGTTTACTGTTGGGTAGGTATAAATGATTACTGCAGTTTTAGAATTTTTCAATGTCTTCATGACAAGCATCTGTAGTACCTCGTAGAATCTCTTTTGGCTTTTATGACCTGGTGCAAATGTGATGCACTGCCAGATAGCCAGCAGCATAGCCAACACATGGGGCGATGCAAGTATTTTGCACATCCTTACATGTGGACAGTCAGCCTCCCTTAGTCACATCCACCAGTTCAATATTGAACCCCCTCTGTCCCCTAAACAAATTTATTGTATTTAAAAAAAAAAAAAATACTGATTCAATTATAGAGTGCTTCACCTTCTCGTTATCTGCTTTTTGCTGAAATTCAACAAAACATTAAAAAATAAGAGATATACATTGCTATTGATTTCTTTTAACATTTTTATGTTTAAACCTAACGATATCTCTAGAATAAAAAAAGAAGTATGTAAAAATGTAAGGTTCATTATAATGGTTTTTTCTTAGTTGTTTGTTTATACAGGGGATACTTCTTCACATTTTGGACAGCATCCCAAGAAATCAGTCGCTCCTATCACAAGATTGCGAGTGAGATGACAGTGGGGAGCTGTGCTGGAGGACAGTGTAACCTATGGCATTTCACTTGCTGCCTAAGCAGAGTAGAGCTAGTTCTGGGAGTTGCAGCTGCCCCGGGCACATCTCTTTGGCGTGTACACAAGTTATGATGCAGTAAATACAGTACTCCCCATCAGAATGTATATAAGTTTTGTTGGACAAGCTTTTGACTTGTCCGTGTATCTGAACTAATAATTGAGAAGCATTCTAATGATTTTTTATTTTTCCAATCTCAGCATATTTAGCTTCAGTAATCCACATTTACAGTAAATCTATGTACTGTACACCATAGCATACATAACACGCAGTATATGTAAAACATACTTACTGCAACCGTAGATCCATTTTTGCCTACTCCACCGCTGAGAATGACTCTAAAATAGTTGCTACAGGAGTAAATTGTTCCTGATACAATTCCCATAAGTGGAATACATTTCAGTGGCAATCCAATCATAGGAATCTTAAAGGAAAACATACAATGGGTAAGGCTTGTTTCACACATGACTTTTAGTAGCATTTTTCATGATGTGTTATTTTGGGGAGGTCAAATGTCCGGGGAGAGCCTCAATAAAACAGTATACACACACTCTGCACCCTGTGATGCGTTGAGAGGTGGTATATGATGTCAGCCGCCAAAAAGGAGGCCAGAAACGCTCGTCTCCATGATGGCAGCACCATTTTGTGCTTAAAACCTGAGGTGATTTGGTTATTATTTAAGACAGGTAATCTGGGTCACTAAACACCGCCTTCAGAAAAAAGTTGACGCATTAAAAGGAACCTGTCAGCAGGATTGTGCTCAGTAACTGACAGACTGTGTCAGGATGGTGATCTCAGTGACCTGCTCCCTAGTTTACATAATATTACACATACACACTAGCTGTACTACCCGGCTACGCCCCCGGGTTAATAACTGCTGTTAGCAAAACAGAATGTGTTAACAAAAATGTATTCTGCACACAAATGTAATTATTAAAAGGCAAAAACTAAGCTAATAGAAGCATTTCACAACATATATTTCAACACCAGAGATATTCCACACAGTTAACTAAATTGGCCAAGTAGTGTGAAGTAATCTTCAACTACTTATTCAAGAGACTTTTGATAAACGACATTCTTAGTTTTTCCTTCAGGTGCAAAGACGAACAGATTTTTGGCTGTTCCAACTCTTGAACAGGCCACATAAAGTTGACCATGAGAAAAGCATGGAGATTGTAAATCGATTCCAACTACTTTCAAGGACTGTCCCAGAGCGAGCCTTCTTGATGGACATATCATATGCCAGTCAAACAGGAAACTGGAGGCGTTTAAAATCAAAAGGCAAATCAGATGGAATGAGAGATATTGTTGGAATGAAAACATCTTCTCCTGTGGCACATCCTGTCAAAATGGTTGACTCAATTTCATGTGGAAACAGGTTCTTAATCAAGAGTCTTGTTCCATTACACAGCTTTGGTGGATTCAAATTTCTCAATAGCAGAATAAGTGCTCCAGGATTCAGAAAGAGGTTGTGAGGAGGAAGTCCTTGTGGCTCCAAGAAATTGAGGAACTCAGTTGGATAAAATAATGCTTGAGCAGGGTCTATTACTGTATCCACTGACTTGTAGGTTGTGCATACACCTGGAAGGAGATTTAGAATTTGAAGATTGATCTTGTTGACGCTGTCATTTTTGGGAGCTACAATAGCCCTTTCACACAGCCAGCCAGAATTTTTGAAGTGGAGTTGAATGTTTGGAAAAACCTTTGCTTTCAACTCCTCAATGGAAGTCACAATGTAACAAAAGTTGCTTGGGAAGGTGATCTGTCCAGTGGTTGAGTTTACTGGTGCCTTGCCATCTCCAATAATCAACAGCTGGCTCGAAAACAGTCAAGCAGAAACATCGCCTGTCATGTAGACCCTCATGTTTGTGTCGACTTTTGTGAGATGAGTTGTGTGGCGACATGCGTGTAGCAACTTTTTGTGTGTCGAGTTGCACGTGACAGGTTATTGTAGCAAGTTGTGTGCAGCAGGTTTTGTGCATGGCGAGTTTTGCGGGTGGCAAGTTTTTATGTGTGGTGCGTTTTGAGTAGTATGTGCAAGTTTTGTGTGAGGCAACTTTTGCATGTGTTGCAACTTTTGTGCATGTGGCAATTTTTCAGCATGTGCAAGTTTTGCGTGTGGCGAGTTTTCCATGAGGTGAGTTTTGCACGTGTGGCGAGTTTTGCGTGATCAGAGTTTTGCATGTGGCGAGTTTTGAGTGGCGACTTTTGTGTGTCGACTTTTATGTAGCGAGGTTGGTGTATGTGTAGTGAAATGTGTGCTGATGGTGGTATATGTGTTCAAGCACGTGGTAGTGTGTGTAGCGCATTTTGTGTGTGTTCATACCCGCGTGTGTGGTGAGTATCCCATGTCGGGGCCCCACCTTACCAACTGTACGGTATATACTCTTTGGCGCCATCGCTCTCATTCTTTAAGTCCCCCTTGTTCACATCTGGCAGCTGTCAATTTGCCTCCAAACTTTTCCTTTCACTTTTTCCCCATTATGTAGATAGTGGCAAAATTATTTGGTGAATTGGAATGCGCGGGGTTAAAATTTTGCCTCACATCATAGCCTATGACGCTCTCGGGGTCCAGATGTGTGACTGTGCAAAACTTTGTGGCTGTAGCTGCGACGGTGCAGATGCCAATCCCGGACATACACACATACATACACACACACACATATTCGGCTTTACATATTAGATACACACATCTTGAAAAAAAAAAAAAAAACACCTTCAGCAAGCAGATGACAGCTGTGGCACCTGTCCTACAGCTTGATCGCATCTGTAATGTGTATGTCATTAATTTCTTTCACGTTATCCTTAAATTCATTAAAAAAAAAATAGTTTGAAAATGGCGCCAGCCGTGCCTGCGAGGTAGCAGCCACCGGTGATCCGATAGCTGCTCTGCGCAGGCGGCACCACCTTGGAGGACGACACTTTTTTTTTTTTAATAAAAGACAAGATCCAGGCACCAATTACTACAGCTTTTGCAGTACCAACACCTCACTTACCTCCTTTCGGATCTCTTCTGGGTGGTGCAACTACAAAGAGTATATGCATCAATCACAGGAATTTAAAGAATTACCGGTAGAGCGCTCACCCGATCCTTGCTGGTGTGTATTTTTTTTATTTCACAGTTACAATATCATAAAGTGCGCTGTGCAGGTGGCAGGAGATTTTTAACCTGCGAAAGCCTGATGGACTTCACCTCCCCTGCACACCACACTTTATGATGTTATTGGAACTGTGAAATAAAGAAGCACACCTGCAAGGATTGGGTGAGTGCTCTAATTGGGACTTTTTTTCTCTAGCAAGATAGTGCCGCCAATGCCATTTTCAATCTTTTTTTTTTTATGAATTTAAGGATAACATGAAAGAAATTAATTACATACACATTACATATGATTAGGTATGTGTATATATATATATATATATATATATATATATATATATATATATATATATATATATATATATATATATATATACATACATACATACATGTATATGTAAAACCAGAACACATGAGCTGCGCGCACAGTGAACAGGCCTGGCTTGTTCACTGAGCGCGCAGCTCATGTGTTCTGGTTTTACATAATTGTTTTCTTGTTTCCACAAGACTGGGGAGGCCTCCACCCCTCTTTTTTTGAGCTGTGCGCACAGGAGCCGTTCTGTCCAGCGTGTCCACATGGACATTCCTTTTCTGAATCCTGCTCATACAGGTATTGTACATATGACCATGTTTTAAATACATCAGATAGGGATTACATACATTAGTTAGGACTGCTCTGATATGGGTATACCTTGGCGATTGGTAGAGCGGCTTAATATACATTTTTTGCAAAAAACGTATCAACCAAATACCCTGTTTTTTCCATCTTTTTATTAGCACTTGCTGTCCACTGTGATTTTTTTGCAAGAGCGTTTTTGGTTTAACTGTGCTTTTTTGTGAATATATATATATATATATATATATATATATATATATATATATATATATATATATATTTTAGTATACAAAAATGGAACAGCACAAATCCTCTACTTATGTTCGGGTGCAGAGCCCAAACAACCCGTCCTCTGGTTGCTATCAGTTCATATACTTCACAAAAACAGGCAGCACTCCATATTCTTCAAGATAATGTGCAGGAATTTATTAAACCCACATCTCCTTGCGACGTTTCGGCTCTGAATGAGCCTTTCTCAAGCCTTGAGAAAGGCTCATTCAGAGCCGAAACGTTTTTTTGTGAATATATATATATATATATATATATATATATATATATATATATATATATATATATATATATATTTTTTTTATTTTTTTTTTAATTTGTCTAAGGGGTATTTCCATCTGTTTGTATCTTCCGTCTGTCTGTCGTGAAAATCCCGGGTCACTACCAATCAGCGATATTGGGGCGGGATTTATAAACTGCTTCACTTTTTACTATTGATGCTGCCTATGCCGCAACAATAGTAAAAACATATGATGTTAAAAATAATAATAATAATAAAAAAAAACATTCTCACCTTCCGGCGTCCGCAGCAGCCTTTCCCGCTCCTCGCGATGCTCCGGTCCCAAGAATGCAATGCGGCAATGACTCGAGATCACATAGCGGTCTCGTGAGATGATGACGTAGCGGTCTCGTGAGACCGCTACATCATCACGGGTTATTGCCACAAGGCATTACTGGGAACGGAGCATTGTGAGGAGCCATCGCTAAAGACCTGGGCTGGATCTGGGGGGAGCCAGAAGGTGAGTATATAACTATTTTTTATTTTAATTGTTTTTTTAACAGGGATATGGTGCCCACATTCCTATATACTGCGTGGGCTGTGTTCTATACTGCGTGGGCTGTGTTATATACTGCGTGGGCTGTGTTATATACTAAGTGGGCTGTGCTATATACTGCGTGGGCTGTGCTATATACTGCATGGGCTGTGCTATATACTGCGTGGGCTGTTATATACTGCGTGGGCTGTTATATACTGCGTGGGCTGTGTTACATACTGCGTGGGCTGTGTTATATACGTCGCTGTGCTATATACTACGTAGACTCTTTCGCCCGGGGCCCTCAAACACCTGGAGCTGGCCCTGGCTTCACTGATTAGTTGCGCCCGGCCGGCCACGAACAATCAGCGACAGACGCAGTCTGGCCCCGAATTGGCACGGGATTTGAACCACGCTTCACTGATTGGTAGCGCCCAGCCGGCCGAATCCTGTGTATTCATTGCATTATTCTGAAATCTTCATAAATAAACTACATACATATTCTAGAATACCCGATGCATTAGAATCAGGCCACCATATATATATATTATTCATTATGTAAAATAGGGATCAGTGACCTGTCAGAAGCCATACTGGTGAATACCTAATCCAAGCACCACATGAAGACCCCTCACAGGCCGCCCCGGATCATGGGCATATCATTAGCTGAAAACTGAAAATAAAGATTAAACAACCACCACAAGATGGATTTTATCAACCAAGGTATCACTGAAATGAGTATAACGGTGCCGACCTGACACTGTGTGTAGGTTACTCAGCACAATCCTGCTGACAGGTTCCCTTTAAGGGGACTCAGAACGTTGCTGACCAGTACTGAACAGTGATAAAATGTGTCCAGTATTTGTGTGTTACGTGCGGGGACCACAGAGTATATAGGGTAAAGCTTTATCAGGAAGGCACTAAGATTTGTATTTTTCACTTTACATGTTAGAAAGACTTTCCATTTTTTGGGTTCCTGATGCATTTTACCCATTATGCTGTGGTACACCATATACCCAAAATATATTTAGGAAAGGTCTAGCATGTCCACATTTAACACACTCCCCCTTTTGCATAAAAATGTGTGTTAAATAAAAGGTTTTTATGAAGCAAGGTATTTAAAGGGAGGTTGTATTTTCCAATAGTAGCCTATAATATTGGTACACACCAATAGGTGGTAACATATTACCCATTTTGGACTGCAAACAATATGACTGCAAATTTCTCTCTAGTGAGTGTAAGAATACTGTGTTCATCTTTATCCCCTTATGGCAATCTAACTTGATTTGCATGTCAATTCATTGTGTGATATAATACAATTTTTTGCCTGCCCCATGTTACCCTTGCTCTGGGCATAACACATTGCACCTAATCCATTTTTGCAGTTCTATTTTACCATATATTTGTGGCCTGAGCAATGCTCTTTTTATTTAAGGGTGTAGCATTATAGAATTGCATGTGTACAATAAATTTCCACATTTATTCCCACTGTCCACTTATGTATATGGTTTTGCCACGTGATGCCTTACCTTGTGCCACCTCATAACCATTATATGTTCTTAAAGTTGTTTATGTGTTAATAAAATTTGATACATTTTGAAAAAGTAGAGTTCTCCATTTTTTGATAGCAGGATTTAGTTATGGATTAGGAGACAGTATATGGATTAATTGGCCCATTTATCAGTTAAAAGGGGGTTGACTACCATTTTGAGAACCCCTTCTCAATTACAATATTTCCCCACAAAGTAAATACACCTTATACTTGCCTTTGGTGCCAGTGCTGTTCCAGTGACGAGTGTCCTGGCACTCAAGCGACAATATGTCACATAAGCCAATCAGCCGCCGCTTCACTCTTAAATCCGGACAGCTCACATTTCTTCCAGCCGTTATGGTAGTTTGTCTAAATTAAGTCAGTTAAACGGCCCATTAGCGGCCGCTGATTGGCTGCAGGGCTCACGTGACAATGGGAAATCCATTGTCGATGTTGCTGAAATGGCACTGGTACTGGAGTGGAGTATTATTCTACATGGGGAAATATTGTAATTGAGAAGGGTTTATCCGAATAATGGACAACCCTTTAAGTGTAGCTATACTTCAATGCAGTGGACTAGACTGTGTTACAATAGCCATTGAGAAATTTGAGCTTATTTTTATTAGTACTATATATTGTAACTCTGTTTTACTTTTAACTGCGGGTGTCAGGACTTACTAAGGGTCGTAAATTCCCCTAGAGGACAGTAGAAGACCACTGCTCAACAGCATATGGTTCCCTAGATATTAGCACTTCAGGACACTGTCACATGACTTTTTTTTTAATTGTTTTTCAGCAGTTTATCTAAAGTAATAAATCAAATGTATTATGTTTTTAAAGTTTTTTGGAATGCATTTACAATTCAGTATATGGCATTGCTCATTTTAATTGGATCTTTTGATAAAACAACTGTTATCAGAATAATTACCTGGGAATCCAGTGATCTTTAAAAACATTCCATTGGCAGCAGAAAGTGAAAAAAAAGAAGAGCCTCAAGTGAGTTCTACCTGATACAAGATGCTAACTGGGGCACAAACCACCTTTCTAAACAGCTGAAGGTAAAAAACAGAGCCCTATCAGTAGACTAGTGAGCTCAGTGGTGGGGCTGAGCATTAGTGGTGGGGCTGAGCAATAGTGGTGGGGCTGAGCATTAGTGGTGGGGCTGAGCATTAGTGGTGGGGCTGAGCATTAGTGGTGGGGCTGAGCATTAGTGGTGGGGCTGAGCAATAGTGGTGGGGCTGAGCAATAGTGGTGGGGCTGAGCAATAGTGGTGGGGCTGAGCAATAGTGGTGGGGCTGAGCAATAGTGGTGGGGCTGAGCATTAGTGGTGGGGCTGAGCATTAGTGGAGTACACATGGAAGGGACTCTGAAGACTAAATAATAGCGCTTCATTTATTTTACTGGCTTGTGTAGCGCCATTAATTCCACAACTTCATAGAAATAATATTGCATACATATTTACATTGTTATAAAGGACAGACCTATGCTCATCAGTTAGCCACCTCCCTGACACTAAACAGAGCGGCCTGGTATGATTGATCATATAAATTTACTGATAATTGGTGGTCATTCTTGGGTACCTCATGACACATCATTAAAGGGTTATTCCCATCTGCAAGATCCTATCCCAATATGTAGTAGGTGTAATAATAATAATATTCGCAAATACCTCCAATTAGAAATGTAGCACAGTTTGATTCCCCAAGTCTCTTTCCTCATGTGCAGGCACTGCAGAACCTTAGGTATCCATGGCTACGACCACTAGCAACTAGCAAACTAACTGTCACTATATAAGTGGTCGTAACCATAGACACCTAAGGTCTTGCAATGCCTGCACATGAGGAAAGAAACATAGAGAATCAGATAAACTACACAACATTTCTAATTGGAGGAATTTGCTAATATTGTTTTACTTACTACATATAGGGATAAGGTCTTGGACATGGGAATACCCCTTTAAGCATGGGGAATACCATAAAAGTGAAAGTGAGTCCTGATAAAGAAATGACAATGGCTCTGGAAAATCATGCAAAACTGACTGTAATATTTAGGGCTACCATTGCGTTTTATCATTCACATGCAGGACTTACCATACTCAAATATTCTGATGTTTCTATACATTACCGTTTCTATATATTACCTCATAGTCCCAAAATGTAGTTCCGAAAAACGCAGTCAGCAAAAATACTACAGTCACAGAAAGCTGCAGCTCGGTGACATCAATCCTAGAAAAGGAGATAAACTTTCAGTTAATGTTTAAGTTTACAAATCAAATTTTTGTTACCGTATATAAGCCGACCTGAGTATAAGCTGAGGCACCTAATTTTGCCACAAAAAAAAACTGGGAAAACATATTGACTCGAGTATAAGCCGGGTATGCATTGTCCCCTCATCTCCATCCTTGTCTGCATGGCTCCTCATCCCCATCCTTGCATGCGTGGCTCCTTATCCCCAACCTTGTATACATGATTCCTCATCCCTATCCTTGCATGCGTGGCCCCCATGAGAAAAGCACTAAAAAAAACAAAAATATCCTACACACCTTCTCTGTGCATCCTCGCGGCATCTCGCTCCGGTGCCAGCAGCTCCTGCGGCCAAGCGATTACGTATCCCTGCTCATTAAGGGAAGGAATATTCACCTCTCTCCAAGCCTGTACCACAGGACTGGCGTATAGCAAATGTGGTGCCAATATTCAAAAAGGGGACAAAAACTGAACTCGGACATTATAGGCCAGTAAGCTTAACCTCCACTGTGGGTAAAATCCTGGAGGGCATTCTAAGGGATGCTATACTGGAGTATCTGAAGAGGAAGAACCTCATGACCCAGTATCAGCACGGGTTTACTAGGGACCGTTCATGTCAGACTAATTTGATCAGCTTCTATGAAGAGGTAAGTTCCGGACTGGACCAAGGGAACCCAGTAGATGTAGTGTATATGGACTTTTCAAAAGCTTTTGATACGGTGCCACATAAAAGGTTGATACATAAAATGAGAATAATGGGGATAGGGGAAAATGTGTGTAAGTGGGTTAAGAGCTGGCTCAGGGATAGGAAACAAAGGGTGGTTATTAATGGAGCACACTCGGACTGGGTCACGTTTAGCAGTGGGGTACCACAGGGGTCAGTATTGGGCCCTCTTCTTTTTAACATATTTATTAATGACCTTGTAGGGGGCATTCAGAGTAGAACTTCAATATTTGCAGATGACACTAAACTCTGCAGGGTAATCAATACAGAGGAGGACAATTTTATATTACAGGATGATTTATGGAAACTAGAAGCTTGGGCTGACAAATGGCAAATGAGCTTTAATGGGGATAAATGTAAGGTCATGCAGTTGGGTAAAAGTATAAAGATGTGCTGAAAAACTCGGCTTCTTCACAAGTATATATGGTATTTACTAAATATTTAAAAAAAAATTCTTAAAATTGCACTTATTCAGACAATGTAGGTGGTCATACTCCTTCGATAGTCCTCAGCTACACTCTTGTTCAACCCACATTCATACTCGGCTTAATTCGGCTAAGTGTACAGGTGGGCTTTTCTTTAGGAACAAATGAATGAGCATATTGAAATTTTGACATGCCTGAGCTTTGAAGAATGACTTGATATATGCAACTGCCATTTGTTAACTAGTTCATAACAAGTAATTTGGTGTGCCCTCTAAGTAGCTCAACACACAGCCACAGTTCATTGCTGGAACCATGAATGCCAACATTTACTATGACCTACTGAAGCAGAGCAATCCCCTCCCTTCGGAAACTTGGCCGCAGGGCAGTATTCCAAAATGATAACGACCCCAAACACACCTCCAAGATGACCACTGTCTTGCTAAACAGAGTACATGTACTGGACTGACCAAGCAGGTCTACAGACCTAAATCTGACTGAACATCTGTGGGGCATCATCACAAGGAAGGTGGAGTAGCGCAAGGTCTCTAACATGCATCAGCTCCGTGAGGAGTGAAAGAGGATTTCAGTGGCAACCTATAAAGCTCTAGTGAGCTGCATGGCCAAGAGAGTTAAGGCAGTGTTTGAAAATAATGGTGAGCACATAAAATGTTGACACATTGGGCACAATTTGGCCATTTTGACTTACTGGTGTGATCATTTTTGTTGCCAGTGGTTTTAGACATTAATGGCTGTGTTTTGAGTTATTTAGAGGCATTCCAAATTTGTACTGTTATACGAGCTGTGTACTAACTACATTGTAGCAAATTGTCTTATCTTCAGTGTTGTCCCATGAAAAGATGTAAAATATTTACAAAAATGTGGTGGGTGTATATATATATATGTATATATATATATATATATATATATATATATATATATATATATATATATATATATATATATATATATATATATATATATATATATACACATAAACACACACACACACACACACAAACACACACACACATATATATATATCTCATGTTGTTAAACTTGTTATGAAAAAGCATTAAAATTACCAACTTACAATCCAAACCTCAGGGTACCACACACATAGCTCTGCCACTGGGCACAAAAGAACATGAACATGCTGACAAAGCAGCAGTAAAACATCCAGCCGGGCATAGTTCCAAGACGTACTGCAGCTATCGTCCCCACTGCTACAAACACTGTGTGGGGAAAGGAACAATTATTACACTTAAGAACTACCTACTGATTTGTGGAATCTTAGTTAAAAAAAAAAAACAAAAAAAACACATGCACACCAGAGAATGAAAAATAAAACATAGACAGAATCAAGTCCAATGAAAAGAAGTATCACCTATTGATATAGAGTCGCATCCGTGGTCAAACAATTCCCCGAGTGGGGAGCTACTGTTGGTTCTTCGAGCTTGTTTCCCATCAATAGCATCCAATGACTGGTACACAAACAAGCCTATAGCACAGAGCAGAAGAGCCCATGATGGCGCCTGTGGGCAAAAGAAAAACTTGTCATGAGGCAGGTTTGCCCAATTACAAACACTACAGCATTTGAAATGCAAACATTCTCTACAGAAAACTGCATTGGTTTGCTATGAAATTCCGCAGGTATCTCCTAGTATTTTAGAATGTGTTCAATGTCTCATACTAGTACAACAAACCATACATTATACGCTCTTGTATCATGAATCAAATTGCTAATTAGTTCATGAAGCAGAATACTGTTACTAAACACCGACTGTGCAATTCTAGTAGAGAATAACCAAATAATGTAGGTAAAGTACAGAGTTCAGTGGCTTTTTACCTATTTTGTTACATTGATACCTGCGTTTAAATATTTTTGTAATCTGATTTGTGAGTGATGAATTGGCATTAAATATTCTAAGTTGGTGACGTGATAACAGTATAAGCATAAATTAATGAATTAATGCAATGAAGCCCCCATAAATTTCTGGTGCAAGCAATTACGTTCATAAATCACATGCTTAGTCAAAGGAAGTCCACCTGTTTGTAATCTAGATGTCACATGGGCTGTCAGTATATACACACCTTTTCTGAAAGGCCACAGAGACTGCATCATTGAGCACGAGGCACCACTAACCAAACAACACCATGAAGACCAAGGAAATCTCCAAACAAAACAAAGTTGTTGAGAAGTGCAGGTCAGGGTTGAGTTATAACCCCACAATCTCTGATGATCACCCAAAGCACCATTATCATCAAATGGAAAGAACATGGTACCACTACAAATCAGCCAAGAGGCCGCCCACCAAAACTCTCAGCTCGGGCAAGGAGGGCATTAATTGGAGAGGCAGCACAGAGACCGAAGGTAATCCTGAAGGAGCTGCAGTGTTTCCAAGCAGAGACTGGAGCATCCTTCCATACGACCACAACAAGCCGTACACTCCATAGAAGTGGCCTTTATGGAAGAGTGGGCCAAAAAAAAACCCTTTACTTACACACAAAAATTGTAAGGCTCGTTTTGAGTTTGCCAAAAGACCTGTATGAATGGAGGAAGCTGCTGAGGTCAGACGAGACCAAAATTGAACTTTTTGGCCACCAAGGTAAACGCTATGTCTGGCGCCAAGCCAACACAGCTCATCATCCCAAGAACACCATCTCCACAGTGAAACATGGTGGTGGCAGTATCATGTTGTTCAATAACATGGACAGGGAAAATGGTCTGAGTTAGGGGAAGATGGATGATGTGAAATACAGGGATATTTTTGAAACCTGTTTTAGTCTGTCAGTGAATTGAGACTGGGACGGAGGTTCACGTTCCAACAAGACAATGGAACAATGTTTTTTGCTTTATTACTGTATTGTTAACGTTGTTACCTATGACTGTTGTGTTTGAAACTGTTAAACTGTAAAGCGCTACGGAATATGTTGGCGCTATATAAATAAAGATTATTATTATTATTATTATTATTATTATTAAGACAATGAGCCAAAGCATACTGAAAGGTTCAAGGGGAAATGTGTAAATGTTTTGGAGTGGACTAATTAAAGCCCAGATCTTAACCCAATAGAGAATCTGCGGTCAGATTTGAAGATTGCTGTTCACCAGAGGAAACCATCTATCTTGAAAGAGCTGGAGCAGTTTTGCATTGAGGAATGGCCAAAAATCCCAGTGGCGAGATGTGGAAAGCTCAAAAAGACTTATCCAAAGCGACTTGCAGCTGTAATTGCCGCAAAAGGAGGCTTTACAAAGTACTGACTTTAGGAGAACTAATAGTTATGCACACTGAAGTTTTCAGTCATTTTGTTTATTTGTTGTTTGCTTCACAATAAAAAAAAACAAATGTTCACAGCTGCGGGCATGTTCTTTACATGAACTGATGCAAACCCTCAAAACAAAAAACAATGACATTCCAAGTAGTGAGGTAGCAAAACACAAAAAATGCAAAGAGGGTGAATAACTTCACAAGCTACTGTATATTGGAAATAGTCCCAATGTCTCAGCTGCACAGCATCGTGTACCTGTAGTAAAGATATGAACTTGTCATCAGGGAATAACCTAAAAAAAAATACATTTGTGTGACCTTTTAACTACTAGAGGAGGATGGAGGTACACCACTGTGACTAAGAGTAGAATGATTTACAGCCACAAACACGAATCCACTTGCCAGATGA
Source organism: Ranitomeya variabilis (assembly GCF_051348905.1). Taxonomy (NCBI): domain Eukaryota; kingdom Metazoa; phylum Chordata; class Amphibia; order Anura; family Dendrobatidae; genus Ranitomeya; species Ranitomeya variabilis. The sequence goes on along the minus strand of NC_135236.1, from coordinate 492,122,826 downwards.
AAAAAAGACAGTAAGAATGTGATGCCTAGGATCCCCACCAATCACAAAATGTGGGACCTATGTTCCCATAACAACAAATCAACAAAACCTTCGCCACTCGATGCGAGACAAGGGGAATAAGACACTGCTTGATCTGGCAATGGCTTATCTTTTCCAAGAATCTGAAGTTCTAACATCTACCGTCACATGTCTGCCATCAGGGGACAGTAGGTAGGCATCTTACACAGTGTTGATTGATTTGTTGACACTTGTGGGTTCAGCTGACTTTACTTTAACATATGCACAGCTTAACTCCTTAAAGGGGTATTCCCATCTACAAGACCCTATCCCAATATGTAGTAGGTGTAATAATAATATGGTAATAATAATATTAGCAAATACCTCTAATTAGAAATGTAGTGTAGTTTTTGTTGTATTCTCCATGTCTCGTTCCTCATGTGCAGGCATTGCAGGAGCTTAGGTATCCATGGTAACAACCACTGATATAGTCACAGTTAGCTAGTTGCTAGTGGTCGTATCCATGGATACCAAAGTCCTGCAATGAAGAAGAGGAAGCCAGGGATCAGCTGCAGCCCGGACATCCTCTTCATATTCAGTTTGCCCAAAAGCGGCAACAGTGACGCCAGCATTGATTGGGCGCTGGGCATCACATGTCATTCCACCACATCACAGCCCCGGGACCGCGAATGCAGACACTGCTGGAACTGTGTCAGCATGGGAGGCAAGTATATGTTTGTTTGTTTGTTTTATTGGGGCTGAACATTTAATTTAACCCCTTAACGACTGCCGATAGGCAACAAAACGGCAGTGATTAAGGGGCCTTATTCCCTCATTGCTGTTTTTAAACGGTGATGGGGAATAAAGAAATAGCGCCGCCTGGTGGTAGCGATTCCCGCAGGTGTCAGCTGTACATGACCTGCAGTATCACCCTGCAGTGTCAGAGCTGGAAGGTTTTGCAACCGATCGGGGCCAATTAACCCCTTAAATACGGCTGTCAATCACAAAAGCTGTTGCAAGGGGGTCACAAGACACCCTTAGTAACCAATGGGAACCCCACAATGAGAATCGATACTGGTCCCGATACTTACCATGGTACTTTAAGGTCATGTGATGACTTCAGGTACGGTAGGCCTGGGAGAAGCAGCTATAAGCTGGGTCTCACAGGCTGTGTAAGTGAGACACTGACTGTCTCATGCACTGTTGTTCATGACTGCTGCAGTGTATAAGACCAGTGATCAATATCAGCTCTATACAACTAACATGTTATTTATTTCATCTCGCGAACGCGGTAAAAAAAAATAGCGGTTTTTTTCATCATACTGACACAAGTGAATATAAAGCAATTAAAAAGTCACATGAGAAAAAAAATTTAAATGGTATACTGTATATACTTGTTTATAAGCAGAGTTTTTCAGCACTTTTTTGGGGCACAAAACGCCCCCCTCGGCTTATAGTACGCCAGCACACATCCTACTTACCTTCTCCTGCGCACCCTCGCTGCATCTCCTTCCCATGCCAGTCTTCTGGCCAAGTGATCACATGTTCCCCGCTCATTAAGGTAATTAATATTCACTTTGAAAGAAGGAATTTAAACCAGCTCACCCGTGATGCATAAACCAATCCTCGGGAGCACGGACCCGCTGTGTTCAGGCGTATAAAGTCCAAAAAAGAAAAGAATGTCCAGCTTCACCGAATCCGTAAAAAAGAGTTTTCTTTATTCACATACTTTTAAGCATAGAGGATACAGACTTCAGCACAAGCCATATGGGTAAGAATCTCAACGCGTTTCTGGAGACTAAGCTCCCTTAATCATGACATCGTCATCATTGTCATGATTAAGGGAGCTTAGTCTCCAGAAACGCGTTGAGATTCTTACCCATATGGCTTGTGCTGAAGTCTGTATCCTCTATGCTTAAAAGTATGTGAATAAAGAAAACTCTTTTTTACGGATTCGGTGAAGCTGGACATTCTTTTCTTTTTTGGAATTAATATTCACCCCTGTCCACTCCCATATGAGTGAATATTTATTACTTTAATGAGCAGGGACACGTGATCGCGCGGCCGGAAGAGATGCAGCGAGAGTGCGCAGGGAAGGTAAATCGGATGTGGTTTTTTTTTGTTTTTGTTTTTTTTTATAGGAACCATGCATACAAGGATAAGGGATAAGGAGCCATGCATGCAGGGACGGGGATAAGGAGCCATGCATGCAGGGACAGGGATAAGGAGCCATGCATGCAGGGACGGGGATGGGGAGCCATGCATACAAGGACGGGGATGGGGAGCCATGCATACAAGGACGGGGATGGGGAGCCATGCATACAAGGACGGGGATGGGGAGCCATGCATACAAGGACGGGGATGGGGAGCCATGCATACAAGGACGGGGATGGGGAGCCATGCATACAAGGACGGGGATGGGGAGCCATGCATATAAGGACGGGGATGGGGAGCCATGCATACAAGGACGGGGATGGGGAGCCATGCATACAAGGACCGGGATGGGGAGCCATGCATACAAGGACGGGGATGGGGAGCCATGCATACAAGGACAGGGATGAGAGGACAATGCATACCCGGCTTATACTTGAGTCAATAAGTTTTCCCAGTTTTTCGTGGCAAAATTAGGTGCCTTGGCTTATACTCGGGTCGACTTATACTCGAGTATATACGGTAAATGAAAACCGCCAAATCATCCCTCAAAAAACAAGCCCTAATGTGGTTCATTCGGCAAAAATTTTTTAAAAAGTTACAGATCTGACTATGAGGATGCACAAAAATTAATTTATAAAATATTGTTTTTTTGTCTGTAAAAAGAGCAAAGCAAAAAAAAAGGGAAATCTGGTATCGTTGTAATTGTACCGACCCGACGAATAAATCTGTCTTAACACTTTTGCCACTTGGTGAGTGTCGCATAAAAAAATATTATGTACCCCCAAATGGTACCACAAAAATTTGCAACTCGCCCTGCAAAAAATAACCCTCATACATCACCAAAAAATAAAAAAGTTACAGCTCTCAGAATATGGCAACAAAAAAAACAGCTTTATAAAAAAAAGCATTTTTACTGTGTGATATCAGCAAAACCTAAAAATAAAAAATTATATATTATATTATATCATATATATATACACACACACATATATATATATTATATATATATACATATATATGTATATACACACACACACACACACACACACACATACACACAGCTCTGGCAAAAAAATAAAAGACCACTGAAAAATGTTTAGTTTGTCTGACTTATCTCTTTATAGGTATATTTTTGAGTAAAATGTAAATTGTTTTTTTTATTCTATAACTTCTGACAACATGTCTCCGAATTTCCAAGCAATAATTTTTGTACTTTTTTTCTGACTAAAAAAAATGGTAAAAAAAACCCCCAAAAAACAGGGCTTTCAGACCTCAAATAATGCAAAGAAAACAAGTTAATAATCATTTAGGAACAACAATACTAATGTTTTAACTCAGGAATCAATATTTTGTGGAATAACCATGATTTTTAATCACAGTTTCACGTGTCTTGGCATGCTTTTCACCAGTCTTTCACACTGCTTCTGACACAAAAATTAAAGCCGTTCTTTGTTTGATGGCTTGTGACTATCCATCATCCTCTTGATTACATGCCAGAGGTTTTCAATGGGGTTCAGGTCTGGAGATTGGGCTGCCCATGACAGGGTTTTGATGTGGTGGTCTCTTAATTTTTTCAAGATATATATATATATCTGGTATAACTGCAAACGCACAGACCAAAATAATAATTCCACCTTATCACTTATACCGCATTGTGAACCACACAAATAACTACCGGTATTCTTAAACTGTTGTCTATTTGTTCATTCTACCTCCTAAAAATCATAATAAGGCATGGTTCAGATTTATCCTGCACTCTCCGATGAGCATTCATGTTTGGATTTCTGTATAAATTCTCCAAAATCGCGATTCAGACAAAACCCCAGATGGAACCACTCTGAGGCAATTGGAGTCACTGAACTGGTCTGTGTTCCGGCGGTGTCCCATCATTTTAGGCATCTTTTTAGTGCACAAGTGTGGGCAACCACAGCTCTGTGCAAGTCTAAAAAGGTGGATACCACCGGACCAGACGCCAAACGGAGTACGAAGTGTCCCCATCTGCCTCATGGTGGGTGGTTCTTTTTGGGGCTTCATCCGAATCGCATTTCTGAAGGATTTGCATAGTAACCCCGATGCAAGTGCTCAGCGTGGAACACAAGAATGTGATCCCGCTTTATACTGGAAGCAATCAAAAAAATATTATGCACCCCAAAACATTACCAATAAAACCCAAAATTTATCCTGCACAAAACCAGCCCCCACTCAGGTCCGTCATCTGTCACTGGAACTGTAGGATGTTCGCACATTACTGGTAGAACAAAGACTCTGGAAAAGCGACACGGCTCCTGTCCCCTCAAATAAGATCCAGTGAATTCTGCACTCCCAAATCCAAATGTCCCCCTGCTGAGCCCCACTGTGCCTAAACCTGCTGTAAGCGGACACATGTTTTGCATTATTGCCATGTAGAGAAGGCACTTAATTTACGGGTGCGTATCGCCAGAAGCACCAGCTGGTCACAATGTAGGGCTAAAGTATATGTGGGCTCCACACTGTATGGGAGCACAATGTATGGGGGCTCTACACTGTATGGGGACACAATGTATGGGTAATAGACTGTGATTAAGTGATGATTACACTGCTAGGCTCTGAACACAACAGTGGTGAGAACATGTCGGCAGACTGACCTGTTGTCACTGCTGGAAGAAGTCACTGTCATAGAACTGCGCCCACCGCTCAGAGAAGGACTGCAGAGGTAACTTCTTCTAGCAGTAAAACAAGTCGGTAGGCTGGTATTAGTAGTAAAATATCAGACTACCTACATGTTCTCGCTGTGGCTACCTTGGTGCCTGGACCTCTTGTTACTGCAGTGCAAGTACCCGTGAGCGGGGGAATTTGTAGCTCAGCACTCAGAGTTGGGATACGAAAATGATGAGCTTCTCTTGAGATTTTACACTGCAGAATTTCTGCACCTATTAAGTAAATAAGGTTACTTGCTGGTTTTCATTACGTTTTTGTGTACCTTTTTTAACATGCAGTTTTTCATTGCATTTTTTACGCTGTATTTTCTGTCTCGTTAATGAGCCATGCTTTAAATAAAGTGGCTTTGTTTTTGAAAAGTCCCGTTTTTTTTTTTTACTTTGACAAAAGTTTATTGATATACGTAGGTGCGGATTACATGCGTTTCCGCTGCAGATATGTACTAAAACACATGTGCGTTTTTAACCTGCACTAGATGTGAAACATCCGCAAGTCTATGGAGAAAATCTGCAGAGAAAAGTCAGTGTACCCACAGAGAAATTCACATGCTGCGGATTTGTGACATGCAGGTAAGTTTACACTGAGTAAAACAAAAGTACGGTGGGCAGGAGATCTCTATAAAGCCCATTTTGCTGGAAATGTAAGATGCTGCGTTTTTGACGCAAAGATATGCAGCGTCAAAAAGGCGCCAAAAGCTCATTGTGGGAACGTAGCCCAATAGTCATTTATCATTTCCACGCTATTGAAATAACATTGCATTGTGGCTTGCCTAAAGATTTATGTTAAGGGTATGTGCACATGGTGCGGATCTGCTGCGGTTCCGCAGCGGATTTTACCGTGCAGAAACGCTGCAGATCCGCACTGTGATTTACAGTACAATGTTAGTTAATGGGGGGGAAAAAAGCTGTGCAGATGGTGCGGAAAAATCAATGCGGAATTGCTGCGGATTTCAAAGAAGTGCATGTCACTTCTTTTGTGCGGATCTGCAGCGTTTCTGCACCCCTCCATGATAAAAATCCGCAGTGGCAAAATCCGCAGCAATTCCGCATAAAAACCGCACATAGCCTAATAGTAGAAACTGGGGTTACAGCTGTCAGTAACACTATTATAGAGCAGTTTACGGTCCATGGTCCATGTAAAGAGAATGTTCGGTCCTCCTGACACATCTGCTAATGGCGTTTATTTCCCAGCACTCTGCACGGCGTCATTCCTCTGCTAATTCTACTAGTAATTTCTGAATAAATTTACTTCATTAGTTTGGGGTCGGTCACTACATCATTTATTCATTTACATCAACTTATTCATACATTTCTAGGCGAAACAACAGAATCACGGCACTATTAGCTTTAACAGTTAGCGTTATGCGCACAGGTTTGTTTTTTTAGCTTCCTACTCTATTGTAAAACCATTTTACTCTTGAGTGTGTTTTTTCCGCTTGCACTACTTTATATATCAGGAGTGCGAGTGCATCCTTCTCATCGAGAACCAGTGGGAAAACTGCCAGATAGCCTTATAGAGAAATATGATCTGAAATTATTTAATAGCAAATACAGATGCTTACAAAAACGGTCACAACGTGCGACATCTATTGGAAGTGGTTTTGTTACTTTAATATTGATGGCCTCGCCTTAAAAAGACATCATCAGATTGCTCACGTTTCAGGATATGGACCACCATCAATCGGCTGAATAGCGGGCTTCAGTTGTTTGTGAAGTGGCACTCCCTCTCCATTGTTTATCAGGCCCAGCTCAGTAGTTGTAGTGTCATGGGCTCATGGCCATACCTTTTATTACAACACGTACCACCTCATTCCTATTCAGGTGACTGACAGAACTGCAATACCAGACATAGCCAATTCAAAACTGACAGATCTGTGACTGGTAAAGACAACGCAGCCATCAATACCAACTTTGGAATATCAGAAGTGCTCAATAGTTCTGTATTGACCTGACTGGTGCATAAAGCAAGTACAGGACAAGAAGCGATGAGCACGTTTGTGTCCTGAAGTGATCTGTGTGTACGTGAATATGACTAATCAGGCTAACAAACAGGGCCAACGACTAGGGCTGAATACAAGGAGTGTATATTTTAAACACACCTTAAACTGACACTGAAGGTGTTACGGTTGTATAAAGACTCCTCAGTTAGCAGCTTCTTCACCCTTCTTACTGGAACAAATGGTTCAAATCTTTAACTCCTATAATCAAAAGACTTCAAGAATATAAATATACTGTATATATATATATATATATATATATATATATATATATATATATATATATATATATATATATATATATATATATTTTATATATATATATATATATATATATATATATATATCTACTATATAATTGTCCAAGGGTCACTTCCGTCTTTCTTTCTGTCCTTCTGTTTGTCTTTCTGTCTGTCACGGATATTCATTGGTCGCGGCCTCTGTCTGTCATGGAATCCAAGTCGCTGATTGGTCTCGCCAGCTGCCTGTCATGGCTGCCGCGACCAATCAGCGACGGCCACAGTCCGATTAGTCCCTCCCTACTCCCCTGCAGTCAGTGCCCGGCGCCCGCTCCATACTCCCCGCAGTCACGGCTCACACAGGGTTAATGCCAGCGGTAACGGACCGCGTTATGCCGCGGGTAACCCACTCCGTTACCGCCGCTATTAACCTTGTGTGACCAAGTTTTTACTATTGATGCTGCCTATGCAGTGTCAATAGTAAAAACATCTAATGTTAAAAATAATAAAAAAATAAAAAATCATTATACACTCACCTTCCGCCGCCTTTCCCGCTGCTCCGGTGACTGCTCCATGCAAGCGGCAGGTTCCGGTGCTAAGGATGATATGCAACAAGGACCTCACATGACCTAGACGTCATCACAGGGCCTGCACGAGAAGGACCTGCGATGACGTCACGGTCATGTGACCGCGACGTCATCACACCCTGGGACCGGAAGCTGCCGCCTGCACCGCACACAGGCGACAGAACTACAAGGGTACCCTCGGAAGGTGAGTATATGTTTATTTTTTATTTTTTAACCTGTGACATATACGTGACTGGCCAATATACTACGTGGCTGGGCAATATACTACGTGGTTCTGTGCTGTATACTACGTAACTGGGCAATATACTATATGGCTCTATGCTGTATACTACATCACTGGGCAATATACTACGTGGCTGGGGAATAAACTACTTGGCTGGGCAATATACTACGTGGACATGCATATTCTAGAATACCCGATGTGTTAGAATCGGGCCACTATCTAGCATATATATATGTGTGTATATATATGTATGTGTGTATATATATATGTGTGTGTGTGTGTGTGTGTGTGTGTGTGTGTGTGTGTGTGTGTGTATATGTATGTATGTATGCATGCATGCATGCATGCATGCATGCATGCATGCATGCATGTATGTATATGATAGATAGATAGATAGATAGATAGATAGATAGATAGATAGATAGATAGATAGATAGATAGATAGATAGATACATACATACATACATACATACACACACACACATACAGCTCAAAAAAATAAAGGGAACACTAACAACAGAATATAACTCCGAGACAATCAAACTTCTGTGAAATCAAACTGTTCACTTAAGGTACCTTCACACTAAACGATATCGCTAGCGATCCGTGACGTTGCAGCGTCCTGGATAGCGATATCGTTTAGTTTGACACGCAGCAGCGATCAGGATCCTGCTGTGATGTCGCTGGTCGCTGAATAAAGTTCAGAGCTTTATTTGGTCATCCGATCGCCGTGTATCGTTGTGTTTGACAGCAAAAGCAACGATACCAGCGATATTTTACACTGGTAACCAGGGTAAACATCGGGTTACTAAGCGCAGGGCCGCGCTTAGTAACCCGATGTTTATCCTGGTTACCAGTGTAAAATGTAAAAAAAACAAACAGTACATACTTACATGCGTCCCCCGGCGTCCGCTTCCCACACTGACTGAGCGCCGCAAAGTAAAAGTGAAAGCACAGCACAGCGGTGACGTCACCGCTGTGCCCTGCTACTGCCGGCGCTCAGTCAGTGCAGGAAGCGGACGCCGGGGGACGCATGTAAGTATGTACTGTTTGTTTTTTTTACATTTTACGCTGGTAACCAGGGTAAATATCGGGTTACTAAGCGCGGCCCTGCGCTTAGCAACCCGATGTTTACCCTGGTTACCCGGGGACCTCGGCATCGTTGGTCGCTGGAGAGCGGTCTGTGTGACAGCTCTCCAGGGACCAAACAGCGACGCTGCAGCGATCGGCATCGTTGTCGCTATCGCTGCAGCGTCGCTTAATGTGAAGGTACCTTTAGGAAGGAACACTGTTTGACAATCAATTTCACATGCTGTTGTGCAAATGGAGTAGACAACAGATGGAAATTATTGGCAATTATCAAGACACACTCAATAAAGGAGTGGTTCTGCAGGTGGGGGATGCTCCTGATGAGGCAGTGGATGGTCTCCTGAGGGATTTCCTCCCAGACCTGGACTAAAGCATCCGCCAACTCCTGGACAGTCTGTGGTGCAAAATGATGTCGCTGGGGAACGGGCGGGCCAGTCCACAGCTTCAATGTCTTCATTTTGCAGGAACTGCTGACACTCCAGTCACATGAGGTCTGCATTGTCCTGCATTAGGAGGAACCCAGGGCCAACCGCACCAGCATATGGTCTCACAAGGGGTCTGAGGATCTCATCTTGGTACCTAATGGCAGTCAGGCTACCTCTGGCGAGCACATGGCTGTGAGGCCCTCCAAAGAAATGCCACCCCACACCATTACTGATCCACTGCCAAACCGGTCATGCTGAAGGATGTTGCAGGCAGCAGATCGCTCTCCATGGCGTCTCCAGACTCTGTCACGTCTGTCACATGTGCTCAGTGTGAACCTGCTTTCATCTGTGAAGAGCACAGGGCGCCAGAGGCAAATTTACCAATCCTGGTGTTCTGTGGCAAATGTCAAGCGTCCTGCACGGTGTTGGGCTGTGAGCACAACCCCCATTTGTGGACGTCGGGCCAACAGACCATCCTCATGGAGTCAGTTTCTAACCGTTTGTGCAGACACATGCACATTTGTGGCCTGCTGGAGTTCATTTTGCAGGGCTCTGGCAGTGCTCCTCCTGTTACTCCTTGCACAAAGGCGGAGGTGGCGGTCCTGCTGCTGGGTTGTTGCCCTCTTACGGCCCCCTCCACTTCTCCTGATGTACTGGCCTGTCTCCTGGTAGCGCCTCCAGCCTCTGGACACTACGCTGACAGACAGCAAACAATCTTGTCACAGCTCACATTGATGTGCCATCCTGGATGAGCTGCACTACCTGAGCCACTTGTGTGGGTTGTAGAGTCTGTCTCATGCTACCACGCGTGTGAAAGCACAAACAACATTCAAAAGTGACCAAAACATCAGCCAGAAAAATATTGGTACTGAGATGTGGTCTGTGGTCCCCATCTGCAGAACTACTCCTTTATTGAAGACTAGATGGTGGCCCGATTCTACCGCATCGGGTATTCTAGAATATGCATGTCCACGTAATATATTGCCCAGCCACATAGTATATTGCCCAGCCCACGTAGTATATTGCCCAGCCACGTAGTATATTGCCCAGCCACGTAGTATACAGCACAGAGCCACGTAGTATATTGCCCAGTTACGTAGTATACAGCACAGAGCCACGTAGTATATTGCCCAGCCATGTAGTATATTGCCCAGCTACGTAGTATATTGCCCAGCTACGTAGTATATTGCCCAGCCACGTATGTCACAGGTTAAAAAATAACCTGAATAATAGCCCTGAAGAAGAGAGCAAGATAGCTCTTGAAACGCGTAGGCTTCAATAAACCACCCTAAATCTACCTCGTGTGCGCGGTCTTCAATTCGCCTAAGACTATTACCTCCAGCATCCTTTTGGATTCTTGTGGAGACCTGCTGCTACGATTATGCCTTCTTGGGAGTTGTGACCCAGTTTCACAACTTCAATAGGTGAGCACATTCCCTACAAAGGATTGTATGTGTGTTTTTTAAACAGTGTGACACATTGGGGGCGCCTTGTCTTTTTTCTTTTTACAGGTTAAAAAATAAACATATACTCACCTTCCGAGGGTACCCTTGTAGTTCTGTCGCCTGTGTGCGGTGCAGGCGACAGCTTCCCGTCCCAGGGTGTGATGACGTCGCGGTTACAGGACCGTGACATCATCGCAAGTCCTTCTCACGCAGGCCCTGTGATGATGTCGCGGTCACATGACCATGACGTCATGGCAGGTCCTTGTCGCATACCATCCTTAGCACCGGAACCTGCCGCTTGCATGGAGCGGTCACAGGAGCGTCGCAAGCAGCGGGAAAGGCGGCGGAAGGTGAGTATATAATGATTTTTTATTTTTTTATTATTTTTAACATTAGATCTTTTTACTATTGACGCTGCATAGGCAGCATCAATAGTAAAAACTTGGTCACACAAGGTTAATAGCGGCGGTAACTGAGTGAGTTACCGGCGGCATAACGCGGTCCGTTACTGCTGGCATTAACCCTGTGTGAGCCGTGACTGTGGGGAGTATGGAGCGGGCGCCAGGCACTGACTGCAGGGGAGTAGGGAGGGACTAATCGGACTGTGGCCGTCGCTGACAGGCAGCTGGCGAGACCAATCAGCGACTTGGATTCCATGACAGACAGAGGCCGTGACCAATGAATATCCGTGACAGAAAGACAGACAGACAGAAGGACAGACAGAAAGACGGAAGTGACCCTTAGACAATTATATAGTAGATGTCTTGATAATTGCAAATAATTTCCATCTGTTGTCTATTCCATTTGCACAACAGCATGTGAAATTGATTGTCAAATCAGTGTTGCTTCCTAAGTGGACAGCATGATTTCACAGAAGTTTGATTTACTAGGAGTTATATTCTGTTATTTAAGTATTCCCTTTAGTGTATGATGATGAATGCCACACAACTCCAGGCACATTTAAGGTAGGGGAGAGGCACCCAAGTGTCACATCAGACCATTTGAAACAGTTTACATGAGCGTGGTCTGCGTGCTAGATGACCTGCAAGGGCACCTCACCACTCTACCAAGCACAAGCGTAATAGTGTTGCATGGGCTAGGGAGAATCTATGCTGTACGAGGGACCAGTGGGCCTCAGTGCTGTTCACTGATGTAAGTCTATTCACACTGAGCAGAAATGATGGCCACCAACAACGTTGGAGACGTCAAGGAGAGCGCTATGCGTCAGCCACTAATGAGCCTTTGGTGGTGTTACAGTGTGGGCAAGTGTGTCTATTTAATACAGAACTAGCCTACACTTTATAAATGGTACAGTAACAAGCCCCTATTACTAGAAGAACATCATTATCCAGTCACTGTGCCTCTTTATGAGCAACAGAGGCCTAATTTAATCTTCATGGATGACAATGCTCTAAGCTCATCAAGATCGCATTTTTAGGGAATGGTTGCTGGAGACTGGGGTACCTCAAACGGAGTGGCCCACAATGTCTCCAGACCTAAATCACATAGAAAACCTATGGGATCAGCTGAATCACCATGTAGAGGCATGTGTGGTGGTGCAATGTGTGAGCATTTGGCGCCCCAATTTTAAACTTTTGCCCAGGGCCCCACTTTGTCTAAAACCGACGGTGACTGCGATATCCCAGTGTTCTTTTAATCATGGCTGCATCTATATGGCCATGACACATAATAGATCTAATATACCGTATATATGCCAAGTTTTTCAGCACATTTTTTTGTTCTAAAAACACCCCCCTCGGCTTATACACGAGTCATGGTACAAAAGCCTACCTGTGCGCCCTCGAAGCAAGCACTGCATCCCATTCCAGCTGCCGATGCCTGCCTGCAGCTCTTCCTGTGGTCAGCGGTCACGTGGTACCGCTCATTAAGGTGAAGAATATGGACGAGTCTCCACTCCCATAGGCGTGGAGCGCATATTTATCACCTTAATGAGCGGTACCACGTGACCACTGAGCACAGGAAGAGCTTCAGGCAGGTGTCGGCAGCCAGAACGAGATGCAGTACCAGCACCACAGGTAGGCGAGTATTATGGGGGTTTTTTTCAGTAGGAAACATGCACACAGGGATAGGGGATAAGGAGGCATGCATACAGGGACGGAACGGGGAGGCATGCATACATGGACGAACGGGGAGGCATGCATACAGGGACGGAATAGGGGAGGCATGCAGACAGGGGCAGGGATGGGGAGACATTCATACCAGGACAGGGAAGGGGGAGGCATGCACACAATGACAGGGACAGGGTGGGGAGGCATTCATACCAAGGCATGCAGTTAGGGATGGGGAGGCATTCATACCAGGATAGCGAAAGGGTAGCCACGCACAGCACGACAGGAATGAGGGAACAATGCATACCCGTCTTATAAACGAGTCAATAAACGTACCCAGTTTTCCATGGCAAAAGTAGGTGCCTCGGCTTATACTCGAGTATATACGGTATATTGTAAATATACTACCGTATTTTTCATTTTATAAGAAGCACTTTTTTCCCAAAATTTTTTTTGGGGGAAATGGGGGTGCGTCTTATAATGCACGTATACCTTAATGGTACCGTTGCTGTAGGCCGCGATGAGGGGGTGTCCGGCACTGCGCGGGGGGGCTTTGCCAACATTTTGTGAAAGGCCAGAACCCCCGCAGTTCCATGGTTTCCTATGCGGTGGACTCCGGGAAAATGGCCACCAGGGCAGCGAATGCGCAGATGGAGATCTTGGCACGAAGATCTCAAGAGATGAGATCTCAGCACTGATAATATGTCACAGCCATATAGATGCAGACATGGTTAAAACCACAAATAACACACTGGGATATCACCGTGCAGAAAAGAGTGATCTGGCACCTAATTTGTAACGTTCATGAAGGCCCCTCTCCAAAGTGTCCCAGGAGCCATTTTTTCAAAAATGACAGCACCAGGCCACATGTTGCTCTTGCTACTGCGAGCAGAGTGCAAAACCTAAAGTTGCTGCCGTGGCTTACAGCGTCACCAGACATTGAACACATCTGGGACGTCATCGGCCAGCAATTCCAAAGGCAGCTGCCAGCAGTGGAACCTGATGATTTGCGTGCCCAAGTGCATTTAGTTTGGTAGAAAATTCCTCATATATCCATTGATAACCTCACTGATATCACAAGGTGTGTAAGTGCAAGTATTTTCACCTGTGGCTCTCATACTCATAACTGAATAAATCAAGATATTTACATATCCATAGCATGTCTATCAATCCTGTGATTTCCATAATTCCACAACTTTTCCTTCTGGGTGTTCCAATTGTAAATGAGATCCAAGAAGTATTGTTTCTCCTTGTGGAGACTGACATTTTAAGCATGTCGAGATGAGCAGACAAAGCCGCAATGCTCCTTTGGGAAATATGCAAATTGTCTCTTCAGAGAGGAAGAGGACTAGAACTCTAGTGCCACCTATTGGAAGTAGCAATCCTAACAGTCAATGTCGACCCTTTAACGAGCCTTGTCACATGACTTAGGATAATAGCCAAACCAGAATCTCAATTTGCAGACACTGTGTTTCGGGGTACTGCCCCTCATCAGTGCAAAGTGGAGATCTGGTTTGGCTGAGAGAGAGGCGTCTGACCGGGATCCAAGAAGTATCGTTTCTCCTTGCGGAGAGTGACATGTTAAGCATGTTGAGATAAGGAGACTTGAAGTCGCAATGCTCCTCTGGGAAAGATGCAAATTGTCTCTTCAGAGAGACAGTTGAAACGTGTCTATATACAGATCCTATAGCTACTTACTGACTCTTGCTCCAGTCCAAATTCCTGTACAATGTGTGTCCACAGCTTTCCTCTCCATTATCACGACCTTTGGAATCTGGATTTCTAGAAATACTAATGTGTTCTCTGACATGAGATGACCTGAACTAAAAAAAATCCGGACATGTTAACAGCCCAATAGACTATAATGGGGACATTATGTATCTGTGAAAAACACAGGTGGAACATCTACATGACTCGTGAAAGTCTGAATGGGGTCAAAATGTGTCAATACCGCTGTGTTACTCAGATGAAGACCAACATAGTGACCTTCTAACCTCTTTCTGCTGAAAGTATAGAATAACGTACTGAACTACAATATTCCATCCATCAGAGACCAGAAAAAATAAAATGAATACCCAACAGGATATATTAAGTTTCCTTTCAGGCTATGTGCACACGTTGTGGATTTTGATGCGTTTCCGCAGCGTTTTTGGACGCGCGGAATTGTATCAAATCCGCACAAGCAATGTTAGTCAATGAGAAAATGACAATTGATATGCACATGCTGTGGAAAAAAACCCAGATTTGCAGCGTTTTATTTTCCACAGCTTGTCAATTCTTTTTGCGGATCTGCAGCGTTTCTGCTCCCATTGACTTCCATTGATTCAGTCAAATCCTCAGCAAAACCACAGGTCTAAAAAGATCTGTGGTTTTGCTGCGGAGTTGTGCGTGAGAAACGCTGCAGGCAGGCATCGTCCGATGAGACTACTACTACTACTAATAATCTTTATTTTTATATAGCGCTAACATATTCCGCAGCGCTTTACAGTTTGCACACATTGTCATCGCTGTCCCCGATGGTGAATGGATGAATGGAGGGCACCGCAAAAAACAGAGGGTTCACTGTGGGCTTGTAAATAGGCACAGGAAAAGAGAGAGAAAAAGATCATGCCCATATAGATAGGAACACCTCTATATAAATGATGGTGTAAAAAAGGTTTTTATTGAACGGACACAGACCTCAAAATACGCACACATGTGCACACAGAAAACACAACACAAAAGAGCTTAAAAACACTTAAAAAATGCAAATATGCAACCACAATGCCTATATATATGTATATGTCATATCCCATGATAAGGAAAATGACGGCCCACAAAGCAGATGCTTCCCACAATAAGATGACTACAATGACCTGACTGCACAGATGGAAATCACACAGAGCAGTATTGCAATACCATACATCCCCCTAATAAGGTGCATAATAACTGTGCAAAAAATAACAAAATTCATCAAGGCTTAAATGACATGGCAAAAAAGATATATCCAACACAGAAAAACGTACCAGATGATAAGTGAGACACTGAAAATCACAAAAATGAGCAGACATATGTATACAGATAAGTGTCCCAATGATGGTACAAAAAATGACCTGCGGAGAGGGGAAAAGGGGGGAGGGGGAGCTGAATATATGGAAGATCACACCATCAAACCCATAAACAAAACCCCCATCATACCGCCCACGGTCCAAAGCCAAGGAGAATTAGTAATGGGGAAGCAAAAGTGTGGGATAGGCTCCCACGCGTATCGCCGCCAAGATAGCGGCTTCCTCAGGGAAAAAAAGTTATGATGTGAAGCATTAAATGTGGCAGCATATATGCGTATCCCTAATGGTGCTAACAATATTCACCTGTATGGAGCAGTTCGGTGTGTGATGCCGCATGGCCGCGGCCATCTTGTTGGTGTTGTAACCTGGGTCAGGACAATAAAGTTTGTTCAAAGTAGCTCGTGCGCATGCGCGCGCACATAGAGGTACGTACCTAGAGACTCAGACCCAGCAACAACACGATTATTGCGTGACTGCAGGAAGAATGGACAACGCGTGCGCAGTAGGTTTGCAGCGCAATCCCTAAGTTCCCCCATATATGTATATGTAACGGGGATTGTGCAAATCCTAAATGGAGAGACAAAATTACTGTCCCCACAAAGAGCCCATATATGCCGATACAATTACACATGGAAAATAGCCACAGAGCCAGTTGTTAAAAAAGGGAAGAATAATAATAAGCGTGCATATGCACATGTACAAGTGTCATATGTCTTACGGTGTAAGCGCATCAATATGATACCGACGCATATGCTGAATACATCGTATAACACCCATACAGAATTTCCAAAAGAGGAAAATAAGCAAGTATAAATAAAGAAAAAAATAAACAAATACTCAAATATGGATGCTATTATTCTTATTATATTAGTAACATACGGATGCTATAGCAATATAATATGGGCACATATAGTAAGGACAGCAAAATGCCCAAATACCATTAGATGAAAAATACCTAGAGTACAATCAGACTCGTGCAAACAGCACAAAGATGGGCAAGATGTATGGTACTGCAATGAAAATAAAGGAACAGTTTCAAATACAACACAATATACAAAAGGAAAAATAGATATTAGAAATTATGGATATATGTACACTAGCTATTGAACCCGTTCTACACCCGGGTGGCGAGCATTTATATTGGTATATGGTCTCCATTCTGGTATGTGCTGCTCCCATCTTGCTCTCCCATCCTGTCATGTGCTGCTCCATCCTGCGCCCCCATCCTGTCATGTGCTGATCCACCGTGTCATGTGCTGCTCCATCCTGCATCCCCATCCTGTCATGTGCTGCTCCACCGTGTCATGTGCTGCTCCATCCTGTGCCCCATCCTGTCATGTGCTGCTCCACCGTGTCATGTGCTGCTCCATCCTGCATCCCCATCCTGTCATGTGCTCCCATCCTGCGCCCCCATCCTATCACGTGCTGCTCCATCCTGCGCCCCCATCATTGCAGGCGGCTGTGCGGAGTGCGGGCGGCTGTGCGGAGTGCGGGCGGCTGTGCTGAGTGCGGGCGGCTGTGCTGAGTGCGGGCGGCTGTGCTGAGTGCGGGCGGCTGTGCTGAGTGCGGGCGGCTGTGCTGAGTGCGGGCGGCTGTGCTGAGTGCGGGCGGCTGTGCTGAGTGCGGGCGGCTGTGCTGAGTGCGGGCGGCTGTGCTGAGTGCGGGCGGCTGTGCTGAGTGCGGGCGGCTGTGCTGAGTGCGGGCGGCTGTGCTGAGTGCGGGCGGCTGTGCTGAGTGCGGGCGGCTGTGCTGAGTGCGGGCGGCTGTGCTGAGTGCGGGCGGCTGTGCTGAGTGCGGGCGGCTGTGCTGAGTGCGGGCGGCTGTGCTGAGTGCGGGCGGCTGTGCTGAGTGCGGGCGGCTGTGCTGAGTGCGGGCGGCTGTGCTGAGTGCGGGCGGCTGTGCTGAGTGCGGGCGGCTGTGCTGAGTGCGGGCGGCTGTGCTGAGTGCGGGCGGCTGTGCTGAGTGCGGGCGGCTGTGCTGAGTGCGGGCGGCTGTGCTGAGTGCGGGCGGCTGTGCTGAGTGCGGGCGGCTGTGCTGAGTGCGGGCGGCTGTGCTGAGTGCGGGCGGCTGTGCTGAGTGCGGGCGGCTGTGCTGAGTGCGGGCGGCTGTGCTGAGTGCGGGCGGCTGTGCTGAGTGCGGGCGGCTGTGCTGAGTGCGGGCGGCTGTGCTGAGTGCGGGCGGCTGTGCTGAGTGCGGGCGGCTGTGCTGAGTGCGGGCGGCTGTGCTGAGTGCGGGCGGCTGTGCTGAGTGCGGGCGGCTGTGCTGAGTGCGGGCGGCTGTGCTGAGTGCGGGCGGCTGTGCGTGGCGCTGCTGGGTGCGGTGGCTGTGCTGGGTGCAGCGGCTGTGTGTGGCTGTGGGCGGCGGCTGTGGGCGGCTGTGCTGGGTGCGGCGGCTGTGCTGGGTGCGGCGGCTGTGCGTGGCTGTGCTGAGTGCGGGCGGCTGTGCGTGGCGCTGCTGGGTGCGGTGGCTGTGCTGGGTGCAGCGGCTGTGTGTGGCTGTGGGCGGCGGCTGTGGGCGGCTGTGCTGGGTGCGGCGGCTGTGCTGGGTGCGGCGGCTGTGCGTGGCTGTGCTGGGTGCGGCGGCTGTGCTGGGTGCGGCGGCTGTGGGTGGCTGTGCTGGGTGCAGCGGCTGTGTGTGGCTCTAGGCGGCTGTGCGTGGCTGTGGGCGGCTGTGCGTGGCTGTGGGCGGCTGTGCGTGGCTGTGCTGGGTGCGGCGGCTGTGGACGGCTGTGCTGGGTGCGGTGGCTGTGCTGGGTGCGGCGGCTGTGCGTGGCTGTGCTGGGTGCAGCGGCTGTGCTGGGTGCGGCGGCTGTGCGTGGCTGTAGGCGGCTGTGCGTGGCTGTAGGCGGCTGTGCGTGGCTGTGGGCGGCTGTGCTGAGTGCGGCGGCTGTGCTGAGTGCGAGCGGCTGTATGTGGCGCGGCTGTGCGTGGCTGTGCTGGGTGCGGGCGGCTGTGGGTGGCTGTGCTGGGTGCGGCGGCTGTGGACGGCTGTGCTGGGTGCGGCGGCTGTGCTGGGTGCGGCGGCTGTGCTGGGTGCGGCGGCTGTGCTGGGTGCGGCGGCTGTGCTGGGTGCGGCGGCTGTGCGTGGCTGTAGGCGGCTGTGTGTGGCTGTAGGCAGCTGTGCGTGGCTGTGCTGGGTGCGGCGGCTGTGGACGGCTGTGCTGGGTGCGGTGGCTGTGCTGGGTGCGGCGGCTGTGTGTGGCTGTGGGCGGCTGTGCGTGGCTGTGCTGGGTGCGGCGGCTGTGCTGGGTGCGGCGGCTGTGCTGGGTGCGGCGGCTGTGCTGGGTGCGGCGGCTGTGCGTGGCTGTGCTGGGTGCGGTGGCTGTGGTGGGTGCGGCGGCTGTGGGTGGCTGTGCTGGGTGCGGCGGCTGTACTGGGTGCGGCGGCTGTGGGTGGCTGTGTGTGGCTGTGGGCGGCTGTGCGTGGCTGTGGGCGGCTGTGCGTGGCTGTGCTGGGTGCGGCGGCTGTGGGCGGCTGTGCGTGGCTGTGCTGGGTGCGGCGGCTGTGGACGGCTGTGCTGAGTGCGGCGGCTGTGCTGGGTGCGGCGGCTGTGGGCGGCTGTGCGTGGCTGTGCTGGGTGTGGCGGCTGTGCTGGGTGCGGCGGCTGTGCTGGGTGCGGCGGCTGTGCGTGGCTGTGGGCGGCTGTGCGTGGCTGTGCTGGGTGCGGCGGCTGTGCTGGGTGCGGCGGCTGTGCGTGGCTGTGCTGGGTGCGGCGGCTGTGCTGGGTGCGGTGGCTGTGCGTGGCTGTAGGCGCCTGTGCGTGGCTGTGGGCGGCTGTGCTGGGTGCAGCGGCTGTGCGTGGCTGTGCTGGGTGCAGTGGCTGTGGTGGGTGCGGCGGCTGTGGGTGGCTGTGCGTGGCTGTGCTGGGTGCGGCAGCTGTACTGGGTGCGGCGGCTGTGGGCGGCTGTGTGTGGCTGTGGGCGGCTGTGCGTGGCTGTGCTCGGTGCGGCGGCTGTGCTGGGTGCGGCGGCTGTGTGTGGCTGTGGTGGGTGCGGTGGCTGTGGACGTAAGTGGCGTAAGTAACAAATAGCTGTGGCATGAAGTGCCACAGCCTCATGGCACAGCAATTTGTTACTTGCGGAGGGTGAGTATACTTACCTGTCCCGTTCCACCGACGCCATTCCGGGCCATGACTATCCCCCTGCTCCCGGAATCGCCGCCTGCGCAGTCCGCGCTTTCCGGCGCCATTTTCTTGAAGACATTGCAGTGTGTCTTCAAGAAAATGGCGCCGGAAAGCGCGGACCGCACAGGCGCCTTTTCCGGCACCAGGAGGACAGATTTTCTGTGTCCTCCTGGTGCCGGAAAAGGCGCCTGCGCAGTCCGCGCTTTCCGGCGCCATTTTCTTGAAGACACACTGCAATGTGTCTTCAAGAAAATGGCGCCGGAAAGCGCGGACTGCGCAGGCGCCAATTCCGGGAGCAGGGGGATAGTCATGGCCCGGAATGGCGTCGGTGGAACGGGACAGGTAAGTATGCTCACCCTCCGCCTCCTGGCTCGTCCCTGTTTCTCTGTTGGAGATCACGGTGTGCGTTCAGCGCTTACGCATACCGCGATCTCCTGGGAGCGTCGCTCTGTGGGGTCCAGACTGCGCCGGCGCTTGTGCTTGCGCAGTCTATAAAGGCTTCGGACAGAGTGACGCTCCCAGCGTTATATTATAGATAACTGTCCAACATCAATTGGTGCAACATAGATATGACCAAGTTGTGCATATAGTCCAGTCTGAGAAATATGTAAAATCAGCCATAGAAGCCAGAGAAAAGGAGTTCTTCGTTTAGTCCGTTAGGTGACAAGCTCTTCAAGTTGAAAATCCAGCGGGATTCTCGACGCAGTAGTTCCTTCGTCCGATCGCCCCCACGTATGTTACCCGACACCTGGTCCAAGACCATGACCTGTATATTGTGATATCTGCTGTCATGATAGTCCAGAAAGTGGGATGCTACCGATGAAATAGGTTTGTCCTTCTCCTTGTCCACTCTTGCTCTGTTAATATTCGACATATGCTGCTGAATTCTCCGCCTAATTTCTTGGCTCGTTTGCCCGACATATATTTTTGGACACGGACAGGCAAGTAGATATACCACGTTCTTGGATCGGCAGTTGGCATATATCCTCGTCTCTATTCGTCCTGGAGGAACGGAAAGCATCATAATATTAGTGGCAACCATGTAAGGGCACACATTGCACCTGCCGCATGGAAAGGATCCCTTGAGACGGCTCCCCGTCCCCAAATTCACCGTGGGTCTCCTAAAATGGCTGGTAGTAAGACAGTCTTTTAAATTTGTAGCCCTCCTAGCTATCACTTTGGGCATGTCAGATATATGGGGCCTAAGCTTAGTCTCATTTAGTAAAATGCCCCAATGTCTCCTCAATATGTCATGAATGTCCTGCCATTGGTTATTATACACCGTTATTAGGTTAGTCGACGATATTTTATTCCTGACCCTGGGTTGGAGAAGATCTTGTCTATCACTGTGCCGAGAATTCTCAAAGGCACAAGATATAATTTTATGTGGATTTCCCCGCTCAGACAAGTGGGTCGTCAGATCTCGTGCTCCTTCCCGGAAATCAACGTCAGAACTGCAATTTCTCCTTACCCTCAGAAATTGTCCTTTAGGCAAATTCCTTCGCAAATGATGAGGGTGAAAGCTGGAAAAATGGAGTAGATTGTTTGTTGCAGTAATCTTACGGTGAATCTTGGTTTGGATGCGACACCCAGACTTGATGATTTTGAGATCCAAAAACTCCACCGATGTTGTAGAGATGGAGGCTGTTAAAGAGATGTTAAATGAATTGTTATTAAGAGCTGCAATAAACTCCTCACACTCAGCCTTGGTGCCTGTCCATAGAACCAACAGATCGTCGATATAACGAAACCAATGAAATACGTTGGCCTTGAAGGCCCGCAATGGGCGCACCTGTGTCTCCTCCCACCAACCCATGAATAGGTTGGCATAGGAAGGAGCACAGCGAGCGCCCATCGCGGTGCCAGAGACTTGTTTGTAAAAAACTCTGTCAAAGACAAAGTAGCTGTTAGTCAGTACAAAGGATAGAAGGTCTAACAAAAAAGACTGATGTCTACGGTCACCTGTAATTTGCTTGTTCAGAAAAAACGAGACCGCTTCGATCCCCAGCGTGTGGCTGATACAGGTGTATAACGAGGCAACGTCCATTGTGACAAGTAGGGTGTCCTCTGGGATCCTTAGGTCCTGTAGTTGACGAATGAGATGAGACGTATCCTGAATGTACGAACCTAGACAGATGACAAGAGGTTGCAGAAAATGGTCTAGGTATATGCAAGGTCTCTCATAAAGGCTGCCGATCCCAGCAACTATGGGCCTACCCGGAGGCTCTTGTAAGGACTTGTGTATTTTTGGGAGCAAGTATAACGTGGGGACGATCGGAGAAGCTGTCGACAGAAACTTGAATTCTCTATTGTCCAGTATACAGTTGGACTTGGCTGACATGAGTAGACGATCCAGTTTCCTCTTGAACGTATCTGTGGGGTCAGAGGGCAAAATTTGATAGCACTTAGAATCTTTGAGTTGTCTTTGGGCCTCCTTGGTATACATTTCAATGGGCCACAGTACTATGTTGCCTCCTTTGTCCGCCTCTTTTATAACAAAGGACGGATTCCCCTTCAATCCCGCCAAAACTTGTCTCTCCCTGGGCCCCAAATTCTCCCCTTGCTGATTCCTCAATTTCAAACATGCAATGTCTTGACTCACCAATTCATAAAAAATTTGAATTGCGGGGGAAATGGCAAAGGATGGCGTAGCTTGTGTGGGTAGATGCCATCTTCTATCTGTACTCCTGGAACCGGATTCCTCATTATCATCTAGCAGTTGCATCAGATCATAGAAGACCTGTCTCTCATCCTGGGGCAGTGAATCTGCAAGTGAAGGTTGATGATATAACAACTTAAATACAAGCTGTCGACAAAATAAATATACATCCTTGGTAAGGATAAATTTGTCTAATCTCTTCATCGGGGAGAAAGACAACCCCCTCATCAATAACTGCTTCTCCTCATTAGACAGTGTGTAATTTGACAGGTTAATGATTTGCAAATTACCTGTGACATCACCGTCCACTTCAATCACTGTTTCCTCCTGTTGCTCCTCGGTGGATACCTGCGTTCCGGAGACCATGTTTGATAACGTCGCCCTTTCTTCTTTTGGGTGGGCTGATTTGTGGCGACCCCTTCTATGGCGCTTTCCTGGTCGCTTGCGCCTGAAGATAAAAAATCACTCGTAGAGGAGTCGCCAACTGTGACAGATGAAGTGGGCCTTTGTCTATCCAAACCACCAAACTTGCCAAACCGTGCATTGCCATGATGTGTCCATTTAAAAATTTGCTGACTATCAAAATCGCCTTTGTCCCGTATAAATTTTTTCTTTTTTCTCTGTATAATGTCCTTTTCAAAGACCTCAATTATTTCCTTTAAACGTTGTTGAAAGGGTACAACTACAGTCTGTGCATCAAATACATTGAGTTCCACCTCCTTTGCTTTAATTTTGTCCTTCAATTTACTCATCAGGCTGCGATCATGATCAATCAGGAGATTAATCAGGATAGAGGAACATTTGAGGAGGCCAGCCTCCCATACACTCTTAAAGTGACTATCAGCCTCCCAGACTGGGAAGATTTTTACTCTGAGTCCTCTAGGGACAATACCTAGCTTATCATACTGTTCCAAACTTCTGACATTCCACCATGTCCTTGTAAGCAACTTGTGGAGACCAATAATTTCTGTACAAAGACTAGTGGCAGACCCCTCCTGTACGGTCTCTGTGCTTACAGTCCCAAAAATTTCCTCCGCCTGACCTCTCCATGCTAACTCCCTTGTCTCCAAATTCATGGCGAAATACCATGCACCAAAAGGTGAGACAAGTGCCAATACTTAAAAAATACCTTAATTGTATATATATATATATATATATATATATATATATATATATATATATATATATATATATATATATATATATATATATATATATATATATATATATATATATATATATATATATACACACATATATATGTTAACCTAATATGGTAACAAAAAATAATAAATAAATAAACCACTTAAATAATTAAATAAATAATGCGTGCCAACACTCCACAAGAAAGACCAGAGGACAGAACCCCTGAAAACAGACCTAAGAATGAATGGATGAATGGAGGGCACCGCAAAAAACAGAGGGTTCACTGTGGGCTTGTAAATAGGCACAGGAAAAGAGAGAGAAAAAGATCATGCCCATATAGACAGGAACACCTCTATATAAATGATGGTGTAAAAAAGGTTTTTATTGAACTGACACAGACCTCAAAATACGCACACATGTGCACACAGAAAACACAACACAAAAGAGCTTAAAAACACTTAAAAAATGCAAATATGCAAACACAATGCCTATATATATATGTATATGTCATATCCCATGATAAGGAAAATGACGGCCCACAAAGCAGATGCTTCCCACAATAAGATGACTACAATGACCTGACTGCACAGATGGAAATCACACAGAGCAGTATTGCAATACCATACATCCCCCTAATAAGGTGCATAATAACTGTGCAAAAAATAACAAAATTCATCAAGGCTTAAATGACATGGCAAAAAAGATATATCCAACACAGAAAAACGTACCAGATGATAAGTGAGACACTGAAAATCACAAAAATGAGCAGACATATGTATACAGATAAGTGTCTCAATGATGGTACAAAAAATGACCTGCGGAGAGGGGAAAAGGGGGGAGGGGGAGCTGAATATATGGAAGCTCACAATCTAAATCAGGGGTCTCAAACTGCATTCCTCGAGGGCAGCAAACAGGTCATGTTTTCAGGATTTCCTTGTACTGCACAGGTGATAATTTAATCACCTACACACATAACGAGTAGGTGATTAAATTATCACCTGTGCAGTACAAGGAAATCCTGAAAACATGACCTGTTTGCAGCCCTTGAGGAATGCAGTTTGAGACCTCTGATCTAAATAGTCCCATCCAGCGATGCCTGCTACACAGTGACAGCTAGCCGGATGATGGGACAGTAGTCCCATCATCCGGCTACTGCATTCAAGTGTAAAAAAAACACAAAAAAAACACATACACACATATACACATACAGTACATACAACATGCAGTATATACTCACCATACCCCAATGCCCTCAATCACCTGTAAAAAAAATAAATAAAATAAACCAACAGTATACTCCCTGTTCCAATGTAGCCCAGTTAATAATGAGGGTCCCGTGACAATTTCCTGTGGAGAGCAGTCACATCAGCAGATGTGACCGCTCTCCAGGGGCCCAGTGATACAGTAACAGGAGGTTCATACTGTCACTTGCGGCACCGCTGCGTGGGAAAATTCTCACGCAGCAGTGCGGTAAGGTGAGAGCCTGAACTCATTGAACCCTCAGTGATAACACTGCAGGAGCCATTGTCTCCTGTCAGTTTGTCACTGGAGGCCCTGTAGAGCGGTCACATCTCCTGATGTGACAGCTCTATAGGGGAGATCGTTGTGGACAGTCATGGACTACATCGGACCAGGGAGTATTTGTGTTAGTTTATTATTTTTTTCATTTTTACAGGAGATTGAGGGCGTCGCAGGAATTAGGCATAACAATAAAGATGGCAAAACTGTGTGGTGTTTTATTTAATTAAAATACTTTACTCTGGCTGTGTGTTTATTTAACCCTTTCACAACTATAGGATTAGTAATGGATAGGTATCTTATTGATGCCTCTCCATTACTAAGCCGGCTTGATGTCACCTTACAATACAAAGGTGACATTAACCCCCTATTACCCCATATGCCACCGCTATAGGGCAGTGGGAAGAGAGGCTAAGTGCCGGAATTGGTGCATCTTAGAGATAAAAAAAAAACAAAACACAAAAGTAGTCAGCTCACCTGGAAATCAGCCACCTCTCATCTGTTCCTGCAGGAAATTCAAGTAAAAATTCTTGTTTATTTCTTCATATTAAAATATAGATAATGGTAAACCACTCAAAAAGTATTACACAGCAACATGCCTAAAAAATTTCATGGAGCGGCAGCGTTATTCCAATGCGTTTCAACTTGATGTCTTAATCACGGCTTCAAACAAGAATTTTTACTTGAATTTCCTGCTGGATTTCTCGTATTTCCATCTTAGAAATGCACCATTTCTGGGGCGGCTGTGTGCTGGTGTTTGTAGCCGGGGGGGGGGGGGGGAGCCAATATCCATGTCCCCCTATGGGAGGTGGAGCCGCCTATTCATGACTGTAAATGAGCGGCCCCACGTAACCGCATACAGGAGAAGATGGGGCCAGACCAGGAAGCAGCGACAGCCAACGAGGGAGCGGGTGAGTATTTTCAGAACAGCGGGGGGGCGCACAGGGGGTGGGGGGGCAGCGGACAGATAGATCTTTATTTTAAACACTATTATTCATATTTTCTCTGCAGCAAACGCTGCTGCAGGGAACATATGAATCGCGGCTTCAGCACCAGATGCTTGTACGTGTGGTACCCAGCACGGTGCGTGTGGTACCCAGTGGGCATACGGGCGGCACAAGTGTGCCGCACGTGTGCCACACTGATGTTCACCAGAAACTCAGGGGAACACAGACACGGATAATTCCGGTACCGGAATTATCTGGACGTGTGAGACTGCCCTGACACAGATAGACAGACAGACAGACGGAATGAGATAGATAGATAGATAGATAGATAGATAGATAGATAGATAGATAGATAGATAGATAGATAGATCTAAGGATAGATGTAGATAGATATATGGATAGTTAGGCTACTTTCACACAGTTTTTTACCGTCAGGCAGGATCCAGCGAATTTGTAAAAAAACTGATCCATTGCAAATAGTGAAAAACTGATGCAACTGATCCATTTTTTTTGAGAGAGAGAAGGGAAAATGTGCATGATTTGAATGGAAAAATGCATGAAAAACCGGATTCTGAGGCCGGATTCATCATTTCACATCTCTGCTTCATACGTTTTTCGCCGGATCCGTCACTGTGCGTTTTTTTCGCTGGACAGAAAAAAAACGTTCTTCTGTACGTTTTCTCCATCCCACGGAAACAGCTTTTCTGACGTATCCGGCAAAAAACGGATGAAACGTGTGGCCATCAGGCGCAATTCGGCACTAATACAACTCTATGAGGAAAAAAACGGATCCAGCGGAAAAAAAAACGGATCTGTTTTTTTCAAAACTCCCCGGATTGTACCTGACGGCAAAAACCTGATGTGTGAAAGTAGCCAGATAGATATATGGATAGATATATCTATAGATATATATTTATAGATAGATATCTATAGATAGATATATCCATAGATATATAATAGCAAGGTCGATGTTGATTAATGAACAGGTTTAATTTAAAAAAAAAAAAAAACGGAAAAAAATGGTGTGGGCTCCTGCGCAATTTTCTGCACCAGAGGGGGAAAGCCGATTGCCAATATTTGTAGCCTGGGAAGGGGGTAATATCCATGGTCCCTTCCCAGGCTATGAATATCAGCCCGCAGCTGTCTGCGTAGCCTTTACTGGCTATTAAAATAGGGGAAAGCCCCCCCCACCCAAAAAAAAAAAAAAGATGTGGGGTCCCCCTATATTTTATAGCCAGAAAGGCTATGCAGACCGCTGCGGGCTGATATTCATAGCCTAGAGCGGGGCCATGGATACTTGTCCCCCGCGGCTACAAATACCAGCCCGCAGCCGCCCCACAAATGGCGCATCTGTATGTCTATATGTATGCACTGTATGTCTAGTATGTCTATATGTACTGTATCTTCTGTATGTACTGTTGTATGTTGTATGTACTGTTGTATGTTGTATGTACTGTTGTATGTTGTATGTACTGTTGTATGTTGTATGTACTGTTGTATGTTGTATGTACTGTTGTATGTTGTATGTACTGTTGTATGTTCTGTTGTATGTATGTTGTATGTACTGTTGTATGTATGTTGTATGTACTGTTGTATGTATGTTGTATGTACTGTTGTATGTACGTTGTATGTACTGTTGTATGTATGTTGTATGTACTGTTGTATGTACGTTGTATGTACTGTTGTATGTACGTTGTATGTACGTTGTATGTACGTTGTATGTACTGTTGTATGTACTGTTGTATGTACTGATGTATGTACTGATGTATGTACTGATGTATGTACTGTTGTATGTACTGTTGTATGTACTGTTGTATGTACTGTTGTATGTACTGTTGTATGTACTGTTGTATGTAATGTTATATGTTGTATGTACTGTTGTATGTTAGTGGGTTTTTTTTTTTACATTCAACACATTAGCCGGGTCAAGGGACTACTACTGTCCTATCATTGGCTAATGTGTCAATCACTGTCACTGTAGCAGGCATAGTCCGATGGGTCTTGTAGTCCCATCGGACGATGCCTGCATGCACACACACCCCCAAAGACCCCCCCTGACAGCCCCACAATCGCCGCACACAGCCCCGCAATCCCCGCACACAGCCCCGCAGACACACACAAACACCAGCACACAGACACGCACATCTCCGCCCACACACTTTTCCCCCTCCTGATCTGCAACGTTTCTCGCACCCAACTCCGCAGCAAAACCGCAGATCTTTTTTACATCTGCGGTTTTGCTGCGGATGTGCCCGACTCAATGCAAGTGAATGGGTGCAGAAACACTGCAGATCCACACAAATAACTGACATGCTCCTTCTTTCAATCCGCAGCGTTTTCAGTGCAGAGTTTTCCGCACCATTAGCACAGCATTTTTTTTTCCCCATTGATTTACATAGTACTGTAAATCACTTGTGGATCTGCGTTTCCGAACGGAAAAAAACATTGCGGATCCGCAGGAAATCCGCAATATGTGCACATAGCCTTAAACAGATTTATACACCTAAACATTTATCCAAAAAAAAAAAGAGAAAAAGAGAAATTCATAAAGTGTAGCAATATAAATACACAAAGAAGGAAGAGCTTTGAGCAAAGACTATATGTAAAAATAATTCTTATGTATCACACAGTGTGTTAAAAACATCTGTCAATACATTCAAAAAGCAGTGAGGTACCACAGAAAAAACATTGGTGGGTGTACCTGGATAGTAGTCTATACACAATAGTAAAAATGTATGTGGGGCAATGACTACAGTGACCCAATCAGAAAATTTAGAAGCACAACATGAACATACAATTAGTACATATGAACTTTTTTTTATATGTTTTTGCGGGCGTGCTGGGAACATGTGTGTATGTCCAAATAAAGTGCATATAGTTCAATTGTACAGCAGCAGTAAGGAAAAGCAAAAAAAAGCAATTGTGCAGAATATCTCATTACATGTCTGAGGGTATATGCACACGATCCAGAGTTTCTATGGGTTTGACGCTAAGCACTTGAGATGCATCCAGATGTTTTTTTTTGTTAGGGAGTTCTAAAGGTTAAAAGTTGACCAGCAATTTCTCATTTTTACAACACCATTTTTTTAGGGACCACATCTCATTTGAAGTCATATATGATAGAAAATACCCAAGTGTGACACCATTCTAAAAACTGCACCCCTCAAGGTGCTCAAAACCACACTCAAAAAGTTTATTAACCCTTCTGGTGCTTCACAGGAATTTTTGGAATGTTTAAATAAAAATGAACATTTAACTTTTTTTCACAAAAAATTTACTTCAGCTCCAATTTGTTTTATTTTACAAAGGGTAAAAGGAGAAAATGGACCCCAAAAGTTGTTGTACAATTTGTCCTGAGTACGCCGATACCCCATATGTGGGGGTAAACCACTGTTTGGGCGCATGGCAGAGCTCGGAAGCGAAGGAGCGCCATTTGACTTTTCAATGCAAAATTGACTTGAATTGAGATGGGACGCCATGTTGTGTTTGGAGAGCCCCTGATGTGCCTAAACATTGAAACCCCCCCACAAGTGACACCATTTTGGAAAGTAGACCCCCTAAGGAACTTATCTAGATGTGTCGTGAGCACTTTGACCCCTTAAGTGATTCACAGAAGTTTATAATGCAGAGCCGTAAAAATAAAAAATCATATTTTTTCACAAAAATGATCTTTTCGCCCCCAATTTTTTATTTTTCCAAGGGTAAGAGAAGAAATTGGACCACAAAAGTTGTTGTACAATTTGTCCTGAGTACGCCGATACCCCATATGTGGGGGTAAACGACTGTTTGGGCGCATGGCAGAGCTCGGAAGGGAAGGAGCGCCGTTTGACTTTTCAATGCAAAATTGAGAGGAATTGAGATGAGAAGCCATGTTGCGTTTGGAGAGCCACTGATGTTAATTTTCTAAAGCTGATATACAGCAAAAAGGTAAGAACACCAATATACGAAAATCCAAATTACCTTAAATCCAATTGATAACTGATAAAATATCACAATTTATTTAAATCCAATTAAAACCAAGCCACAACTACAACCAAATAACCACATAGAACACACAACCGTGCACTCTAGATAACCCTGCCAGACATAGCCCTGTTGCGGACTTCTACCCATCAGTGGAGGTTGGCACCCTAAACATAGATACGAGAATGGCGCCCCCACTCACCGCCGGCTGACCCTATGTCTCCTATTACAACCCTGACATAGGTGTCACATTGATACCTCATTAATACCCAACAGGAACCTAACAAGATAGGCAGGTTTGGACTATGTAAGCTTTGTTTGTGTCAGGCTGAGATACACGGACAAAAGACAACAATGTGCAAAACAAAAAAGTGCTCATGCTTAAAATAACCTCACTACCTCTGTTCCCTACTGGTATGCGCCCTGCCTGGCTGTGGGGGTTGGCACCCTACTTGTCAGCGGATATGGTGCCCCCATTCACCGAAGACCGACCCTAGAGAGCCCTGATAATGTATATAACTAGGGATCTAAATGCATAATGACATAGTTAGATATATGCAAACAGGCAAGGCACAAATAAACCCAGCACAGATTTGCCAATCTTCAGCCGAAGATGGCATATACTAAGAAGGTAGTCATGATAGACAGAGGGTGGAACCGATACTTATCAAATGATGTTTCATGCGCCTCAACGCGTTTCACCAAAACCGGATCATCAGAAGGCCTTGATGTGTAGATGCTGCCAAGATCCCTAGTTATATACATTATCAGGGCTCTCTAGGGTCAGTCTTCGGTGAGTGGGGGCGCCATATCCGCTGACAAGTAGGGTGCCAACCCCCACAGCCAGGCAGGGTGCATACCAGTAGGGAACAGAGCAGGGCCGGACTGGGACTAAAATTCAGCCCTGGCATTTGAAGTTACACAGGCCCACTTGTCGCATGGTGAATATATAATATATTTGTGCACTCGTATGTCATAAGTTGTGAGGTGCGTTTAACAAGACTGTATAACATACAGTACCAGATTGTCCAGTATTACAGCTCAGTCTTATTTATTGCTCCAAGGCCTCGGTCACATGAGCGTATAACATGGCTAAGTGCTATGTGATAAAACATCGTATAGCACTCGGCCCAGTGTTATCCTTTGGTACAGCTCAGATCTGCGATTATTTTCACATGTCGATTCGGCATGAGAGAACAATCGCGGCATGCTGCGATAGGCAGTGACACTCGGCTCACTCGCACCCACACAAGTCTATGGGTGCATGTGAAACATCAGACTGCATTTGGATGTCATCCCAGTGCAGTCCGATTTATGCAGAGAAAGGTAATGGAGGAGATGGAGAAATTACTTTCTCCCTCTCCTCCGCAGCTGTGCTCTGATTTTCCCACGTGAGAGGATCGGAGCACAGAGCATGACACTCACATCACCTTGCAGCAGCTGGAGCCGAGGGTCATTGGCATATCGCATCCTATGCTCTTGTATCTGATGTTATATGCTTAGTGTGGTTCCAGCCTTAGTTGCA
Organism: Ranitomeya variabilis; assembly: GCF_051348905.1. NCBI lineage: Eukaryota > Metazoa > Chordata > Amphibia > Anura > Dendrobatidae > Ranitomeya > Ranitomeya variabilis. Next base: position 492,090,978 of record NC_135236.1, on the reverse strand, counting down.
GTACCAAGGAAAGTTGCTACTTTACACACAGAGCGGGATCTCGTAGACAATGAAGATGATGCTGCGCTCTCCATAGTGCTATGGTCTGGTCCAAAGTGACCACATTAGCTATATTTTGCTTCTATGGGAAAAATATGCACAGAAAATTTAGCATATCTGCAAGAAAAATGAACATGTTGGGAATTTGAAGCAAGCACTGCAGGTCAGTTTACACTGCATAAAAAATCCCAGTGGGCAGAAGATTTTATATGGTAAATCCCATCCACTTGATGAACTGTAAGATGCTGCCATTTTGATGCAACAAAAATATGTAGCGCCAAAAACACACCAAAATCTGAGAAGCCGACAGCGTTTTGGACACAGCGGACATGTGCTGCGTCCAAAGTGCTGCCCAAGGCTATGTGCACAAGTTGCAGATTTCTGTGCAGATTTTTCAGCTCAGTTTCTGAAAAATCCGCAGGTAAAACGCACTGCATTTTACCTGCGGATTACCCACGGATTTACAGCGGATTTCTAGTGTGTTTGTGCAGATTTCACCTGCGTTTTACACCTGCGGATTCCTATAAAGGAACATAGATGTAAACCGCTGTGGAATCCACACAAAGAATTGACATGTTGCAGAAAATACAACGCAGCGTTTTCCGCGCTGTATTTTCCGCAGCATGGGCACTGCAGATTTGGTTTTCCATAGGTTTACATGGTACTGTACAACGCATGGAAAACTGCTGCAGATCCACAGCGTCCAATCCCTTGCAGATCCGCATGCAAATCCGCAATGTGTGCACATAGCCTAATACTGAACATCTATACATACACTTAAAGTGAACCTGACTGCTGATACGTGCTGTGTGACCCATGGGCAGCACATATCCGGTATTGGCTGTACGATCTAAGCCAGATATGTTTGTCTCCGAAACGCTGCGGCATCACAGAGAAAAACATGTCTGACTTCTCCCCTTCGGCTGCCAATGACTGGTGTGTCTCTGTACTCGCACGCAGGAAGAAACTTGTCCCTCAGTGGGAGCGGATGGGGAGAAGCCTCCAGGGACCCGCCTGTCTGACTAGTCACCCGTGTGGCCTTGGTTCTCGGCGGCTTTTAAAGTGTTTTTTCCCTGAAACATAGCAGCATTTCAGAGTCAACCATACCTTTCTGGAATTATACAGCCACTGTCTGATACATGCGACCTGTGGAACGAGCAGCATGTATCAGCCATCAGATTCCCTTTAAGATCCCATAGGTGCCATTTATGTCACATGGTTGACTATTATCCTTATCCCTTTGAGAACTATAACTCCCAGCATGTACAGAAGCTCCTATGGCATGCTGGGAGTTGTAGTTCACCACAGGAGTGGTGATTTTCTCTTGAGTTAGGGTATGTTTCCACGGTCAGTAAATGCTGTGGATTGGACGCTGTGTACAGCCGCAGCATCCAACCCGCAGTGTAAAGATGTTACACCATAGTGGATGGGATTTTATGAAATCCCATCTCCACTATGCATGCAGGGACACCCGCAGCTTCCCAGCGTATACGCACATGCGGTGTGTCTGTCTAGACCGCAGCATGTCTATTTATCTGGCGGAGACGCTCTGTCTCTGTCAGATAAATATCACAGTCCAATGTTTAGAATGCGGTGATTCCGCATGGTTCAATATACACATGCAGAATCACCGCACGAACAAAAGCCGGCAGTGCTTGCAACAGAGCGGTAATGTGCTGCGTCCAAAGCGCTGCCAATACTGACCGTGGGAACATACCCTTAGGCCAGGTTCACATTGCGTTAACAGCAGCCCGTTCACCACATGCGTTAACGGGCTGCTGTTAACGCAAGTACCAATATGTTGTTGCGCTAGCGCAGATAGAGCTAACAGATGCTCTATCTGCGCTAGCAGTGACGGACCCGGAAACGCTGCAGCCCGCGTCCCAGGGTCCGTCAGTCAATGACGGCACATCACTAGCGCACGCCCATTGTGGATGTGCGCTAGCAATGCGTCCGACATAGGAATTAATGGCGGCGTTAAAGGACTATGCTACACCGGGTTATGCTGCTGTGTAACGTAGTCCGTTTAACGGACGCCCATAACGAAGTGTGAACCCAGCCTTAGTGGCATTGGAGCAGAGTGGACACAGCTTTTTTTTTTTCTTTCTTAATTCTATGCTTGCCTTTTAGCAGCTTCTTTTTTCCTAGGTACAACTCCGGGGCTTCTGCTCAGGACACTCACGTTAAGGTTATCAGACAGCAGCTCCTAAATCTTTTCTGTCCCTGCTGCCTCGCTGGACAGGAGGACGTGGGCGGTCTGATGTCCTGATCACCGGCTGCAGTAAAGTGGCAGGGTCAGAGCAGAAGAGAAGAGCAGAGCGCGCCTCTCCACCTCCCCCCTGCCTGTCTGTTACCTCACTGCAGCTGGTGACCAGGGCATCAGACGGCAGCTGCAAACTTCATCCCATACAGCGGCAGTGATTTTACCAGAGCAGCGCGCTGCTGGCTGCACAAGCTGACAGCATGAAGGAGCAATAGATCGAGCGGCCCACTACAGGGACCGGCCGTTCTGGCATTTGCCAGAAATGCCCTATGGCCAGTCCGGCCCTGGAACAGAGGTAGTGAGGTTATTTTAAGCACGAGCACTTTTTTGTTTTGCACATTGTTGTCTTTTGTCCGTGTATCTCACCCTGCCACAAACAAAGCTTACATAGTCCAAACCTGCCTATCTTAGTTAGGTTCCTGTTGGGTATCAATGAGGTATCAATGTGACACCTATGTCAGGGTTGTAATAGGAGACATAGGGTCAGCCGGCGGTGAGTGGGGGCGCCATTCTCGTATCTATGTTTAGGGTGCCAACCTCCACTGATAGGTAGAAGTCCGCAACAGGGCTATGTCTGGCAGGGTTATCTAGAGTGCACGGTTGTGTGTTCTATGTGGTTATTTGGTTGTAGTTGTGGCTTGGTTTTAATTGGATTTAAATAAATTGTGATATTTTATCAGTTATCAATTGGATTTAAGGTAATTTGGATTTGAGAGCCACTGATGTGCCTAAACAGTGGAAACCCCTCAATTATAACTGAAACCCTAATCCAAACACATCCCTAGCCCTAATCCCAATGGTAACCCTAACCACACCCCTAACCCTAATCCCAACCCTATTCCCAACCGTAAATGTACCGTATATACTCGAGTATAAGCCGAGATTTTCAGCCCAAATTTTTGGGCTGAAAGTGCCCCTCTCGGCTTATACTCGAGTCATGATCGGTGGTGGGGTCGGCGGGTGAGGACTGTCATATACTCACCTAGTTCCGGCGTTCCTGTCGCTCCCCCTGCCTGTCCCACGGTCTCCGTGTGCCGCAGCCTCTTCCCCTGTTCAGCGGTCACGTGGGACCGCTCATTAGAGAAATGAATATGGACTCCACTCCCATAGGGGCAGAGCCGCCTATTCATTCCTCTAATGACGGTGTCGGTGACCGCTGACAGAGGAAGAGGCTGCGGCACCGAAGACCAGCTGTCCGGGGGAAGGAGCGGGACGCCGGGAGCAGGTATTACATATTCACCTGTCCGCGTTCCACACGCCGGGCGCCGCGCCATCTTCCCGGCGTCTCTCCGCACTGACTGTGCAGGTCAGAGGGCGCGATGATGCAGATAGTGTGCGCGCCGCCCTCTGCCTGATCAGTCAGTGCGGAGAGACGCCGGGACGGGACGCTGAGGAGCTGCAAGCAAGAGAGGTGAGTATATATTTTTTTTTTTTTTATTGCAGCAGCAGCAGCATTGTATATATGGCACAGATTAATGTGGAGTATCTATGGGGCAACGGTGCAGAGCATTGTATATATGGCACAGATTAATGTGGAGCATCTATGGGGCAACGGTGCAGAGCATTGTATATATGGCACAGATTAATGTGGAGCATCTATGGGGCAACGGTGCAGAGCATTGTATATATGGCACAGATTAATGTGGAGCATCTATGGGGCAACGGTGCAGAGCATTGTATATATGGCACAGATTAATGTGGAGCATCTATGGGGCAACGGTGCAGAGCATTGTATATATGGCACAGATTAATGTGGAGCATCTATGGGGCAACGGTGCAGAGCATTGTATATATGGCACAGATTAATGTGGAGCATCTATGGGGCAACGGTGCAGAGCATTGTATATATGGCACAGATTAATGTGGAGCATCTATGGGGCAACGGTGCAGAGCATTGTATATATGGCACAGATTAATGTGGAGCATCTATGGGGCAACGGTGCAGAGCATTGTATATATGGCACAGATTAATGTGGAGCATCTATGGGGCAACGGTGCAGAGCATTGTATATATGGCACAGATTAATGTGGAGCATCTATGGGGCAACGGTGCAGAGCATTGTATATATGGCACAGATTAATGTGGAGTATCTATGGGGCAACGGTGCAGAGCATTATATATATGGCACACATTTATGTGGAGCATCTATGGGGCAACGGTGCAGAGCATTGAATATATGGCACAGATTAATGTGGAGCATCTATGGGGCAACGGTGCAGAGCATTGTATATATGGCACAGATTAATGTGGAGTATCTATGGGGCAACGGTGCAGAGCATTATATATATGGCACACATTTATGTGGAGCATCTATGGGGCAACGGTGCAGAGCATTGTATATATGGCACAGATTTATGTGGAGCATCTATGGGGCAACGGTGCAGAGCATTGAATATATGGCACAGCTTTCTATGGAGCATCTATGGGGCCATAATGAACTGTGCAGAGCATTATATATGGCACAGCTTTATGTGGAGCATCTATGGGGCCATAATGAACGGTGCAGAGCATTATATATGGCACAGCTTTATGTGGAGCATCTATGGGGCCATAATGAACGGTGCAGAGCATTGTATATATGGCACAGCTTTATGTGGAGCATCTATGGGGCCATAATGAACGGTGCAGAGCATTATATATGGCACAGCTTTATGTGGAGCATCTATGGGGCCATAATGAACGGTATGGAGCAGCTATTTTTAATTTTGAAATTCACCGGTAGCTGCTGCATTTTCCACCCTAGGCTTATACTCGAGTCAATAAGTTTTCCCAGTTTTTTGTGGCAAAATTAGGGGGGTCGGCTTATACTCGGGTCGGCTTATACTCGAGTATATACGGTAATCCAAACCCTAAGTTTAGCCCTAACCCTAACTGTAGCCTTAACCCTAGCCCCAACCCTAACCCTAGCCCTAAAATGGAAATAAATACATTTTTTTAATTTTTAAATTTTTCCCTAACTAAGGGGGTGATGAAGGGGGGTTTGATTTACTTTTATAGCGGGTTTTTTAGTGGATTTTTATGATTGGCAGCCGTCACACACTGAAAGACGCTTTTTATTGCAAAAAATATTTTTTGCATTACCACATTTTGAGAGCAATAATTTTTCCATATTTTGGTCCACAGAGTCATGTGAGGTCTTGTTTTTTGCGTGACGAGTTGACGTTTTTATTGGTAACATTTTCGGGCACGTGACATTTTTTGATCGCTTTTTATTCCGATTTTTGTGAGGCAGAATGACCAAAACCAGCTATTCATGAATTTATTTTGGGGGAGGAGTTTATACCGTTCCGCGTTTGGTAAAATGGATAAAGCAGTTTTATTCTTCGGGTCAGTATGATTACAGCGATACCTCATTTATATCATTTTTTTATGTTTTGGCGCTTTTATACGATAAAAACCTTTTATAGAAAAAATAATTATTTTTGCATTGCTTTATTCTGAGGACTATAACTTTTTTATTTTTTCTTTGATGACACTGTATGGTGGCTCGTTTTCTGCAGGACAAGATGACGTTTTCAGCGGTACCATGGTTATTTATATCCGTCTTTGTGATCGCGTGTTATTCTACTTTTTGTTTGGTGGTATGATAAGAAAGAGTTGTTTTTTGCCTTTATTTTTTTTACGGTGTTCACTGAAGGGGTTAACTAGTGGGACAATTTTATAGGTCGGGTCGTTACGGACGCGGCGATAGTAAATATGTGTACTTTTATTGTTTTTTTTTAATTTAGATAAAGAAATGTATTTATAGGAACCATTTTTTTTTTTTTCTACCACATGTGAATATTTTTTTTTACACTATAACATTGCCCCAGGGGGGCATCATGTTATAGTGTAAGATCGCTGATCTGACACTTTGCTGTGTACTGTATCAGATAAGCGATCTGACATGCACTCCTGGAGGCTTCCCGGGGACTGCTCTGAGCAGTGTGAAGCCACCTCCCTGCAGGACCCGGATGCACCCCCGCGGCCATTTTGGATCTGGGCCTGCTGCAGGGAGGAGGAGGTAAGAGACCCTCGGAGCAACGCGATTACATCTTGCTGCAGTCTGTCCCTGAAACCATTTAGCTTTGAAGCCCCCCGTATCTTAATCTATGGGGATGGCATGGCAGTGTCACAGAACTCTGACGTTAGGTTTCCTACTGGTTCTCCTGTTCCCGTCCCCTGCCTCTGGAAACAGGTGTAGTTTCCTGGATATGCAAAAACTCTAGGGGGTACCTGATCAGTTTTTACATGTGGATACAAAGCTGAAAGAGCGTAACACAGAGCATTATCAGAGGGGTCATATGCGGCATCATATACGGCTAGAATGCATTGCAAGTCTGTTTGGTCTGGTTCAGGAGATCTGAGAAGAATTGTCCCTAAATGGGGTCTGGCAGTAGCACATGCAATACAGTTAGACTTATTATGCTGCCCTGCGGTAAATCTCATCCACATGAGCCACTCATTCCTTTCAGTATAGCCTGTTTCTATGGCTACCTGCTCCTCGTAGCTCACTTCCCTAAATATGTTGAATTTTGGCCTTCCCGCTGTTGTCTCTTGGGGCTCCTTTTCCTCATTCCCACTTTCTTGCTGGGGGAAAGCCCTTAGCCAAAATTGTCCCAACTGAGCCCTTTTGCCTGGGGAATGTAGTCCCAGTACATAAAGGTAGTACATAAATATCCAAGATGACAGTATCTATGTACATAAGGTTTAAAATTATACACAAATGACTGTTGATGAGGACAGGTGGCACACCATCATCTGCATACACAAGAGCAGATCTGGATGCATATACTGGTCTTGGTGGGCCTAGAGATAAATTATGCATAGTAATCTGGAGATCGAATGATATTGACAGTCAGAGGAGGTGTTTGAAGCTGGATGTGACCGTGTGATAGGAGGGACTGATGCAAAGATACCAAATTTCAAAGGTGGTAACCCCCGGATTTAAGTTTGCTGCCTATAAGGGAGGGGGCCACAAGTTCTTGGTGTGATGGGGAAACTTTGGTTGCCATTATACCGGTAATTGGGGGGCTTTGGAGTTCTTTACTTTGAGAAGGGTGGAAGTGGGATGTCACTACCCCAAGGATGAGGTGGAGAGAGGAAGGAGAGGTCTGGATGTAGCTCTCGACCCTTTCTCAGAGCTGAATGTGGCTCACCAGATCAGGAAGGTTGGAGACCACCGGTGTATGGCATGATCGCCACTTTGCCAGGCCCAATGTGTTGTTTTTACATTAACTAGTTTAGTCGTCTGAATGGGAAGATCATTCATACAGTTAGGGTATGTGCACACGCTGCGGATTTCGCTGTGGAACCGCAGCGTTTCCGCATCTGCGGGTCCGCAGCGGTTTCCCATAAGTTTACAGTACAATGTAAACCTATGGGAAATAAAATCCGCAGTGCACATGCTGCGGAAAAAAACACGCGGAAACGCAGCGGTTTATATTCCGCAGCATGTCAATTGTTTGTGCGGATTCCGCTGCTCCAATAGAAATCTGCAGGTGAAAACCCGCAGAGAAAACTGCACTAGAAACCGCGATAAATCCGCAGCGGTTTTTCACTGCGATTTATCAAATCCGCTGTGGAAAATTCTGCAGCGGAATCCGCAGCGTGTGCACATGGCCTTAGACAAGATCCATCAGTCACATTCTGGCACTGATTCTTTGTAACTAAATCAGCTGTGAAATTTGCACCAAAATTTCACAATAAAGCACAGTACAAGGTTATTGAACGAGGTTTTAGCCAATTTCCATTCCGTAACGGATCCGTGCAGCAGATGTTCAGCCCGCAGCGTCTCAATACATGATAGATTTCACTTTATCCACTGCTTTTATAGTGGACCCATCGCCATTTTCCCAATACAATTCATGCCCTGTGCAGAAATGACTTTGGGCTTTACTCTACACTGAAATACAAAGTGGTTATTTCCATAGGCGGCTATTCAATACCTCCCCATCTTGTCAGAACTTCATGTTGCAATCCATAGCTGATAAATTATTAAAAGCAGGGAGGAAGCTTCTAGTGCATGATACAATGTGCACACTTCTGGGGATTAGGAGCTACACAAACAATAGTAACAAAATGCCAGAGATATGACATCTCTAGGTGAGCAGAGGTGCAGACCAACAAAAATGGCCCCCACAGACCCCTACTACTACATAACACACTACCGAATGTGCCCGGACACAGTACATATACGTACACTATAGGATCCATCTCAACGCAAGGGGCAGAGCCAATAAAGATCAGGGTGGCCGCAGATTGGCACCGAGATGGTCAGCAGACTAACAGGCTGTCATTTATGGGACCCTGGAGAACATCTGTTGACTGGAATCTGAAAGTCACAGGGACTCTGAAATCCTTTCTGGACATTACGGGTTACATACACGGCCATTGTTAGGGCCGTATCACATAGATCCTGAGTACTATGGCTACAGGGTGTCAGTGTATGCATCAGATTTTACTATATAGAAGAGCACAATAAGGGTCCGCTCCATGGGACTGTACTGCAGCATAGCTGCGAGCACACAGGCCTGCGGACCCTTATGGTGGGATCCCTACTGCTTGCAAGGAAAATTAAACTGCTTTCCCATGCCTGAAAGGACAATGTTATGGCTGCCATTTCCACTAGTGACTGTGCAGGCTTGGGAGGACAGTGAACTGCTGAGACTTGTGAGTGCTGAGGTGGCAGTGACACATAATCAGGTGACAATAGGGAAGACAAACACTGGGAACGCTGCACTCAGCTCTGCTACATTGTATCATTGTATGTCTGAATAACACCAAAAAGAGAGAGTATAAGTACCATCAAAATTATTTTATTAAATACACAATTAAAAAATACAAAAGTATACAATTGTAATGTCAGTGGCTGCAAAAACCATATACTAATCAGGGGAGGCCACACCACTTGTGATTTAATCCCACTTGGGGAAAATACATGTCCACAGAATATATATCCTAAATAAATTACCGTCAATAAAAGTGCATATAGTGCAAGAAAGCAGCTTTTTTGCACTATATGCACTTTTATTGACGGTAATTTATTTAGGCTATATATTGTATACTTTTGTATTTTTTAATTGTGTATTTAATAAAATAATTTTGATGGTACTTATACTCTTTTTTTTCGTGTTATTCATGGTTAATGACAGGTAAATGTATATTTTCTATATTTTTGGGTAGCACTTGTTGCCTTCATATACATTGTATGTCTACCTTGTATTGTTCATGCTGGCACTGCCATTATAGAATACATATATGTATACATAGACCTGGCACTGCCATTATAGAATATACAAGTATACACAAACCTGGCTCTGCCACTATAATTTATACATGTATACACAGACCTGGCACTGCCATTATAGAATATACTCAGACCTGGCACTGCCATTATAGAGTATATACACTGGCCTGGCACTGCCAGTATAGAGTATACACTGCCAGTGTAGAATATACACAGCCCTGGCACTGCCAGTATAGAATACATACCGCCCTGGCACTGCCAGTGTAGAATATACACCGCCCTGGCACTGCCAGTGTAGAATATACACCGCCCTGGCACTGCCAGTATAGAATATACACCGCCCTGGCACTGCCAGTATAGAGTATACACAGCCCTGGCACTGCCAGTATAGAGTATACACAGCCCTGGCACTGCCAGTATAGAGTATACACAGCCCTGGCACTGCCAGTATAGAGTATACACAGCCCTGGCACTGCCAGTATAGAGTATACACAGCCCTGGCACTGCCAGTATAGAGTATACACAGCCCTGGCACTGCCAGTATAGAGTATACACAGCCCTGGCACTGCCAGTATAGAGTATACACAGCCCTGGCACTGCCAGTATAGAGTATACACAGCCCTGGCACTGCCAGTATAGAGTATACACAGCCCTGGCACTGCCAGTATAGAGTATACACAGCCCTGGCACTGCCAGTATAGAGTATACACAGCCCTGGCACTGCCAGTATAGAGTATACACAGCCCTGGCACTGCCAGTATAGAGTATACACAGCCCTGGCACTGCCAGTATAGAGTATACACAGCCCTGGCACTGCCAGTATAGAGTATACACAGCCCTGGCACTGCCAGTATAGAGTATACACAGCCCTGGCACTGCCAGTATAGAGTATACACAGCCCTGGCACTGCCAGTATAGAGTATACACAGCCCTGGCACTGCCAGTATAGAGTATACACTGCCATTATAGAATACTAGATGGTGGCCTGATTCTAACGCATCGGGTATTCTAGAATATGCATATCTACGTAGTATATTGCCCAGCCACATAGTATATTGCCCAGTTACGTAGTATATTGCCCAGCTACGTAGTATATTGCCCAGCCACATATGTCACAGGTTAAAAAATAAAAAGTAAACATATACTCACCTTCCGAGGGGCCCCTTGTAGTTCTGTCGCCTGTGTGCGGTGCAGGCGGCAGCTTCCGGTCCCAGGGTGTGATGACGTCGCCGTCACATGACCGTGACGTCATGGCAGGTCCTTGTTGCATACCATCCTTAGCACCGGAACCAGCCGCTTGCATGGAGCGGTCACCGAAGCGTTGCGAGGAGCGGGAAAGGCGGCGTAGGCGAGTATATAATGATTTTTTATTTTTTAACATTAGATGTTTTTACTATTCACACTGCATAGGCAGCATCAATAGTAAAAACTTGGTCTCACAGGGTTAATAGCGGCGGTAACGGAGTGAGTTACCCGCGGCATAACGCGGTCCGTTACCGCTGGCATTAACACTGTGTGAGCCTTGACTGCGGGGAGTATGGAGCGGGCGCTGGGCACTGACTGCAGGGGAGTAAGGAGGGACTAATCGGACTGTGGCCGTCGCTGATTGGTCGCGGCAGCCATGACAGGCAGCTGGCGAGACCAATCAGCGACTTGGATTCCATGACAGAGAGGCCGCGACCAATGAATATCCGTGACAGAAAGACAGACAGACAGACAGAAGGACAGACAGAGACAGAAAGACGGAAGTGACCCTTAGACAATTATATAGTAGATACACAGCCCTGGCACTGCCATTATAGAATATACACAGCCCTGGCACTGCCAGTATAGAATATACACAGCCCTGGCACTGCCAGTATAGAATATACACAGCCCTGGCACTGCCAGTATAGAATATACACAGCCCTGGCACTGCCAGTATAGAATATGCACAGCCCTGGCACTGCCATTATAGAATATACACAGCCCTGGCACTGCCAGTATAGACTATACACAGCCCTGGCACTGCCATTACAAAGTATACACAGCCCTGGCACTGCCAGTATAGAACATACACAGCCCTGGCACTGCCATTATAGAGTATACACAGGCCTGGCACTGCCATTATAGAATATACACAGGCCTGGCACTGCCATTATACAATATACACAGCCCTGGCACTGCCATTATAGAAGATACACAGCCCTGGCACTGCCATTATAGAGTATGCACAGCCCTGGCACTGCCATTATAGAGTATGCACAGCCCTGGCACTGCCATTATAGAATATACACAGCCCTGGCACTGCCATTATAGAATATACGCAGAACTGGTACTGCCGTTATAGGGTATATAAAGACCTAGCACTGCCATTATAGAATATACACAGACCTGGCACTGCCATTATAGGGTATATACAGACCTGGCACTGCCATTATAGAATATACACAGCCCTGGCACTGCCATTATAGAATATACACAGCCCTGGCACTGCCATTATGCACAGCCCTGGCACTGCCATTACAGAGTATACACAGCCCTGGCACTGCCAGTATAGAACATACACAGCCCTGGCACTGCCATTATAGAATACACACAGCCCTGGCACTGCCAGTATAGAACATACACAGCCCTGGCACTGCCATTACAGAGTATACACAGCCCTGGCACTGCCATTATAGAACATGCACAGCCCTGGCACTGCCATTATAGAATACTAGACTGTGGCCCGATTCTAACGCATCGGGTATTCTAGAATATGCATGTCCCCGTAGTATATGGACAATGATGATTCCAGAATTCGCGGCAGACTGTGCCCGTCGCTGATTGGTCGAGGCAACCTTTATGACATCATCGTCGCCATGGCAACCATTATGACATCTACGTCGATACTGTGCCCGTCGCTGATTGGTCGAGGCCTGGCGGCCTCGACCAATCAGAGACGCGGGATTTCCAGGACAGACAGACAGACAGACAGAAAAACCCTTAGACAATTATATATATAGATACACAGGCCTGGCACTGCCATTATAGAATCTACACAGCCCCGGCACTGCCATTATAGAATATACACCGCCCCGTCACTGCCAGTATACAATATTCACAGCCCTGGCACTGCCATTATACAATATACACAGCCCTGGCACTGCCAGTATAGAAGATACACAGCCCTGGCACTGCCAGTATAGAATATGCACAGCCCTGGCACTGCCAGTATAGAATATGCACAGCCCTGGCACTGCCAGTATAGAATATGCACAGCCCTGGCACTGCCAGTATAGAATATGCACAGCCCTGGCACTGCCAGTATAGAATATGCACAGCCCTGGCACTGCCAGTATAGAATATGCACAGCCCTGGCACTGCCAGTATAGAATATGCACAGCCCTGGCACTGCCAGTATAGAATATGCACAGCCCTGGCACTGCCAGTATAGAATATGCACAGCCCTGGCACTGCCAGTATAGAATATGCACAGCCCTGGCACTGCCATTATACAACATACACAGCCCTGGCACTGCCATTATAGAATATACACAGCCCCGTCACTGCCAGTATACAATATTCACAGCCCTGGCACTGCCATTATACAATATACACAGCCCTGGCACTGCCAGTATAGAAGATACACAGCCCTGGCACTGCCAGTATAGAATATGCACAGCCCTGGCACTGCCAGTATAGAATATGCACAGCCCTGGCACTGCCAGTATAGAATATGCACAGCCCTGGCACTGCCAGTATAGAATATGCACAGCCCTGGCACTGCCAGTATAGAATTTGCACAGCCCTGGCACTGCCAGTATAGAATATGCACAGCCCTGGCACTGCCAGTATAGAATTTGCACAGCCCTGGCACTGCCAGTATAGAATATGCACAGCCCTGGCACTGCCATTATACAACATACACAGCCCTGGCACTGCCAGTATAGAATATGCACAGCCCTGGCACTGCCAGTATAGAATATGCACAGCCCTGGCACTGCCAGTATAGAATATGCACAGCCCTGGCACTGCCATTATACAACATACACAGCCCTGGCACTGCCAGTATAGAATTTGCACAGCCCTGGCACTGCCAGTATAGAATATGCACAGCCCTGGCACTGCCAGTATAGAATATGCACAGCCCTGGCACTGCCAGTATAGAATATGCACAGCCCTGGCACTGCCAATATACAACATACACAGCCCTGGCACTGCCAGTATAGAATTTGCACAGCCCTGGCACTGCCAGTATAGAATATGCACAGCCCTGGCACTGCCAGTATAGAATTTGCACAGCCCTGGCACTGCCAGTATAGAATATGCACAGCCCTGGCACTGCCATTATACAACATACACAGCCCTGGCACTGCCAGTATAGAATATGCACAGCCCTGGCACTGCCCCAAGCCCTGTACCCCACCTGCCATCTTCTTACCTCCTCGGTGGCAGTAGGGCAATAGAAGACCACAATGAGGGTAGTGAGAACATTCATGACCAGCCCGACCAAGGTGATAGTGTTGGGTGCCAGCCATAGGGGCACCTTCTCCACCAGCCAGTTCCAGTAGACCTGCATGAGGGGCTCCAGCAGGGAGCGGCCGGCCACGCTGTACTTGTGCTCCTCCAGCCGCTTCAGCTGCAGGGCCGTGAGCGGCTCCGGTAAGCACAGGACACCGGCCATCCTCTGCTGCCTGCGCTCCGGTCTCGCTTCCTGCTCGCAGACGTACGCGCGCTTCCCGGCGGGCTCAGGGGCCGGAGCCGAGCGATCGTCTCGGGAATGGAGCAGCTCGTGTGATGTCACGGGATCAGCTGGAGCCTCCCACCGCCGCGCTGGGCTCATAACAGGAAGCTCGGTGCACGTGTGCGGGACCTCCGTGCTGCGCGGTGACATGGGACTGACGGGCTGTCTGTGGGGCTGCATGGTGCGGCGGGTGGCATGGGACTGACGGGCTGTCTGTGGGGCTGCATGGTGCGGCGGGTGGCATGGGACTGACGGGCTGTCTGTGGGGCTGCATGGTGCGGCGGGTGGCATGGGACTGACGGGCTGTCTGTGGGGCTGCATGGTGCGGCGGGTGACATGGGACTGACGGGCTGTCTGTGGGGCTGCATGGTGCGGCGGGTGACATGGGACTGACGGGCTGTCTGTGGGGCTGCATGGTGCGGCGGGTGACATGGGACTGACGGGCTGTCTGTGGGGCTGCATGGTGCGGCGGGTGGCATGGGACTGACGGGCTGTCTGTGGGGCTGCATGGTGCGGCGGGTGACATGGGACTGACGGGCTGTCTGTGGGGCTGCATGGTGCGGCGGGTGGCATGGGACTGACGGGCTGTCTGTGGGGCTGCATGGTGCGGCGGGTGACATGGGACTGACGGGCTGCATGGTGCGGCGGGTGACATGGGACTGACGGGCTGCATGGTGCGGCGGGTGACATGGGACTGACGGGCTGCATGGTGCGGCGGGTGACATGGGACTGACGGGCTGCATGGTGCGGCGGGTGGCATGGGACGGACGGGCTGTCTGTGGGGCTGCATGGTGCGGCGGGTGACATGGGACTGACGGGCTGTCTGTGGGGCTGCATGGTACGGCGGGTGACATGGGACTGACGGGCTGCATGGTGCGGCGGGTGACATGGGACTGACGGGCTGCATGGTGCGGCGGGTGACATGGGACTGACGGGCTGTCTGTGGGGCTGCGCGGTGCAGCGAGCTGAGGTGAAGCCCTGGTGGTCACACGTTTACAGAAGGTTATCAAAATGTACAAGACCGAAAAACGTTTCCTTTGGTAACAACTGCAATGTATCTGTGGCAATTGGGTGTTATACAGATGCTCCTGGTGGGATCCTTTTTTTTTTTTTTTTTTTTGTGCACCTATGGGCTATGTTCACACTGGGTGTTTTGCTGCCTTTTTTATGCTAATTTTCAGCTGCTTTTTACAGTACCCACAAAGCCTATCAGATTTTAGAAATCTCATGCACATGCAGCGGTTTTTTCGACATAGAGCATGTCACTTCTTTCAGAGAGTTTTTTTCTGCATTGTTTCAGCATTTTTCTCCCATTGACTAGGGTGGTGAAAAAATGCTGCAAAAATGCAGGTATCATTTTTTGCTGCGTAGTTGCTGCAGAAAAGTTAAGGACGGCAAGATGTGACCTCAGTCAGCTCTGCTATCTGTAGATGGCAGGCTGCATGGTTGCTTGATGCGTTCATACAGCCTGTCATCCAGCAGAGCGGACCTGAACCCCATTCATTGAAGTGGGGGTCCAACAATACAGTGTTTGACACCCTGTCATATGCATGTCAGCGCAGCAAACACTTCTTCTGATCGGCGGGGAAATAACCTCCGGTCAGACAGCCAAGATCCCGCAGAGGCGAGTTCACCACAGTTCTGGAGAATTTCACTGCAGTGACCTCACCTCTGCATCGTGAGACTTTCTCACAGTGCTAGCGGAGATCTCATCGATATAGATGCGCCTTTTCTGGGGCAGCTGAGAGCTGATGTTTTTAGCCTGGGGGGGCGTAGTATCCACGGCCCCTTCCTAGGCTATTAATATCAGCCCACAGCTGTCTGCCTAGCCTTTGCTGGTTATTATAGGGGGAGCCTATGTCATTTTTTTTTTTAGGTTCCCTCATTTTAATAGCCAGTAAAGGCTAAGTACAGTTGGGAGCTGATATTAACCCCTTCATGACTGGAGGTATTTTCATTTTTGCGTTTTTGTTTTTTGCTCAACTTCTTCCCAGAGCCATAACTTTTTTTTAAATGTTTTGGTTATTGGTTTTAACATATCGTGTACTGGAAAACGGGAAAAAATTGCAAGTGCAGTGAAATTGCAATAAAAGTGCAATCCCACACTTGTTTTTTGTTTGGCTTTTTTGCTAGCTTTACTAAATGCTAAAACTGACCTGCCATTGTGATTCTCCAGGTCGTTACGAGTTCATAGACACCAAACATGTCTAGGTTCTTTTTTTTATCTAAGTGGTGAAAAAAAAATTCCTAACTTTTTTTTTAAAAAAAATTGCGCCATTTTCTGATACCCATAGTGTCTCCATTTTTCATGATCTGGGGTTGGGTGAGGGCTTGTTTTTGCGCGACAAGCTGACGTTTTTAGTGATACCATTTTGGTGCAGATACGATCTTTTGATCGTCCGTTATTGCATTTTAATGCAATGTCATGGCGACCAAAAAACAGTAATTCTGGAAATTTGACGTTTTTCTCGCTACGCTGTTTAGTGATCAGGTTAATCTTTTTTTTTTTTATTGATAGATCTGGCAATTCTGAACGCAGCCATACCAAATATGTGTATGGTTGTTTTTTTTTTAATTTTTATTGTTTTATTTTGAATGGGGATAAAGGCAGTGACAACCATAGAGGTCTGCAGGAGACCTCAGGTTGTGATGCCAACCCATTGGTGACATGCGATCACGTGAGTCACCGATGGGCAGATTTCCGGCACGATTGTCGGAAGCACATGTTAAATGCCGCGGTCAGAGTTTGACAGTGGCATTTAATGGGTTAACAGCCGCGGATGGACTGTGATTCCACCCGCAGCTGTTAGAGGCACATGTCAGCTGTTCAAAACAGCTGACATGTGGCGGGAAAGATGTGGGCTCAGTGCCGGAGCCCACATCAAAGGGAGGGTATCCGACATCGTCGTTCTATTAGGCCTGATGTCGGAAAGGGGTTAATGGCCTGGGAAGCTCCATGGGCTTTACCCCCTTCATACTGTGAAAAAAATCAGGCAGCACTTGCAAGGTCCAAGTGCTGTGCGATTTTATATATTTTTTTTTTTTTTCTTAGTCCGATCCTGATCTAGAGTTATGGTTTTTTTTTTTTCCTCTGGGGGCACTCAACTTTATTGGCATGCCCAAAAAATGCATGGAAAAAATGCACCAAAACACGCATTTTTGCCATAGCTTTTTTCCTGCCAAGAAATCAGGTTTTGCTGCAGAAAAGAACGCAGCAAAAACGCCCAGTGTGACCTTAGCCATAGATGTGAATAAGCTATGGACTGGCCCGCCCATTCCCCAGACCTGAATCCGATTGAACACATCTGGGACAACATGTCTTGCACTATCCACCAACGTCACGTTGCACCACAGACTGTCCAGGAGTTGGTGGATGCTTTAGTCCAGGTCTGGGAGGAGATCCCTCAGGAGACCATCTGCCGCCTCATCAGGAGCATGCCCAGGCGTTGTAGGGAGTTCACTAAGGCACGTGGAGGCCACACACATTACTGAGCATCATTTCCTTTTCTTGAGGCATTTCCACTGAAGTTGGATCAGCCTGTAACTTCTTTTTCCACTTTGATTTTGAGCATCATTCCAACTCCAGACCTCCGTGGGAGATTAGTTGTGGTTTACGTTGATCATTTTTAGGTTTTAGTGTTCTCGACACATTCCACTATGTAATGAATAAAAATTTACAACTGTAATATTTCATTCAGTGATATCTAGGATGTGGAATTTTAGTGTTCCCCTTAATTTTTTGAGCAGTGTATATACAGTGTGTATGTGTGTCGTACAAAGACACGGTGGTTGGAACCAAAGATCTCAAATTTGGACTCATCAGACCAAAGCACAGATTTTCACTCATCTAATGTCCATTCCTTGTGTTCTTTAGCCCAAACAAGTCTCTTCTGCTTGTTGCCTGTCCTTAGCAGTGGTTTTCTAGCAGCTATTTTACCATGAAGGTCTGCTGCACAAAGTCTCCTTTTAACAGTTGTTGTAGAGAGGTGTCTGCTGCTAGAACTCTGTGTGGCATTGACCTGGTCTCTAATCTGAGCTGCTTTTAACCTGTGATTTTTGAGGCTGGTGACTCAGATAAACTTATCCTCAGAAGCAGAGGTGACTCTTGGGCTTCCTTTCCTGGGGCGGTCCTTATGTGAGTCAGTTTCTTTGTAGTGCTTGATGGTTTTTGCCACTGCACTTGGGAACACTTTCAAAGTTTTCCCAATTTTCGGACTGACTGACCTTCATTTCTTAAAGTAATGATGGCCACTCGTTTTTCTTTACTTAGCTGCTTTTTTCTTGCCATAATACTAATTCTAACAGTCTATTCAGTAGGACTATCAGCTGTGTATCCACCAGACTTCTGCATAACACAACTGATGGTCTGAACCCCATTTAAAAGGCAAGAAATCCCACTTATTAAACCTGACAGGGCACACCTGTGAATTGGAAACCATTCTCGGAGACTACCTCTTGAAGCTCATAAAGAGAATGCCAAGAGTGTGCAAAGCAGTCATCAAAGCAAAAGGTGGCTACTTTGAAGAACCTAGAATATAAGACATAATTTCAGTTGTTTCACACTTTTTTGTTAAGTATATAATTCCAGATGTGTTAATTCAAAGTTTTGATGCCTTCAGTGTGAATGTGCAATTTTCATAGTCATGAAAATACAGGAAAACCTTTAAATGAGGTGTTTCCAAACTTTTGGTCTGTACTGTATATATTAACAATTTAAAAAATATATACCTGCGCTAAAATATGCATAGACATTAAATAGTAACTATTTACCTGTCAAAGGGGAGGTAGTACTGGAAGCAATAGGATTACCCGTATGTGAGTCAAACCAGGACCTTTCGGACTCTGAGAACAAGGATAAAGATTTGGAATAGGTATGTACAAATACTACTATATTTGGCAATATAAGAGGCAGATCAATATTAGGAAAACTAATATAACAGCTATGTTTTTAAAACAAAAATTAATCACATCGAGGATAGCAGAGTTGTATTCCTAAATTTGAGCACGCGATAGTAATCCAAAAAAGGTGATACATACTATTCGGCGTGTAGACACCTGAATCTGAAGAGAGCCAGCGGCGGAAACATACGTGCTCTTGTAAAGTTGCAATTAGATTTGTTACTTTCCTTTTGATGATCAGCGGCGTACGGAGGTAATAGTCCCTCGGCGTGCTGTCCCGGCCGGTGACAGCCGCCCGTGCGGCAGGAAGTAAATGAGAGCTGAGCGCTCTGTAACGTTGCAGCTGACAGGACCTTCGGAGATTTCGGGTCACGTGTCCAATACATCACGTGGTGCCCCTGTTGAAAGTACGAAGCACTGTAGGAGCCAAGATTAACCAACGCTTTTTGGAATAAACACGGATTCCTTCTTCAGGGTTGGCTCCCGTTGTGCTTTGCTGGCTATATATAGCCTTGGCTCCCACGTTACATATCAATCAAATGCGAAGAGTTCGACTCCATTATTAAGTCCCTTCGGTTTGAGTGTATCTAATTAAAAAATAAATCTAGTTTCCTCCCTAGACATTTGCTTGATGTAGTCACCTTTGCGCCAATCTTTATGGACCACCTTAATCCCAGACACTTTTATCCCTTGTAGGGAACCCCCGTGATGGATTGAAAAATGTTTTGAAAGTGGGTGGTCACCATATTTTTTCTTTATATTACGGAGATGTTCGCAAATTCTCCTGCATAGGGGGCGTTTCGTTCGTCCTATATAGAGCTTTTTGCAGGGACATTCAATCGCATAAATCACTCCTTTGGTGGTGCACGTAATAAAATCAATAATTTCTATCTGTGACCCATTATGAGATGCCACGAATTTTTGTTTCTTTAGGCTTAGTGATCTACACATCCTGCATTTCTGGCATGGAAAAAAGCCTTTTATTATTTGTTTAAAAGGACCTACATACTTCTCTATTGTGATTGGGCGCTTTACAGTGGGGGCGACAAGGAGGCCTACATTTCGTGCTTTTCTAAACACAAAGCTTGGATGGTTTGGCAGTCTATCTCCAATAACTTTGTCATCCTTCAGAAGCGACCAGTGTTT
Source organism: Ranitomeya variabilis (assembly GCF_051348905.1). Taxonomy (NCBI): domain Eukaryota; kingdom Metazoa; phylum Chordata; class Amphibia; order Anura; family Dendrobatidae; genus Ranitomeya; species Ranitomeya variabilis. The sequence continues at coordinate 492,070,694 of NC_135236.1, read as the reverse complement.
TTTCACAATCTTTCTGAGTATGTGAGTGTTTGAGTTATATTGTGTGATGATAGGGATAGATACCCTATCATCACTCTCCACACGGGTATCATCCTTCCTCATCTGATTACTACGGAGCTGCTCCCTGGAGATATCTCTCACATCATTTCTTGTTCCAATCAATTGGTTGCGGTCATAGCCCTTATTCACAAATTTCTCTATCAAAATATCAGTTTCTTTAATATAGTCATTCCCTTTGGAACAATTTCGGTTTAGTCGCATAAATTGGCTGCGTGGGACATTAAGTAGCCATCTTGGGAGATGACAACTCCCCATAGAGATAAAACTGTTAGAATCTGTTGGGTTATTGTTTGTTTGAATTTTACCGTTTTCAATAAAAATATTTAAATCCAAAAAATAAATACTTTCTTTATTTATAGTTGCAGAAAATTGGAGATAAAAATCATTACTATTAATGCTAGTTAAAAACTGGTTCAGTGAGACGTCATCCCCCTCCCATATAAAGAGGATGTCGTCTATGAATCTAAGCCATAGGGCCAGGCCCGCGCGCAGACAGCCCCCCCAGAAGATGTGGAGATCCTCCCACATACCCACGTAGAGGTTTGCATAACTGGGCGTGAACCTGGTCCCCATGGCTGTACCCCACTGCTGGGTGTAGTAGTCCGCCTTATATTTAAAAACATTGTGTGTTAAAATAAAGACTGCGCAACCCTTTAAAAAATTAATTTTAGTTGAAGAAAAAAGTTGAGATGAATTTAAAAAGTGGCTCATTGCTGTTGTGCCTTTTTCATGCTGTATAACCGTACATAACGAGGCTACATCCAGCGTGCCAAATATATACCGTAGTTTTCTTTCCATTGTGTGTTATTCAGGACTTGTAGTACATGTTTACTGTCTTTTAAATAAGCCGGTAGTGTTGGAACCAATTTCTGCAGAAAACAATCCACATAATGAGATAAATTTGAAGTCAAACTTCCAATTCCAGAGATAATAGGGCGGCCTGGAGGGTTAGTTGAATCCTTGTGGATTTTCGGAAGGTGGTAAAAGATAGGGGTCCTAGGGTGTGATGTATAAATATAATCAAACTCCTGTTTATTTATTAGGCCCTCTTCTAGGCCTTTGTCCAGATTTGTTTTTTTTTTGTCATGTGTAAATTGTGCTGTGGGGTCATTATCTAGTCTTTTATAAGTCCTTGTGTCGCCCAAAAGGCGTCGTGATTCTTTGTCATGGTAAGACTCATCCAAGATGACGATACCGCCCCCTTTATCTGCTGGACGGATCACGATATCCCCTCTTTGTTGCAAATTATAGATGGCTTCTCGCTCTTTTTTTTGATAGGTTAAATTTAAATTTAGAGCATTTTTTCTCACTAGTGGTCTTTATATCATTAATAACATTTTTCTGAAAGGCCTCAAAGGCTTCAGAATATTCATTTAGAGGGTTGAATGTTGACTTAGGCCGTAGGTTGGTATAAATGCCCACTTGTATATTATTACTCGGCATAGTGTATTCAATAGGATCTTTTTTTATAAAATGTTTTTTTATTGCCAATTTACGCATAAATTGCTTGACCCCAATAAAGGCCTGAAATTTATTAAATTTGGTGGCTGGGGCATATTTTAAACCCTTTTGTAGCAAACGGGTTTCATTATCCTTTAATTTGTATTTACTTAAATTGTATATTTTTTGTATGTCACCCGTTACTTTTTCGCATAGTTTTTTCTTTTTTTGGGAGAGTTTCCCCGCCCTACAGCCCCTGAGATGTGCCTTTTTTGGCTCAATTGAAAAAACGGATTAATAGTCCTTTGGACGTTTTGAATTTGCTGTGATCTTGTTTTTGTTCTAATCTGCGCCATAGAAGCTCCGCTAATATGCGGTTCTAATGAGTTGTTTATAGGTGACTCCGTTGTAGGATCCAGAATCTCAAAATGATTCTGCGTTGCCAAAGGAGTCACAGTCAACGCCAAATCCTCAGGAGTATCATTGAACTCCGTCTGTGTAATAATTATAGGGGTGGGGTTACCCTGAGGGTTTATCGTAATCGGTTCATCATTAGTTTCGGAAATAGGGGTGGGGGTAGGTGTAGGATGTACTGAAAATTCTTCCTCTGATGAATTAGCAGATAGAAGACTACCATCCGCTTGATCTATTGTTTCAAGTTCATTATACCTTATTCTTGATTCAAAGGAAGGGATGGCATCATGACCAAACTTCTTTTTCTTTTTTTCTATTATATCTTTTTCTTTATTGTTCACCCGGTTTTTTATACTATTAGAAAGACTTCTTATCTCTGGGTGATCCTTATAGGGATCAATTTCTTTAAACAGTCTCGAAATTTCGCATTTACTAGCCATTAATTGGTCCTTTCTTTTATTTATAATAAAGGAGACTGCTTGTTTGGAGAAGGTTTTAAGTAAAGTACACTACCCTTCTAAGCTTCTGTATATATTAACAGTTAAGACCATATATATTTGGACAGAGACAACATTTTTCTAATTTTGGTTATAGACATTACCACAACGAATTTTAAACAAAACAATTCAGATGCAGTTGAAGTTCAGACTTTCAGCTTTCATTTGAGGGTATCTACCGTATTTTTCGCTTTGTAAGACGCTCCGGATTATAAGACGCACCCCAAATTTTGAGGAGAAAAATAGGAAAAAACTTTTTTTAATAAATTGGTGGGGCTTCTTATAATCCATGTGTCTTATTGCTTACCAGGGGTTGTGGCTGCGGTGGATCAGGGTCCCAGGGTCATTGCTGGAGGCAGGAGTGGAGCATTGCTGCAGGCTGGGATGAGGGGGTCTGCAGGGGGGCTCCGGTGCTGAAGGGCTCTCTCCGGTGCTGCAGGGGGCTCTGCCGACATTTTGTGAAAGGCCAGAGCCCCCGGCAGTTAGTCCATGCTTTCCTGTGCGGTGGACTTCGGGAAAATGGCCGCCGGGAGGCGGCGCATGCGCTGATGGATATCTTGGGACCAAGATCTCGAGAGATGAAATCTCAGCCCTGAAATCTCATCTCCCGAGATTCCGGCGGCCATTTTCCCGGAGTCAGTCATACAGGAAAGCATGGACTAACTGCCGGGGGGCTCTAGTCTTTCACAAAATGTCGCCAGAGCCCCCCGCAGCACCGGAGCCTCCAGCATCACCCGGGGCAGCAGCGGACAACCACGGTGGCGGGCGGCAGCAGAGGCGGACAACCGCAGCAGCGATGGCGGGCGGCAGCGGTGGCGGACAACCGCGGCGGCGGACACTCCCTCATCCCAAAATCCAACAAGCACCAAAAGCGGAAGTCAATGTCATATTTTTCCATAAACCGGTAAATTTTATTAAATATTTTTAAAACAACAACAATAAAATATATCAAGCAATTAAAACAAGTAATTCTAACAGTGGAGACAACATATGCAAGTACACCGCATAATAACTTCATGTAGCACATACAGTACAAGGAGTATGCAGCAAGCTAATAAGGTGCATGGGTAATATGTATAGCTAGATTTTATATTGCTGAAGTTCTAAATATAGGGTTAAATTATTAATACATATAAAGCTGTCCCAACAGTGGACCACACTAGATAACCCTATAGGAATATATGTGGCGGTATATATAACCTAATAAAGTGCATAGTGCATTTTGCTCAACTATTACCACCACATAGCCTCCATACCAACAGCTTAGCTGCCCTCAATGAACAAACTTCTTATTCATCAGTAATCCTATAGGTCCCATAAATCAGTATATATCAAATATAAGGATAGATTGTGCTTCGTTCGGAATGTTCCCCCGGACGAAGCTAAACGCGAAACGCGCGTTGGGGCTCAGGACCGCATATACAGGTTATGTAGCACAATCTATCCTTATATTTGATATATACTGATTTATGGGACCTATAGGATTACTGATGAATAAGAAGTTTGTTCATTGAGGGCAGCTAAACTGTTGGTATGGAGGCTATGTGGTGGTAATAGTTGAGCAAAATGCACAATGCACTTTATTAGGTTATATATACCGCCACATATATTCCTATAGGGTTATCTAGTGTGGTCCACTGTTGGGACAGCTTTATATGTATTAATAATTTATCCCTATATTTAGAACTTCAGCAATATAAAATCTAGCTATACATATTACCCATGCACCTTATTAGCTTGCTGCATACTCCTTGTACTGTATGTGCTACATGAAGTTATTATGCGGTGTACTTGCATATGTTGTCTCCACTGTTAGAATTACTTGTTTTAATTGCTTGATATTTTTTTGTTTTAAAAATATTTAATAAAATTTACCGGTTTATGGAAAAATATAACATTGACTTCCGCTTTTGGTGCTTGTTGGATTTTGTTGTGTTGATGGAAGTGTCATACATATAGGCCAGTTGATCTATATATGGAAACTCCCTCATCCCAGCCTGTAACGGTAAGCGGTCAATCCGCTTTGTAAGACGCACCCCCATTTCCCCCCAAATTTGGACAAAGAAAGAGTGATGGGGTGCTATGCCAGATGACCTGGCCTCCAGTCACCAGACCTGAACCCAATCGAGATGGTTTGGGGTGAGCTGGACTGCAGAGTGAAGGCAAAAGGGCCAACAAGTGCTAAGCATCTCTGGGAACTCCTTCAATATTGTTAGAAGACCATTCCCGGTGACTACCTCTTGAAGCTCATCAAGAGAATGCCAAGAGTATGCAAAGCAGTCATCTAAGCAAAAGGTGGCTACTTTGAAGAACCTAGAATATAAGACATAATTTCAGTTGTTCCACATTTTTTTGTTAAGTATATAATTCCGCATGTGTTAATCTGGCTATTAGGAGCAGTGCCTAGTAAAAGGCTGTAAAGGCACAGATGATTGGCCTCGGGGAGACCAAAACATCCAACACCGCGGAGATGGATGTTGGATGGATGTTGGATGTTTTGATCTCCCCGAGGCCAATCATCTGCGCCTTTACAGCCTTTTACTAGGCACTGCTCCTAATAGCCAGATTCCTACTCCACACTGATGAGGGGCAAACACCCCGAAACAGCTGTTTGTGGATGGATACCATGCTTGGCATAGGTGGTTTTCGTGTATTGGATGTTTCCTTTATTGGATGCTGCCCTTCCCGTGGTTGTTCCTTCCCGGGGAAAGGCCTGGCTATTCACTGCTTGCGTTGAGAAACACGTGATGGTGTCTCCGCAGATATCCTACATGAATTTGCATATTTCCCATAAGGGATGGGGGCAGTGTTCTGGATCACTGCGTTGAGAAACACGTGATGGTGTCTCCGCAGATATCCTACATGCATTCGCATATTTCCCATAAGGGATGGGGGCAGTGTTCTGGATCACTGCGTTGAGAAACACGTGATGGTGTCTCCGCGGTGTTGGATGTTTTGGTCTCCCCGAGGCCAATCATCTGTGCCTTTATATCTCTGTACTCTGACCTCTGTGTCCCCCCCGTGTGCTTGTCTAGCTCTTGCTTTATCCTGCCTTGATTTTTCCCTTCTAGTGCCTGTCTTTCCCTTAGCCTCTGGAGGTTCCCGGTTCCTGCTCCGTTCCCTTTGGTCCTCAGATTCCGTTTCCTACTCCTACTTCTGGATCCAGCATTTCCGTTGCCCTTTTCCTTGTCTCCCTATTAACCGGTGCCCTTTGTATTCCCACAAGATTCACGCATTATTTCCTTGTCTTCTACAAGCCACCCCCTTGGTACCGGCTGTCGTGGTATTTGACCTCCCTAGGCCTGCCCCTGGCAATCCCTGTATAGCGGTCGGTTCCACTAGGTTACCTCACCCGGGGAGGGTTTGGTACTGCATCCCAGAGGGTCCACTCTAGGAGGCGTAACAGAATAATCAGGCCATGGACCCTGCTGGTGTCTCTTTTTCTGCACTAAAGGAGTTGGCATTTTTGCTAGAAAATCAAAACCGCATTATGTCTTTTATGCAGTCCATGGAGTCATTTTTGACTTCTCGGAAGTCCTCTGATCCATTTAATGCCACTCAGCTAGCAAGTCTCCAGCAGGAACTCCCCCAGCAGCGTGACACAGTCGTGCATGCTTAGTTATATGGCCTCAGTAGGCGACCGTTTGTATAACCTTCGGTCCTTTGCCACGGCCTCCGCTCAGGTCTTATCTCGGGATCCAGATTCCGTCTCCATGCCTCATCCCCGTCCCGCTTGCGAAAGCCGCCCAGGTATAATGGCGATCCCAAGCTGTGTAGAGGCTTCTTGAATCTGTGTTGCCTCCACTTTGAGCTTCTACCTCAGCAATATCCTACTGACCAGGCCAAAGTGGTATTTGTAGTCTCACACTTGGAGGGGGAGGCTCTGGCTTGGGTAAATCTACTGTGGGAGCGTGATGATCCCATAGTTTCTCAGCTGCCAACCTTTCTGGAGACCTTTTCGTAGAGTGATGAGCCGGGTCATCTGGCCTCTACTACTGAGTCCTTCAATCTCCATCCAGGCTCACTAACAGTCGGCCAATATGCCATTCACTTCCGCACCTTATCCTCTGAGTTGGGGTGGAATAATGAGGCGTTGGTCGGAGCTTTCTATTGGGGACTGTTGGGCAGAATTAAGGATGAACTCGCTGGCTGGGATACTCCAACTTCTCTAATTTCCCTTGCTACACGTATTGACCTACGCTTCCAAGAGTGCTCTCGTGAATCCGTCTGGGAGAGAAGATCTACTTGTCCATCTTCATCTATCCATAGGCCACTCAGTCCACGACCAACGTGCCTCCCACCGCTACTGCAACTGAACCTATGCAAGTGGACCGGCTCAAAATGTCGGAACAGCACCGAAGAGAGAGACTCGCGCAAGCCTGTGCTTTTAGGCTGTGTGCACACGTTGCTGATTTTTTGCGTTTTTCGAAATAAAAACGCTATAAACCCGCAAAAAAACAGCATAAAATATGCATCCCATCATTTAGAATGCATTCCACAATTTTTGTGCACATGATGTTTTTTTTCTGCAAAAAAAACGCATCGCGGTAAAAAACGCAGCATGTTCATTTAGGCTGTGTGCACACGTTGCCGATTTTTCGCATTTTTTTCGCGATAAAAAAACCCACAAAAACCGCATACAATATGCATCCCATCATTTAGAATGAATTCCGCAATTTTTGTGCACATGATGCGTTTTTTTCCATGAAAAAAATGCATCGCGGTAAAAAACGCAGCATGTTCATTAATTTTCCGGCTATTTTTGTGGATTTCCCACTATAAAATGCATTGGGAAATGTCCGGAAAAAAACGCGGCAAAACGCCTGCAGATTTCTTGCAGAAAATTTCTTGCAGAAAATTTCAGGTTTTTCTCAGGAATTTTCTGCAAGAAATCCTGAACTTGTGAACATAGCCGTTTTTTGCGGATTTCCCACTATAAAATGCATTGGGAAATGTCTGGAAAAAGCGCACCAAAAACGCGGCAAAAATGCATACAGATTTCTTGCAGAAAATTTCAGGTATTTCTCAGGAATTTTCTGCAAGAAATCCTGAACGTGTGAACATAGCCTTACTGCGGAAGTGATTCTCACTTACTTCGCTCCTGTTCTGAGAGGCTGGGAAATTCCTCCACCTACAACAGGTAAGGGAGGTCTCCCTAGGTCCATGTGATTCCTCCCTACCCCTAACCTTGTCTGTCCAGATTATTTTGGGTCCTAAATGCTACTCTGAGGAGGCTTATGTGGAATCAGGCACGGCAGGGAATTTCATTAGGCTTGAGGAGGACTACAAATGTCAGATTCCAGTCAAAACACTAGCGAATCCTCGGTTCATTGCTTCGGTGGATGACAAACCCTTGCAGGAGACCATTACTAAGGTTACCGAGGAAGTGGAGTTGCGGGGGGGAGCCCTGCATCGGGAGAAGATAGCTTTCTACGTTTTACCTAATCTGTCTCATACATTTCTTTTTGGTCTTCCCTGGCTCAGAGCACGTGAACCAACCCTCGATTGGCGTTCAGGTGACATACTTTTTGGGGTCAGTTTGGTCAGGAACGGTGTCTGCTGTCTGTCTGTCCAATTGGTTGTTCATGGCCCTCTTCAGCTCCCGCTGGGTTACCATCTGCCTATTGGCCTTTTGCGGATGTCTTCAACAAGAAAGAGGTGGAGAGTCTCCCTCCACATCGACTGTATGACTGTCCAATTGAGCTCGTTCCTGGTTCCACCTCTCCTAGGGGCAGAATTTACCCGTTGTCTCCCGTTGGTATCGCTGCCTTCAGAATCACCCAATCTATTAATATTAAAAAAAATCCAATTGGTAAATGAAGTAATGAGAAAAAAATTAAAAATGTCAATAAGCCCTCATTGAGCCCCACATCTCGAAAAATGGACACGCTGCAGGTCTCTAAATATGGTGTCTTTTTTTTTTTTTTTTTTTTTTTAAACCAAACTTTGGATTTTTTTTCACCACTTAACCCCTTTCTGGCATTGGACGTACTATTCCGTCCATGTGACCTGGGACTTACTTCCCGTGGATGGACTAGTACGTCATTACCGATCGGTCCCACACACGGATTCTCACAGCTGACACCCGGCACTGTGTGCCAGGAGTGGTCACGGACCGCTCCCGGCACTTTAACCCATGGAACACTGCGATCAAACATGATCAAATGCAGAGTGAAGGACCTTCGATGACGTGACGGCTTGTGATTGGTCGCGTGACCGCTCATGTGACCGCTTACGCGACCAATCACAAGCCGCGACATCATCGCAGGTCCTACACTCACTGCATTCTTAGGAACGGAGGCTGCCGGTTACACCGCTAAGGTCCAGGGTCCGCCGGAGGGGTGAGTATATCCATATTTTTTATTTTTATTCTTTATTTTTTACATGAATATGGATCCCAGGGCCTGAAGGAGAGTCTCCTCTCTTCCAGACCCTGGGAACCATACACTGGGAACTTCCGATTTCCGATATCACAAAAATATCGGAACTCGGTATCGGAATTCCGATACAGCAAATATCGGCCGATACCCGATACTTGCGGTATCGGAATGCTCAACAGTAATCATCGGAGACCCGGGCCTCTCTACCTTCCAGAGTACCCCCAGGACAGGGATAGTTAGGGTCCTGTTACAGGGACAGTTTGAGGACCCTCTCTCCCTTACCGAAGACCCTCACAGTTTGACCTAATGGTTGGTTAGTCTCAAATCACACTAATTAGTTCACCTATGTTAAAAATGTATTTACAATGACAATAGCATAGAACTAATTAATGTGATTTGAGACTAACCAATTGTTAAGACTGTGATGTCATTATGGATAGTATAATTGATGGAATGCATTATTCAGTTTGAAATAGCCTGATGAAGGAGCTGGACCGGCTCCGTAATGTGTAGCTCAATAAAAATAACTTTTAAAAGTAAGGAAAACTCTCCCTTGATCCTTGGCAGCTCTTCTGGAAGCCCATTTTTATTTATTTTTTCTCTCCTGAAACTCCCGCTCTGGACATATGGTGGAGGTTTAGAAGGCACAGCTGCCGCCATAGAGGATCATTCACGTCAGGGTTGTGCCTGAAGGTGCACAACTGATCGAGGAGAGTAGCAGTCACTCACCCTAACCAAATATCTGTTGATCCGCACAAGGCGCTTTCTATTCAATTCTCTGGATTATTGTGTGGGGAGGCACATTGTATGGACCCCTGTAGTCTTGATTCCAGGTACACTAGTAGTTCAGCATCATATTGATTTAGCGGCAGAACCAGTGGTACGGCATTTCTCCAAAGTGTCCCAGGAGCAATTTTTCAACACAACGATAGAACGCATGTTGCTTGAGCTGCTGTGAGCAACCTGTGTGATGCAACCGTAATAATAACCTCATTGATAGAATACTAAGATGTGTAAATGCGTGCATATCTGCATAAGGTACTCATACACTAAATAATTCAAGATGTTTTGAAAAAGTTGTTTTCATCATTTGCATATCATTAACAACATACCTATCGATCCTCTAATTTCTTTTTCAAATAATTTTTATTGGGAATTTTAACTTTTAACAGGGAAGGATAAGTTAGGAAGGGATGGAAAGGAAGGGTGGGATATGGAGGTAGGGAAAAATAAACCCCTATAGCAATAGGGGAGACAGGCAATCATATAGTAGATTAGTATAACATAATAGCTTAAAATTAAGTAATGTAGTGATCTACGAAAATAGCATAAATAATGCTTTGTGGAGGGTCGCTAAGTAAACATCTAGTACTGTCATAAAACAAAATGACGCAGTAAGCCAAAAAACTGATATGAGTAATGCTATGTACAGATTTGCTAAATAAACATTTGAAGGTAGGCTATAAAAATGGCATAAATAATGCTTTGTGTAGATTCACTAAGTAAACAACTAGTAACCAGTAAGTAGTAGAATATGAATGCCCGTCATGAACTTTAAGCTTGATATATGGTAGATGGTAGCTTGTCATGTACAGGAACACCTCCGGATGATCCCGTGACTATGTGGGCAGCAAAAAAAAAGTCTGGCTCAGTATCAAGGCTAATTATTGGGAAGGATATATGATTTTATGTATGGGACAGGACTGCAAGTCAAGTAGGACCAATGGAGGCTCTAGAAGGATTCAGACCATGTCGCTGCAGAAAGGTCATACCCTCCTCTGGTGTTGCAATATGTACAGTTCCAGACAAAAATTTCACCAAAATAGTGGAGGAAGGCGACCATGAATAAGCAAAATGGGACCTCCGGAGCTCCCGTGTGACGGATGAAAAATCTCGTCGCTTTTTCAAAGTGTCCTTAGACAAGTCTCTGAAGAATGTTAGGTGGCCATATGAGGAGAGCAGAAAGCTTTTTTCGGAGGAGAGGTCAAACAGTTTACCCCTAACCCAGGCTGGGAAAAAAGACAATAATGTCTCTTGGCACATCTGATGGGAGGTACACAGGTCTTTTAATTCTATAGACTCTTTCTATAATATTGGGTTCGTTGAGATCAGGAAAGAATTTAGAGATCATTTTGTGAATATAGTTTTTCAAGTGAGGGGGTTTAACGGATTCCGGGACACCCCTAATTTTCACGTTGCTTCTACGCCTATGATCTTTGAGAGTCGCCAAGTTACATTTGAGTGAGTCTGTCTCTTTGCATACTATCTAGTAAGGCTGAGGACATAGGAGGGGTTGGAAAGATATCCGAATGGGGAAGATCACAGCCCCCAGGGGAAAAGTCCTCCACACTGCTGTCCGAAGAGAATACAGAGGGTTCGTATGAATCATGTGTAGATGAAGAGTGATCACAGAGGGAAGATCTTGAGGAAGTTTAAAGATGAGGAGGAACCCAGGCTTTCCGCAATGGATGTCAGTGCATCCTTTATGTATGACTCTGATTCTGTATTATTATAGGATGATCCAGTATTTGGCGGATTAAAAGAGACTTTATCTAGTATTAGGAGTTGTTCCTTCAATTTTTTGTTAAAATTGTCGCAGAAATCCTTCATCAAATTGTCTATAGATAATTGAGTGAGCTCTCACCTCCCCCATATCAGGGAAAGAGCATGATGTCTCTGTGATGGGATTTCCCCCCCTGTTGGAACAGACATTGGGACTCTGTAATTGTGCATTTTGTGTGTTGTAATTTGAGTATAGTGCACCTTCCGGTCTGGCTGGCGTTATTTTTGGACCGTTAGTTTTAAGCCCCTCCATCATCTGGGGACTGGAATGGGGCACAAACTCTGGGGCATCATAGTTTAATGCTTGGCTGACAGCTTGTTTTCTTGCCTCCCTGGATGTAGTAGTAATGCTGTAAACTGTGTGCAGAGTAGTTGGCGGGGTTTCCTCCCTTCCCCTGCTCCCCCTCCCCACCGGCATAGATGCAGCTGCCGCTGTGTTCTTGGGTGTTGTGCCGGTCTTGGGGGCTGGGGCAGAGGGTCTAAGGGACTTCAGAGAAGGTGTTGCTCACGTTGAGAGCTCACCTGACAATTCCCCTGCAGCTGCGACAGTCCTCTCCGGGAGTGGTGCAGCCGCTAGTTGTGGGCGGGGCTCCATCCCCGACTCTTCTCCCCGGCCTCTTCAGTGCGTGCAATGCCGCAGCTCCCGGTCTGAACCCGGAAGTCGCACCGGCCTGGGAGCTGTGATCGGAGGGTCCCGGGAGTCCTGCAGCACGAGGCGAATGAAGCGCCGGCTCACCCGATGTCTTCTCCGCTGTCAGGTTGCGGCTCTGTCCTCTGGGGGCGGCGCCGCTGCATACCACGGGCGAAGCCGTGGGCGGGTCCATGGGCAAGGTCTCCTCCCCTCTCCTGCTTCCAGGCCTCGCCAGCTCAGGCGAGGCCGCGGCTTTGGGCCTACCTGCGACAGTAGCTCCGATTCTTGCAGGGATACCGGTGGGTCCTGCAGATTTCTGTGCGGGAGCCGCTGTGGACGGAGGCTTTTCCAGGGGTCCTCCTGTGGATGAAACCGGTCTGGGGCTTGATAGCACCGATGAGTGCAGCCTCTTGTCCCTCTGTTTGTGCAGGCCAGCAGCAAGGCCACGGCTGGGGACCGCATGTCCCTGGGTTGCTTGTGCCCTCTTAAAAGCCATTTTTTTCATTGTGTATCCAAGTCCTGAACACTTTAGCTGAAGTCTTAAGCACTTTCTTCCCAGAAAAGTAAGAAAATTGCCGCTTATAATAAGGGATTTAGCAGGAGCTCCTGTGACACAGGTCTGCTCCCAATCCCTAGCAAGCCACGCCCCCCCTCAATCCTCTAATTTCAATAATTCCCATGGTTTTCCAATTTCAGTGTTGAAGGGTATATTTGTTACGGCCTCTGGTTATACTCACCTTGCTTCCCGGATCCCTCGCCGCGTCCCACCTGCTCTTCCGGGTCCTCAGCCCAGATCTCATTCCCCATGCATGCGCGTTAGGCCGCTTAGGTCGCGGTCGAGCTCACTCCCGGCTTCTTTATGATGCTGGGATGTACTGACCTGAGCAGCGGCCTCCGGGTATATCAGGACGCTTCCTGCTAGAGGAAGTGCCTGGTTGTTATTGTGCCTATCCGTGTCTCCTCCAGGTCCTCTTAGGCTTCTCAGGTCCCCGTACCTCTCTGGGTACTGTACGTCTCCAGTACACTTCCAGTGTGTGCGTGCTCTGCTCAGCCCCTGTACGCTTTCAGTGTGTGCTCTGCTCACTTTTTATGTGATTCGTATGTGTTTTTCTACTTTTAATAAAAATTATACCTTTTTAAATTTTTGTTCTGGAGTACATTTTCTTTCGGATTTTATTGTTTTGTACTGAACATTTATGACAAGTCCATATGTAATTTTGGCATTATAAGATATAGGAATTTTGTATGTTTGATGGAATGCCCCAAATTATTGACTATTACCGGTTGGATTTTCTGCTCAGTCCCTGTACGCTTCCTGTGTGTGTACTCCTCTGTCCCTGTACGCTTCCAGTGTGTGCATGCTCTGCTCTGTCCCTGTAGGCTTCCAGTGCGTGTGTCAGGACTCTGAACATTTTTATTACCTTTTGTGCATTACTGCCCTTTTCCAAGATGGCGTCTTTGGTCTCATGTGCACTGTGTCTTCCTGCTATAAAACTCCACCCCAGCCTTCAGTCTCTGCTAGAGTATTCTGCCTTGCAACCAGCTCCTGACTCTGGTGACTCCCTAGCTATATACCTGCTCCTGTGAACCTATGTGGTGATCCTGCTACTCTGCTCGGAGTTCCTGCTGCATACACCAGTTTCCAGTAATCCTCCTTCATCTGCTGCTCGTGTTTACTTCCATCTGCATTTGCTGGATATGTAAGCTGTTGCTGCTCTGCAAAAAACCTGAGACTATTAACCAGGCCTCCCTGGTTGAGCTAAGATATTATTTGAACTGCCTTATAAGCATATCTATCTGTGTTTGGACTAAGACAAGGACTTATTCGTGTCAGGTATCCTCAAGAATAACTGTGCTTCATAGACTTTCTGATTGATTGCATTTTCCTCTGAAGTTTCCTATAGACTGTTAAGCTGCGTTTAATATTTACACCAAGTGTTGTGGACTTGAGTTTCTCTCTGCACCTGTTTGAATCACCGTGTGATAATATAGACTTTACCACTTATAAAACTGTGTCCTGTAGTTGTCTTGTTCCACGCAAAGAGTCTCCTGAGTTATCCCCTATAATTATTACAGGATACTCTAGCCAGAAAAGTGGAGACTGCTGGAACAATGACTGCAGAAAGCAGATTAGAGCAGGTGTTTTCCATAATTAGATCACTGCAGAAAGATGTGGAAGGTCTGCAAAAGAAGTTTGGAAGCTTTGAACAATCAACAAGTGTTTGGACAAACTTTGCAGGACTTAAGCAACCGCATGGCAGCCCAGGAAAACAAACTTGCTGGCATAGAGTCCCAGTATGGACGGGCTTTTCAGGACATAAGCACGCAAATAGCGGAACAAGTGTCTTTACCCTCTGGGCAACCGCCACCAGCTAGCCCACCTCAGTTGCCCCCATTAAGATTTAATGGTGATCGACAAATTTCGTGGCTTTGTGAATCAATGTATGCTATATTTTGATGTGCATGCAGACCGTTTTCCTACTATTGAGTCTCGTGACCCACGGTTAAATAACTTGGCCGCTATGGCATTAATGTTTGATGATCCTAATCGCCGTTCAACCGCTGAATCTGCTTTATTGTCTTTACGCCAGGCTAAACGTTCTGTTATTGAGTATGCTACTGAATTCAGGAGATTAGCGGTAGATACCAATTGGGACAGTTATGCACAATTGCCTATTTTTAAAAGGGGTCTGTCTAGTATTGTAAAAGATGAAATAGCTCGCTCTGAGTCACCACAAGAGCTAGAGACATTTATACAGCATTGTGTGCGCATAGACATTCGCCTTAGCGTAGGCAGGAGAAGTTTGCTGCATATAACCATATTTCTAACTTTTCCCTTCCTTCCAAAGAGCCTGCAGGTAAAACCTCTCGGGAGGTGGAGGAGGTGCCCATGCAAATTGATTCCGTTCAGAGGCGCGAGATTAATGAGCGCCGGGAGCATCGCCTTCGTAAAAGTCTATGTTTCTACTGCGGTCAGTCTGACCACTTTTTAATCAACTGTCCCAAGCGGCCTAACAAGGTGCTAGCAGCGGTAGGAGAATATGACAACTGTGATGATGAATCTGACATCTCTGAATGTAGCCTGCCATTAAACGCTGTATTCCATTCACTTTCTATGACTTCACCCCCCAAGGAGCTGAAGGAGAAGAACTTTCACTGTTCTCTCCCTATTAAGATCCTGTGTTCAGGACAGTGGATTTCCAGTGCAGCTATGATTGACTCTGGTGCAGGTGGCAATTTCATGGATATCGCATTTACCAAGGAACATGGTATTGAAATTCAGCAAAGAGCCTCTCCAATTACCATGGAAACAGTGGATGGGTCACCTTTAATCTCTGGGAGTGGGGATCAGGAGACCGTACCCCTTGACATTTTGTTGGAGCCTAATCATCAGGAGCAACTTTCTTTCTTGCTAATTTCTTCTCATTTTCCTGTGATTTTAGGCATTCCTTGGTTGTGATCTCAGAACCCAATTATCAACTGGGAGACCAAGGAGATTATCTTTCCAACAAGGAGCAACTCGGCGTTAACAGAAGCTGTCCCTGAGTCCACGGCTACGGAGCCACATGTACAGGTATTTACTTTACCTTCAGCATATAAAGAGTTCTCTGACATCTGTGACAAGAAGAATGCAGATCAGCTTCCCCCACACAGGCATTATGACAGTCCCATTGAGCTGCTTCCTGGGTTAGCTATTCCTTTTGGTAACGTATACCCTTTGGCAGCACCTGAGCTTCAAGCCTTAAAGGAGTATATTGATGAAAATCTGGCCAAAGGCTTCATACATCCTTCTTCCTCAGGGGCACCTATATTTTTTGTAAAAAAGAAGGATGAGACCCTGTGTTGACTATCGGGAACTTAATAAGGTAACCATACGAAACCGTTACCCTTTGCCTCTGATTCCCGAATTACTGGAAAGAGTCCGCCATGCTAAGGTGTTCTCTAAATTGGATCTTCGTGGGGCTTATAATTTGGTGCGTATTCATCCAGGGGATGAGTGGAAGACAGCATTCAGATGCCGGTTTGGACACTTTGAATATCTTGTGATGCCCTTCAGGCTTTGTAACGCCCCTGCAACGTTTCAACACCTTGCTAATGACATTTTCAGACATTTTTTGGACCAGTTTGTGGTGATCTATTTGGACAATATACTAATCTTTTCTGACTCTCTACAGGAACATGAAGAACATGTCAAAACTGTTTTAAGACATCTGAAAGAGAACCATCTGTATATTAAGCCAGAGAAATGCGAGTTCCATCGTTCTGAGATACAGTTCTTAGGTTATATCATCTCTCCCAAGGGGCTGAACATGGAATCTGGTAAGATTCAGGCTATCCTTGACTGGCCGGTACCCAAGAACGTTTAGGAGGTCCAATGTTTTATTGGTTTTGCAAATTTCTACAGACGCTTCATTTGAAATTTTTCAGATATTGTCCGTCCCATTACTTCCTTGACAAAGAAGGAAAAGCCCTTTAAGTGGTCATCACTAGGGTTGAGCGACTTTCATTTTTTTAAGATCGAGTAGGGTTTTGGGAAACCCGATTTTGTCCAGAGTCGAGTCGAGTGCAGTCGGCCGATTATCGCTAAAAGTCGGGGATCGACCGAAACACGAAACCCAATGCAAGTCAATGGGGAAGCATAGTCGGCAGTGAGTGGAGGCCAGGAAAACACCTACAGTGCCCATTTTAATGCCAAAAACATCCATTCTTGTTTCTGAAGCTTGCCAATCTTAATTAACTGTATAATAATAGTTGGGCATAGGGAATTGGGGGAAAGTTGTGGGGGGAGTAGGGCTGGCTCAAGTTTTTCGTGGGCCCAGGAAATGCGGACTACGTCACGGCGGTGTTGCAGGGAAAGGTAAGTATTTAAAAGTTGCAAGTGCTGTGATCCTGAGCAAGCAGGGGGGGCCCACTCGTTCGCATTGCCACTGGCACAGGGCCCCTCAAAGTACGGCGGTGTGTTTGCATGGCGGGGGCGCCTCCCACCAGCAGCGACACTTTTGCGTACTCTGAGGGGCCCTGTGCCAGTGACGTCGCCAACGAGTATGCCCCCCCACCTGATGAAGGAACCTGCACTTTCATCTGCACCTTCCTCTTTGTCCCTGTGTAAGGTGGTATAACATGCGGGAAGGGGAACCTTACTTTCAGCAGGGACAGATTCTGGCTGTGTAGAGTACAAGGGGAATGTAGTGGTCTAGGTCAATGTACCAGCAGACTCATTTAGCAGTGGCTGGGCAATGGGCAGGATGAGGAGGAAACAGATATAGGGCCAAAGAATAAAGTAGGCTACATGCAGTTCAAAATTGGTAACAGGACTAAACAGGCGGCATTGCTTTGTTCAGTGGAGTAGCAAACCCAAGAGCAGCAGACACTGTTTCAAGGGCCTAACCACACTAGTAGGCCAAATGCAGTTTAATATCTGATAGTATAGGGCGAAAGCCAGAATGTGGAAGCTCAGCTTTGTTCAGTTGAGGACAACACCAGGGAGGGGCAGACACCTTTAGTAGGCCGGAAAAGCCTATTGCATTTTTTAAAATGGTAATTTGGAGCAGAAGGTTGAAGCTCAGCTTTATTTAGTTGAGGGCAACACCAGGGAGGGGCAGAAGCCGTTAGTAGGCCCTAACCACCATTTTTTTTTTTTTTAAAACCACTTAATGAGAGCCGGAAGGTTGAAGCTCAGCTTTATTTAGTTGAGGACAACACCAGGGAGGGGCAGAAGCCGTTAGTAGGCCCTAACCACCATTTTTTTTTTAAAACCACATAATGAGAGCCGGAAGGTTGAAGCTCAGCTTTATTTAGTTGAGGACAACACCAGGGAGGGGCAGAAGCCGTTAGTAGGCCCTAACCACCATTTTTTTTTTAAAACCACTTAATGAGAGCCGGAAGGTTGAAGCTCAGCTTTATTTAGTTGAGGACAACACCAGGGAGGGGCAGAAGCCGTTAGTAGGCCCTAACCACCATTTTTTTTTTTTTTAAAACCACATAATGAGAGCCGGAAGGTTGAAGCTCAGCTTTATTTAGTTGAGGACAACACCAGGGAGGGGCAGAAGCCGTTAGTAGGCCCTAACCACCATTTTTTTTTTTTTTAAAACCACATAATGAGAGCCGGAAGGTTGAAGCTCAGCTTTATTTAGTTGAGGACAACACCAGGGAGGGGCAGAAGCCGTTAGTAGGCCCTAACCACCATTTTTTTTTTAAAACCACTTAATGAGAGCCGGAAGGTTGAAGCTCAGCTTTATTTAGTTGAGGACAACACCAGGGAGGGGCAGAAGCCGTTAGTAGGCCCTAACCACCATTTTTTTTTTTTTTAAAACCACATAATGAGAGCCGGAAGGTTGAAGCTCAGCTTTATTTAGTTGAGGACAACACCAGGGAGGGGCAGAAGCCGTTAGTAGGCCCTAACCACCATTTTTTTTTTAAAACCACTTAATGAGAGCCGGAAGGTTGAAGCTCAGCTTTATTTAGTTGAGGACAACACCAGGGAGGGGCAGAAGCCGTTAGTAGGCCCTAACCACCATTTTTTTTTTAAAACCACTTAATGAGAGCCGGAAGGTTGAAGCTCAGCTTTATTTAGTTGAGGACAACACCAGGGAGGGGCAGAAGCCGTTAGTAGGCCCTAACCACCATTTTTTTTTTTTTGAAACCACATAATGAGAGCCGGAAGGTTGAAGCTCAGCTTTATTTAGTTGAGGACAACACCAGGGAGGGGCAGAAGCCGTTAGTAGGCCCTAACCACCAATTTTTTTTTTTTTAAAACCACTTAATGAGAGCCGGAAGGTTGAAGCTCAGCTTTATTTAGTTGAGGACAACACCAGGGAGGGGCAGAAGCCGTTAGTAGGCCCTAACCACCATTTTTTTTTAAAAACCACTTAATGAGAGCCGGAAGGTTGAAGCTCAGCTTTATTTAGTTGAGGACAACACCAGGGAGGGGCAGAAGCCGTTAGTAGGCCCTAACCACCATTTTTTTTTTTAAAACCACATAATGAGAGCCGGAAGGTTGAAGCTCAGCTTTATTTAGTTGAGGACAACACCAGGGAGGGGCAGAAGCCGTTAGTAGGCCCTAACCACCATTTTTTTTTTTAAAACCACATAATGAGAGCCGGAAGGTTGAAGCTCAGCTTTATTTAGTTGAGGACAACACCAGGGAGGGGCAGAAGCCGTTAGTAGGCCCTAACCACCAATTTTTTTTTTTTTAAAACCACTTAATGAGAGCCGGAAGGTTGAAGCTCAGCTTTATTTAGTTGAGGACAACACCAGGGAGGGGCAGAAGCCGTTAGTAGGCCCTAACCACCATTTTTTTTTAAAAACCACTTAATGAGAGCCGGAAGGTTGAAGCTCAGCTTTATTTAGTTGAGGGCAACACCAGGGAGGGGCAGAAGCCGTTAGTAGGCCCTAACCAAAGTTGAAGGCCAAATGCAGTTTAATTTCTGATACTATAGGCCGAAAGCCAGAAGGTGGAAGTTCCGATTTAGACAGTGGAGGACAATTTGAATTAGGGACTGCAGACAGACTTAGTAGGCTGTCCCCTGTGGACCATGCATCCACCACATTAACCCATTGCGCCGTAATGGACACGTAATCTTCCGTGGCCATGCCTACAGGTCCATGCGTCTGTTGTCAGGTGCACCTTTGTACTCACAGATTGCCAGAGTGCATGGACAATGCGGTCTTCTACATGCTGGTGGAGGGTTGGGATGGCTTTTCTCGCAAAAGAAGTGTCGACTGGTTAGCTTGTAGCGTGGTACAGCGTAGTCCATCATGGCCTTATTAATAGTAAATAAAATATATAACTAGGCTCTATGAACTTTTAAATAGGTTCCAGGGGTACACGGGCAGCATTGGTGTGGTCAGTGGAGGAGTATTGCAAGTAGGGGCTGCAGACAGGCTATCAAAGGCCTAAAATAACAAACAGTAGGCAGTCATGGCAGTTTTACATCGGTTACATGGATACACAGGCAGGCACTCCAGGCAGCATTGTGGTCAGTGGAGGAGTATTGCAAGTAGGGGCCGCAGACAGGCTATCAAAGGCCTAAAATAACAAACAGTAGGCAGTCATGGCAGTTTTACATCGGTTACATGGATACACAGGCAGCTAGGTGGTGAGTGGAGGAGTATTTAAAGTAAGGACCGCAGACAGGCTATCAAAGGCCTAACATAACAAACAATAGGCTCATGGCAGTTTTACAGCGGTTACATGGATACACGGGCAGGCAGCTTGGTGGTGAGTGGAGGAGTATTTAAAGTATGGACCGCAGACAGGCTTCGAAGGCCTAACACAATAAAATGGGCTGGCTGTAGGCACTTTAAAATTGGTTCCAGGGGTACACGGGCAGCAGTGGTCTGGTCAGTGGAGGCCTAGTGGAAGTATGGACCGCAGACAGGCTTCGAAGGCCTAACACAATAAAATGGGCTGGCTGTAGGCACTTTAAAATTGGTTCCAGGGGTACACGGGCAGCAGTGGTCTGGTCAGTGGAGGCCTAGTGGAAGGAGGGACCGCAGACAGGCTTCGAAGGCCTAACACAATAAAATGGGCTGGCTGTAGGCACTTTAAAATTGGTTCCAGGGGTACACGGGCAGCAGTGGTCTGGTCAGTGGAGGACTAGTGGAAGTATGGACCGCAGACAGGCTTCGAAGGCCTAACACAATAAAATGGGCTGGCTGTAGGCACTTTAAAATTGGTTCCAGGGGTACACGGGCAGCAGTGGTCTGGTCAGTGGAGGCCTAGTGGAAGTATGGACCGCAGACAGGCTTCGAAGGCCTAACACAATAAAATGGGCTGACTGTAGGCACTTTAAAATTGGTTCCAGGGGTACACGGGCAGCAGTGGTCTGGTCAGTGGAGGACTAGTGGAAGGAGGGAGCGCAGAAAGGCTTCAAAGGCCTAACATAACAAACAATAGGCTCATGGCAGTTTTACAGCGGTTACATGGATACACGGGCAGGCAGCTTGGTGGTGGTGAGTGGAGGAGTATTTAAAGTAGGGACCGCAGACAGGCTATCAAAGGCCTAACATAACAAACAATAGGCTCATGGCAGTTTTACAGCGGTTACATGGATACACGGGCAGGCAGCTTGGTGCTGAGTGGAGGAGTATTTAAAGTATGGACCGCAGACAGGCTTCGAAGGCCTAACACAATAAAATGGGCTGGCTGTAGGCACTTTAAAATTGGTTCCAGGGGTACACGGGCAGCAGTGGTCTGGTCAGTGGAGGCCTAGTGGAAGTATGGACCGCAGACAGGCTTCGAAGGCCTAACACAATAAAATGGGCTGGCTGTAGGCACTTTAAAATTGGTTCCAGGGGTACACGGGCAGCAGTGGTCTGGTCAGTGGAGGCCTAGTGGAAGGAGGGACCGCAGACAGGCTTCGAAGGCCTAACACAATAAAATGGGCTGGCTGTAGGCACTTTAAAATTGGTTCCAGGGGTACACGGGCAGCAGTGGTCTGGTCAGTGGAGGCCTAGTGGAAGGAGGGACCGCAGACAGGCTTCGAAGGCCTAACACAATAAAATGGGCTGGCTGTAGGCACTTTAAAATTGGTTCCAGGGGTACACGGGCAGCAGTGGTCTGGTCAGTGGAGGACTAGTGGAAGTATGGACCGCAGACAGGCTTCGAAGGCCTAACACAATAAAATGGGCTGGCTGTAGGCACTTTAAAATTGGTTCCAGGGGTACACGGGCAGCAGTGGTCTGGTCAGTGGAGGCCTAGTGGAAGTATGGACCGCAGACAGGCTTCGAAGGCCTAACACAATAAAATGGGCTGACTGTAGGCACTTTAAAATTGGTTCCAGGGGTACACGGGCAGCAGTGGTCTGGTCAGTGGAGGACTAGTGGAAGGAGGGAGCGCAGAAAGGCTTCAAAGGCCTAACATAACAAACAATAGGCTCATGGCAGTTTTACAGCGGTTACATGGATACACGGGCAGGCAGCTTGGTGGTGGTGAGTGGAGGAGTATTTAAAGTAGGGACCGCAGACAGGCTATCAAAGGCCTAACATAAAAAAACAATAGGCTCATGGCAGTTTCACAGCGGTTACATGGATACACGGGCAGGCAGCTTGGTGGTCAGTGGAGGAGTAGGGACCGCAGACAGGCTATCAAAGGCCTAAAATAACAAACAATAGGCTCATGGCAGTTTTACAGCGGTTACATGGATACACGGGCAGGCAGCTTGGTGCTGAGTGGAGGAGTAGTGCAAGGAGTGTCTGTCCCAGTACTCCCAAAATATAAATAGATGTTAATGTCTCGCAAAACAACCAAAACAAAAAAAAAGATGGCATACTTAGGTACAGGGGTGGGCTCATCTGCTGTGTTTCTGACATAGTAATTTGGCAGTAACTATTTAATGGTGCCAATATAGGACACAGACACAGACTACTTTAAGTTGCATCATAGATGTCTACAAATTTGTATTGTCAGTGCCAGACATTGAATGATGTCAGCGAATAGACTAAAGATTGGTGGAGCTGTGCGACATAATTTTGCACGTAGTAGAGCCCAGTTTGAGCTGGGGTAGGGGGGAACTCTCTTGAGGCCGGCGGGACCGCCCCAGGGCCACTCATGTTACAACGGTGTGTCTGACGTTGGGTGCGCACCACCACCGCCAGAGACACTACATTGTACTATGAGGGACCCAGTAGCAATGCCGTCAACCAAAAGCGAGCACACCCACCTCTTCAGACAAACAGCAGTCTCACGGGTGCTTGCGCCAAGTCGCGATACCACGGCCCCGTGTGGGGAGTTTGGCCATTTAGGGAGGTGTAAACATGTCGTATGCTGTACAATCTGCAGCAGCAAATTAGACATTAGAAAAGTAATTCACAGGCAAGAGCTTTTCATAGGAAAGCTAGGTGTCGGCCGGGCAAGGTGGGGCAAAAGATTTTGAAATCCAGTTGTGGTTCATTTTAATGAATGTTAGATCGTCAACATTTTGGGTAGCCAGACGAGTCCTTTTTTCGGTTAATATTGACCCTGCAGCACTGAATACTCTTTCTGATAGGACACTTGCTGCCGGGCAAGCAAGCTCCTGCAATGCATATTCTGCCAATTCTGGCCAGGTGTCTAATTTGGAGGCCCAGTAATCAAATGGGAATGACGGTTGAGGGAGAACATCGATAAGGGATGAAAAATAGTTAGTAACCATACTGGACAAATGTTGTCTCCTGTCACTTTCAATTGATGCAGCAGTACCTGTCCTGTCTGCGGTCATAGCAAAATCACTCCACAACCTGGTCAGAAAACCCCTCTGTCCAACGCCACTTCTGATGTGTGCACCCCTAACACTCCTAGTCTGCTGCCCCCTGGAGCTCGTGTGAGAACGATCACGTGCGCTGTGTGCTGGGAATGCCTGAAGCAAACGGTCAACAAGAGTTGATTGTTTGGTTGCTAATATTAGTTCCAAGTTCTCATGTGGCATAATATTTTGCAATTTGCCTTTATAGCGTGGATCAAGGAGGCAGGCCAACCAGTAATCGTCATCGTTCATCATTTTCGTAATGCGTGTGTCCCTTTGTAGGATACGTAAGGCATAATCCGCCATGTGGGCCAAAGTTCCACTTGTCAAATCTCCGGTTGTGATTGGTTGAGGGGCAGTTGCAGGCAAATCTACGTCACTTGTGTCCCTCAAAAAACCAGAACCCGGCCGTGACACGCAACCAATTTCCTGTGCCCCCGTGAAAGTTTCCGCATTAAAAATATACTCATCCCCATCATCCTCCTCGTCCTCCACCTCCTCTTCGCCCGCTACCTCGTCCTGTACACTGCCCTGACCAGACAATGGCTGACTGTCATCAAGGCTTCCCTCTTCCTCTGGTGCAGACGCCTGCTCCTTTATGTGCGTCAAACTTTGCATCAGCAGACACATTAGGGGGATGCTCATGCTTATTACGGCGTTGTCTGCACTAACCAGCCGTGTGCATTCCTCAAAACACTGAAGGACTTGACACATGTCTTGTATCTTCGACCACTGCACACCTGACAACTCCATGTCTGCCATCCTACTGCCTGCCCGTGTATCCTCCCACAAATAAATAACAGCACGCCTCTGTTCGCACAGTCTCTGAAGCATGTGCAGTGTTGAGTTCCACCTTGTTGCAACGTCTATGATTAGGCGATGCTGGGGAAGGTTCAAAGACCGCTGATAGGTCTGCATACGGCTGGCGTGTACAGGCGAACGTCGGATATGTGAGCAAAGTGCACGCACTTTGAGGAGCAGGTCGGAGAACCCAGGATAAGTTTTCAATAAGCACTGCACCACCAGGTTTAAGGTGTGAGCCAGGCAAGGAATGTGTTTCAGTTGGGAAAGGGAGATGGCAGCCATGAAATTCCTTCCGTTATCACTCACTACCTTGCCTGCCTCAAGATCTACTGTGCCCAGCCACGACTGCGTTTCTTGTTGCAAGAACTCGGACAGAACTTCCGCGGTGTGTCTGTTGTCGCCCAAACACTTCATAGCCAATACAGCCTGCTGACGCTTGGCAGTAGCTGGCCCATAATGGGACAACTGGTGTGCAACAGTGTCATCTGCCGATGGAGTGGTTGGCCGACTGCGTTCTGTGGAAGAGCTGTAGCTTCTGCAGGAGGACGAGGAGGAGGAGGAGGGGGTGCGAACGCCTACAGCCAACTGTTTCCTAGACCGTGGGCTAGGCACAACTGTCCCTAAATTGATGTCGCCTGTGGACCCTGCATCCACCACATTCACCCAGTGTGCCGTGATGGACACATAACGTCCCTGGCCATGCCTACTGGTCCATGCATCTGTAGTCAGGTGCACCTTTGTACTCACAGATTGCCTGAGTGCATGGACGATGCGCTGTTTAACATGCTGGTGCAGGGCTGGGATGGCTTTTCTGGAAAAAAAGTGTCGACTGGGTAGCTCGTATCGTGGTTCAGCGTACTCCATCAGGGCTTTGAAAGCTTCGCTTTCAACTAACCGGTAGGGCATCATCTCTAACGAGATTAGTCTAGCTATGTGGGCGTTAAAACCCTGTGTACGCGGATGCGAGGATAAGTACTTCCTTTTTCTAACCAGAGTCTCATGTAGGGTGAGCTGGACTGGAGAGCTGTAGATCGTGGAACTTTCGGGTGTGCCGGTGGACATGGCAGACTGAGAGACGGTTGGAGACGGTATTGTTTCCGCCGGTGCCCTACATGCAATATTTCCTCCTACAAAACTGGTGATTCCCTGACCCTGACTGCTTTTGGCTGGCAAAGAAACCTGCACAGATACTGCCGGTGGTGCGGAAAATGGTGGCCTTACAGTGACGGAAGGGATGTTGCGTTGCTGACTAGCTTCATTGGCCGAGGGTGCTACAACCTTGAGGGACGTTTGGTAGTTAGTCCAGGCTTGAGAATGCATGGTGGTTAAGTGTCTATGCATGCAACTAGTATTTAGACTTTTCAGATTCTGACCTCTGCTTAAGCTAGTTGAACATTTTTGACAGATGACTTTGCGCTGATCAGTTGGATGTTGTTTAAAAAAATGCCAGACTGCACTCTTCCTAGACTCTGATCCCTTTTCAGGGATTGCAGACTGAGCTTTAACCGGATGGCAACGCTGTGCTCCAACAGGTTTTGGCTTTGACACGCGTTTTGGTCCAGATACGGGCCCGGCAGATGGAACCTGTTGCGATGTTGATGCCTGCTGCGGCCCCTCCTCCACCTCCGCTTCTGAACTACTGCCGCCTGCACCCTGTTCCCCCAATGGCTGCCAATCGGGGTCAATAACTGGGTCATCTATTACCTCCTCTTCGAGCTCGTGTGCAACTTCGTCTGTGTCACTGTGTCGGTCGGTGGTATAGCGTTCGTGGCGGGGCAACATAGTCTCATCAGGGTCTGATTGTGGATCTGTACCCTGAGAGGGCAATGTGGTGGTCTGAGTCAAAGGAGCAGCATAGTACTCTGGCTGTGGCTGTGCATCAGTGCACTCCATGTCAGAATATACTTGTAATGGGCATGGCCTGTTAAATGTTTCACTTTCTAAGCCAGGGACGGTATGTGTAAAGAGCTCCATGGAGTGACCCGTTGTGTCGCCTGCTGCATCCTTCTCTCTTGTTGTAGTTTTTGCTGAGGAGGACAAGGAAGCGACTTGTCCCTGACCGTGAACATCCACAAGCGACGCGCTGCTTTTACATTTACCAGTTTCGGAAGAGGAGGCAAAAGAGCTAGAGGCTGAGTCTGCAATGTAAGCCAAAACTTGCTGTTGCTGCTCCGCCTTTAAAAGCGGTTTTCCTACTCCCAGAAAAGAGAGCGTTCGAGGCCTTGTGTAGCCTGACGACGAAACTGGCTCCACAGCTCCAGACTTAGGTGGAATATTTTTATCCCCACGACCACCTGATGCTCCACTACCACTACCATCATTACCAGCTGACAATGAACGCCCACGACGACCTCTTGCACCAGACTTCCTCATTGTTTTAAAATCTTAACCAAAGTAACTTTATTTGTTGCTATCAAACAACTTACACGGTGAGCTATAACTTCAGTATGATTTCAATATCCCTTAACAGGTTGGTGAGACCACAAGGAAAATCAGGCACAATGTTACACACTCTGTTTTCTGTGGCACAAAATCACAGAGATGACACACACGCAGGACTGTCACTCAAGCACTAATGTCAATATTAATCTCCCACCTAATTTATTTATTTTTTTTTCTCAGGGAGACTTTAGAAACCAAATAATATTAAAAAAAAAAAAAAAAAAGGCTTTCTATGGCCCACTGAATGAGAGGGAGAGAGGTGGCACACCCAGGAGTCAAGACTGGCACACAAGCTGAAAGGGCAATATTACTCTCCCACTGTTTTTTTAGGTTTTTTTTTTTTTTTCAGGGAGAATTAGAAACCAAATAATATTAAAAAAAAAAAAATAGGCTTTCTATGGCCCACTGAATGAAAGGGAGAGAGGTGGCACACCCAGGAGTCAAGACTGGCACACAAGCTGAAAGGGCAATATTACTCTCCCACTGTTTTTTTATGTATTTTTTGTTTTTTCAGGGAGACTTTAGAAACCCAATAATATTTAAAAAAAAAAATAAATAGGCTTTCTATGGCCCACTGAATGAGAGGGAGAGAGGTGGCACACCCAGGAGTCAAGACTGGCACACAAGCTGAAAGGGCAATATTACTCTCCCACTGTTTTTTTAGGTTTTTTTTTTTTTTCAGGGAGACTTTAGAAACCAAATAATATTAAAAAAAAAAAAAAAAAAAAAAAAAATAGGCTTGCTATAGCCCACTGAATGAGAGATAGCACACACAGCAGTGGCACACAAGCCCTGACTGAGGCCAATATTTTTCTCCCACTGATTGATGTAGTGTTTTTGTGTTGAGGTAGAATTTAGAACACAAATCACGGAAAAAATAAATAGGCTTTCTATGGCCCACTGAATGAAAGGGAGAGAGGTGGCACACCCAGGAGTCAAGACTGGCACACAAGCTGAAAGGGCAATATTACTCTCCCACTGTTTTTTTATGTATTTTTTGTTTTTTCAGGGAGACTTTAGAAACCCAATAATATTTAAAAAAAAAAAAAAGGCTTTCTATGGCCCACAATTAGAGAGAGAGAGGTGGCACAACCAGGAGTCAAGACTGGCGCACAAGCTGAAAGGGCAATATTACTCTCCCACTGTTTTTTATGTTTTTTTTTGTTTTTTTCAGGGAGACTTTAGAAACCAAATAATATTAAAAAAACCAAAAAAAAAAAAGGCTTTCTATGGCCCACTGAATGAGAGGGAGAGAGGTGGCACACCCAGGAGTCAAGACTGGCACACAAGCTGAAAGGGCAATATTACTCTCCCACTGTTTTTTTATGTATTTTTTGTTTTTTTCAGGGAGACTTTAGAAACCCAATAATATTTAAAAAAAAAAATAAATAGGCTTTCTATGGCCCACTGAATGAGAGGGAGAGAGGTGGCACACCCAGGAGTCAAGACTGGCACACAAGCTGAAAGGGCAATATTACTCTCCCACTGTTTTTTTAGGTTTTTTTTGTTTTTTCAGGGAGACTTTAGAAACCCAATAATATTTAAAAAAAAAAATAAATAGGCTTTCTATGGCCCACTGAATGAAAGGGAGAGAGGTGGCACACCCAGGAGTCAAGACTGGCACACAAGCTGAAAGGGCAATATTACTCTCCCACTGTTTTTTTAGGTTTTTTTTTTTTTTCAGGGAGACTTTTGAAACCAAATAATATTAAAAAAAAAAAAAAAAAAAAAATATAGGCTTGCTATAGCCCACTGAATGAGAGATAGCGCACACACAGCAGTGGCACACAAGCCCTGACTGAGGCCAATATTTTTCTCCCACTGATTGATGTAGTGTTTCTGTGTTGAGGTAGATTTTAGAACACAAATCACGGAAAAAATAAATAGGCTTTCTATGGCCCACTCAGTGAGAGATGGCACACACAGGGATGGCACTGTAGCAGAAATGCCAATCTTAATCTCCCCCAAAAAAAAATCAAAAAAAAAAAAAAAAACTGTCCTACAATTACTATCTCCCTGCAGTAATGTAAGCCAGGTATGGCAGGCAGCAATAGGAGTGGACTGATGCACAAATTAAATAAAAAGTGTGGACAAACAAAAAAGATAGCTGTGCAGAAAGGAAGGAACAAGAGGATATGTGCTTTGAAAAAAGCAGTTGGTTTCCACAGTGGCGTACACACAGCAATACAGCTATCACGGAGCCTTCTAGGGCAGCCCAATGAGCTACAGCGCTGAGGGGAAAAAAAAAAAAAAATAGCTTCCACTGTTCCTGCACACCGAAGGTGGTGTTGGACAGTGGAAATCGCTGCAGCACAAGCGGTTTGGTGGTTAGTGGACCCTGCCTAACGCTCTCCCTGCTTCTGATGAAGCGGCAGCAACCTGTCCCTAAGCTCAGATCAGCAGCAGTAAGATGGCGGTCGGCGGGAACGCCCCTTTATAGCCCCTGTGACGCCGCAGACAGCAAGCCAATCACTGCAATGCCCTTCTCTAAGATGGTGGGGACCAGGATCTATGTCATCACGCTGCCCACACTCTGCGTTCACCTTCATTGGCTGAGAAATGGCGCTTTTCGCGTCATTGAAACGCGACTTTGGCGCGAAAGTCGCGTACCGCATGGCCGACAAGCACAGGGGTCGGATCGGGTTTCATGAGACGCCGACTTAGCCAAAAGTCGGCGACTTTTGAAAATGATCGACCCGTTTCGCTCAACCCTAGTCATCACAGGCTCAAGAAGCTTTTGATCGGCTTAAGATCTGTTTCACCTCAGCACCGCTGTTGATACACCCAGATCCAACACTTTCTTTCATTGTGGAGGTGGAAGCTTCTGATAATGTTTTGGGGGCTATTTTCTCCCAAGGAACTGGAGAGAAGGGTCTGCTACATCCTTGTGCTCTCTTTTCCCGTAGACTAACCTCAGCAGACAAGAATTACGATGTGGGAGACAAGGAATTGCTGGCTATTGTGGCTTTCAAAGAATGGAGGCATCATCTGCAAGGAGCTGCACAACAGATCATAGTGCTAACTGACCATCGCAATTTAGAGTTCCTTAGATCCGCTAGATGTCTTTCTCCTCGTCAGGCTCGTTGGAACTTATTTTTAAATCAATTTAACTTTGTTATCTCGTACCGTCCAGGTTCTCGTAATGGGAAGGCTGATGCTTTATCCCGAATCCATGCTGCGGATTCCGTACCTGGAGCCCCGTCCAAGACCGTTCTATCTGATGCCAATTTCATCGGAGTTATCCACGATCAGGACTTGTGGAAGGAGTGCAGGGAGGCTTATGACGGTGATGTATTTCTGGCCAACCCACCTGTGGATATTAATCTTGTCTTTAAGGGTGGCATGTGGTTCAGAGATCGACGTATCTACGTCCCTGAGGTCGTCCGTCTGCAGATCCTCAAGTTGGTACATGACTCCAAGTTGGCTGGTCACAGGGGGGTACAGAAGACACAATAGTTCCTGAGCCGATTCTTCTGGTGGCCAACTGGCCTGAAGGATACCAAGGACTATGTTCTCTCTTGCGAGGTATGTGCTCGTTACAAGACTCCTCATGTGGCACCTACGGGTCTTCTACAACCTGTTCCGTCCCGCCCTTGGGGGTCTATATCAATGAAATTTATTGTGGAGCTGCCTACATCGGGGGGCATGAATACAATCATGGTGGTAGTTGATCGCCTGACTAAAGCTGCTCATTTTGTTCCGTGCACCGGCCTCCCCTCAGCTAAAGATACAGTGAACTTGGTTATACAGAATGTCTTTCGGTTGCATGGGGTCCCGGATGAGATCATCTCTGACCGTGGAATACAGTTCACTTCCAGATTCTGGAAGGGGTTTTGCTCTGCACTCAATATTAATGTCTGTCTCTCTTCCGCTTACCATCCCCAGACAAATGGTCAGACTGAGCGGGCCAACCAGACGCTGGAACAATATCTAAGATGCTATGTCAGCCATCTCCAGGATGATTGGTTGGAGTTGCGCCGTTAGTCGAATTTTCATATAACAATTCTCAGAGCGCCTCCACTAAATTTACACCTTTCATTGCCAATCTGGGTTATCATCCGTGTATCTTACCTAGGTCTCCAATTAATTCTCCGGTTCCGGCAGTGAAGGAAAGGCTGACTGCGATGAGGTAAAATCTGGAGGTTCTGAAGGAATCCCTGACCACAGCTCAAGAACGTTATAAGAGATCGGCTGATAGATTCCGTAAACCTGCACCCATGTTCAAGATAGGAGATTCCGTGTGGTTAGCAACTAAGAATCTGAAGTTTAAACGTTCCTTCACAAAAAATTGGACAGAAATTCATTGGCCCTTTCAAGATC
The DNA here is from genome assembly GCF_051348905.1 of Ranitomeya variabilis. NCBI lineage: Eukaryota > Metazoa > Chordata > Amphibia > Anura > Dendrobatidae > Ranitomeya > Ranitomeya variabilis. The sequence continues at coordinate 492,039,919 of NC_135236.1, read as the reverse complement.
AACGGTATTGTGAGCTCTGTGGCCTGCCGGCTGAAGCTGCCTAGGACTATGAAGGTACACCCAGTTTTTCATGTATCTTTACTAAAACCTGTATCTCCTCATACCTTCCAGGGACGTGTTGTGCCACCTCCGTAGCCTGTGGTGATTGATGGGCAAGAACAATTTGTTGTGGAGGAAATTATCGATTCCAGTATTCGCAGGAATCGGCTTCAATATCTGATAAGATGGCAGGGATATCCCCCTGAGGAAGTCTCTTGGGAACCTCTTCAAAACATCAATGCCCAACAGAAGATTTCTCGTTTTCATCAGAGATTCCCTGAGAAACCAGGTCCAGGATCGTCCTGAGGCTGCTTCTAAGGAGGAAGTAATGTCAGGACTCTGAACATTTTTATTACCTTTTGTGCATTACTGCCCTTTTCCAAGATGGCATCTTTGGTCTCATGTGCACTGTGTCTTCCTGCTATAAAACTTCACCCCAGCTTTCAGTCTGTGCTAGAGTATTCTGCCTTGCATCCAGCTCCTGACTCTGGTGACTCCCTGGCTATATACCTGCTCCTGTGAACCTGTGTGGTGATCCTGCTACTCTGCTGTGAGTTCCTGCTGCATACACCAGTTTCCAGTAATCCTCCTTCATCTGCTGCTCGTGTTTACTTCCATCTGCACTTGCTGGACATGTAAGCTGTTGCTGCTCTGCAAAAAACCTGAGACTATTAACCAGGCCTCCCTGGTTGAGCTAAGATATTATTTGAACTGCCTTATAAGCATATCTATCTGTGTTTGGACTAAGACAAGGACTTATTCGTGTCAAGTATCCTCAAGAATAACTGTGCTTCATAGACTTTCTGCTTAATTGCATTTTCCTCTGAAGTTTCCTATAGACTGTTAAACTGCGTTTAATATTTACACCAAGTGTTGTGGACTTGAGTTTCTCTCTGCACCTGTCTGAATCACTGTGTGATAATATAGACTTTACCACTTATAAAACTGTGTCCTGTAGTTGTCTTGTTCCACGCAAAGAGTCTCCTCTCCTGAGTTATCCCCTATAATTATTACAGCGTGTTCTGCTCTGCTCTGTCCCTGTACTCCTCCAGTGCGTGCTCTGCTCTGTCCAGGATCCAATACCCTCTGTGTGAACCCTGCCATGTCATGAGCCCCGGATCTCCCTGTGGCTGCACTGCCTGTCTGGTCCTTGGTGAGTACCCTGATTCTTCTCATTGTCCTCGAGCATCCTCTCTGGCACAAGATATCGCGGTGTGTCTTCCTCCTAGGCCTGTCCCTAAAGGTTCCTGTATAGGGGTCGGTTCCATCTGGCCAGCTCGCCTGGGATCGGTCGTTACCGTGATCCAGTGGGTCCACTCCAGGAATCATAACAGAACAATCAGGCCATGGACCCCGCTGGTGCCGCGGCTGCTGCTCAGAAGGAGTTGGTGTATTTGCGGGAGAATCAGACTCGTATAATTTCATTCATGAAATCCATGGAGTCTCGGTTGTCCGCTTTACAAACCTCTGACCCAGGGAATGCTTCTCAGCTTGCCAGTTTTCAACAGGAGCTAGTTCATCATTGTGACACCCAGACTGAGATTTTAAGCTATATGGCTTCAGTGGATGACCGTCTGCTCTCCCTTCAGTCTGCCGCCGCAGACTCTGCTCAAGCTCAGTGTCATAACCCTGATCCCTCGCCGCACCTTCCACCCCATCTTGGTAAACCACCCCGGTATAATAGTAACCCCAAGCTGTGTCGTTTTTTGTTGTTTTTTTTTATCAATGTCGCCTACATTTTGAATTATTGCCACACCAATATCCCACCGATCGGGCAAAAGTGGATTTCGTGGTTTCACATTTGGAGGGCGAGGCTCTGGCCTGGGTAAATCCTTTGTAGGAACATAATGATCCCATAACCTCTCAATTGTCAACTTTTTTGGAGACCTTCCGCAAAGTGTCTGATGAGCCAGGTCGTGTAGCCTTGGCCACTGAGGCTCTCTTTAATCTACACCAAGGTTCCCTTTTGGTCAGGCAATATATTCATTTTCATACTCTGTCATCGGAGCTGGGGTGGAATAATGAGGCACTGGTCGGAGCATTCTGGCATGGGTTGTCGGGTCCAATTAAGGATGAATTGGCGGGTTGGGATACTCTAACGTTCCTAGAGGATTTGATCTCTCTGGCCTCACGTATTGACCTATGCTTCCAGGAACGCTCTCGGGAGTCCGTTCGGGAGAGGAGATACAATCGTCCGCTTTCCTCCATCAATAGATCTCTCAACCCGCAGTCTATGGTGTCCTCTTCCATTCCCACGCCTGAACCTATGCAGGTGAATCTGGTCAAGATGGTGGATCAGCGTTGGAAAGAGAAGGTTGCACAGGGGCATTGTTTTTATTGTGGTAGTGCCTCGAATTTACTCCTTTCCTGTCATGTGTGGCCGGTAAACTCCTCCACCTAGGCCAGGTAGGTGAGCCCTACCTGGGTGTGTGTGACTCCTCTCTAGCCTTAATTATGTTTTTCCAGATAACTTCTGTGAATGGGCGCTACTCGGAGTTGGCGTATTTGGATTCGGGCATGGCAGGCAACTTCATTAGTCTTGAAGAGGTCAAGAAGCACCAGATTCCAGTCAGGATTCTGAAGGAGCGGCGTCTGATTTCCTCTGTGGATGGAAGGCCTTTACAAGAGACCTTCACGAAGGTTATGGATGAGGTGGAGCTGCAGGTGGGGGCTCTGCATCGCGAGCGAATCGCGTTCTACGTCTTGCCCAATTTGTCCCATGCAATTCTTTTCAGGCTACCTTGGCTGAGGGCGCATGAACCTATCCTTGACTGGTGCTCGGGGAACGTTCTTCGTTGGGGTCAGAACTGCCATGATCGATGCATATTATCAGTTCGCCCTGTCAAAATTTCTCGTCCCATCTTTGCTCTGGACGGATTACCAGTCGCTTATTGGTCCTTCTCGGATGTCTTTTGCAAGATGAAAGCGGCCATATGACTGCCCGATTGAACTCATTCCTGGATCTACTCCTCCCGGAGGTAGAATCTATCTGCTCTCCAGTTGAGTCGCAAGCCATGTCGGAGTATATTAAGGAGAATCTGGCCAAAGGCTTTATCCAAAAGTCTACTCCCGCTGATGCTGGATTCTTCTTTGTCAAAAAGAAAGACAGCTCACTTTGTCCTTGCATTGACTACACAGGGCTCAATGAAATTACCATCAAGTACAAGTACCCTCTGCAGCTCATCCCTGAGCTCTTTAATCGCTTGCGAGGAGCAAGAATCTTTACTAAGCTTGACCTCCATGGGGCCTACAACTTGGTACGCATCCGTGCCGGAGATGAGTGTTAGACTGAATTCAACATGCGAGATGGGCACTATGGTCTCTGCAATGCTCCTGCAGTGTTTCAGGAGTTCATAAATGACGTCTTCCGGGATCTCTTGTATTCCTGCGTTGTGGTGTACCTCGACAACATTCTCGTTTTTTCTCCGGATCTGCCTTCCTATAGATGGAACGTTCGTCAAGTGTTACTTCATTTGAGAGAGAACCGTCTCTATGCCAAGTACGAAAAGTGTCTTCGAGCAGACATCCCTTCCTTCTTTGGGGTACATCATCTCTGATTCTGATTTAAAGATGGATCCAGAGAAGGTGTCTGCCATCCTCAAATGGCCGCGACCTCTCGGGGTGAAGGCCATCCAAAGATTCCTCGGTTTCGTGAATTGTTACAGGCAGTTCGTGCCCCACTTCTCTTCATTGACCTTGCACCTCTTGTCACTTATCCGCAAGGGAGCTGATCCCAGTGTGTGGTCTTTGGAGGCTGAAGATGCCTTTCTGACTCTGAAGCAAGCCTTCTCATGAGCGCCGGTACTTCATCACCCAGACACTAATAGACCATTGATTCTCAAGGTGGATACCTCCTCCACGGGGGCCAGGGCTGTGCTCTCCCAGAAGTCGTTGTTGTCCAGTCGTTTGATCACTTGCGGATTCTTCTCCAAAGCATTCTCTACTTCAGAATGCAATTATTCCATTGGTGACAGAGAACTACTGGCCATCAAGTTAGCGTTGGAGTAGTGTCGGTATCTTGTGGAAGGTGCGGTACATCCTTTCATAATTTTCATCGACCACTAGAATCTGGCTTACATTCAGTAGGCCCAAAGAATCAACCCTCGGCAAGCCCGGTGTCCCTGTTCTTCGCCCGTTTTGCTTCTGAGCTTCACTTCCGCCCTGGTGAAAAGAACGTTAAGGCCGATGTGCTGTCAAGGTCCTTCCAGTCTGCTGATATTGAAGAAGAACCATCCCACATTATTGATCCCTACAAAATCATCACTGTGGCCCCCCTGAGGTTTGCTACCTTACCGCCGGGTAAGACATTCATCTCAGAGAATGACAGGCAGAGAGTGCTGCGCTGGGGACACACTTCTAAAATTGCCTGTCATGCTGGAACTAGGAAGACGTACTTCCTTATCTCTCGCCACTATTGGTGGCTGTCCCTGCACCAGGACCTCAAAAGAATTTTCAGCCTCCTGTCCTTCCTGCGCCCGAAACAAGATTCTGAGACAACTACCCTCTGGGGTCCTGCATCCTCTTCCCGTGCCTTCGGTTCACTGGCGGCATATTGCCATGGACTTTGTCACCGATCTTCCTCGCTTTGTGGGTTGCACAACTATTCTGGTGGTTGTGGATCGGTTTTCTAAAATGGCCCACTTTGTCCCGCTGCCTGACTTGCCCTCAGCTCCCAAGTTGGCAAGAATTTTTATCCATCACATCTTCAAATCCATGGTTTCCCACAACACATTATGTCAGATAGGGGAGTCCAATTCACCTCCCGGTTTTGGAGAGCTCTCTGCAAACATATGAACGTGACTCTGGACTTCTCTTCAGCCTACCATCTCCAGTCCAACGGTCAGATGGAGCGGATTAATCAGGTCTTGACCTCGTATCTCTAACATTTTTCTAATGCTCACCAGGACAATTGGGTTGACCTCCTCCCTTGGGGTGAGTTTGCCTATAACAATCACTCCGGTGAGTCCCATTCTTCATCGTCTCTGGTCCACATCCCAACCTGCCTCTTCCACTTTCCCCTGTTTCGGGTGTGCCGGCTGCCAACTCCCTGTCCTGTCCCAACTCCTTGGGAATTCTCTAAGATTTGGGAAGAGACCAAGGATGCGCTTGAGAGGTCTTGCATTAGGATGAAAAAGCATGCTGACAAGAGGCGTTTGTACGCTCCTCCTTATCAACCCGGCTATAAGGTCTGGCTTTCGTCCAAGTATATCCATCTTAAGATTCCCTCCTATAAATTCAGTCCTCGCTACATTGGTCCCTTTAAGATCCTAGCTCAAATCAATGACATAGCCTACAAGTTGAGGTTGCCTGCCTCGCTCCATATCCCCAACTCCTTCCATGTGTCTCTCCTTAAACCTGTGGTCCTTAACCGCCATCATTCTTCTGTTCTTCTCCGCCACCTGTCAGCACTGATAATGTTTTTGAAATAAGAGATATACTAGCCAGGAAAAAGGTTAGAGGGAGAACCTTCTTCTTGATTGAATAAAAGGGGTATGGGCCTGAGGAGAGGTCATGGGAACCACGGGAGAACATCAACGCACCTTGTATCCTGAGAAGATTTCTTTCCAGCCTTAAGAAAGGGGGATGTAAGGGAGGGGGTACTGTTATAGCCTCTGGTGATACTCACCTTGCTTCCCGGATCCCTCGCCGCATCCCGCCTGCTCTGCTCTTCTGGGTCCTCAGTCTCGCTGGGGATCCCGGTCCCCGCGCATGCGCGCTAGGCCGCTTAGGTCATTGTTGCTTGCACTTCTGGCTTATTTATGATGCCTGGTTGTACTGACCCAGAAGCGCTGTCCTGCCTGGGCAGCGGCCTCCAGGTATATCAGGTCACTTCCTGCTAGAGGAAGCGCCTGCCGTGTCCTGAGTCCCGGGTCTCCCTGTGGCTGCTCTGCCCATCTGGTCCTGGGTGAGTAACTTGATTCTTCTCGTTGACCTCAAGCCGCCCCTCTGGCACAAGCTATCGCGGTGTATCTCCCTCCTAGGCCTGTCCCTAATGGTCCCTGTATAGAGGTCGGTTCCGCCTGGCCAGCTCGCCTGGGATCGGTCATCACCACGATCGAGTGGGTCCACTCCAGATTTGCAGGTGGAGGAAAAGATTCTGGCCACACACCTGCACATGTTCCGGATTCGGGGGTGGGCTATATATAACCGAGCATAACGCTGCAGGGCTGCTTGTGAGCCCATCTGCAGCTATGGATGAGCCGGAAGCTGCCGTCGGTCTGCTGGAGCAGAAGCAGGAGAGATCCTCGGAGAAGTCCCATGCGAACCCCCAGCCGAAGGCCCGCGGACGCAGTAACCAGCCCGGTCGCAGATATAAACAGAAGGATCTGGACCGACCCCCCCCAGTAATCCGGTACCTACCGCTACTGCCTGGGTAAGAGATCTTCGTGAATGTACCCTGATGCAGTCTTTTCCTATGTTTATTTCCGTAGGGGAAAAAAAGCGCTGGTAAAACAAAAAACAAGGAGTGCGCGCTATGCGCTTGCCCTTTGCCAGACGCCTACCCTAAGAGACTTTGTCAGTCGTGTGTACGGCAGACGGTAGGAAATAAATTGATGGGGACTCTGATAGCGGTAGCGCCAGATAAATTACATAGCCTTTTTCTCCGCTCCCATAGGTGGCGGAAGAGTCTCCTGATTTCACATCAAACCTTAGGGAGATTATCAGGAAGGAGGTGAAAGATTCCCTGAAATCCCTGTCCCGGGAGCCTTCCAAAAGAAGAAGGGAGCCTAGCGCCTCAGATTCGGATTCGTCCGCTGGCCCTAGTAGGGAGAATGAGTCAGACGCCTCTGTCTCCTCAGCGTCCTCTTCGGAAGAAGAGTCTAACCGGTTCTGTTTCCCATTGGACCAAATGGACAAACTAATTAAATCAGTTAGATCCACCATGGGTGTGGCTGATGAAAGGCCAGAACTCTCTACACAGGACCTAATGTTTGGCGGTCTAGACCCTAAAAAACGTAGGTCTTTTCCGCTCAATGACAAGGTCCAGAACCTCATCAAAAGGGAATGGAAAAAACCAGAGAAGAAAGGCTCTTTTCCACCTGCCTTTAAACGCACATATCCCTTTGAGGACCCCATGGTGAATACGTGGGATAAGGCGCCGAAATTGGACGCAGCGGTGTCTAAGGCGTCTAAAAAATCATCTATCCCCTTCGACGACCTGGCTTCCCTAAAGGATCCTCTCGATAAGAAGGCTGACTCATTCCTTAAAGGGACATGGGAGATGTCGGCGGGTGCCCTGAGACCTGCTGTAGCCGCAACATGTGCAGCCAGATCGATGATGGTCTGGCTGGATCAGCTAGGGTCTAAGTTGGAAGGCGGTGTTTCCAGAGATTCTATGTTGAAATTCCTGCCAACAATTCAGAATGCCGCTGCCTTTCTCGCTGACGCATCTGCGGATTTGGCAAGAATGGCGGCTAGGGCGGCTGGACTATCAAATGCAGCACGCAGGGCCCTATGGCTGAAATGTTGGCCGGGTGACCTTCAATCCAGATCCCGTCTGTGCTCTATCCCATGCGAAGGGGAATACCTGTTTGGTCCAGTCCTAGACGAACTGCTGGAGAAAGCTGGAGACGAGAAGAAAAAGTTTCCCAATCTACCAACTACCTCTTACAGGCGTCCCTTCGCAGGGAAGAGATTCTTTCGGAGGAGACCAGCCAGAGACCAGAGCAGATGGGATGAGAAAAAGAAGAAAGGTACTGGATTTATGTTTGGAGGTGGAGGACGTCAGGAGCCATCCCGTGAGGTCAAAAAAACACCCCAATGACTAGTCGCCCCGGTGGGAGGTAGACTATCTGCCTTCTACCCGGCCTGGTCCAAAATCTCCAGTAGTGATTGGATTTTGGGGTTAATAGCTACGGGTCTGCGGCTAGAGTTCTCTTCCATCCCTCAGAACTTCTTCAGAGTTACCCCACTCAGGTCCTCTCCAGCAGAACAGGCGGCCCTGGAAGCAGAAGTTCACGACCTGCTCAATAAGAATGTCCTGTCGGAGGTTCCGGAAGGAGAACGGGGTAGAGGATTCTACTCTCCTCTATTCCTAATAAGTAAACCTGATGGCTCCTTCAGAACAATTATTAACCTTAGGGCTCTTAATAATTTCCTGACCATCCAATCATTTAAGATGGAAACTATTAACACCGCAATAAAGCTGCTGTTTAAAAACTGCTTTATGGTAGTATTGGATTTGAAGGACGCCTATTACCATATCCCTATTTATTCAGGTCACCAACGATACCTGAGCTGCTCTGGAGCATCTGGGGTGGATGCTAAATGTTAAAAAATCACGCTTACAGCCCATGACGGTGCAGTGATTTTTAGGCCTGACCCTGGATTCCCAGGTTCAGGAATGCCGTTTGCCTCAAGAGAAAATTGATCGCCTGCACCTTCAGGTGCTGAATGCCTCTAAAAAACCCACCATGTCCCTTAGAAGAGCCATGTCTCTGTTGGGCTCTCTCTCGTCCTGTATTCCAGCGGTCCGATGGGCCCAGTATCATACGAGGATACTTCAGGGCGAGGTGCTGTTACAACAAAAAAGGTTGGGGGGATGTCTGGAGAGCCTGATGACCCTATCCCAAGACGCTATTATGTCCCTCGGATGGTGGCTAGACCAAGAGAACCTGTCCACAAGGGTCCCCTGGGAATATAATGTAACTCGTATAGTCACCTCGGACGCTAGCCCTTCTGGGTGGGGGGCTCACATGGGGGATACGTTGGTCCAGGGGCTTTGGGATCGGGATCAGATAGAAATGTCTTCCAACCTAAAGGAGTTAACGGCTGTGGAACAGGCAGTTAAATCACTCCTTGTCTATCTACAGGGCCACCACGTGCGGGTATTCTCGGACAATCGGGTCGCCGTGGCATACATAAATCACCAAGGCGGGACTCGTTCCAAATCCCTAATGTGCGTAGCAGATCGTCTATTCCATCTAGCAGAGCAACATCTTCTCTCATTGACGGCTCTTCACATAAGAGGGGCAGAAAACACTACGGCGGATTTCTTAAGCCGCAACACATTGAGGCAGGGAGAGTGGTCCCTGAACGACTCCATCTTCAACCTCATCGTGGAAAGATGGGGTCAACCAGAGGTAGACCTGTTTGCCACAAAAGAAAACCGGAATGTGGCACAATTCTGCTCTCTCAACCCCAGAGAAAATCCTCTGTCAGTAGACGCCCTCCTCATAGACTGGAACTTCAGGCTAGCCTACGCCTTTCCTCCCCTGTCTCTACTTCCTCTGGTGGTGAGGAAAATCAGGAAGGACAAAGCCACAGTAATAATAATTGCCCCCTTCTGGCCCAGAAGGACGTGGTTTCCATGCCTGAGGGCTATGTCGATATCCGACCCATGGGTCTTGCCAGACATCCCGGATCTCCTATCCCAGGGCCCAGTCTACCATCCTCGGGCGGTTATCCTTCATCTGACGGCGTGGATTTTGAGCTGGCGCTGTTGAAGGATAGGGGGTTCTCTCCGGGCCTCATTAACACTCTGCTGAAGAGCAGAAAAATAATCACCACAAAGATTTATGTTAGGATCTGGAAGAAGTTCCTTCAAAACTCGGGGGTAATAGCTGGTCAGTCAATACCAATAGGCCAGATTTTAGAATTCTTACAGAAGGGGTTGGATGTGGGGTTATCCCCAAATACACTTAAAGTGCAGGTATCAGCCTTAGGGGCCCTCTTTGGCTGCAACATTGCTGAGAATCACTGGGTCAGCAGATTCATCAGAGCGACAAAACGGTCTAGGCCAATGGTGAAGAATAGGGTCATGCCATGGGACCTGAACCTAGTCCTCTCGGCCATGACAGAGGCCCCATTTGAGCCAATTGCATCAGCCTCTATTAAAAATTTATCCCTTAAAGTAGCCTTCCTGGTGGCCCTAACATCGGCGCGTAGGATAGGCGACATCCAAGCATTATCCAGGGTTCCCCCTTACATGCAGCTTAGGGATGATAGAATGATACTATCCCCTGATCCAGCATATCTTCCTAAAGTAGTGTCCAGGTTCCACAGAACACAGGAAATAGTTCTTCCATCCTTCCTCCCCAATCCTACTAACGATAAGGAAAGGAAGCTACACACTTTAGATGTAAAAGATGTATCCTGGAAAATCTGGCATTAACAGATCCCTGGAAGATAGGACACGAATAGGGCGTTATCTATCAGGGTAGTAGGAAGGGTCACAGGGCATCAAAATCTACTTTAGCTAGATGGATCAGGGAGGCTATCTCGCTGGCATACATCTCAAAGGGCAAGCCGGCGCCTGAAGGTCTGAAAGCGCATTCCACTAGAGCTATGGCGGCTTCGTGGGCGCAAAGATTGGAGGTGTCGATCGACCAAATTTGTAAGGCTGCTACTTGGTCTTCCCCAAACACATTCTATAACCACTATAGATTGAACTTGGTTGCCTCTTCTGACCTTTCCTTTGGTGTAAGGGTGCTGCAAGCTGTAGTCCCTCCCTAGTTAGTTACTCTCTGTAATTCTCTCCGTAGTGCTGTCATGGACGACCGATAAAGTCTTAGTTACTCACCGGTTAACGGTGTTTTTCGGAGTCCATGACAGCACCTGTACATACCCTCCCGTCTTCTTAAGTTCTGGGTGTACACCTCTTCCTTTATTTATATAATTCACGGGTAGTGAATAGTTAGTTATTTGTGTCATTGTTTATTATGTATGCTATTAACCTTGGTAGTCCTCTTGTGCTCTGTAAACCAACTGATGCGTGGGAGAGGTGCCGCCCTTATGTATCTGTAGGTTTCCTGTTCCTGAAGGGCGGATCCCCTCTCTCCGTAGTGCTGTCATGGACTCCGAAAAACACCATTAACCGGTGAGTAACTAAGACTATTTATATTTATGATTGTAGCCTTTCACATTGCATATTGCTATATATGGGTGGGTCAAGTACTCTATTATATATATATATATATATATATATATAATATATTCACAGTTTTGCACGAGAGATTCCTTCCATATTAATGATCCCATTTGGGAATTTGTAGTGATTTATCACTGCAAATATGGCCGCTGCCGTGGTCTTCTAGAGTATGGCTGCCGGTGGTGCGCATGCCTGCTGCCATCCACTGTGCTCGTCTCCCACCATGGCAATCTATATCAGCTGGACGTGCATGTCATTGGATGTCCTACGGCGGGGTTCCGCCCCTATGCACACCCTGCTGTGACGGCCCTGGTGATGATGCGCCCGGGATGTCACCGCGCATGCGCCGCTTTCCCGGTGCCACTTCTGGTTTTATCACTATTTAAACACAATGAGACTGGTTATGTACAGACCCTGTTGAAAAAGCTAGAACGCGAAACGCGCATCCGGGGGTGCTGAGAGAGGTGGGGTTGTTGTCCCTGATGACCGCTATGGGTAAGCATGAACCTTAGAAAACTGTGAGATGTTACTGATGCGGCTATGTCTGTACACATATACTGTTACTCACGTTACTGATAACGCTGTGGGTTTTCCTATTGATGTGACATTGGTTCATGTTTTTTGCCCTCAGGATGTATTGTAACATCCCCCCCTAACTTGGCTACCGTTATATCTCCTCCTCATTGTCCTCCATTGTTTGTATAGTGCATACAACATATATGTGCACTTTTGTAATATTGTTTACATTGATATATTGTTACATTTGTTTAATTAATAAAATTTCATATATTTTTATATAATTATGCTATTGTGGACTCTTTTGCTCCGCTTTTTTGTGCTAAGTCTCTTCCAATGGCAGATACTTGTCTGCCCTTATTATAACCCCCTTGTCTGGAGTTACCTTACAGAAGCTCCTGCTCCACACACTGACTCCACATCAGTCCTGGCCTCTAGTGAAGCTGCCTTACTGGGATCACCATCTCATCCGATGCCTTGGGACAAGGGCACTCCCAACACTCCAGACCCTCAGAAGGTCCGTAGCTTCCTCAACACAGTGCCATCACAGACTCTGCGAATACTTGGTCTCTCACTGTGCTATTCAGGAATCCAGTCCACTCACAGGACCTTCCAACAAAGCGACCATCCAGGTCCATGGTCTCTCTGTGTGCTATTCAGGAATCCGGTCCACTCAGAAGACCTTCCAACACAGAGACCTTCCAGGTACACGGCCTCACTATGTGCTCTTCAGGAAGTCTGTCCACTCCTACGACCTTCCAACACACAGGCCTGACCTCATACAGGACCTTACAACCTCAAGCATGTGACCCAACCAAGGGCACATTATGTAGCTGGAACCACCCCCATCAGTGGGAGGTGTGTGGTTAGCAAAACTCACCCAGCTCTCTGGCTAACCCTGTAAACAAAAACAAGGCTCGTGGAACTGTTTTGGAGTTAAATAGCTTATTTTGTTCAGTGAATGTGACCTCCTAATGCTGCAAATTCCACAAATGAGCATTTTCAGTTCTTTAAAACATATCAAATGTTTAGAAATTCTACCGTGCCTAATAATTTGGAACAGTGTATTTTGAGTTTTTATTCATTTTGGAGATTATACTGTTATCATTAGGAGGTTTCTTCAATAAATTTCGATGTATACTCTAACTAGTGTTGAGCGATACCGTCCGATACTTGAAAGTATCGGTATCGGAAAGTATCGGCCGATACCGGCAAAGTATCGGATCTAATCCGATACCGATACCCGATACCAATACAAGTCAATGGGACTCAAGTATCGGACGGTATCCCTGATGGTTCCCAGATCTGAAGGAGAGGAAACTTTCCTTCAGGCCCTGGGAACCATATTACTGTGTAAAATAAAGAATTAAAATAAAAAATATTGCTATACTCACCTCTCCGACGCAGCCTGGACCTCACCGAGGGAACCGGCAGCGTTCTTTGCTTAAAATGCGCGCGTTTACTTCCTTCCGCGACGTCACGGCTTGTGATTGGTCGCGTGCCGCCCATGTGGCCGCGACGCGACCAATCACAGCAAGCCGTGACGTAATTTTCAGGTCCTCAATGCCTAATTCTAGGCATTCAGGATTTTAAAATTACGATCCGGCTTGTGATTGGTCGCGTCGCCCATGTGACCGCGACGCGACCAATCACAGCAAGCCGTGACGTAATTTCAGGTCCTGAATGCAGAATTAGGCATACAGGACCTGAAATTACGTCACGGCTTGCTGTGATTGGTCGTGTCGCGGTCACATGGGCGGCACGCAACCAATCACAAGCCGTGACGTCACGGAAGGAAGTAAACGCGCGCATTTTAAGCAAAGAACGCTGCCGGTTCCCTCGGTGAGGTCCAGGCTGCGTCGGAGAGGTGAGTATAGCAATATTTTTTATTTTAATTCTTTATTTTACACATTAATGTTGTTTCGATACCGATACCACAAAAGTATCGGATCTCGGTATCGGAATTCCGATACCCGCAAGTATCGGCCGATACCCGATACTTGCGGTATCGGAATGCTCAACACTAACTCTAACTGGTGATGACTTTTATTAGACTGACTGTCATTTGCACCGACCATTTAGGAAAATCCGAGAAAAATGTCATTTCCATAATAATTTGGAACATGGTGTAGTGTACAGTGGGGACTGACCAGTGCTCATCCCCATCCCTATTCTCCACTTCCCCTTTCCCTAGCGTTTGGGCTTCCTTCCCTTCATCCCCTCGTGTTGCACTTAGTCTTCCCAAACTATGCATGACAATGGGTCTCTGGTTCAGGATCCAGGTCAGAGCTACCTGGCAGCTTGACTGAGGGGTTTGCAAAACTCTAGCCTTCCAGCATCCCTAGCTCGGCTTTTGATTATTTAAGGCTGTCGGGACATCATCTGTGCATCCTGCTCATCTTTAGTTTGGACATGTAGATTTTTTTTTTTGTTCACTCATTTAGGGTCGTAGCCACCAGAACTTTCTCATTTTTATGTAGCTTCACTAGATGACATTTGTCTTTTTTGTGTCTGTAAGGTCGCGTTCACATGTTGCAGAAATTCTGTGTTTTTGTTTTCTGCAGGTGTCCACACCAAACTACACAATAACAATCTTCTCCCCTTTATTTCATGCATTTCTGGTGCAGATATGAAGTTGCGAGCACCCGGCTGGGTATCGACCTGTTCTAGCACCCAGGGGTATGGAGAACATAATACAGCCAGTAGAAACCAGATAGCAAAGCTGTGTTTGGTCTTAAAGTGTAGCAGGGGCCCAGCTAGTTCCAATGGAGCCAGAACCACCACCCCAGGACCATCCAGAAATGAGTTATGATCTTTCATAGGTTTTGAATTTTGCAGCTGCAGAGGCAAGGGGAGAGGATTTAAGTTCAGCCCAGAGGGCAGGATGGGAATGACTCATAAAGGCTAGTGTACGGTTGTCTCTCTCTGTTATGCATGCGGTCCACTTCGAAAGTTGAGGCCGAGTCGAGTAAAATGCTGAGAAGGGACCAAGGAGACAGCTCATGCCCCCTGTGGCCCAGCACACCCATGATCTAACATCACTTGGTAATTGACATATATTCTGATTATGTCTAGTTTCCTACCACTATCTGTATTTGCATATCTGACCATTGTACATGTGTAACCATCGTATATATAGCGTATTGTCTAGTGTGCCCTTAACACATTTAAATATATAATTTTACCTTGGGCTGCTCTTTTATCTTGATCCATGAATCCACACATCCGTTTCTCGGTTTAACTTCCCATGCTGCTAGGTCTGGTTTCTGGCCCGATATAATACCATTAATGAATCAGGCTTATATCTAACGAGGAACTGGTGGCAGTCCTACCGGACTGGCAACGCTCTGTTTTACTGGGGCTAGTGAAAGGGGCCTCTCAGCCTGTCAGGGTTGTGAACAAGTGTTGAGCCACATCAGTGACTGCATGGGCCACTTCCTCTCACTCCCCGTTCCTCCCTGGACCCATGTATATGGGGTGTGTGTGTAAAACTGCACTAAGCTGACCTTACGTTTCCCCAGGGGGTTAAGAATGTCACATTAGTGCAAATGAGGAAATCATACCATGTGATCTCACTGACATAATAGTGACATCAGGTGGGGTGGAGAGATGCAGGTTCATCGCATGTTGTGGCAACGGAAGGATTCTGCGTGATCTCTCTGGTATCATACTTCACAAGTATATTTCATAGAATCATAGATAGGTAGAGTTGGCAGTGACCTCCAGAGTAATTTGGTCAAACCCCCTGCTCAATGCTGGATTCACTAAACCATCTCAGACAGTTGTCTGTCCAGCCTCTGTTTGAAGACTTCCACTGAAGGAGAAGTCATCACCTCTTGTGGCAGCCTGTTCCACTCATTGATAACCCTCACTGTCAAAAAGTTTTTTCTAATATCTAATCGTTTTTTTTCTCTTTCAGTTTCAACCCATTACTTTTAGTCTTTCTTCATGCAAATGAGAATAAAGCTCATCTCTCTACAGTGTGATAGCCCTGAGATACTTGAAGACTGCTGTTAAGTCTCCTCTCAATTTTCTATTTTGAAAGCTAAACATTCCCAAATCCTCTAACCATTCCTCATAGGACATTGTTTGCAGACCGGTCACCTGTCTGGTTGCTCTTCTCTGAACTTGCTCCAGTTTGTTCATGTCTTTTTTAAAATGTGGTGCCGAGAACTGGACATAGTATTCTAGATGAGGTCTTACCAAAGAGGAGTAGAGGGTAATAATGACTTCACGTGATGTAGACCGTATGCTTCTGTTAATGCAACCCAGAATATATTAGCTTTTTTTTTGCTGCTGCATCACACTGTTGACTCATGTGCAGTCTGTGATGTATTAATATACACAGGTCTTTTTCACATGTGCTATTGCTTAGCACTATTCCTCCCATTTTTATATGCTTTTTTTATTTTTCTTGCCCAGATGTTCCACTTGTTGACCACCCTCACCTTGTGATATTTCCAGTGCTGGTATGAATGTATTATGTATATTGGTACAGTAATGGGGTGGTTCCAATTTATTTTGATTGGGACCAGTTTTTTAGTACTTTTAAGTGTGTGTGTTTCCAAATATATAATAAAGAATTGATTTACAAAGCAATGGACATGTTTCCCTCTATTACACTCTATTTATTTAATGAAAAACTGTTTTTTGCAATTCTTGATGAACAAGAGCGACAATCTTTTAGGTTATATGCCTATTGATTGCACAGTGTCCTTCCATTTTGCACTGTTACATTCTAGCAATATGGCATCAATTTTATAAAATATGTAGGAAATTGTATTTAAAAATAAAACTATATAAATCAAACATGGAAAAATGTTCTTATTTATTGTACATTGATTGAATTACACAATGTTTTCCAGCTTTCCAGAGTAACTTTAATAAGCAGGTACTAGCATGTTATATTGAATTAAATGTTGCAGTAATTTATCAGAGAAGAAAAACATTTTTATGATCTATTAGTGTTAACCAAGCCGTTCAGTTCATTGCCATCAAGTCAAGTGTTTTGCTGCTCCAAGTAAGGATACCAATGATCTATGCTGATTCTGGAGGTAAAAAAGTCCCAAGACAAACTTTATGGTCATCCAACACTCCCTCCATAGACCAACTCATGCAATATTTGTATACAGTATATCTAACACAGAAAGACGGAAGGCAGAAATTGACTAAACTTCTACAGATGTGGCTTCACCATCAAACATGTTCACACTGATGTCCAGACTAAAACAATTGAAAAAGCAGCGGACGGTCTGGACTTGCTCATGCTGTCTCCTGCTTACTGGCCTCCAGCTCTCGTATATAAGAGTCGATGATAGACAGAGGCACACCTTGCATTAGAAGGCGGTAAAATGTCACTCCACCTGAAACCAGAGTACAGAAAGGATTAGCATCCTCCTGGTAATCTCTGTGCATTGTACAGTTCTGCTGTTGTCATTGAATACTTTAATCTTACCACACTTTATTGTTATGTACCTTCTACTAACTGTTGCATCATAAAAAATCCAGTTCATGCAGTTAAAAACAACATATGACCATGCTGAATTGGCATAGGAATTTCTTGGGAAAAAAAGTCTAAGGAAGACACAGGTAATAGTCACACTTGTATTCAGCTAACCATTTGCATACTGTCAATGACTAATCAACTAACTGTTCAATGAAACTTTTCTTGTTTTGCCATTTTATTGCTCTTCTGTACATAAAAAGGGGTTCAACTTTTGTTCTTGTCCAATAACATTTTTCCATATTCATAAATTAGTCCAATTACCTTGTACAACGGAAACACGGTTTACAATGTGGCAAACTAAGCATACATGTCAGGGATTGTGGACCAATCTTAAACTGTCAAAGATCATTGTCTACTATTGCTTGTGGGATTTCTTTCTACAGTTTGGTTTCAATCAATATATCTGACTAGTTATGCAACTCCAATGATTAAAGGGAATCTGAGAGCGTCCTCGGGTCCCCCACCCATACTGCCATCATGCATTTATTCCACCAATCATGTTATCACGCTCTAGTAAGATGATTTGCAAGAACACGTCACGGTTGGCTCTTTGCAAATCTCTGCCTTGCTGATAATGCAGACCGAAGCCCGTAGTATGCACCCTGGCTTCATTGGTGCACTGTGAGCACCGAGGGAGACAATGGGCATATAGGACACAGCCAGCTGTAAGATTTGAAGAGCCGGGAGAAACGGCTGGGTGAACACTACCTCCCTAGCCATGCGCAGTGCAGAGATGAAGCCAGAGTAGCACACACTCGGCAATAAATACATGGTGGTTTGGTCGGCTTGGGGATGTAATCAGGTCCCCTTGAACTTGACAGGTTTACTATCAAAGTGAATGTACCACTTTCAATAGAACTTGCCATCATTAAAAGAACAGCCTTGAACTGACTATAATGTATAAATAGATTAAAGGAAATGTGGCACCAGAAAATGGCCTATTGTCTAAATCAGGTTTTTGTGCCATTTATTTTTAAAACACTTCTAACAGTTTTTTTCTTCCATATCACAATATTTAATAAAAAACAAAATTAGTGATCGTGCAATTTTCACACAGGCCAGTGGGACTTTATCAGATTTATACTTCCTGTCCTTTGAGAAAGAATTTTCAGCAAGGTACCTTATCTTCAGAGGCAGGATTACAATGACAGGTAACACACAGCTGATAACACAGGACCCCCCTAATCACAATAGGTAATGTCACCACTGATCATGCTCTTCCCGCTTTACAATGACCTTTGCACAGGTTCATTGGATACTTCAACACAAAAGATAGGGTTGGGATCTTACCATTGTGGTTATGTACATGTGTTATTTCCTGAAACAATAAGAAATTAGAACCTAAAAAAGCCTCAGTGGCCAATGTGAAAAAATAAATTATATTTTTCTATTTTTAATTCAGCTTGTATTATGTAAAACAAATAGCAAAAATAAAAAAAAGAATTAACCACAAAGACCTGATGTAAACAATAGGTCATTTTCTGATGATAGCTTCCCTTCAAGAGACTCCCATTTGAAAAACTTCATTCTTATCTCTGAACTCATTTTCACTCCCTGCAGGAAGCAGGGAAAAATTCTGTGTTCTGCACTGTAATGCATCTCAAAGACTCCAAAGCGCAGAGAAATATTACAGCGGACTCCGAGATGCTTCATTAACACATAGAGCTATTCTAGATATATTCTGTATATGTTCATGTTTCATGAAAGCACTTTTATCTTACAGCTAGTCATATGTAAATAAGCCAGGACTAGTCGAGCAGGGCATCACTCATGCCAGGTTAGTCCTGGCTCTGATCACCTAACCAAACCCCCTGGGGCATGATTGACATTGTCCATATACTCAACTTTATAACAGAGCTACCAGAACTCCTGCACATGCGCTTGAGGTGTTGGTGGTCTAACCATGAAGTGGATTGTATAAGGGATGTCAATCAAGCCCCACCTCATGCATTCAATTGCAAAGGGACCTGCCATGACGTAAAGGTTTCCAATACTTAGGGAATGTGACAGGTTTCCTTTAATGACCCAGAATAAGACCATCATAGATCACTATGATGTTGTTAGTTTGGAACAATAAAGTTTGTGTAAAGTAAGGTTTGTGTAGGTGGAAAATAGCAAGATTAATCACATACCTTATTTACTGCAATTAACAAAGGTGCCCTGATCTCATGATTTAAGCATCGGCTCTGGTCTAACTCCTGGCAGCTTCACTTGAGACTTGGGTTCAACACAGAAGAGAGCTAAGCTAGTCCCCTGCTCCATCTATGGATAGTCCATGACAGATAGTGGGACTGACTCAGCTAGTCGAATGAGCCAGTAAGCCCCTATTACACACGGTGCTGGTTATTTGCGGGCACAAAAAACACTGTGATACTGTACACAAGCCGGAATTGGAGCTGTTAAACCCTGAGACTAGCGCTGATATTGGAGTATGTTAATTAAAGTATTAATTAAATTTGAGTAAACTGTATATCTTGCTATCTGATACCCATCTAAAGAAAAAAAAATTCAAACTGGATAACCTTTTTAACTAATAGAAAATAATTTAGATCCATGCTGCATACAATTTTATTACGGAGTTCAATGTAGAACTCGTATTAAGTAGCTTTTCACCTGCTAGTAGTGATGAGAAGCAGCTGGAATTTTATCATTGAACTTTATGTCTAATCAGAAAATGTGGAGCTCTTTATCAAAAACACAAAGCTCAGGAAGGGGATGGTGGGGGGCTTGAGAAATCCTCCATCCAACCTTTATCTATATGGTTTTTTTCTTTGTTATCCTTTACTTGTTTGCTTTACTTTTTCCTTTCTTCTTTGTTATTTTATTCGGTTGACTTGTATTTGCATTGGTATGTGATATAATAGTGTATTTTCTTATGGCCCTGTTTGCCTTTTGTTTGCATGTAAACTCTTTACTTTCTTCACCGAGTCTTTGATCCATTTTTTTAGAGTAAAAGCATTCAAATAAAAAAAAAGAAAGAAAAGTTAAACTGCTGCCCTGATAAAAATATGTTATGAAATTCATCAACATATAATATTATAGCTGATCAGAATAAAAACAGAAAACTGTGCTCAATGGTGAATATTTACCAATAAGCCTGTTGGACAACTTAATATAATGGTACATTTTCTTATGGACCTGTTTGCCTTTTGTTTGATATATTGTAAACCATTTACCTTCTTTATTGTGTCTTTGATCCCTGTTGTATACTAAAAGCATTAAATTAAAAAGGAAGGAAGAAAAGTAAAAAACTCAGGCCTCAATAAAGATTTGTTATGAAATTCATCATCGTATAATATTGGAGCTAATCAGAATGAAAAGAAGAAAAACAGGAAACTGTTCTCAAGAGTGAAGATTCATTAGAATGTCTCTTGGAAACTAGATGATAAGCCCTATAAAAACTGTAATCAGGAGCAAAACTATAATATATGCGGGGACTGCAGTCTAACCTGTGCCATTGAACCTCAGGGGGAACACTTTGGACAATAGGAGTATACCAATACTATTACAGACCAGTGCTAATGGGGGACCTGTAGGATATTTTGCAATGGGGCCTATAAGCTTCAAGTTACGTCATTGGCTGTAATAGTTGTCACTCAGCATTGCAGAAAAAGATTTAGGTAAAACAAACACTAAATAACAACAATGAACAATTTGAGAAACGCAGAAATTAATTTTACTATTGATTTGAAAGGAAAGTGTTTAATGATGGTGAATGTTTGAATACTGTATTTTACTTTCCTAATATATTATATTATTTCTGGCAGCAGATTTATTGAGCTGCAATTTTCTTTCAATAGCAAAAATGAGCTTCAGATATGTAACAGTAATATTACTGAAACACAAACTGTACTCCAATATCCTATACAAAGTATAGCCATGCTGAGGATATCAGTCATAAAATACTATGTGTAGACATATTACTTTTAGTACAATGGGGTGGAAACCATTGAGTTGACTTACTATGATTTATTGTAAAGATGAACTGAAAGTGGAAGGGAATTATTAGGTGATAAGGAAACTAGCCGCCATACGAGGTAATATGGCTGTCAATGTTAGCGGTCATATAGTTACTCCCTGTCCTAGAATCTAAACCATGGGCCATCTAGAATCAAAGCAAACTAAGCTGCTACACATAATGACTTTAAACATGGCTGCCCATAAGCATGTTTGTCGGGTGAATCGGCATGGCCATCTAATATATAAAGGAGTATCCTGACTCTACATGAATCGCAGAGAAAGCTATGTTGGTTACTAACTTTCCCATCAAAGAGAGTAGATTGTCAGATTAATCTTCGAGTGGCTATTTTCCACCTCCTATTCAAAACACATACAAGGTTGGCCGAACCCAGTGTCCATGGTGGAGTTTGGAGCAATAAATATCAGCCACATAAGCAATGGGTTGACAGCTATCCTAAGTATATGGGCAGCTTAGTAATTCACGTACATGGTCAAGCTTTCATCCTTGGCTGAGGGTACACTTTAATGCTCTGAGTAACACTACTCCTTCCTTAAAGAAGCACTCTCATCCAAATTTTGATCCTCTTAATATATTGCCATCATATTATATAGCACTGTGCACTTACAATTACTCATTCTGCCTTTCTACCCAGCTAATTCTTCTCTTTTCAATTAGGTCTATGACATCCCGTCATTTAAAACTGATTAGCTGAATCCTTCTAAGGTCTAAGTAGAAACTGGAAGTCTCTTAGCCCTGTATGAGTCATAAGTCACTGCAAAAGTCCTTGGCAGTGGGGAGAGGGCAGCTGGGTCAGGAGTTGAAGAGGGGAATGATTTCTGCAGGAACAATAGACTTCCTGTTTCTACATAGAGCAGAGAAAAGAGGAAAATCCTCTGGGTAGAAAGGCAAAATGAGCAATTGTAAGTACACAGTGCTTTATAATATGGTGACTGCAATATATTAAGAGGATACAAACTGAATCAGTTTAGTAAGTAATGCAAAGGCAGAGACCATTGTATTTAGTGATTCAGAAGTGAGTTTGTTTTTTGGGGAAAAGAGGTCTTTACAATTGTCACCAACAATAAAATATAATTTAATTCTTAATTAATATTTGTAACCAAGTGGTCAGTCATAAATGAATAAGAGTGAGTTGATAATGTAGCTTGACTAAAATAATTACATGTGTAACTTCAATGCTGTCATTGAGCAAACTGATATACAGTGTATATATATATATATATGTGTGTATATATATATATATATATATATATATATATATACACATAGTACTTGTATTTAGATTTAGGATTCATAACTGCTGTGTTTTTGTGTTTTGTAATGTCATATTTGTACAAGCATTGGTGATCCATTGTATATAACATTAGTCTCCCATCAACATACCATGAGAATGGCACCGCATACCCATGTAGATACATGTAGATGTATCAGTGGTCATGTCCACATGATGTGTAGATTAATCTGCTACTGTAGATATGACATCTAGCCTTGCTATCATGCCTTAATTCTACGTATAGTAGCTGACAGTTGCATCATTTTCATATGTAAATTGAAATGAACAATACATATGAAGATGACTTTTAGTTTGCAAGTAAAGAAATAAATTATAAATGCAGGGAAAATATCAGTATAACACATAGGACCCAATACATCATTTCCAATTTTTCTTTAAGTCACTTTTCTTACATTTTTTGTGTTAAATTTGTGAAAATAGAGCTCATGATTTTTTTGTGCAAAATAAAATTGCTTTTTAGTTAGTTTTACAATATCGTGTACTGGAAAACAGGAAAAAAAAATTCGAAGTGAGGTGAAATTGCAAAAAAAAGTGCAATTCAATAGTTTTTTTTCCTTGCCATGTTCACTAAATGGTAAAACTGACCTGCCAATATGATTCTCCAGGTCATTACGAGTTTGTAGATACCAAACATGTCTAAGTTCTTTTTTATTTAAGTGGTGAAAAAAAGTCCAAAGTTTGTAAAAAAAATAAATAAATACATAAAAAAAAATAAAAAAGCACCATTGTCCGAAATCCGAAGCGTCTCCATTTTTTGGGATCTGGGGCCAGGTGAGGACTTATTTTTTGCGTGCCAAGTTGACACTTTTATTGATGTCATTTGGGGTAGATATAATGCTTTGATCGCCTGTTATTGCATTTTATTGCAATGTTGCAGTTACCAAAAAAGCTTAATTCTGGCGTTTTGATTTTTTTTTCTCATTACGCTGGTTATCAGATTAATTATTTTTATATTTTGATCAGGTGTTTCTGAGAGTGGCGATACCAAATAATGTATGTGTATTTTTTTTGTTATTGTTATATTTCGAATGTGGCAAAAGGGGGTGATTTGAGCTTTTATATTTTTTTTTAGTTTTTTATTTAATATTTTCAAAAATATTTTTTCTACTTTTTACCTGCTTCCATAGTCTACTTAGAAGACTTGAAGCTGCAATTGTCTAATCGCTTGTCCTACATTGTGCAGCAGAAATGATCATCTCCTATGAATGCCGGCCAAGGGACGGCGCTCATAGCGGATCAGCAATGACAACCACAGGGGTCTCTTGCAGACCCCAGGTTGTCATGTCAACCCATCGGCGCCCCACGATCATGTGACGGGTGCCGATGTGTGGGGTTTGTCATGTGCTTCCTGCACAATCATGTTAAATGCCGCTATCAGAGATTGACAATGGCCTTTAACATGTTAATAGCCGCTGGTGGATGATCAGATGAGCTGTCATGTGTCGGAAAAGATGCAGGCTCAATGCCAGAGCCCACATGAAAGTGGGATACACGACCTATGACGTACCTATATGTCATATGTTGTCAAGGGGTTAGATTAACAATTAGGTACACATGAAAAGTAGGTGAAAAACACCAAAAATAACACAAAAAATGTGCAAATGCAATAATGAATCGGGTCCATAGTATTCTTGTCCATAGTTATCAAGCCTGCAGGATTGACATGCTGAAGAATAGGAATAATAGGATGTGAGAAGTCTGGAATTTTATTTGACCCCCATTATTCTCTGAAATGTAAAGATATTGGCATCATTGGTTATTGCAGATTCATTTCCAATATCTTCTACAACATATCGATATTCAACTGTAAGGCTGTGTGCACACGTTGCTTTTTTCACGTTTTTCGCTATAAAAAGGCGATAAAAAGCATACATATGCACCCTATCATTTAGAATGCATTCTGCAATTTTTGTGCACATGATGCGTTTTTTTCTGCGAAAAAAAAACGCATCGTGGTAAAAAAACGCAGCATGTTCATTAATTTTGCATTTTTTTGCATTTTTCCCGCTATTAAATGCATTGGGAAAGCTCTGGAAAAAAAAGCGATAAAAACGCGGTAAAACGCGAAAAAAACGCATGCGTTTTCTTTTTGCAGAAAATGTCCGGTTTTCTTCAGGATTTTTCTGCAAGAAATTCTTACGTGTGCACATACCCTTATACTGTGACTTTGTGGTGTATAAATACAAAAAGCCAAGCCGAGTTTCCACAGATTATAAAAACGCCTAGGTGGTTTACAAAATATCTGAACCTTGTGATTGAGAAAACCACCAGAATCAACCAATATTATTAGTAAAATGTTGGACCATTTTTTTTTAACTGTGAAGCAATAACAATAGTGTGTTAGCTCATAATGCAAACTACTATTAGATATGGAAATGCCAGTCAGTAATGGAATGCATGGAAAGACATAAGCTTCATATGACATGACCATATGAAAGCTTACCTTAGGTGACAATACACATTCAATAATCCTTATTGTGCAACTAAGGGAGAGAGAAAGAGAAGTAATGAACATTTAGAAGCTAAGAAAGAACATAGTGATTACTGAATGGAGCACGCTGTGATGTCATGAGAGCTTAGTAAATGTGGATAAAGCATATGGAAAATGGAACCCAAGAATATTTCATAAATGAATTAATAACATCATATTAATGCACACAGATTTTTCAAATGAAAGCACTTTACCAGGTTAACCTTTGTGGAAAAGGTCAGTTTAATTAAAAGAATATATAAATATATACACACATATATATATATTTATAGACACACACATCACACCTAATATATAAACATATACAAATATAGATTATTTTATAGAAATAATGTATATGTATATACTTTAAATATTGATTGATAATGTAAATAGATATTAGGGTTCATTTACAAAGATTGCTTTTAGAAGCCAAATTGGCATTAAGATGACCAGAGACTTGCTGCCGCTGTCCAAGATCGATTTCTCACATCTGACATTCATGGTCTGAGTACGGACAAGAATGTCTGGACCACGTGCTGGTCTCCTAACCTCAAATCAACAGCCTATTGGTCATACATACATGGACTAAATTGTTGGTACCCTTCTGGCAAAATAAAAAAAAAGCATAATGGTCACTGAAATAATTTGAAACTGACAAAAGTAATTTTCGATTAAAATGTACTGAATATCAACTTATAAAAATAAGAAATTGCTTTTGAGTTGTGGTTCAACAGAAAAAAAACTAATGAAAATATCCTGGACAAAAAAGATGATAGCCCCTAGAAAAGATTGAAAATAATTTGACATGTTAAATTAAAGTGTGTCCTGTAATTAGCATCACAGATGCGTACAAACACAGGCTGCTTATTAGAAGGGTGAAAAGTAGTCACTGTACTGTTTTGTATCATTGTGTACTACACTAAACATGGACCAAGCAAATCTCAGGAGATTAGAAATAAAACGATAGACAAACATGTTAAAGGTAAAGGCTATAAGACCATCTCCAAACAGCTTGGTGTTCCTGTTACTAGAGTTGCACATATTTTTCAGAAGTAACCTGTAGCCAACCTTCTTGGATGTGGCCACAAGAAGTAAATTAATGACAAATTGAGGAGATGGATATTGCAAATGGTAACCAAGGAGCCCAGAACAAGTTCAAAAGAGATTAGAGGTGAACCCCAAGGTCAAGGTACATCAGTGTCAGATCGTACCATCCGTCAAGTCTTGGCTAAACTGGACTTCGTGGAAGAAGACAAAAGAGGAAACCACTGTTGAAAGCAAATCATAAAAAAACGAGGCTAGAATTTGTCAAAGTGCATATTTACAAGCCACGACACTTCTGTCAGAATGTCAGGTAGAATGAGACCAAGCTAGAGCTTTTTGGCAAGTCATCTCAGCTTCATGTTCACAAACAAAAAAAGAACTTTGTGCCTACTATCAAACATGGAGGGTCAGTTATGTTTTGGGGACATTTTGCTGCATCTAGCACAGGGTGTCTAGAATCTGTGCAGGCTACAATGAAATTTCAAGACTATCAAGACATTCTTGAGTGAAATATGCTGCCCAGTGTCCAAAAGCTTGGTTTGAGTTGCAGGTCATGGGTCCTCCAACAGAATAGTGACCCAAAATACACAGCTAATTTCTATTAAACATCTGTAGAAGGAGCTAAAACATGCGGCCTGGAGAAGGCACCTTCAAACCTGAGAAAGCTGGAGCAGTTTGCTCACACAAAGATGGCTAAAATACCCGTGGACAGGGACAGAAGTCTCATTAAGAGTTAGAGAAATCATTTGCAGTGATTGCCTCAAAAGGTTGAGCAACGAAATATTAAGTTAAGGTTATCATCATTTTTGTCCAGGCCGTTTTCATTTTTTTTTGTTTAATTTTCAGTGAAACATAATTCAGAAGCAATGTCTGATTTTCATTAGTTGATATTCAGTAAATTTACACTGAAAATACTTTTGGCAGTTTCAAGTTATTTCGGTGACCATTGTGGGGTTTTTCTTACTTTAAAAGAAGGCTACCAACAATGTTGTCCATGTGTGTACTTGAAGCTGTTCAGTTGTGGAACTGACATAAGAAACCATGAAAATATAGGTGTTAAGTTTATTAAAAGCATCTAAATAAATTGTTTGTGAATGGACCCTATTATTCTCCAAATTCAAATGCTATACTATGTAATAGATAAATTTATGCTTTTCAATAGTTAAAAGGGTATTGCCAACTTCAAAAGTAATGGCATATCAAAATGTTATCACACTCTGACCTGTGGAGGTACAATCTCTAGGAGCCCCAGCACTAGACTGAAGGGACCCCAGCGCTAGCACAGCACTGTAACCCCTTCACTGTTTATCCTTGGAGAGTAGCATCATAGACTCCAGCTATGCATGGGAACTGCAGCACATATCCATTAAAGTGAAAGAAGCTAACTCCTCAACCGGGTGGCTGCAAACCCCTTCAGTCTGAGAAATATTGAGGGTCCTAAAGCCATCAATTTATAAGCTGGAAATACCCCTTTAAATTATATCATTTTGGGCCTCATGTAACAAAAGCCATGTTGCCCATAGTAACCATTGAGACTTTAGTTTGGACTCCATTTGGTTGCTATGAGTATGATGCTTCTGTACCAGTCGTGATACATGAGCTCCATAATGTATCATCCATAATTTTGAATATGGAATTTTGAATATTTAAACATTTTAAGGTATAGATTTTGTGTTTTTATTTTCTATTAGAAATTATACTGAGTGTTATTTATTTTGTTCATGGTAAATTGAACATGGGCATGTTTTACCATGAAGCAAGATTTGCAATCTGGCCTCAGATTACAAATACCAGTTTTACATGCAAAGTCAGGTTTAATGTGAGCACGGATTATTTCATAATGTGGTATCACTGAGTGTAATATTTGTGTGGTAAACCTGCTTCTGTTTCCACAAGTCGAATGGTTCTCCGCCTATTGAGCCTGTAGAATTAGAACATGTCAAATGATATATATGGAATTGTTTCATTCATTTTCGGCACGTTCATTTGCTTTACGGTTAATTTATGTAATCTGGAACACTACCTTTCGCTCTGACGAGAGATCTCTTACCAGAGGATTGGCCAAGGAATTCGCAGAAATCTGTTAGAAATGTTTGTGACATGTGTAGATGATGTGATTGAGCTTTTAAAACAGATTGTTATTTCTCTTCTACAATTTTTTAATTGGATTAAGATAAATTATGAGGATAAATTATTAAAGGGAGTCTGTCACCCCTTTTTTTTCGATTTGAGATAAAAATATGATTCAATTGTGCATGAACTCTGCATTACAGCAGTACCTTTCATGTCCCCGATTCCCCACCTTTGCTGAGAAAATACCTTTGTAATCTCTCCGTTTTCCTATGTAAATTACCCCGGTCAAGTCAGATGGGCGGGGCCTATTCGCTGTCTCTTCCCCCGCTCCTCGGCGTTCTCGACGTAACAAGATCTGTGAATAGCACAGATCCCGTACAGTTTCTGCGCGTGCGCATTGAATTGGCTTCTAGCGCCTGCGCAGTATGCTTTGCCCAACTGTGGCCAAAGCACAAAATCACTATTGCGCATGCGCCCACATTTTTCATTACGTTCTATGCCCCCTTGCATGGCAAGACTTCCGGAGCACAGAACGTAATGTAAAATGGCGCATGCACAATAATGATTTTTATGCTTTGCCCACTGTTGGGCAAAACGTACTGCGCACATGCGAGAGGCCACTTCAATGCGCAGGCGCAGGAAAACAACGCCAATGCAGGAAAGAAGAGCGTAGAGCAAGGCAGGAGGTGGGGAGAAACGGTGAATAGGCCCCGCTCATCGGATCGGATCGGGGTAATTTACATACGAAAACAAAGGTATTTTCTCAGCCAAGGTGGGGAATCGGGGGATATAAAAGGTACTGCTGTTAAGCAGAGCTCATGCACAATTGAACCATATTTTTATCTCAAATCAAAAAAAGGGGTGACAGATTCCCTTTAAGTTGATTTGGGACATATGATATTGATGACCTTTCCTCAGGATAAGTCATCAATTATCGAATCGGAGAGGATGTGACACCAGGCATTTCCACAGATCAGCTGTGACTAGCTCCTGTGGTGGTCAGATGTGTACACGGAACAGGGCGGAACAGCACAGCTCTATTCAATGATTAGCTGCCACTGTCGCTCTTGAATAAGTCATCAATATCATGTGAGTAGACAACCCCATTAATTCTGACTTATCACTGGTACATCCATATTTCCATCTAGAATAAATTCCCATTCTTACCTGTTATCGGGAGCTCAGCTCGTCATTTTTCTAGATGTCAATCAAATGTGTATCCTATAAACATTCTCATAGGAGCTTCCTCGATTTTTGTAGCCAACCCCATTAATTCTGACTTATCACTGCTACATCCATATTTTCATCTAGAATAAATTCCCATTCTTACCTGTTATCGGGAGCGCAGCTCGTCATTTTTCTAGATGTCAATCAAATGTTTATCCTATAAACATTCTCATAGGAGCTTGCTCGATTTGTATATCATATAAGAAGTAAATCTATGCAAAAAACTTTAGCTTTTGTCAAGTAGAAAAGTATGCTTGTTGTCTAAGTGACAATTGGAGTCTACAGTATAGTGCTAATAGAGATCAGGAAGAAAGTCATCCTTCAGTATATGCACAAACAATTACAATTAATGAGTTACCTTCTTTTTAATAATTTTCTGCATTAAAGAGAACCTATTAGGTCGGTAACGTTATTAACCAAATTAACTCCTGGGAGCCGCCGGCTTTCAGTTATACAGGCATGCCTGTGAGCGGTGACTGTAACCATACCCTAGCACTTTGATTGACAGCCGGCATTGCAGTACATCAGTGCAAAGATGGTTGTCAGTCAAACTGCTGGGACATGCTTACACCAGCCGCTTACAGTGCTGTTAGTGGTGTCTATAGCTATGCTGGCACACATGAATAACTGAAAGCCGGCTGCTCCCAGGAGAAATAAAGTTAATTTTCTCCCGGGTGCTATAGTTTAGATTAACTCTGTATCTGCAGGTTGATAGTGTTATCCAACATGACAGGTTCCCTTTAAATGTTCAGCTAAGAAGTGACATTAATATAGTATGTCATAAAAAGATTAGCCAGAAACTACAGTGCTAGCTGTATTTGTATGTGTATTTGCCTGACATAAAAAGATAATATTGAGCCGGAGAATACAGCACTACAGAATTTGTCGGTGCTAAAAGACGTTAATGTTACTTTACATTGCATTTGTATGAAGCTAAAATGCACATGAAACATTTTACCTTTCACTTCAAGTTTGCAGTCAACTTCAGCCTCACCCAGATCATTGACTGCTTTGCAGGAGTATGTACCACCGTCATACGGGCTTGGCTTACGTATCTCCAATGTGCATACACTTTGGTTGCTAAACATTCTGTATCGGGGGTCATTCATTATAACCACTTTATTTTTCATCCAGGTAATTTTAGGCTGCAAGTAATAGAAAAAAAAATAAATTGAAAGAACATTATGTTTTAGTTCACGGCACCTATACATGCTTACTTCCTATTGTGTCAAATGCTTGCCCCAAACATAATGTGAAAAAATAACTATATATCTAGGCTAAAGGGACAGGAGAATCATAATCAGTCAAGTGACCCTGTCTCAAGTAAGGATACTAGGTAAAGGTTATAGTGCAAAGATAACAAAGCTGAACTTATTAGAAAAAGAGATGCACAGAAAACCATTGAAATATAAAACATAAAGTTTATTGATACTAAATAAAAAATTATGTAAAAATTGGGTACAGTTTCTTACACATATGTGCACAATATTACATTATTTTCTATTTATTTGTGCATCTTTGTTGCAGTGGTTACATCTTATTATCCTACCAGCTGTGGTGCCTTTTCTGTTCTGACCAAGCACTTTCGTCACCTCACCAAGCATTCCTTTATCATATACACTTTTTAAATAATGTTTTTATTTATTATCAATAAACCTTATGCTTTATAATGTTAAAAAAGCCTAATGGACTCTAAACTACCCTTTTTTTCCAAGCCTTTATTAGTAGAAGTGTCAGAGGAAGTTTGTAGCTACAACTGATATAATGCAGTTTCTTAACATATTTATAGTCTAACTGTTAACTACTGTAAGTCATTAAACATAAAATACCTAAAAAAAAAATATTACTAAACTGAGAGTCCTCACTGTGGTTGATACCTTTTAATGGCTAACTGAGAAGATGGTAACAAATTGCAAGCTTTCTAGACTACTCCAGTCTCTTCATCAGGCATAATCTCGAAAGCTTGCAATTTGTTACCATATTTTCAGTTAGCCAATAAAAGGTATCAGCCACTCAGGACTCTCAAATCTTAATATTTTTCTAACTACTGGCTAACATGGTACAAAGATATTTTTCTTTCCTATATAAAAAACACATTCATGTAATGATGACATAAGAAGCATGGTATAATATTGCGAACACAGTGTAGAAGTGGCCTCATAAATATAATGAAAAGCTGTTTAACAGGATCTGCCGTCGGGGTATGTTCCAAATGAATTTTTTATGAGTTTTGTATGTGGATTTTGAAGCAGGTCTGCTTAGTAACTTTAATAGAAAACACACAATTAAGGGTATGTGCATACAATGTCTTTTTCAGGCAGATTTTCCAGAATTCGCTTGAAAAAGCACAGCAAATGCACCCCATAAAATGAGCATAATGCACAGCAATGCCAAAACAATATTGCTGTGCACGTTCCATCTTATGACACTTCTTTTAACTGTTTCAAGGTTTCCAAGCCCTACAACAGTTAAAAAAAATGTTCATTTTTTGGACAGTTACTGTCCGCTTTTTATACTTCACAGAATAGAGTAAAAGATGCAGCAAGAACATTGGCAATGCAACTTCAGGAAAACGACCATCGGCATTTTTCTGAAGTGACTTTGCCTGGGAAAAGCTGGCTACTGTGTCAGTGTTTGTGTGCACATAGCCTAATGACTTTTTGAATACTCCCCCTATTGAATTTTAAGATTTAGGAAATCTATATCAATGTTTTTAAAACATGTTTATTTTGTTTCCTCTTTGATGTGGATTTCTTGTGGAATCCTCTGGGGAATTGACAAAATGTCTGGTCAAAAAGCTGCAAAAAGGTCTAAAAAAGGCTTCATACTTCCAAACCAAGTAAAAGAACTTTTCAAAATCAACGTCAGTTCTGAAAACCACAAATTCTTGTTGATAAACCACATCAGATCTGTCTCAAAACGATTTCCTGTGAATATACCTTAAACGTCTTCACAATCCACATTAAAAAGAAAAAAACACTTTAGGTATACTTTGAATACTCTTTGATATGGATTTTGAATCAAATCTGCTTCAAAATTCAAGTAAAAAAACTCAGCCTTAGCGCTCATTGACACGTCAGTTACTTGTGTACGAGTGCTGTGTTTTTCATGGATAGCACTCTTACCTATAATTGTGAATGAGGCCGTTCACATGTCAGTGACTTTACACAGATTGAGCAAGATCTCAGAGATATGTCCAATATTGATCCAATTAAAATTGGCAATGCAAGTCTATGGGTCTGGGAAAAAATCTGACAGCCCTCGCAAGACATCTACGTGTTCTGATTTTTACGAACTGATAGACAGAAGAATGTGGATGATTTTTTTTTCACGTAAGAGAATAACTGATGGGACTGGAACAAAACGCTCATAAAACTCTGATGAAACGCTGACCGAAGTTGCTGATGAAACATGATCATTTTTCTTGTATGTGAAAAAAACTAATAACTGAATGAGCCTTTACACATGCTTAGTAATGGAGTCAACCCAGCTTACAATTAAAGATATCGGGTACGAAATGTCAACTGATTGACTTTGACCATTGATTTTTTTTTGTGAAAGATAACTGGCTGATCTCTTATTTTCATAGATTTTCTGCACAGCTTAGATATAAAGCTTTGTTCATATCACCTTTGTGCCTTCTGTCACAGGAACAGAGTACAATAATGTGGTAAAACAAGCACTGGACAGAGAGTGCAAGTTCCCAGTGCACCATGGAGAATGGACAGATTGATTTAGGGCCCATTCAGACATCAGATGTTTGCATTTTTTCTAGTCATGTTTTTTACAGAATGAACTTTTACATTTTTATAGACTATTATAGCTAATCACATGTCCAGGTATGTTTTGTGGACCAAGTGGTCCTCACAAAATCATAGAGATATGTCTGATCCGAGTCATGGACCAACTCGCCATTGCAAGTCTGTGAGTCTGTGAAAAAATAAGACAGCACTTAGATGACATCCTTATGCTGTCCGTATTTCAAGGTCTAGAAATGATTGAGAAACCTCCATCCATATTTTTTAATTAAAAAAAAAATAATGACACTCTGATCAAACTCTGATGGTAAACACTGGTACTCTGATCAAACTCTGATGGTAAATACTAGTACACTGATCAAACTCTGGTGGTAAATACTGGTACTATGACCAAACTCTGATGGTTAATACTGGTACTCTGATCAAACTCTGATGGTAAACACTGGTACTCTGATCAAACTCTGGTGGTAAATACTAGTACACTGATCAAACTCTGATGGTAAATACTGGTACTCTGATCAAACTCAGATGGTAAACACTGGTACTCTGATCAAACTCTGATGGTAAACACTGGTACTCTGATCAAACTTAGATGGTAAATACTGGAACTATGATCAGATTCTGATGGTAAATACTGTTACTCTGATCAAACTATGATGGTAAATACTGGTACTCTTATCAAACTCTGATGGTAAACGCTGGTACTCTGAACAAACTCTGATGGTAAATACTGATACTCTTATCAAACTCTGATGGTAAACACTGGTACTCTGACCAAACTCTGATGGCAAATACTGGTACTCTGATTAAACTCTGGTGGTAAATACTGGTACTCTGATCAAACTCTGGTGGTAAATACTGGTACTCTGACCAAACTCTGATGGTAACTCTGATGGTAAATACTAGAATGAGAGAAACAGTAATAAATCACCTGCGCTTATATGTGGGGGATAACAGTTCCCCTACGGATTGTGCTGCAATGTAAATAATAGGCAAATACAGGGCTTGCAGTGTTGTGTACTTACTGCGTGCCAGTAAGATGGTGTGGCTGCAGGTCCTCCTGGTGCTTTAAAGTCCGGTTCACTGCTGCAAGATTTGTGGGCTCAAAGAAGCTCGACTTGCTGCGCGCGAAGTTTGTTCGGAGGACGCAGGAGTCAGATGGAAACCGCTCACTTCAGGCGTGCCCCGGCCGGAAGCAACGCCGAAGCGGTAGCGGCGTTGAGAAGGGGCGTGGTGAACAGCGTGACGTCACAGCTAATGGGCGGGCGCGTATGTGGATTAACCAATCCAACGCGTTTCGAAGGATACGATCCTTCTTCGTCAGGGCTGGAGTCCCCATAGAGCCCTGCCTCTCATATAGCCGCTGTTGTGCCATCCCCTTTCAAAAAAATGCCCAGCATCCTTAATTTACGTGGCTCGCAGAGGATATTTGAAGTTGCAGCAGCAATTAGTGTGCTTAATAGTGGAATGTGATCGGCAATGTGTGACTTAAATGGTGTAGACTGCATTGAGGCCATATATGAATCTGCCATAGCAAAGAGGGTTTACATGATGGGGGTTATGATTGGATACCCTAATGTGGCATTGCCAGAAAAAACATTACAATGTGTACAAATAAATAAAAACTCCGACAACTTTATTAATGGAGTAATAAAATATGAAATAAAAATAGAAAGAAACCAATATGTTCTAATAACATTTTTGTTTAAAAGGAAGCAAAAAGCTCAAGACTAAAATTGACTAGAAGATTGACTGAAAATGTATAGATTAAAAACACTCGCTCAAAGATAGAGGGCGAATTTAGTGATTCCTAGCCCAGGATGGAATAAAACTATAAATAGGTCACTAAAACACTACTATATAAAAAAAGGGGGTTTAAAAAGGTTGATTAAAAGGCATATAGCTCAATTTCATAATTAAGTCCTTTAGGGGCCAAGCTGTCCAGCATATAAATCCATTTGGACTCGACCCTGGACATTAATTTAAGAAAATCTCCACCCCTTGGATTCTGCTGGACTATTTGAATTCCAAAAAAACGAATGCCCCCACACGATTTATCGTGTTTATCTAAAAAGTGGCGGGAAAGAGGGTGGCCTTTGAAGCCCTTTTGAATATTATCTAGGTGCTCCTTGATCCTGACCTTAAGAGGTCTTTTAGTACGACCCACATAGATCTTATTGCAAGGGCACTGCAGTATATAGATTACTCCTATCGATTCACATGTTATGGAGTTTTTAATTTGAAATTGCATAGTGCCACTGGAGTCTGTAAATGTGGTTTGGGCTATCTTACCACTAGATGTACGTTTGCAGCATGAACATCTGCCACATGGCCTAAAACCCCACCTTAGGGGGTCTGATGATTTGGCAAGTGCCCCTTGTCTACCGAGGACTGGTTTCGTTGTTGGCGCTAAGAGAAGGCTCAAATTCTGCGCCTTGGTATACACAAAGTCTTATTCATAAAACCGAAAGTACTAACAATCCTCAAGATATCCAAGTACAAATAAAGAATCTACCCATAATTACTCAATTCCATGCAGGACACTATAAATTTATTAATATAATTAAAAAACATTGGCCCATTCTTCAATGCGACAAGATCATTGGGGGCCTAATTCCTAATAACCCCAGATTTGTGTATACCAAGGCGCAGAATTTGAGCCTTCTCTTAGCGCCAACAACGAAACCAGTCCTCGGTAGACAAGGGGCACTTGCCAAATCATCAGACCCCCTAAGGTGGGGTTTTAGGCCATGTGGCAGATGTTCATGCTGCAAACGTACATCTAGTGGTAAGATAGCCCAAACCACATTTACAGACTCCAGTGGCACTATGCAATTTCAAATTAAAAACTCCATAACATGTGAATCGATAGGAGTAATCTATATACTGCAGTGCCCTTGCAATAAGATCTATGTGGGTCGTACTAAAAGACCTCTTAAGGTCAGGATCAAGGAGCACCTAGATAATATTCAAAAGGGCTTCAAAGGCCACCCTCTTTCCCGCCACTTTTTAGATAAACACGATAAATCGTGTGGGGGCATTCGTTTTTTTGGAATTCAAATAGTCCAGCAGAATCCAAGGGGTGGAGATTTTCTTAAATTAATGTCCAGGGTCGAGTCCAAATGGATTTATATGCTGGACAGCTTGGCCCCTAAAGGACTTAATTATGAAATTGAGCTATATGCCTTTTAATCAACCTTTTTAAACCCCCTTTTTTTATATAGTAGTGTTTTAGTGACCTATTTATAGTTTTATTCCATCCTGGGCTAGGAATCACTAAATTC
Source organism: Ranitomeya variabilis (assembly GCF_051348905.1). Classification (NCBI taxonomy): domain Eukaryota; kingdom Metazoa; phylum Chordata; class Amphibia; order Anura; family Dendrobatidae; genus Ranitomeya; species Ranitomeya variabilis. Next base: position 492,003,856 of record NC_135236.1, on the reverse strand, counting down.
GCCCTCTATCTTTGAGCGAGTGTTTTTAATCTATACATTTTCAGTCAATCTTCTAGTCAATTTTAGTCTTGAGCTTTTTGCTTCCTTTTAAACAAAAATGTTATTAGAACATATTGGTTTCTTTCTATTTTTATTTCATATTTTATTACTCCATTAATAAAGTTGTCGGAGTTTTTATTTATTTGTACACATTGTAATGTTTTTTTCTGGCAATGCCACATTAGGGTATCCAATCATAACCCCCATCATGTAAACCCTCTTTGCTATGGCAGATTCATATATGGCCTCAATGCAGTCTACACCATTTAAGTCACACATTGCCGATCACATTCCACTATTAAGCACACTAATTGCTGCTGCAACTTCAAATATCCTCTGCGAGCCACGTAAATTAAGGATGCTGGGCATTTTTTTGAAAGGGGATGGCACAACAGCGGCTATATGAGAGGCAGGGCTCTATGGGGACTCCAGCCCTGACGAAGAAGGATCGTATCCTTCGAAACGCGTTGGATTGGTTAATCCACATACGCGCCCGCCCATTAGCTGTGACGTCACGCTGTTCACCACGCCCCTTCTCAACGCCGCTACCGCTTCGGCGTTGCTTCCGGCCGGGGCACGCCTGAAGTGAGCGGTTTCCATCTGACTCCTGCGTCCTCCGAACAAACTTCGCGCGCAGCAAGTCGAGCTTCTTTGAGCCCACAAATCTTGCAGCAGTGAACCGGACTTTAAAGCACCAGGAGGACCTGCAGCCACACCATCTTACTGGCACGCAGTAAGTACACAACACTGCAAGCCCTGTATTTGCCTATTATTTACATTGCAGCACAATCCGTAGGGGAACTGTTATCCCCCACATATAAGCGCAGGTGATTTATTACTGTTTCTCTCATTCTAGTCTATAGGGTACGCACAGACCCCGTTCCCATCACCAGCAGCTATCATTTTTCTATCCCCCGCCCTTCCCCCTCACCTTTTTTCATCTGAGCGCCAGTGTATTCCCCCTTTTCTGATGGTAAATACTGGTACTCTGATCAAACTCTGGTGGTAAATACTGGTACTCTGACCAAACTCTGATGGTAAATACTGGTACTCTGATCAAAATCTGGTGGTAAATACTGGTACTCTGACCAAACTCTGATGATAAATAATGGTACTCTGATCAAACGCTGATGGTAAATACTGGTACTCCAAACAAACTCTGATGTAAATACTGATACTCTTATCAAACTCTGATGGTAAACACTGGTACTCTGAACAAACTCTGATGGTAAATACTGATACTCTGATCAAACTTTGATGGTAAATACTGGTACTCTGAACAAACTCTGATGGTAAATACTGATACTCTTATCAAACTCTGGTGGTAAACACTGGTACTCTGACCAAACTCTGATGGTAAATACTGGTACTCTGATCAAACTCTGGTGGTAAATACTGGTACTCTGACCAAACTCTGATGATACATACTGGTACTCTGATCAAACTCTAGGTAGTAAATACTGGTACTCTGACCAAACTGTGATGGTAAATACTGGTACTCCGAACAAACTCTGATGGTAAATACTGATACTCTTATCAAACTCTGATGGTAAACACTGGTACTCTGAACAAACTCTGATGGTAAATACTGATACTCAGATCAAACTCTGATGGTAAATACTGGTACTCTGAACAAACTCTGATGGTAAATACTGATACTCTTATCAAACTCTGATGGTAAACACTGGTACTCTGACCAAACTCTGATGGTAAATACTGATACTCTGATCAAACTCTGGTGGTAAATACTGGTACTCTGACCAAACTCTGATGGTAAATACTGGTACTCTGATCGAACTCTGGTGGTAAATACTGGTACTCTGACCAAACTCTGATGGTAAATACTGGTACTCTGATCAAACTCTGGTGGTAAATACTGGCACTCTGACCAAACTCTGATGATAAATACTGGTACTCTGATCACACTCTGGTGGTAAATACTGGTACTCTGACCAAACTCTGATGGTAAATACTGATACTCTTATCAAACTCTGATGGGAAATACTGGTACTCTGGCCAAACTCTGATGGGAAATACTGGTACTCAGATCAAACTCTGATGGTAAATACCGGTACTCTGATCAAACTCTGGTGGTAAATACTGGTACTCTGAACAAACTCTGATGGTAAATACTGATACTCTGATCAAACTTTGATGGTAAATACTGGTACTCTGAACAAACTCTGATGGTAAATACTGATACTCTTATCAAACTCTGATGGTAAACACTGGTACTCTGACCAAACTCTGATGGTAAATACTGGTACTCTGACCAAACTCTAATGGTAAATACTGGTACTCTGATCAAACTCTGGTGGTAAATACTGGTACTCTGACCAAACTCTGATGGTAACTCTGATGGTAAATACTGGTACTCTGGCCAAACTCTGATGGTAAATACTGTTACTCTGACCAAACTCTGATGGTAAATACTGGTACTCTTATCAAACTCTGATGGTTAACACTGGTACTCTGACCAAACTCTGATGGTAAATACTGGTACTCTGATCAAACTCTGGTGGTAAATACTGGTACTCTGACCAAACTGTGATGGTAAATACTGGCACTCTGATCAAACTCTGGTGGTAAATACTGGTACTCTGACCAAACTCTGATGGTAAATACTGGTACTCTGATCAAACTCTGGTGGTAAATACTGGTACTCTGACCAAACTCTGATGGTAAATACTGGTACTCTGATCAAACTCTGGTGGTAAATACTGGTACTCTGACCAAATTCTGATGATAAATACTGGTACTCTGATCACACTCTGATGGGAAATACTGGTACTCTGGCCAAACTCTGATGGGAAATACTGGTACTCAGATCAAACTCTGATAGTGAATACTGGTACTCTGATCAAACTCTGATGGTAAATACTGGTACTCTGATCAAACTCTGGTGGTAAATACTGGTACTCTGACCAAACTCTGATAGTAAATACTGGTACTCCCATCAAACTCTGATGGTAAATACTGATACTCTTATCAAACTCTTATGGTAAGCACTGGTACTCTGACCAAACTCTGATGGGAAATACTGGTACTCAGATCAAATTGATGGTGAATACTGGTACTCTGATCAAATTCTGATGGTAAATACTGATTGTCATGATATGTACTTTTGCCCTGTCCTGTATTTGAATAATATGCCATTTGATGTATGTAACTTTTCTCTGGTTTCTATTAGCTGTAATATATGTATTTTCTTGTGCTGGAGAGTTTACCTGTAACAATGTCTCCTTCCCCCAATACTTGCAGCCCTAAGCTATAATGTGATTAAGCTTTGTAAACACCACTAGTGCAGAATAGCCATTCTTCCTCACAGCAGGTGGCTAGTCAAATGTACATACTACTTAGACTAAGTGGAGCCCACTAGTCTACAATCTTCTGATGGACCCAACCATTGAATAGAAGGTGTGACCCCTACCCCCCTTCATGGGCAGATCCCAGGAGCTCAGACAAGCCATTCTTATTTTGAGATCAGATGTGAGTTGACCTTTGAAGGAGAAGGAGTGGGGATTCTTAGCTGAGGCAAGACCCCATGTCCATCTGTGACTGCGGAAGCGAACGTGGCGAGACTTGAGCTGAGGACATATCTCGTCGTTCGTGGGATTGTTTTGGGATCCCTTGGACTCGTGTGGACTATTGTTTTGTTAGCTGGCACAAGGATTATCGGGAGGTGCCCCCGAACCTGTTCCGTTGGACTAATTGTGGACTCTGTAGATCTACCTGCATGTGTTGTTCCAGCGTTCTGGATAATAAATCTGTGGAATCATCCCTTGGCCTGTTGTCCCTTCTTGCTCTGCCGTACACCCCGTCACAAACTGGTGGCAAGCAGCGGGATCAGAGCAGAAGGAATGGAGGACAATGGCCCAACATCGGGAACCAGCACCGCAGAGTACAAGAACTGGACTTTGGGGAGCCTACAATCAAAGGCCCGTGAAGTAGGAGTCCATTTTAAAGGACTCTCCAAGGAGCAGCTAATTGAGGCTTTGGAAGGAGTTCGCCTGCAAGATGATGCTGAGGAAGGATCCTCACAGCAAATGGAGGAAAGACTGCAGCCGGAGGTAAATTCCCAAAAAAGTCAGTGGGTTGTGTGGTACGAGGAGGAGTTGGCATTGCTGGGAGAAGAGGCCACCATAGACGACAAGAGGGACGCCATTCAGAGAGCTCAGGAGAGGGAGGCCATTCACAGAGCCGAGGAGAGGGAGGCCATTCACAGAGCTCAGGAGATGGCATTGCTGGAGAGGCAGATCGCTTTGAAAACAGCTAGAAGCTCCAGACAGACTGTAACCCCAGCACCCACCATGAGGGAACTCCCCAGAGTGTCCCGCAAAGACTTCAAGCCCTTTAATGAGGCTGCAGGCGACATTGAGGGCTTCTTCCAGGACTTTGAGCATCAGTGTCGATTAATGGAAGTCCCGGAAAGGGAGCGAGTCAGACATCTGGTGGGGCTCTTAGAGGGTGGAGCTGCCGAAGTCTATAGAGCTATGGGCCCTCGGGAGAACTGTGAGTATGCGGAGATTAAACAGACTATTCTAGAACATTATGCTGTGATGCCAGACACTTACAGGACTCAGTTCCTTACTTTAGCCTGTGATGGGGAAGTGTCTTTTAAGATATATGCTCATAGACTCAAACAAATATGTCATCGCTGGCTGGAGGCAGAGGAGGCCTTAACCTGGGAGACCTTCCTCCAGGTTATCCTAAAAGAGCAGTTTTACTTCAAGTGCCCTGCTGAGATCCGGGAATGGGTGCGTGAGAGGAGACCAGCGACAGTGGAAGAAGCTGCATCTCTCGCTGATGAGGCTCTCACCATCAAGCCTCAGTGGAGGGTTCTGTTGGAGGATGGAGAGAGGCCTACCAGCTCCACAACACCGGTGGCCCCCAGTTCTTCTGTCCCCATTGTTCCCCATTTCTCTAAGCCACCAACTCATGCTGATACCCATGTAAATGTGCCTCCAGTTGCTTCTACTGCGTTTTCTGAAATATGACGAGGAGAGGAAGTAGCAGAGCGCAGGTGTTATGGTTGTGGGCATCCGGGGCATCTGCAGGCCTCATGCCCAGCCAGCCCATGGAGGAGTCATCCTCAAACCCCTACAGCACCTTCAGGTGGGAGCCGGCCTCCAGGTTCCCTTACCCCTCGCCCAAGAGGACGCCTTGGATGGAGTGAGACCTGTCATGATCTCTGCAGGCAGAGATCATAGCAAGCCTATAGAGGGACAAGCTCTCGGAAGATGGAACTATACTGACCATGAACTAAGCCTGCCGCGCAACTAGAAATAGCCAGGTAGCATTTCCTATTTATCGCTAGATGCCCAGCTCTGGCCTAAGACCTAAATAGCTAGCAGAGGGAAATATAAGACCTGGCTCACCTCTAGAGAAATATTCCAAAGAAGACAGTAGCCCCCCACATATAATGACGGTGAGTTCAGATGAAACAACAAACGCAGCAGGAAAATAGTCTTAGCAAATTTGAGGTCCGCTTACTAGATAGCAGAAGACAGATAGTATACTTTCATGGTCAGCAGAAAAACACTAACAAAACACCATCCAGAGATTACCTTAAACTCTGGCATTAACTCATAACGCCAGAGTAGCAATCCCTGATCAACGAGAGCTTTCCAGACACAGTAACAAAACTTCAGCTGTGAACTGGAACAAATAGGCAAAACGAAACATGGACAAAAGTCCAACTTATCTAGTAGTTGTCTAGAAGCAGGAACAAGCACTGAGAGGCATCAGATAACATTGTTGACCGGCAAGAAACCACCAGAGAAATGAGCTTAAATAGCGACACCCACTACTGATGGAACCAGGTGAAACAGGAAAGAGGATGACAAGTCCAATTCCACAAGCGGCCACCGGGGGAGCCCAGAATCCAAATTCACAACAGTACCCCCCCCTCAAGGAGGGGGCACCGAACCCTCACCAGATGCACCAGGGCGACCAGGATGAGCCCTATGGAAGGCACGAACAAGATCAGAAGCATGAACATCAGATGCATTGACCCAAGAATTATCCTCCTGGCCGTAACCCTTCCAGTTGACCAGATACTGGAGTCTCCGTCTGGAAACACGAGAGTCCAAAATTTTCTCCACAACGTACTCCAACTCACCCTCAACCAACACCGGAGCAGGAGGCTCAACTGAAGGTACAACAGGTACCTCATACCTGCGCAATAACGACCGATGAAAAACGTTATGAATGGAAAAGGACGCAGGGAGGTCCAAACGGAAAGAAACAGGATTAAGAATCTCCAATATTCTATAAGGGCCGATGAACCGAGGTTTAAACTTAGGAGAAGAGACCCTCATAGGGACAAAACGAGAAGACAACCACACCAAATCTCCAACACAAAGCCGAGAACCAACACGACGATGACGGTTGGCAAAACGCTGAGTCTTCTCCTGGGACAACTTCAAATTGTCCATAACCTGCCCCCAGATGTGATGCAATCTCTCCACCACCGCATCCACTCCAGGACAATCCGAGGATTCCACCTGACCGGAGGAAAATCGAGGGTGAAACCCCGAATTACAGAAAAACGGGGACACCAAGGTGGAAGAGCTGGCCCGATTATTGAGGGCGAACTCTGCCAATGGCAAAAAAGCAACCCAATCATCCTGGTCAGCAGAGACAAAACACCTCAGATATGTCTCCAGGGTCTGATTAGTCCGCTCGGTCTGGCCATTAGTCTGAGGGTGAAAAGCAGATGAAAAAGACAAATCTATGCCCATCCTAGCACAGAATGCCCGCCAAAATCTAGACACAAATTGGGTACCTCTGTCAGAAACAATATTCTCAGGAATACCGTGCAATCGGACAACATTCTGAAAAAACAGAGGAACCAACTCAGAAGAAGAAGGCAACTTGGGCAGAGGAACCAAATGGACCATTTTAGAGAAACGGTCACAGACCACCCAGATGACAGACATCTTCTGGGAAACAGGCAGATCTGAAATAAAATCCATCGAGATGTGTGTCCAAGGCCTCTTAGGAATAGGCAAGGGCAACAACAGTCCGCTAGCCCGAGAACTACAAGACTTGGCCCGAGCACAAACGTCACATGACTGCACAAAGACTCGCACATCTCGTGACAGGGAAGGCCACCAGAAGGATCTTGCCACCAAATCCCTGGTACCAAAAATTCCGGGATGACCTGCCAATGCAGAAGAATGTACCTCAGAGATGACTCTGCTGGTCCAATCATCCGGAACAAACAGTCTATCAGGCGGACAACGATCCGGTCTATCCGCCTGAAACTCTTGCAAGGACCGCCGTAGATCAGGAGAAACGGCCGACAAAATTACTCCCTCCCTAAGGATACCTGTGGGTTCAGAATTACAAGGAGAGTCCGGGTCAAAACTCCTAGAAAGGGCATCTGCCTTAACATTCTTAGAACCCGGTAGGTATGACACCACAAAATTAAAGCGAGAAAAAAATAAAGACCAGCGCGCCTGTCTAGGATTCAGGCGTCTGGCAGTCTCAAGATAAATCAAATTTTTGTGGTCAGTCAATACCACCACCTGATGCCTAGCCCCCTCGAGCCAATGGCGCCACTCCTCAAACGCCCACTTCATGGCCAAAAGCTCCCGATTCCCAACATCATAATTCCGCTCTGCGGGCGAAAATTTGCGAGAAAAGAAGGCACAAGGCCTAATGACGGAGCAGTCGGAACCTTTCTGCGACAACACTGCCCCAGCTCCGATCTCCGAAGCGTCAACCTCAACCTGAAAAGGCAGATTCACATCAGGCTGACGCAACACAGGGGCAGAGGCAAAACGGCGCTTAAGCTCCTGAAAGGCCTCTACAGCATGAGGGGACCAATTAGCAACATCAGCGCCTTGTCTGGTCAAATCAGTCAGTGGTTTAACGACATCCGAAAAACCAGCAATAAATCGGCGGTAAAAGTTGGCAAAGCCCAAAAATCTCTGAAGACCCTTAAGAGAGGAGGGCTGAGTCCAGTCACAAATAGCTTGCACCTTGACGGGATCCATCTCAATGGAAGAGGGAGAAAAAATATACCCCAAAAAGGAAATTTTCTGGACCCCAAAAACGCACTTAGACCCCTTCACACATAAAGAATTAGACCGCAGAACCTGAAAAACTCTCCTGACCTGCTGGACATGAGAGTCCCAGTCATCAGAAAAAATCAGAATATCATCCAGATATATTATCATAAATTTATCCAGAAAATCGCGGAAAATATCATGCATAAAAGACTGGAAAACTGAAGGGGCATTAGAAAGACCAAAAGGCATGACCAAATACTCAAAGTGGCCCTCGGGCGTATTAAATGCGGTCTTCCACTCATCCCCCTGCCTGATCCGCACCAAATTATACGCCCCACGAAGATCAATTTTAGAGAACCACTTAGCACCCTCTATACGAGCAAACAAATCAGTAAGCAATGGCAATGGGTATTGATACTTAACAGTGATCTTATTCAGAAGCCGATAATCAATACATGGTCTCAAAGAGCCGTCTTTTTTTGAGACAAAGAAAAACCCAGCTCCCAAGGGAGAAGAAGATGGACGAATATGTCCCTTTTCCAAAGACTCCTTTATATATTCCCGCATAGCAGCATGTTCCGGCACAGACAGATTAAACAAACGACCCTTTGGATATTTACAACCCGGTATCAAATCTATGGCACAATCGCACTCACGGTGCGGAGGTAACGACCCAAGCTTGGGTTCGTCAAAGACGTCTTGATAATCAGAGAGGAACTCAGGGACTTCAGAGGGAATGGACGACGAAATAGAAACCAAAGGTAAGTCCCCATGAATACCCTTACATCCCCAGCTCAACACAGACATTGCTCTCCAGTCCAAGACTGGGTTGTGAGACTGCAACCATGGCAATCCCAGTACCAAATCGTCATGTAAATTATACAGCACCAGGAAACGAATAATCTCCTGGTGATCCGAATTGATACGCATGGTTACTTGTGTCCAGTATTGTGGTTTATTATTAGCCAATGGGGTGGAGTCAATCCCCTTCAGAGGAATAAGAGTCTCCAAAGGCTCTAAATCAAAACCACAACGATTGGCAAAGGACCAATCCATAAGACTCAGAGCGGCGCCAGAGTCAACATAGGCGTCCGTGGCAATGGATGACAAAGAGCAAATCAGGGTTACAGACAAAATAAACTTAGACTGAATGGTGCCAATGGAAACAGACTTATCAAGCTTCTTTGTACGCCTAGAGCATGCTGATATAACATGAGTAGAATCCCCACAATAGAAACACAATCCATTCTTCCGTCTAAAATTCTGTCGCTCGCTCCTGGACAGAATTCTATCACACTGCATACTTTCTGGCGTCTTTTCCATAGACACCGCCAGATGGTGCACCGGTTTGCGCTCCCGCAGACGCCTATCAATCTGAATAGCCATTGTCATGGACTCATTCAGACCTGCAGGCACAGGGAACCCCACCATAACATCCTTAACGGCATCAGAGAGACCTTCTCTGAAAGTTGCCGCCAAGGCGCACTCATTCCACTGAGTAAGCACAGACCATTTACGGAATTTTTGGCAGAAAACTTCAGCTTCGTCTTGCCCCTGAGATAGTGCCATCAAAGTTTTTTCTGCCTGAAGTTCCAAATGAGGTTCCTCATAAAGCAAGCCCAAGGCCAGAAAAAACGCATCCACATCGCATAACGCAGGATCCCCTGCTGGCAATGAGAAGGCCCAATCTTGAGGGTCACCCCTGAGCAAGGAAATCACAATCCTAACCTGCTGAGCAGGGTCTCCAGCTGAACGAGACTTCAGGGACAAATAAAGCTTACAATTATTTCGGAAATTCTGGAAGCTAGCTCTATTCCCTGTGAAGAACTCCGGCAAAGGAATTCTCGGCTCAGATACCGGAGCATGTACCACAAAATCTTGTAAATTTTGTACTTTCGTGATGAGATTATTCAAACCCGCAGTTACACTCTGGAGATCCATTATTGTCAGGTGCACACAGAGCCATACAGAGATTAGGAGGAGAGAGAGAAAAAAGACTGCAGCAAGGCAGACTGGAGGGGAAAAAAAAAAAAAAATTTCCAGCAGACTTCTTATAACTCTCCTTTCTCAACCTGGGTCTTTAACACTTTATTGGCCGGTCAAACTGTCATGATCTCTGCAGGCAGAGATCATAGCAAGCCTATAGAGGGACAAGCTCTCGGAAGATGGAACTATACTGACCATGAACTAAGCCTGCCGCGCAACTAGAAATAGCCAGGTAGCATTTCCTATTTATCGCTAGATGCCCAGCTCTGGCCTAAGACCTAAATAGCTAGCAGAGGGAAATATAAGACCTGGCTCACCTCTAGAGAAATATTCCAAAGAAGACAGTAGCCCCCCACATATAATGACGGTGAGTTCAGATGAAACAACAAACGCAGCAGGAAAATAGTCTTAGCAAATTTGAGGTCCGCTTACTAGATAGCAGAAGACAGATAGTATACTTTCATGGTCAGCAGAAAAACACTAACAAAACACCATCCAGAGATTACCTTAAACTCTGGCATTAACTCATAACGCCAGAGTAGCAATCCCTGATCAACGAGAGCTTTCCAGACACAGTAACAAAACTTCAGCTGTGAACTGGAACAAATAGGCAAAACGAAACATGGACAAAAGTCCAACTTATCTAGTAGTTGTCTAGAAGCAGGAACAAGCACTGAGAGGCATCAGATAACATTGTTGACCGGCAAGAAACCACCAGAGAAATGAGCTTAAATAGCGACACCCACTACTGATGGAACCAGGTGAAACAGGAAAGAGGATGACAAGTCCAATTCCACAAGCGGCCACCGGGGGAGCCCAGAATCCAAATTCACAACAGAGACCCAGCACAGATGCTATCGATGTGAGCAGCCGGGGCATCTGCAAGCCTCCTGCCCAGCTGTTCAAATGAGGATTGATCCTGTACCCAGTCATATTATTAATTACGTACAGCCAAGTGCCATGGAGGAAGACGTGTCACCACTACGTGAGGACTGGCCTAGTGCCTCACACACCCATGTTGCACCACTAGGAGTTTATGGTGTGCGACCTGCAGCTATGACGACTTCTGCCCATCGAGGTAAGCACTTGCAGGAGGTCGTGCTGGATGGACAGAGACTTATTGGATTTTGTGACTCAGGGGCTTTCCTCACAGTGGCTGATCCCCGAGTGGTTCGGCCTGAGGGAATTCATAGAGGACCTGGGATTGTCATTAAACTGGCTGGTGGGCAATGGAGGACTATTCCCACAGCCACTGTGGATCTGAACTTTGGTTTTGGGGTCAGGCGATGTGTGGTTGGGGTGATGGGTGGTCTGCCTGCAGATGTTCTCCTGGGCAATGATGTGGGAGAGCTACGATGCCAATTCGTGGCTGCATGAAGCCACATGTAAGTTACGCTCTGCCTGTGTGTACTTAACCAGCAACCTGTAGAGGTCCCTAGTACGTACACAAATTGGGAGGGGAAGGGATTGTCATGATATGTACTTTTGCCCTGTCCTGTATTTGAATAATATGCCATTTGATGTATGTAACTGTTCTCTGGTTTCTATTAGCTGTAATATATGTATTTTCTTGTGCTGGAGAGTTTACCTGTAACAATGTCTCCTTCCCCCAATACTTGCAGCCCTAAGCTATAATGTAATTAAGCTTTGTAAACACCACTAGTGCAGAATAGCCATTCTTCCTCACAGCTGGTGGCTAGTCAAATGTACATACTACTTAGACTAAGTGGAGCCCACTAGTCTAGAATCTTCTGATGGACCCAACCATTGAATAGAAGGTGTGACCCCTACCCCCCTTCATGGGCAGATCCCAGGAGCTCAGACAAGCCATTCTTATTTTGAGATCAGATGTGAGTTGACCTTTGAAGGAGAAGGAGTGGGGATTCTTAGCTGAGGCAAGACCCAATGTCCATCTGTGACTGCGGAAGCGAACGGGGCGAGACTTGAGCTGAGGACATATCTCGTCGTTCGTGGGATTGTTTTGGGATCCCTTGGACTCGTGTGGACTATTGTTTTGTTAGCTGGCACAAGGATTATCGGGAGGTGCCCCCGAACCTGTTCCGTTGGACTAATTGTGGACTCTGTAGATCTACCTGCATGTGTTGTTCCAGCGTTCTGGATAATAAATCTGTGGAATCATCCCTTGGCCTGTTGTCCCTTCTTGCTCTGCCGTACACCCCGTCACACTGGTACTCTGACCAAACTCTGATGGTAAATACTGGTACTCTGATCAAACTCGGGTGGTAAATACTGGTACTCTGACCAAACTCTGATGGTAAATACTGGTACTCTGATCAAACTCTGGTGGTAATTACTGGTACTCTGACCAAACTCTGATGGTAAATACTGGTACTCTGATCAAACTCTGGTGGTAAATACTGGTACTCTGACCAAACTCTGATGGTAAATACTGGTACTCCCATCAAACTCTGATGGTAAATACTGATACTCTTATCAAACTCTGATGGTAAACACTGGTACTCTGACCAAACTCTGATGGGAAATACTGGTACTCAGATCAAACTGATGGTGAATACTGGTACTCTGATCAAATTCTGATGGTAAATACTGGTACTCTGATCAAACTCTGGTGGTAAATACTGGTACTCTGACCAAATTCTGATGGTAAATACTGGTACTCTGATCAAACTCTGTTGGTAAATACTAGTACTCTGACCAAACTCTGATGGTAAATACTGGTACTCTGATCACACTCTGGTGGTAAATACTGGTACTCTGATCAAACTCTGATGGTGAATACTGGTACTCTGACCAAACTCTGATGGTAAATACTGGTACTCTTATCAAACTCTGATGGTAAATACTGGTACTCTGGCCAAACTCTGATGGTAAATACTGGTACTCTGACCAAACTCTGATGGTAAATACTGGTACTCTTATCAAACTCTGATGGTAAACACTGGTACTCTGACCAAACTCTGATGGTAAATACTGGTACTCTGATCAAACTCTGGTGGTAAATACTGGTACTCTGACCAAACTCTGATGATAAATACTGGTACTCTGATCACACTCTGGTGGTAAATGCTGGTACTCTGACCAAACTCTGATGGTACATACTGATACTCTTATCAAACTCTGATGGTAAATACTGGTACTCTGGCCAAACTCTGATGGTAAATACTGGTACTCTGACCAAACTCTGATGGTAAATACTGGTACTCTTATCAAACTCTGATGGTAAACACTGGTACTCTGACCAAACTCTGATGGTAAATACTGGTACTCTGATCAAACTCTGGTGGTAAATACTGGTACTCTGACCAAACTCTGATGGTAAATACTGGTACTCTGATCAAACTCTGGTGGTAAATACTGGTACTCTGACCAAACTCTGATGGTAAATACTGGTACTCTGATCACACTCTGGTGGTAAATACTGGTACTCTGACCAAACTCTGATGATAAATACTGGTACTCTGATCACACTCTGGTGGTAAATACTGGTACTCTGACCAAACTCTGATGGTAAATACTGATACTCTTATCAAACTCTGATGGGAAATACTGGTACTCTGGCCAAACTCTGATGGGAAATACTGGTACTCAGATCAAACTCTGATAGTGAATACTGGTACTCTGATCAAACTCTGATGGTAAATACTGGTACTCTGATCAAACTCTGGTGGTAAATACTGGTACTCTGACCAAACTCTGATAGTAAATACTGGTACTCCCATCAAACTCTGATGGTAAATACTGATACTCTTATCAAACTCTGATGGTAAACACTGGTACTCTGACCAAACGCTGGTGGTAAATACTGGCACTCTGACCAAACTCTGATGGGAAATACTGGTACTCAGATCAAACTGATGGTGAATACTGGTACTCTGATCAAATTCTGATGGTAAATACTGGTACTCTGACCAAACTCTGATGGTAAATACTGGTACTCTGATCAAACTCTGGTGGTAAATACTGGCACTCTGACCAAACTCTGATGGTAAATACTGGTACTCTGATCAAACTCTGGTGGTAATTACTGGTACTCTGACCAAACTCTGATGGTAAATACTGGTACTCTGATCAAACTCTGGTGGTAAATACTGGTACTCTGACCAAACTCTGATGGTAAATACTGGTACTCTGATCAAACTCTGGTGGTAAATACTGGTACTCTGACCAAACTCTGATGATAAATACTGGTACTCTGATCACACTCTGGTGGTAAATACTGGTACTCTGACCAAACTCTGATGGTAAATACTGATACTCTTATCAAACTCTGATGGGAAATACTGGTACTCTGGCCAAACTCTGATGGGAAATACTGGTACTCAGATCAAGCTTTGGTGGTAAATACTGGTACTCTGATCAAACTCTGGTGGTAAATACTGGTACTCTGACCAAACTCTGATAGTAAATACTGGTACTCCCATCAACCTCTGATGGTAAATACTGATACTCTTATCAAACTCTGATGGTAAACACTGGTACTCTGACCAAACTCTGATGGGAAATACTGGTACTCAGATCAAACTGATGGTGAATATTGGTACTCTGATCAAATTCTGATGGTAAATACTGGTACTCTGATCAAACTCTGGTGGTAAATACTGGTACTCTGACCAAACTCTGATGGTAAATACTGGTACTCTGATCAAACTCTGGTGGTAAATACTAGTACTCTGACCAAACTCTGATGGTAAATACTGGTACTCTGATCACACTCTGGTGGTAAATACTGGTACTCTGATCAAACTCTGATGGTAAATACTGGTACTCTGACCAAACTCTGATGGTAAATACTGGTACTCTGACCAAACTCTGATGGTAAATACTGGTACTCTTATCAAACTCTGATGGTAAATACTGGTACTCTGACCAAACTCTGATGGTAAATACTGGTACTCTGACCAAACTCTGATGGTAAATACTGGTACTCTTATCAAACTCTGATGGTAAATACTGGTACTCTGATCAAACTCTGGTGGTAAATACTGGTACTCTGACCAAACTCTGATAGTAAATATTGGTACTCCCATCACACTCTGATGGTAAATACTGATACTCTTATCAGACTCTGATGGTAAAAATTGATACTCTGACCAAACGCTCATTATTTATAACTTACCTTTGGATTTCCACGTACGCTGCAGTTCAATGTAGCATTGTATCCAGCAATGGCTACTGTATTGATTAATGGGTGAGTGAATTGTGGCGCTTCTTTGAAGTTGAAATCTGTGTACTCCGGTCGCTTATAAGGTTTACCTAGTAGAGTAAGTAAAATATATTCATGAAAGAGCTGCAACGTTTTTTTTTTTACTGGAGTCTGTCCTCAAAAACGGACCTGTAACAAAATGTAACACGATGTAATGGTGGCTGCAGATCGGAATAAAACATGTTGTTTTTTTTTTAATTTCTCCTCTATTATTTTGCACCTAATGAGTTAACTTTAGGTATGTCCTAGTGGGTGGTATTAGTTTTCTCTGAGGGTGTGTACTCCTTCCCCCTATGAAAACAAGTTAAAGGGCACCACCAATGTGCAAGGGGATCAACGTAAAGCAAATAACAATGGATGAAAAGAAGGATGCGCATGAAGGGATCACCCATAAAGTAACAATGTTTATTAACATATAAGCCAAGACAAACGTTAAAAACAAGTATAAAGACCAACGGCTGTATATGATAATAACGAGACAAACCGTTAATAGAGCTTGAGTCTGCCCTGTCTATTAATGAAATAAACAGATACACACATAAGATGGTGCAAACACCAAAATAAAGATGTGTTCCTGGTGCTGGACCTCCAAAAATGAGTCACAATATTGAAAGAACTAGCCCTGCAAAATGATGTAAGTCTTGGGAAACAATACAGCTAGAGTGAATAAATATGAAAACAATAAAAAGAATATTGTACACCACAACCAGGTTAAATGTGACTGACACTTGAAAGAGTATAAACAGTATATACCCAGTAAAATCCAAAGAATTATATATATTCATGCATAAATATGCATAAAGTGGAAAATTAAGCAAGTAATAAAAGAGGGTAAAGGTTCCAACATGGAAATGAATATACCATAAATGGATGGTACAAGTCTATGAAAAATAATAGACAAAGAGTCAAATATAAATCATGCTAGGGTGACCTGTTAAGTGAGAATACACAGATAGTACAGGAAAAGTATCGCCAATGGGAGCGTGGCTTTCTCAGGGAAACATTTTTCCAGCACACAGATAGTGCAGATTCAAACTCTATTAAAGGTTTGTCTAGTCATTATTATATACAGCCTTTGGGCTTTTTAATTGTTTTTAATTTTTGTCTTGGCTTATATGTTAATAAACATGCTTATTTTGTGGCTGATCCCTTCATGTGCATACTTCTTTTCTTCCAATGTTACTTTACTTCTGCCAACTGTATGACGCTGACCAATCATAAGAAGGCAGCAACATAGATGGGCAAAAGGATCTGTGATGATGCCATCAGTGTCACATGAACTGAGTCCACAAATCCTGCCAAGATATAAAGATATATTACACAGCACAGAAGTGTGGAAATATGAACGGTAGTTAAAAATGCTTGGGTCAGTTAAAAGGAAGACAGCAAATGGCTTCCATTTTTTTTCCTATATGAGAATAAACACATAGAACACAAACTGATGGAAAAGGGACCAATGAGAAACAGTGATTTTTTTTCTGTTGCAGAACAAGAACAGATGTATAACTAATAGTGATGAGCGAGTGTACTCGTTGCTCGGGTGGTCTCCGAGTATTTATGACTGCTCGGATATTTAATTTTCCTTGCCGCAGCTGGATGATTTGCGGCTTCTAGACAGCTTGATTACATGTGGGGATTCCCTAGCAACCAGGCAACCCCCACATGTACTCAGGCTGGCTAGCAGCCATAAATAATCCAGCTGCGGCAAAGAAAACGAAATCTCAAAGCTGTCATAAATACTCGGAGACCACCCGAGCAATGAGTATACTCGCTCATCACTAATAACTAATGCTTTAGGGCAAGTTCACACGTACCAGAATTGCAGTAGATTTTCTTAACATATTTTTATATGGAAAAATCTGCAGTTTTAGAAAATTGGATAATATCTAAAGAAATCTCATCCACAAATCTTGTGGAAATTTTCCATGCACAGTTTGTCAACTTATGACACGGATTACTTGCAGATTTTCCCCTTTGAGCTCAATATCTGCAACCAACTACAATTCTTGCAGAATACTTGGAGAACCACAGCATGAGTTTGCAAAAAGCAGAGCATTTTACCACATATTTGTGGTACTCGTGAAAAAGAACAAACGCATTTTGAGCACAGCATGTGAATATACCCTACAAAGCAAAATCTGAGTTATACTCCATTTGCAGAAGCAATATATATTGAGAACAACCAAATATCTGACCTTCCTTCTCAATAAGTGCGCCGTTTGGTGTCTTTGTTGCCATCTCGCTGAGGCCACACATATTTTCCGAGAATACGCGAAAGTAGTATTCATTTCCTATCACAAGATCAGAAATGGTTGCACTCGTTCTGTGGTAATGCTCCAAAACTGTAAACCATTCCTGAAAATGCACAACAGCATTGTCAAATACTGTAATTATGAGGAACAGCATCAATAAAAAATGCTATAATAGTACAAGTAAGTTTTTTTTTTTTTTTAAAGTACACTAAAAATAATTGCTATTCTATTAGTGAACATCAGTAGCCCCGACTGATCTGAAGAAAGCCCCACTCAGTTTTCAAAATACTTTGCTGGGATGGGAACAGAATAGCAAAAAGTCACAAAATATACTGCAATTACCACCTGCACTAAATTTTGCTACTTTTTATGCCAATTTTCTTGCATACATAGGATGAGAAATCTCCTCATTTGAACTGAAGCTTCAACTTTGATTACTGTCATGTAGCAGCATTGTTGTGTCCCATGAATGGGAACGACTTGTGTATTTTCTGTATTATGCATTGCATTCTGTTGTTGCTATGGAGAAGCTCTGCCCTCTAAGTTTGTCCCTTTTGTCTCTCCTGTAGTTGATGATGTTAGCCCTTGCCCCTCCCTTCTTTATTATCAGTTTACTGTAGCCATCTTTGGATTTACATGTATACTCCTCTGTTTCGGATTACTCTTTCCACCTGCTGCATTGTACTTAATACAAGATTTCAGAAAATATCAACTCTTTTTTCTCCTGGACTCTTATTACAAGTCAGTACTGTTGAGTTGGCACTGTCTAAGGCTGGTTTCACACTTGCGTTTTGATCTGCAGCGTTTTAGCGCTAAAAAACGCATGCGTTTTTTTTCTATACTTAACATTAAAAACGCATGCATTTTTTAGCATGCGTTTGGACGCGTTTTCAGCAACGCATGCGTTTTTTGACACGTGCGTTTAGTTGCAGAAATGCAACCTGTAGTATTTTCTAGCGGCGTTTTTTTGCCGCAAAAAAATGCATGCGTTTATTCGCAGCAAAAAAATGTATTGCTGTCTATGTAAACGCATGTGTTTTTAAGCACATGGGTTTGCTTGCGTTAAAAATGCATGCGTTTTTATAGAAAAACACAAGAAAACACAAGAAAAAACAAGAAAACCCTAACCCTAACCATAACCCTAAACACAAGAAAAAACAAGAAAACCCTAACCCTAACCATAGGGTTACTAGGGATCCTAACCCTAACCCTAAGGTTAGGATCCCTAGTAACCCTAGGGATCCTAACCCTAACCCTAGGGATCCTAACCCTAACCCTTAGGGTTAGGGTTAGGATCCTAACCCTTAGGGTTAGGGTTAGGATCCCTAGGGTTAGGGTTAGGGTTAGGATCCCTCAGGGTTAGGGTTAGGGTCCCTAGGGTTACTAGGGATCCTAACACTAACCCTAACCCTAACCCTAGGGATCCTAACCCTAACCCTTAGAGTTAGGGTTAGGATCCTAACCGTTAGGGTTAGGGTTAGGGTTAGGGTTAGGATCCCTAGGGTTACTAGGGATCCTAACCCTAACCCTAACCCTAGCTATTTCTGTTTATAGTGGGTTTTCTAGTTGATTTTGATGATTGGCAGCTGTCACACACTTCTCAGCATGCGTTTAAAAAACGCAAACGCAGGAAAAAACGCATGTAAACGCGGCAAAACGTCGCGGTTTTTTTCTGCATGCAAAAACGCAGCGTTTGCACGCGTTTACATGCGTTTTTTCACCACATGCGTTTTTTTTAAAAATGCTGCAGATCAAAACGCAAGTGTGAAACCAGCCTAAGGAAGCCTGGCATGTGAGTACAACAATCATACAGTTATCTAAGGGATTGATGGCTAAGGATTTAGAGACTCATCCTGCCTTGAAGAGTCAGAATAAGCATGCCAATGTAACATCTTTAATATTTTTTCATGATATTTTCTCTACTCTATGGAAAACACTAGCTGCTGTAGATGACTTCCATCATTTCTATTTCAATTATGGTTTGCATTTCAATTTAGTTCTTTGGGTATATTACACTTTGCACAAAGAAAATCCCTTTACCTCGTAGATGCCTACTACCGCCAGGTCCAAATTTACAATTTTGCCCTCATCTAATGCCTTCAATTATGTCATATAATTTGTCAATGACTGGTTTATTAACTGCCATATTTAGAGAAGGTGTACACATGTTTTACACCATGTTAAAATATTCTATTTCCAGCATTTAGAAATTTGTAAAATGATATGTAATATTAGTTGCAAAATTAAAATAGCTTGAAAAAACTCAAACCATTGTTTTCTTATCAGCCTTCTGAATAGTGTATCCTGTGATGGCAGCATTGCCATTGTCCGTTGGTGGTTTCCATTCTAATGCAACATTATCTCCCCAGACTTCTTCAATTACTACCGATTCTGGAGGTCCAGGTCGTTCTGGAAAAATCAACAAATAATACTTTTTCAATTTAGAGGGAATCTGTCAGCAGGTTTTTGCTAGGTAATCTGAGTGCACCATGATGTAGAGGTAGAGAATCTGGTTACAGTGATGTGTCACTTACTAGGCTGTGTTTTCTGTTGAAAACATTGAGTGTTTTATCACCAGGAGATTATCACTACAGTCATGCCTCCTAATTAATTAAACTGTGAACCCACCACTGATTGTCAGCTTTCTGTCAATATACATTGTACACAGAAACCTTCCAATCAGTAGTGTGGGCAGGGTTATACAGGGCTCAACGTTTTGAATTCTGCTAGATCATCAGCAGAGAAAACTGTGATTCTATCATAACTGCTGAACCAAGTAAACTAAGCGAGACATCGCTGGAGTATGGATCTCTGTCCCTGCTTCACAATGCTGTCAGATTACATAGTAAAAACCTGCTAAAACACCTTTTAATGCGTAACTGATTAACATTGTTTTCTTGTCTTTCTTAAAGAATGGCAACTATAAGAAATTAAATCATCAGTTAAATTCATGAATAAAAGATACTTTCACAAAAAGTCAAGAATTTTTTCATTGTTGTATGTCACATTGTACAAAGCTATCAAATCGTGGTACATTGCTCACCGAAAGACTAATACCATTAAAAAATAAAATTTTATTAAGAATGATTAAAAACCATCAAAACAAGTGAAACATAACCAAGCAGCTAAATTGCTGACTTACAAACATGAAATATCTCAAATCCGGGGTGCTTGGCGTATCTAGTTCACCCTATTAACCCCTGCTAGAACCCTGCTTGTCAGTGGAAGTTTTCCACCGTCTCTTGAATGCAAAATGGCGCTCCCGCTCCACGGCGGCTCACACTGATGGCCCTGAACCTCCCTACTCTATGGGTCACAGAAAAGAAAACCACACCAAATTGGACAAATGATTGCTCAAATTGAAAAAGCACTTATTTTCAAATCTGATTCATCAGACTGAAACTGACTGAGCAGTCCAACATAAATGGGAGAGGGACAGGGATAGGAGATTAAATTGGGGCAACCAAAGTTAAAAAAAATTGCCGGCAGTATAAGAAGGATACCAATAGCAACAATAATCATAGCATTATTAACACACTAAAGAGCAATTATAGAGACAATAAATACCATCGTTTTATTCTTAGTTAATCATCAGGGAAGGAGATATTTTAAGGGTTTTAACTACAACTCACCCTCCAAAGTCCCTATTAGAAAAGTCCCTTCCTGGCTGCGGAGGTTGGCACCTTAAAATCAGATGCAAATGGCGCTCCCGCTCCACGACGACTGTCCCTTACAAACCCCTAAATATCTCCCTCCACAAAGTGTGAGCGGTAGTGCCAGGGCACACCTTGTTGGAACTGCTCAAAAAAAACCTCCTTAATAAATACACAAGAAATTTGGAGTAATATTGTAGATAGACTTCCAAACATATAACATCTTAAAGGTGCAAGGTACAAAGATATAACAGAGTTGTGTAGATATATATAGAAAAATAACTGCCTAAAAAGGATTTACACCTTATGGGCTGTATCGATACGTTCAAACTGAACTGACTGCCCCAAGAAGCTCCACAGCAATATACACTCTAGCCTCAATTAAACAGAAGGACAGGCATTAATACTATAACCCAGTTTTTTTTCAAAATACAACAATATGCCAGTGTGTATGTATACTTAAAGCTTAGTTTAAATACACATTACCTAGAGATTCCGAGTAATCAGTTATTGCAACCTGCCCAAACTTATGTAACCAGTCTTATTTTATTCGTTTAGAGGTGCAAGGTGCAGACTGATTAGACCAAGTGCAGAGAGACATACCCTGAAAGGCTCAGCACCAGTTCTCACTGTCATCACTTTCTCACATACACAAACAATCCTAGGGTTTAGTTATACTGCACTTTATCATATCATTAACTGAAGCCCAAAGGGCATGTCACAGTAGATATCTTACAAGAGGCAGTGTTCACAGACCTCACAATAATTATACCATGCCCAGAGTAACTCAGCAAATAAAGTTTGAAACCAACAAAATATAATGATAGACTTAGCTTAAATCTATAAATTCAGACTCGACGCATTTCTCTCCCATGATACAACTTCATCAGGAGGCACATGGTAATTTCTGTGTTCATTCAAGACATCAGAGATGTGTATAGCACAAACAGGCTTGAGAATCGAAATTAGGTTGGTAATATTAGTCATCATAGCCATAAAAAGACATAAAAATGTTCCCATGTGTAATATTTAGGATACATTTCTGATAAAACGTACCAACAATCTGAATGTAAATTGATGCCTTATCTTGGAGGTTCTCAACTTTCACCTTCAAGTCATATTTTCCAGAATGACTTCTCTCCGCTTTCCGGATGAAAAGAATAGTATCGCACTCACTATTGCGAATACTTATTTGTGTCTTGTCCACATGTGAGCCATTCTTTTTCCAAGATACCTTAGGTCTGGGTTTACCCTAGTAATAAAATTATAAATATCATGTTACCCCGAGTCACGTGTGGTTCAGCCAGTGAGCTAGATTGTTAGCCCCATTGGAGAAAGCAAGAATAATGTATGTAAAGTGCTGTGGAATATAACAGCGCTATATAAGCAATGCATAATAATAAATAAGTTAGAAGAGTTAAGTTGATCAGAAATTTTTAATTTTTGCCACAGAAATGCCAAACATGTGAACGCTAAATGTGGTTAAGGCACACTGGGGCTCAGAAGGCAAGGGGGCATATTGATTTGGGATTGCATCATTTTCTGTATTTCTTTAGGGGGGTATAGAGCTATAGTGCTGTTCCAGAGCCTTTCTATTACTGGTGATGCGGAAGCCTCCTATATTTCCATTGACAGATGATGGACCTGAGTGGGGACTTGCTTTTTTGTGGACTGAGTTGAAGCTTTTATTGGGAACATTTTACAAAACATTTGGGATCACGTTTATCCGACGCTTTGCGTTGAGCACGTACATCGGGGTTTCCATTTAATTCTCCGATTGACATGATTCAGATGAAACCTCCGAGTGATCCATTCACTATAATGAGGCAGACTTACTCTGAACTCCATCTGGCCTCTGTTCAGTGGTGTTCCTTTCAGAAGTGCACAAAACTGTGGCCGACAGCACTCTTATGCAATCCTAAGAAGACAGACACCGCCAGATCATAGGCCAGACAACTTCCAAAGTGACTCCATCTGCTTCAATATAGGGAATATTCCATCTGGGGTTACATCTGAATCACATAATTCAGAGATTTACACAGAAACCCCAGTGTAAGCATTCAGTGTAGAGTGCAGGATAAATGTGAGCTGAGCCTTGCTGCGATCTTTGGGAAGCAGAATAAACAAATCAACAGCAGGTCAAGAATTGTTTTTATTTATTTACTTAATATTATAGCGTCTCCGCCAACTGGGGTAATCCAGGGGACAGTGAAAGTCTAGGGTGCCCCTACCATAAGGGATCGGGTAGGTGCCCATTGACCCTTGACACTTTGTGACAGCTTTAAAAACTGTCAGTGCTGCACTGACACATAAGCTTGTTAGACGTAGTGCATGGCCTAACAGGCTTGCTAGCCCTGGTGACCTGGATGTCATCATGACGACTTTGGGTCACCATGAAAACGATCGGGCCCTCATGACGTCATTGCGGGAGTACCGATTGGAGGGGAGAGGAAGCCCTCTCCCTGCTTTCTAAATGTTGTGATGGATATCACAATATTGCAGCATTTAGGGAATTAATCAGCAGGGAACGGAGAGGGCACCACTACTGGCAGTGAGAGCTGGGTGTCAGCTTTTGTGCAAGCAAAATTGCATGACGCATCCAAACATCCAAGATTGGGAAGTTCTTTCCAACCAGAGTGCATGGATACGTTTAAGGTTGGGAAGGTGTTAAGGAATACAAATGTAGCTAGGAGTGCTTCGTTAAGTCAAACCTGATTGCTCTAGTTCTAGGTGCAGTTTGGCAGGAAATAAACTACATGAAACATTTATCCTTAAGGTTTTTATTTGATACAGACATATAACAAGAAATAAGATGTATGAGTGTAGGTGATCCTAACTTGCCTGGAAAGGTATTACAAGATTTACAGCTTCTCCTACTTTTCGGATGTAGGTTTGTTTAAGATGACGTGGAAGGCGAATCTTTGGAGGAACTAAGAAAAAAAGGTTAGATATACTATTAAAATACAGAAAGTTTTGTAAAAAAAAGAAAAAAAATAGCATTTTCATGTTTAAAGCTCAAACTTTATTTTAGGATCATAAGCTGGATTTCACAAGATATTGTGGTTCTCAATGAGAAAAATACAAACCCAAACAGTGTGTTTCTTTTCCTATGTTAACTCCTCACATGGTGATATGTGTAACAATCTACAAATTGACATAGGCAGAAATATTTTTAAATAAGTATTCTAAGGATATAATATTATACGGGGGAAAATTATTCACAAATGTAAGAGCTGATTTGTCTCTTTTCTCAAATAGGACAATTTTTCAACACCAAGTAAAAAATGTATACGTTATCATATGTAAAAAACTCACACATAAGGGCTATGGGTGACAGATGGCTGACTTATGGCTACCGCCAGTGGCATCTGTTGCACCAATCAAGAAAAATAATGTATATGGTAATGCTTATTTTTTCCGCCTGTTAATGAAGGATGACTCACATTAGTCTAAGTTCTCACAGCACTTCAGGATATGTTGGGTTTATAAACAGGTAAAAAGGAATCTGTCACCAGGTATTTTTTTTAATCTCATCTGAGAGTTGTAAAATGTACGAAAAGAAACCCTGATTCCATTGAAGTATTACTTAGTTTACTGGGTGCAGCAGTTGTGATGCAATCAGAGTTTTTAGATGTAGAATGTAGTAGAGCTCAGAAACCTGCCCCCGCCAACACCCCTGAGTCACAGCTTTCTGGTAACATTGTATATTGACAGTAAGCTGCTTATCAGTGCTGGGGGCGGAGTTGGACCAGAAGGCACTGAGGTGGTCAGCTAGTCTGTCAGTGATAATCTCCTGCCGATAAAACAGTGATTGTGTTGAAACAACAGTACACAGCCTAATAAGTGACCCATCACTGAAATCAGTGTCTCAGACCCTACTTCATGGTGTTCTCAGATTACATAACAAAAACCTGCTGACAGATTCCCTTGAAAGAAGGATAGCACATAGCTACTTTAGGTGCTTCATTGAGATTACTTTCTTTAGAAACAGTTTCTATCTTCTATGCAATAAAGACTTATTTATAAGTTGTAGTTTCCTAATTTGACAAGTGGAAAATTGCACGCAACATATCTAGCAAATGAAATCATTGTCTGTAATTTAGAACATTAAATTGGGTCGTTACCTATAACTTCCTTTACCAGGATTGGATTGGGATGTAATTTATTATCACTTTGACCGGCAGCATTCACCGCTTTCACTCTTACAAGAATTTTCGATCCAGTAGGAAGCCCGGTAATGGTAAACCTTGTTTTGTCAGTGAGTTCTGAATTGGCAGTAATCCACTCTTCCGCTAATAAAAAGTTGTATAAAAGATGTAATGTAACATAGTATCCATGCAGATTCAAAATGTAATTGTAACAAAGCTTAGTTCCACGTTTAAAGCCTGTATCGTTAGTGTTGGGTAATGATAGCTTCATAGAAAGCACATAAACAATGTATATTTGCCAATGTTCACACACAACTTTTATCTTGTGAACAGTGAGCAAAGTGTGGCTTGAATTTCTTTACTGTATTATGGTTGTGTGCGTGAACTGTATATTTAGGGCAAAGAACAGGATCCGATCTAGTCATGGTAGATCAAGAAGGCCATTACTTTCTCCAGGAAAGACCATTCTGATAATTTAGGATTTAAATTAATCTAATATTTGCCACTAAATATATGACTTTTCCACCAAATTCTAATATTGTCTTGTGCTTGAGTTGTAATTAATCAAAATAAAACATAAATCACAACAAGTATAGCACGTAATGTGGGCAAAAAGTATAGCCTACAGCACCCAACCACATCTATCTATCTATCTATCTATCTATCTATCTATCTATCTATCTATCTATCTATCCCATATCTATCTATCTATCTATCAATTATCTATCTATCTATCTATCTATCTATCTATCTATCTCCAATATTGTACACAAAGACAAACGCAACCAAGCGGCACTGTCCTGCCGAATTCAGACCTCTCTATGGGGATCACAGACGTACATCCTGCTGTGCCGTTCAAGACTTCAGGTGCTCCTTCATGAAAAACAGTCTCTTAATCCAAAAACGTTTAATAAGTACAAAAGATGAGGGCACTCACCCGTCTTCAATAAAACCAATTCCTTTATTTATGAAAAAACATCCAGAGGGTCGTTATGGCCGGGGGAGAGAGGGGGCCTCAGCCCGTGTGAGCAGAGGAGATGGACATCGGACGGGTGAGTGCCCTCATCTTTTGTACTTATTAAACGCTATCTATCTATCTATCTATCTATCTATCTATCTATCTATCTATCTATCTATCTATCCACCTACCCCATATCTATCTATCTATCTACTATCTATCTATCTATCTATCTATCTATCTATTTATCTATCTATCATCTATCTATCATCTATCTATCATCTATCTATCAATCTATCATCTATCTATCTATCTATCTATCTATCTATCTATCTATCTATCTATCTATCTATCTATCTATCTATCTATCATCTATCTATCTCTCCCATATCTACTATCTATCTATCTATCTCTCCCATATCTATCGATCTCTCCCACATCTATCTATCTGTACAAATATATCTCAACATTTCTAACTTAAGCCCCCCGTACACCTTACATGGCGATCAAAGATAGATGCCCCCACACACCCTATATGGCAGCTAGATCGGCTAATTCTCCCACACATGGAAGCATTTGCTCTATTGAGCATTTGTGTGCTCTCTATTTATCTCTATTATTTATCTCAGGAAGAACAAAAGGACAGACAGTCTGAAATTGGACATACCGGATCCTTAAAGGGAACCTGTCACCAGGAATAACGCTGTTAACCTGTAGATATGTGGTTAATCTGCAGGTTAACAGTGTTGCAATGCTGTCTAGCGCCTGCACACACCTGAATGCAGCGGGGAGAAAATGATCTTTATTCTCCTCACCAGCATTTTGTATTCGGTCATAGGGGCGGGGGGCGCTGCCGGTTCAGTCTCCGCTCTGAGTATACAGAGTGGTCGCTGTAACTGTGCCCCCCTGGCCCTAACTGACAGCCTGGCCTAATGCAAAGCCAGTGTCAGTCAAGGCTGGGGGTGCAGTTAGAGCGACCACTCTGTATACTCAGTGCGGAGACTGAACGGCAGTGACTGTGCAGCGCCCCAGAGTCCTGGTCGTTGCAGTACTGTGGCTTCGCCACTAAGGGGAGCCATGGTGCGTTCGATGGCACTGAAGGAGTTCCTCTGATCAGGTATCACAGACACCAATATGTTTCACAGCAGGGCCTCCGGGGGGAGCTAAGGGTGCTATTCATTAGGCCACTCCCCACCATAGTGGGTAAACTGGGGGTCAGGCAGGAAGTTAGAGAGAACGCTGACTGGATTGAACGAAGCAACACCTAGTGAGAGAGGGTGTTGTGGAGGAAGAGACAGTAGGGTTTCTGCCAGGGGTGGGATCCTGGCAGAGGCTTGGCATTGGAAAGAACGTAACGGGACCGTGCCTGCTCAGCATAGCGGCGGTGCCCAAGAAAGGACTAGAAGCGAGATAGATTGTGCTGAGTGAGAAACGAGATCAAGCAGACGGAGAATACCAGCAGGGGTTTTGTTGAAAGAGGCAGCACCTTGCTGAGGCGCATTACCGGTGGCCGGAACGCCGAGGGAGTGGAATAATATACAGCTTTAAGCCATACTCCAAACAGCGGCAGGACAGTCAGTCTCAGGCG
Organism: Ranitomeya variabilis; assembly: GCF_051348905.1. Taxonomy (NCBI): domain Eukaryota; kingdom Metazoa; phylum Chordata; class Amphibia; order Anura; family Dendrobatidae; genus Ranitomeya; species Ranitomeya variabilis. Next base: position 491,976,029 of record NC_135236.1, on the reverse strand, counting down.
GGCTGTCTACCACATATCACCTATGAAGTCTTGGGGGCAATTGCGGGAGAGGGGCGTCACTAGGGTCCCGGAAGAACTCCAGGCCTACCTGACAAACGGGTGCCGTTCCAACCTGAATAACAGGGAGGGATGGAATAAGAGAGGAACATCTAATCGAGTTGTGAGGGAACTTAAGAAACAGACACAACAGTTGTGGGGTACTTTCCGTGAGCACAGCAGGGAAGGACTACAACACACAGCGCTAAGAAGGAAGGCACTGATTTCCACCTGTGAAGAGAACTCTGGAGGTGCCATTGGACCGGCCGGACTTGCGCAGCCTGGTGAACCGTATTCTGGACTGAGGACTCAGAGATCTCCAGTAAAGAGGTAAAGAGACTGCAACCTGGTGTCCTCGTTATTTACCGCGACCTGCACCCCACAACTGCACCGCTACACCACCTATTTCACCGGACGTCCCCCACTGACGGACAGGGCCACGGACCGGGTCTAGCCACCGTGACAACCCCAGGACTGAGACCTAGAGGCCCGGCTCCGGGTACCCCTCGGCCCTGCGGCGGTGTGGGGGCGCGCCGCAAACTTGGCGTCACGAACAGGATCTACTTAAGCCTGAAGAATCAGGTCATGTGTGCCTAGAGACTGTGATTTACTGTGCTTGAACTGTACTTTATTGAAAAGACTGTGCTGCGCCAGTTGCCGCCAAAATCCGCCGCCATTGCAGCGCTAAGGAGAGTGCAGGAAGAGAAGAGGGGCGTGAAGTGGGCGTAGGCAAGCTGGAGAGCGCGAACAGTAATGGCCGCCCAGTCTAAGTATTTCTGTGCCCTGAGGACGTGCCCGTCAACAGCCGAGGTCCGCCTCCTAATCCTGGTTGGAGGGTGGAGGCCATGGGGACGGGGCCGCCCACGAAAGAGACCGCGAAAAGAGGACATTGGAGGACAAATAAAGATGGCGACACCAGGGGCACCACGCGGAGCTGACCCGGTCCGGCCCGAGGCTGCGCAACCCGAGACAGCCTCCGAGACGCCAACGCTGCGGGGCCTGACCCTCGCAGAGCCACCAATGGGTCGACCTCCTTTGCCGCTGTCTGCAGAACGTGTGGCTGCAGCCGAGGCCCGACAGCTAGCCCGCCGGCTGAGGGCCGATGCCCACGTACTTACACGGCTAGGCCAGCCCACAGAGATCCGTCTGTCCCCAGTGTCTCCTGTCGCCACCCACCCGGCCGTGGCTGGAGGCATGCCACCGACGTCGGATTTGAAGATTTTACCAGATGCTGAACATCTGCGGCGTCTGATGGCCGCATGGAGGAGCCGACTCCAGCCTGCGGAACAGGTTGACTTGACCAGCGTTCCAGAGATCCCGTCCTCACACTGGGGTGTAGTAGTGGCCTTTAATCCTCGGTGCGGAAGAGGAGTGATTCAGGAGATTGGGGAGCCGCTGCAAGTCCACGTAGGCCGGGAAGAAGTGGAGCCCTGTGCCGGGAGGTTTGATCGCGATCTGGAGCCCGGTGATGCTGTCACCTATACGAGATGGAGGAGGGACGCTGGTGAGACGGGCTGGGTCGCCCGAGGCGTCCAGCGGTGCATCGCTCTTCAGGCTGCTGCTGATATGCCGGAAGGAGGTGACTCCATGGGGAAAGCCGCAGAGCCTGATCCCGCGGAGCCTCGAGGGAGCCGACCTCGCCACGCTCCGGAGGGACGTGTGCGTTTACCAACAAGGAGGACCTCCCGGCGAGGGGTTTTATCACTATTAGGACCGGAACCGCGCCCTGGCTCACCAGTGCGATCTGTTGGCATGGTGAGGCCAGAAAGGAGACCACCCCCCGCTTCACAACAGTAAAGTATCACTGTTCTTTTATGAGAATGTAAATAGTTACTGTTTGTTCTTTTGTTCCTGTTGCTGCTAAACCCGTTCAGGGTAAACTTTAAAAGGTGACCCCTTTGTTGACCCGGGGTCACTATTGTCGTTTCCCAGAAGTTTTGCACAAAGTTACACGAACTGCAGTAATCATGGACTGTGCATGATTCAAACTTTCCTGTAAATAGTTTGCACCTTCTTAAAGGTGCTTCCTACTGGTTTTAGTTAAAGACACTTTGCGAAGATGCCATTCCGGAGCTCTGGTATGGACTGGTAGGCTGAGAAGAAGAGCTACCTCAGAAAGACTTGATCTCCTCTTAAGGGGGAGGTGGGAATTGAACCTGAAAGTGATACTGTTTTGGAACAGTAATGTCATGATGATGCTTTGCAAGAAATGTAACCGTTTTACATGAAAAGTTATATGTGTTTAATATGTTTGAAATGTGAAGCTTGAATAATGTTCTTCAAAAGGAAAGATGCAGAGAGCCTGTTGAGGTAGACTAGAGTTCTGCATGGATAGAAACGTAAGAAAGTAATAATGAAGGTGAGGATAGAAGGTAAACCCTGCGTCCCCATAGAAAGTTATTTCGTTACTAAGGACAGAAAGTAGACCCGTAGGGGTTAGTGAGTGAGTCCTTATAGGAGCCAGGCAGAGTGGGCTCCATGTTCTCAAACTGAAAGGAATGTTATGTCTATACTATGTATAGTAGAGAAAGGCAGTAGGCCCTGGCTGAACGGGGCGGTCCTGTAAAAGAAAGGAGAGGCAGTAGGTCTGGTGCCATAGGGACAGGCGGTCCTGCAGGTTCAAAAGTAGGAGAATGAAGAGTTACTTTGCCCTGTAATGTGATTATAGGAAGGCCTTTGGTAAACTAAGAGTGTATGTTTCTTAAAGGCAATGTTAATTTATTGTTCCAGCATTTGCACTGAGTAGAATACCCGGTTGGGTAGCAGGAGTTATGTATAGCCTAAAATTTACAATGTTGACTATGTTTGTAACGTTAAAGTGTCCTCACCTCCCATAAAGGGAAGCCTGTTCAAGTATACTTATCGTTTTGCACTCAACAAAATTGTATGTCTTTTTGCTAATCTGTATTGTTGTTTTTCTTCCCAGTCCCGGAGTACTGTGTTTAACCAGGGGGGAGTGCAGCGCCCCAGAGTCCTGGTCGTTGCAGTACTGTGGCTTCGCCACTAAGGGGAGCCATGGTGCGTTCGATGGCACTGAAGGAGTTCCTCTGATCAGGTATCACAGACACCAATATGTTTCACAGCAGGGCCTCCGGGGGGAGCTAAGGGTGCTATTCATTAGGCCACTCCCCACCATAGTGGGTAAACTGGGGGTCAGGCAGGAAGTTAGAGAGAACGCTGACTGGATTGAATGAAGCAACACCTAGTGAGAGAGGGTGTTGTGGAGGAAGAGACAGTAGGGTCTCTGCCAGGGGTGGGATCCTGGCAGAGGCTTGGCATTGGAAAGAACGTAACGGGACCGTGCCTGCTCAGCATAGCGGCGGTGCCCAAGAAAGGACTAGAAGCGAGATAGATTGTGCTGAGTGAGAAACGAGATCAAGCAGACGGAGAATACCAGCAGGGGTTTTGTTGAAAGAGGCAGCACCTTGCTGAGGCGCATTACCGGTGGCCGGAACGCCGAGGGAGTGGAATAATATACAGCTTTAAGCCATACTCCAAACAGCGGCAGGACAGTCAGTCTCAGGCGGGCTGTCTACCACATATCACCTATGAAGTCTTGGGGGGCAATTGCGGGAGAGGGGCGTCACTAGGGTCCCGGAAGAACTCCAGGCCTACCTGACAAACGGGTGCCGTTCCAACCTGAATAACAGGGAGGGATGGAATAAGAGAGGAACATCTAATCGAGTTGTGAGGGAACTTAAGAAACAGACACAACAGTTGTGGGGTACTTTCCGTGAGCACAGCAGGGAAGGACTACAACACACAGCGCTAAGAAGGAAGGCACTGATTTCCACCTGTGAAGAGAACTCTGGAGGTGCCATTGGACCGGCCGGACTTGCGCAGCCTGGTGAACCGTATTCTGGACTGAGGACTCAGAGATCTCCAGTAAAGAGGTAAAGAGACTGCAACCTGGTGTCCTCGTTATTTACCGCGACCTGCACCCCACAACTGCACCGCTACACCACCTATTTCACCGGACGTCCCCCACTGACGGACAGGGCCACGGACCGGGTCTAGCCACCGTGACAACCCCAGGACTGAGACCTAGAGGCCCGGCTCCGGGTACCCCTCGGCCCTGCGGCGGTGTGGGGGCGCGCCGCAACTGAATACCGAATGCTGGCGGGACAATAAAGATCATTTTCTCCCCGCTGCATTCAGGTGTGTGCAGGCGCCAGACAGCATGATAACATTGTTAACCTGCAGATTAACTCCATATCTGCAGGTTTACAGCGTTATTCCTGGTGACAGGTTCCCTTTAAGGATCCGATATGCCCAGATTCAGACTGTCTGTCCTTTTGTTCTCCCAGAGATGTGTGACAGGTTCCTTCTAACTTTCACAAGAATCATCTGTCTGGGGCAGCCAAATAGATTAGAGTGTTGGCCAAACCTGTCGGTATTGGCGGGTTCGACCAACATTAGTCTAAGTGTATGGGGGGCTTTACACTGTGTATGAATGCTAATTACTACATAAACATTTTGTGATAATCAGCATCTTGCAATTTGTATAAAAAAGCATGTTAGTGCTATTATTGTGTACAAATTAAATCTCTATTTTCATTGTCTAAACGTTGTAATATGGCAAAAAAATGAAGACTTGCCCAGTGCTGTAACAATGCTAATTGTATTTGGCTTCTGTTGGTTAAGCTTGCAAAATGGCAACTATCCTATGTCATACATAAGGGTCCAGTATTAAAAATGGCTCATGGCAAGCTGCGACCTGTTACATTATTTTGCATTGGAGCCCATGAGTTCCATCCCTGCCCTAGCAGGCAGCAGTAAGAGAGCCACCTTTACTGCCTGTAACCAGACATGGCGTCTTAATAAATACGGTTGTGACATGCTAGTGTAGTTCTTTATTCATTCCCCAAGTGATCTGTTGTTTCCGTCTAAGTGGATACTACAAGATGAAGGTAGCTTGATCTTATCATATAATTATACCAATATAGCTCTACATTTTTCTATTGCATTTCCTTCCAAAACAAGCCTGAAAAGAACACCGATGAGATGTCATCTGTGAGGCATTTCTGTTCTCACGGTCTTCTTCCAACATTTCATGAGGTTTTTCTCATCAGCTTTTCTGTTATATATTCCATAATTTGAGTTATTAATTCATCGAAGAACAGGAGAATTAGCTTCACGATCATATAATTATAATGAAATTCCAACGATCAGATGGCAAAAGCAATGGTCTTCTTACATAATGTCTTCCATAATATCTTCTAGTATTTTGCAGGTTGAGAATCCTCTTCATTTGCTTCATCCAAATGTCGCTTATGGAAAAATCACTCAAATGTATATAAGTGACATAGAAGCAAGCGAAAGCATACGGCAACTTGAAGCAGTGATAGAAATGAAGACTGATGTATGAGCTGTTATGTGAGATGGTGAAGCAGCTTTCTAGTCGAATTTTGCCATAAGGCACTACTTGTGGACTTCTTCTGTTTTATACATCACATTATTTGAGTCACTTTAATTTATTGAAGTTACTTTTTCCAAAGCTGACAAAATTAGATATTCAATATTTAGAATATATGTGAAAATATATATGTTGTATGTGTAAGGAGGTGGCGGGGACCCTCAGTTGCTTCCTCTCTCCATTATGTCGGGCACGTGTCCCCCATGCTGTGCTCTGATAGTTTGGCTATGTATCAACGCATTACTGTTATGAAATACTGTTTTACTGCTGTCTGTGTACTGTGTGATGTTTACCTGATTTCATGTCTTTGTATTATACTGCATTGTATTGAACATGACTAGTAGTTCAGGGACAGTAAGGGTTAACAAAAAGGGGCTTGGTTAGCAGCCTGGAAGAAGCAGCAATTTCCTGCTTCTGCAGCAGAGCACGGGCAGGCTTGCCCACGGCAGGACGTGCTCCAGCTATGGTAGCATAACATTCCCCGGGGGGTGAAAAAGTTCTGCCAAAAGGACTACCCCCTGGAACCGGACAGGAGCTGCTGAAGCAGAGTATCTGGATATGGACAGCTCAGGAACTGTTATCTTCTCTCTTTTCACTGTTAGTAAAGTTCTACTGTTGGGAAAGAATTGTGACTCTGTGGGGCTTCCTGGGACCAGAATTCCAGCAAACACAGTGAGTACCCATCTCTATGTGCAAGGTGCCGGGGTGTTCACTGACTGTTGTTTAATAGACTCGCCCACGACTACCACCCCGTGCCACCTTGTTACATTTGCACAGTAATAAAATATATACATAGTCTGCTGCACAATCTTAACTTTTGGAAAATTATCATTTAAAGGGATTTTCCCAAGAGCAAAGTTCAGTTTAATTAATTGATCTTGGAGTAAAAATAATTTCCACAATTGGATGTGTTAATAAAAACTGTTTCTGTGCTGAGATAATCTTATAAATGTGCCCCTGCTGTGTACTGTGTAATGGCTGTGTCTGACCGTGCAGGAACATGGTCTGATCATACCACAGCTCCTGGGCAGGAGAGGAAGCAAAAGAGAGTATACGCACAGGACAGCATGGGGATCACATATTACTCTTTTTTTGTAGTAAAACATTTCACTGCCTGTTTTTAAGCATTGTTTTACCTGAAGAAAAGAATTAGCTGTGCCCCATGCTGTCCTGTCTGTATACTCATTTACCCCTCCATCCCCTGTGCAGGAGCTGTGGTATGATCAGACACTGCACGGTCAGACACAGCCATTACACAGTACACAGCAGGGACACATTTATAAGATTATCTCAGCACAAGACCATTTTTTTTAAACACATCCAATTGTGGAAATTATTATTATTCCAAGATTTATTGAATAAAATGTTGATTAAAATGAACTTTTTCCACCTTTAAATGTTTACTATTGTTGGGGAGTCTTTACTTCCAATAAAATATATTTAATGACAAACTGGTTTTGGTGCCATGATCTGATTCTGATTAAACGGTTTGTTCATACGTTGTGTTTTTGCCATGGGAGAACATTTTACAGTTTCAGAGAAGTGAATGAGATTTCTGAAATGTCACACACATACTAGTTATTTTTTCCTTGCAGATTTGAACCTTCAAAATGTTTTTTCAAATATGGAGCAAATGAATGAGAAAAAATGAAAGTAAAAACACATAAAAAACATGGCAAAATACACGTATTTTATGCAGTGTTTTTCCTGCCAAATCTGCTGCAAAAACTAAACATGTTGAAATTGCCAAATGTGTTTTTTCTGGTTTCTACCTGTAAGGTACATTTGTTTTTTTTTAATAATTGACTATACTCTATTAGTAAAAGATCAAAGGGGAGTTGCAATTTTTTGAGCAGTGAGTATAACATTTTGAGCAGTGGAAATAATGGATAATGTTTTTTTCAGTATCCCGAGAAGTAAGCATCTCGTAATTGGTTATTTCACATCTCTTTAGAAAGATGAAGACTTAAATCTTGTTGGACAGTGGTGATTATACTGTATCTAAGAATGTCTAACAACCTTTCTCCATTATGATACCAACGAAAATTCATTATATCTTGTTAGTTATTAACTAGAAAACATCACCTACAAATTTCACGTTTCATAAATCAGCATCTTATAATACTTACTACTTCCCAGACTGACCTCAGGGAGGGTAATGTATAAATAAATGTGATGTGTAACCAGAATGATGATGTTAACTTATTGCAAAAAACAAACAAACACATTTTAAGAAATATAGCCAGCTGATAGTATAGAGGCAATATATGAGGCATGCAAATAACCAATGAACAGTAATAATCATGCATTTTGTATCCTGGTAAACATTACTGATTTGATAAATCAAATCTTATTGTGATGGGACACAGTTTCATCACTCATATCCTAGCTGTAACCATTGTTTTAATGTCTATTTCATAAATCAATAGTGCACGTGAAAATAAGAATCTTTAGAATGTATCTTATCATAGAAATCTGCTGCTTTCTCCTCCTGGACTGATCATTTATTTTCAAAATTCTCAATTCAGGAGTAAAATGTGAATTCAATGAAGACACTTTTTTATTAGAAGATGGCGGCTGCTGCTGATATGATTCTTTTTAGAGAGAAGTAGGAGGAGGAGAGAGTCAGAGCTCCTCCCTGTCCCGTCTACATCTTATTGGTAGTAACCGCCATCTCCTAACTCACTAATGTAGAAAGCTGCCTTTACTGAATACACATTTTACTGTGAATAGGGAATTCTGAATAAGAAGAAAAATAAAGTACAATTCTGGCAGAGAAAGAAGTAGATGTCTCTGATAAAATATATCACAAAGTTGCTTCTTTTTATGTGTACTATTGATTTGTGATATAAAAATGATAATGGCGATTACTCATTAAAGGCTGCATATTACATATTAGTATAACAAATCACAGTTGAAGTGATATCAATAAGAATAGTTTTAAATCCATTTCAGCTATGTAAAGCCTATACAGTCCTAAGAACAATTAAAAAATATATTTAGACATATTAGCTATATAAGATGTTTGGTAACTTTGTAAATACAGTGTTTTTCTTATCTTGCATTGATCTTAAAGGGAAAATGACAGTTGATTCATTTTGCCTAAATCACAGGCAGTATGAGTCAGAGACTGGCTCCGTTATTGGATCACACATGGTTTACTCTGCAATGCTGCAGTGTTTAAAAAAAACTTGACCAGCAGACCAGGGGGCAGGTCCCTGCTATCTTCTCCCCACCCCTTTCCCTCAGATTGACAGGTCTTTCCTTATGTGGGTGCACAGGGAAAGACTTGTCACTGTAAAAGAGCAGGGTGGGGAGAAGCCACCGGGGACCTGCCTCATCCACGAAACATAGACCCTGGCCAGCTTTTAAAAATATGATTTTAATAATAAAACATATCAAGCTGCAAGAACGGAGCCAACCCCTTATCCATGCTGGCTGTGGTTCAGGCAGCATGAATCTACTATCAGGTTCCCTTTAAATTAAAGTTTGTATAATATGCCATAGCTCTGTTACCAGTTATACTAATTTTCATTTGAAACTGTTGATGAACTTATTGTTTTGCACATTGTTAGAGGAGCTGGCCACTGTCAGGTAACATTCCTAAGGTGACATAAACCAAGGTATCTGGCATAGAAAATGCTGAGTTCTGTCTTTCCCCAAGGCATAGCTTAGTACATCCCCCGACTGGTGCCCATGTATGAGGTGTGTAAACACCGGGCTTGGCGTTCGGCCTGTTCAGAGCCTTAAAGATGGCGGCGTTCATGTGATTTAGGCCGGGATCACACATACGCGAGATACGGCCGAGTCTCGCAGGTGAAAACCAAGCTCTGGCGCCGGCACTCCAGAGCGGAGCGTGCAGCTCCATGTACTGCTATGCGGCCGCACGCTCCGCTCTGGAGTGCCGGCGCCAGAGCTGGGTTTTCACCTGCGAGACTCGGCCGTATCTCGCGTATGTGTGATCCCAGCCTTAGTGATGTGACCGCTTTCCCAGTTGTGTTCTCTTCTGCTCAAGCTTTGAAAGCATTTAGCAGAAGCGCAGATACAGAAAATTCTGGTTTTCTATATTACTACACATTAGTTTATGATATTTTACATTTTTCTTAGCAGAAAATGATCAACTTCTTTAACAATGCAGTCAGTCACTTTTTATCTAACTCTACATTGCCTGGTATCCAAAAGCATTTCTCCAGAATATAAGAAGCTAGCTCTGGGCAGATATTTAAGAGGTATTCCTATCTCCAAGGTCCTATCCCAATATATAGTAGGTGTAATAATATACCTCTAATTTGAAATAACCTATGTCTCTTACCTCATGGGCAGGACATTGCAGTAGCTTAGGTATCCATGTTTACAACCACTAACATCTAACTAACAAACTGTTACAATATGATTGGCTGTAACCATGGATACCTAAGCTACTGCAATGCCCTGCACACAGGGCAAACAACATAGTGAATCAGATAACTATACTGCGTTTCTAATTGGAAGTATTTGCTAATATTATTACTACACCTACTACATATTGAGATAGGACCTTGAAGATGGGAATACAGGCATTGTGGCCCCAGCCTACATATGCTTTAAAAGGATTTTCCACTACTGAATTTGTTTAAAAAAAATCAACCACCATGCTGAAGAAAAATATAAGGTAAACTCAATTCACTGATCCCCACAGCTCCTCTTCAAGTGCATTAGCATTTCTCTAAAGCAAATGTTATAACAAATCCTAGAATTCAGTTAGAAATTCTGCAATTTGCATTAGAGATAAGCAGCTGCAAAGCTGGCTGCAGGTACACTACCGTTCAAAAGTTTAGGGTCACTTAGAAATGTCCTTTCCATTTTTTAAAGAAAAGCACAGTTTTTTTCCAATGAAGCTAACATTAAATGATTCAGAAATACACTCTATACATTATTAATGTGGTAAATGACCTGCAAACATTTGGTTTGTAATGCAATATCTTCATAGGGGTTTAGAGGCCCATTTCCAACCCATTTCCAACAACCATCACTCCAGTGTTCTTATGGTACTTCGTATTTGCTAACTGTGTTAGAAGGCTAATGGATGGTTAGAATACCCTTGAAAACCCTTGTAAAAGTATGTTAGCACAGCTGAAAACAGTTTGGCTGATTAGAGAAGCTATAAACCTGACCTTCCTTTGAGCTAGTTGAGAATCTGGAGCATTATATTTATTGGTTCCATTAAACTCTCAAAATGGCCAGAAAAAAAGAACTTTCATGTGAAACTTGACAGTCTATTCTTGTTCTTAGAAATGAAGGCTATTCCATGCGAGAAATTTCCAAGAAACTGAAGATTTCCTCCAACAGTGTGTACTCCTCCCTTCAGAGGAGAGCGCAAACAGGCTCTAACCAGAGTAGAAAGAGAAGTGGAAGGCCCCGCTGCACAACTGAACAACAAGACAAGTACATTAGAGTCTGTAGTTTGAGAAATCGATGCCTCACAGGTCCTCAACTGGCAGCTTCATTAAATAGTACAGGCAAAATGCTAGTGTCAACGTCTACAGTGAAGAGGCGACTCTGGGATGCTGGCCTTCAGGGCAGAGTGGTAAAGAAAAAGCCATATCTGAGACTGGCTAATAAAAGGAAAATATTAATATGGGCAAAAGAACACAGATATTGGACAGAGGAAGATTGGAAAAGAGTGTTATGGACAGACGAATCCAAGTTTGAGGTGTTTGGATCACACAAAAGAACATTTGTGAGACGCAAAACAACTGAAAAGATGCTGGCAGAGTGCCTGACGCCATCTGTCAAGCATGGTGGAGGTAATGTGATGGTCTGGGGTTGCTTTGGTGCTGGTAAAGTGGGAGATTTGTACAAGGTAAAAGGGATATTGAATAAGGAAGGCTATCACTCCATTTTGCATCGCCATGCCAAACCCTGTGGACAGCGCTTGATTGGAGCCAATTTCGACCTACAACAGGACAATGACTCAACGCACACCTCCAAATTATGCAAGAACTATTTAGGGAAGAAACAGGCAGCTGGTATTCTATGTGTAATGGAGTGGCCAGCGCAGTCACCAGATCTCAACCCCATTGAGCTGTGGTGGGAGCAGCTTGACCGTATGGTACGCAAAAAGTGCCCATCAAGCCAAACCAACTTGTGGGAGGGGCTTCTGGAAGCACGGGGTGAAATTTCTCCAGATTACCTCAGCAAATTAACTACTAGAATGCCAAAGGTCTGCAATGCTGTAATGGCTGCAAAGGGAGCATTCTTTGACGAAAGCAAAGTTTGAAGGAGAAAATTATTATTTCAAATAAAAATCTTTTTTTCGAACCTTGTCAATGTCTGGACTAGATTTTATATTCATTTGACAACTCATTTGATTAATAAAAGTGTGAGTTTTCATGGAAAACACAAAATTGTCTGGGCAACCCTAAAATTTTGAACGGTAGTGTACATTAATCAAAGTAAGAATGTAAGACTAGTGAAGCATGCATACATAGCCCAACAAGATGTTGGGGAATGAGTTTTACCTTCATCAGGCTCCTCCCGGAAATCCTCAGAAAAGTTTTGTTTGTCTTGTAACATAACTTCCACCCTCTTCTCTATGGGCGTTAGCTCAATGAGGTTGGCTTTTTGTTCTTTGTTTTCCATTATCTTCTTGTTGTGATCTATTTTTTTCTTTGTCTGTTTTTTAAGGTTATTCCAAGCTCTTTTAATATCGTCAATTGACCTTTTTTTGCCCCCCACAGCACTTAGCTTCTCTTGGATGTCCGCCCACACTTTATCCTTATCTGCTGGGGTTGTTTGGGCTCCGAATAGTTGGGGCCCTAGTTTGGCAATGTTATCCACTAAAGTGTTCAGCTCCTCATCAGTAAGTGTTGGCTTTTCTGGAGTTCCTGGTAAAGATGGGGCAACCTCAGACATACTCCTTGATACAAATATTCTCCAGGCTATAAAACTTTGCTTTAACAGGTCATTTAACTGCTAACAAAATAACAGTATGCACATTTTTTATGCAATGCAATAGTTTTATCCATACTACCTAAAAACCGCTAAAGAGCATGTGTCTTCATTTTTCATTAAATTCAAATTAGGATTAATTTACTTTATGGGATTTTACTATTTTTTTCAATTAGTTGTCAAATATGAGTTTGTTTATTTTTTGGGCAAGCTAATGCAATAGACAAGTGAAGTATTTCTTGCCAAGTGGCTTGTGTTAGAGCTTGAGCTAGAGTAACAATGGCTAGTAGGCATCAATTGCAAGGAAAAAGGAAAGCATTGATTTTCATAGGTTGGGATTTCAGATAAGTGAAACTTGTTAGACGTCCATAATTCTGGGAAAAGCTGAAGTTTACTTGTTTGAATGGACTTGTACATTAAAGGGCTTGCTGTTGCCTGCTGTTTCCCAAATAATACAACTTGCTGCTATACTTTCATTTTGAAAACTTCTCTGATATTCTGATTTTAGATCCTCCACCTACACTTTTGTTTTGTTCTGACACAGGCAGAGAGCTTTCTCCCCCCTCTCTGTGTCAGTGACAGTATGAAGAGGACTGGCTATCTCACTCTTTTCAATAGCTAAGATGGTCCTTTTTTCCATCACAGCAGATCCATGGATAGAGAAGAGTGCTGATTTGAAATGAGCCAGCCTGCTTCTTTCACATCACTGGTAATGTGCTGACACAAGGAGGTCGAGGCAGCAAAGGTGGAAGCAGAGGTACTGAGACCAGTAGAAGGGGAATTAAATCAGAATCTCAGGACAGTCTTTGAATAAAAGTATATTAATATGTTTATTCAATTTTATATAGGCAGCTTCCACAATAACTTTTATTCCTTCTTTTTTTACCCCTCGAAGAAAGTGAAATTTTGTGGATCACAATGTAAGTTGTATCACAGTGAAAACTTCTGAAGAAAATGTTTTACTTTTATATTCATTGATAATGTACAAGGGCACTAAGTTGAAATAATTTGAATTCCGATATGTTCCTAAAGTGAATCTGTCTGTTGGATCAATCCTCCTAAGCTGTCTATATGGGCATGCAAGTCATAGGAAGCTGAATAAAATTATACCTTAATATATGCCATCCAATGTATTATTCCAGAGAAATGCATGTTAAGATCTGTGGACCAATCATACATCTGCCTCCGGAACTTATTTTGAATGAAAGTGGACGCAACCATTGTGAGACATATAATGACTGACAGTCTGCTCTCCTGATCTCACTGCAGAGCTGTATGTGTTTATAATTGACACAGTACAGCAAAGTTGAGCTTAGTCTCATTACAAACACATCTGCAGTTGTAGCTTTCCTCTGCACTGCTGCACAACTGAGCCTCATTACAACTAATACATTTTTAGATTCCATCTCACAGGCATCCTGTGTGAAGGGAAGAGCAGTACAGCTGAGTTGACAGTGCTATGAGAGGAAAGCTGCAAGTAGACATGTGTTTGTAATGATACAAAGCTCAGGTTTGTTGTACTGTATTAGTTATAATCAAACACAGCTCTGCAGTAAGATCATGAGAGCAGACTGTCAGTTATTACATGTCTCACACTGGTATTACGCCCCCTTTTATTTTAAATAAGACTGCATGATTTGCGACGGCTAGACAGCCTGAATACATGTGGGGGTTGCCTCGCTTATCACTATTCGTAACAGCTCATTTACATATTAAGAAAAATATGGATTTGTCTGTAATACGACTTTGGATCACAGATATCAAGGTGTCACTTTATTATTATGACCTGATAGCCCATATAGACAGCTTAAAAGGGCTAATGATTCTGACAGATTCATGTTAAAATCATTCCAGTGCATGGTAATTGGGATGACTACATTTAGAAACGTAAGGGAATGTGTTTAATCCACAGTAGCTCAATGAGAATACAGTTTTCAATAATATTATGGGACATAATTTAAAAAGACAGCTTCAAGCTGGGAGAGTATAGCAACTACTATATAAAACAAATTCCACTATACGAGGTGGATACCTTAAACACATTCATTAGTATAAACACCAATTGAAAACACACATGGCAAAAAGTTAGTTTTACTGTTTGTTTTACCTCCAGATATATCATTTTGTAGATCTTCTTCAATGTCAGGGGTTCCTTCCAGTTCCTCAAGCTGTATCATAGCCTCCACACGTTTCTCCAAAACAGACAGATCCTTTGTAGGCTCAGGCACTACTGTATTCTCCACATTACTTTCTTTTTTGCTTTGCAACAATTTATTCTTGGTTTGTTTTTTGAGAGCGTTCCACCTTTTTTTCAAGTCTGCAATGGACCTGTTTTTGCCACCCTTGGCGTTGACCTTGGCTTGGATGTCTGCCCATATTTTACTCTTCTCTGCTTTGGTGGTTTTTGCAGACAATGCACCACATATATTTGGCCCATTCTTAGACACACAATCCACTAACAAATCCAACTCCTGATTTGTAAATTCTGGCTTCTCCTGCTTCTCATCTCCTCCTGGTAAAGAGGCACCAACCGCAGAAATACTGTTTTTAGGGTAAAGCCTTGGGCCTGCAATTGGGTCTGACTTCGTGCATTAGTTTTTTTTTACTTTGGAGTTACACACCAAACGCAATTAATCTATGCAAGCATCAAACCAGGCACTTACACTAGTTTCATATTTTTGGATGAATAATATTATGCAGTTTAGAAAATCATGTAAGCGAAAGTGACTATTTGATCCATAAGCAAGAAGTGTATAATGATCAGAGATGACTAAAGAATAAAAGATGCTTTTCACAGCATGCTTGCAATCACTGGCAGTGTTGCTTTTCCAACTCACTTGCATTTAATTTTCTTGCAGTCTATTCAATGTACTTACCTGACATAGGATGGATATAATAATATAAATGTGTCACCCAATGTAAGAACATTCCAATTAATGCCCATATTAAAACCCAAGACAGTGCTGGACTATGCTTAAAGTTAAAATAATATTAATCTGTTTGGAACCATGTATAGTAGGCATGTAGGGATATATCCATGGGGATACTCTTTTGTTATTAATTTTTGTTTGTTTTGTGGACTATAAACTACATAGATAATGCAACTGTTGTATACTCACCCCCTTCAAAACAGTACTCAATGACATAGCCATCCAAACCTGCAGCACCAATGTGGTCTGGGGGACGCCACTTCATCGTCACTGTGTTGTCAGTTACTCCATCTAGTGTTAACATGGTTGGAGCACTTGTGACAGCTAGAAGGAAACAAAAAAAGAATAGATTAAGACAGTCTAATATATTTAAAAACATTATGCTGTCGAGCTGTCAGAGACTCATATATCTGCCTAGTAAGCTAGTAAGCAGTAACCCTATTCTCCAGTTTTAGCATAAACCGTAATTTCAATTAATACTTATGACATCAATATACCTAATTTGGACGTGTCTGTGTACAATGAGTCATCCACAGTTGGGCGTAACCATGGATACCTAAGGAGAGGAGCTTCCCTTGGTGGCAATTTAAGGCATAAGCCTTTTTTGAATGTTAGCCTGTGAGGCAACACTGTGAGGCAAGATTGCAAAGATGGATAAAATTGAGCGCGCTGCTGCACGTAGAGAAACTGACATTTCGATGTCAGTTCTGCCAATCTAAAAATTTCAAAGACGAAATGGCACAGGACAAAACATTCCCTTCCTGCTGCAAGAGAGGGTGCATCCAATTACGTCCCATTCGTATGGATGATCAATTAGTCAAGTTGATGAAAGGAGAGCATCGGCACTCCAATAACTTTATGGCTAATATAAGGCAATACAATAGCTCGCTTGCTTTGGCATCAATGGGAGCACAAGTAGCGCCACCTCCTGGGCATGGTCCATGCTGTCTTCGAATTCATGGACAAATTTACCACAGAACTGCCCCATTGCATCCCGCTGTGGGTAGTCCTCCCAAGTTTGCCCAGATTTATATCTTGGACAGTGAAGAAGCATTAAGTACAAGAAGTCAAGCAAATAAAAAGTGCCTCCCAGCACTGCTATCATCTCTTGGAGAGAAAATGAAAGCAATTAACCCACTCACAAGAGCCTTCACTATGATGAGGGAATTTGAAATAGAGGAAGAGAGGATTGATGAATTAGAAAATCGCGATCCACTTGAAATAAGATTGTCAATTATAAATGACTACAACGATGACCAGAGGAGCTACAATACACCAAGGTGCAATGAAGTAGCTATAATTTATCAAAATGCAATGGGTGAACCCCCATTTAATAGGGACATCAGAGTTCACCTCAAAAGTGAAAACCAAACTGGTCAAATCAGCTTTCTTCACAGAAAGTGTGATGCAATGACTAGTGTTGAGCATTCCGATGCTGCAAGTATCGGGTATCGGCCGATACTTGCTGTATCGGAATTCCGATACCGGGATTCCGATACTCTTGTGGTATCGGGTATCGGGTATCGGAACAACATTAATGTTAAAATGTGTAAAATAGAGAATTAAAATAAAAAATATCGCTATACTCACCTGTCCGACGCAGCCGGGACCTCAGCGCAGGAACCGGCAGCGTTGTTTGTTTAAAATTCCCGCTTTTACATGGTTACGCGAAGTCCCGGCTTGTGATTGGTCAGGGCGGCCATGTTGCCGGGCCGCGGACCAATCACAGCAAGCCGTGACGAAAATACGTCACGGCTTGCTGTGATTGGTCCGCGTCCCGGCAACATGGCCGCCATTAACCAATCACAAGCCGTGACGTCACGGGAGGCTGGAAACGCGCTCATTTTAAAAAGGGCGCGTGTCCAGCCTCCCGTGACGTCACGGCTTGTGATTGGTTGCGTCGCGGTCAACCAATCACAAGCCGGGAGGCTGGACACGCGCCCATTTCAAAATGAGCGCGTCCAGCCTCCCGGCTTGTGATTGGTTGATCGCGGCGCAACCAATCACAAGCCGTGACGTCACGGGAGGCTGGACACGCGCCCATTTCAAAATGAGCGCGTCCAGCCTCCCGGCTTGTGATTGGTTGATCGCGGCGCAACCAATCACAAGCCGTGACGTCACGGGAGGCTGGACACGCGCCCATTTTAAAATGAGCGCGTGTCCAGCCTCCCGTGACGTCCCGGCTTGTGATTGGTCAGGGCGGCCATATTGCCGGGACGCGGACCAATCACAGCAAGCCGTGACGTAATTTCGTCACGGCTTGCTGTGATTGGTCCGCGTCCCGGCAACATGGCCGACCTGACCAATCACAAGCCGGGAATTCACGTAACCAAGTAATAGCGCGATTTTTAAACAAACAACGCTGCCGGTTCCCTCGCTGAAGTCCCGGCTGCGTCGGACAGGTGAGTATAGCGATATTTTTTATTTTAATTCTTTCTTTTACACATTTATATGGTTCCCAGGGCCTGAAGGAGAGTTTCCTCTCCTTCAGACCCTGGGAACCATCAGGGATACCGTCCGATACATGAGTCCCATTGACTTGTATTGGTATCGGGTATCGGTATCGGATTGGATTCCGATACTGTGACGGTATCGGCCGATACTTTCCGATACCGATACTTTCAAGTATCGGACGGTATCGCTCAACACTAGCAATGACATATCCACTTCTATTCCCATATGGGGACAGTGGATGGACAATAAATTTGACAACTCCAATTGCCCTAAGTGTGCAACATCAAGTAATTGGTGACATTCATCTACCATCCATACCAGTGGATCAAGATCGACAAGAAAAAAATCACCCTGTTGCAGTACTATGCATACAGGCTTGCCATTCGTGATGAGTTCAATCCCCTTTTAAATGCTGGGAAGTTGACGCAACAATTTATCGTTGACAATTACGTCAAAATTGAATCCGACAGGATCGAATATATAAAACAAAATCAAAAGGCATTACACGTCAACAGTTATGCCGGCGTTATGGATCACATCCATAATGCTGCGTTACACCAAGGGCTAAAAGCTGGGACACCAGTAATTATACCGTCCACTTTCATTGGAAGCCCAAGCGCTATGCAGCAAAATTACCAAGACGCCAGGACAATTGTCCGAAAATTCTGAAAGCCAGATCTTTTTGTTACGATGACCAGGAACCCAAAGTGGAAAGAAATTACCGAAAACGTAGAACCATGGCAAAGGCCAGAATTCAGACGAGATTTGGTTGCACGAGTATTTAAAATCAAACTCCAAGCCGTGCTTAACGAGATTTTGAAAAAAAAACATTTTTGGCCTTGTAGTTGCCTATGTGCATGTAATAGAATTTCAAAAGCGTGGACTACCACACGCTCACATGCTCTTAATCCTCGGAGAGGAAGATAAACCGAGGGACAATGAAATAATTGACGAATTGATCTCTGCTGAAATCCCAAATGAGACAGCAAATCCCAAACTGCATGAGACAGTGATGAAGCACATGGTTCATGGCCCATGTGGCGAAGATCAACCTGGTGCTTTATGCATGACAGATGGTCAATGTGCCAAAAAATTCCCAAAGGAATTTAATACAGAGATAACCCCAATATTGATGGTTATCCACAGTACCATCGACGCAATACTGGGAAAACCAGACGAGGAATGCGAGAAATCGACAATAGATGGGTAGTTCCATACAACCCTTATTTATTACTCAAGTACAATTGCCATATCAATGTTTAGATATGTGCTTCAATAAAAAGTGTTAAATATCTTTTCAAATATGTATAAAAAGGACATGACTGTGCCAATATCAAGTTTGATACATTAAACTAGAATGAACCAGCCATGTACCTAGATTCTCAGCATAGGGCATGTGGAGGGCATGTGGAGAATCAGAAAAAATAAAATGCATGATGCTTCACATACCATTAAAAGGCTTGCTGTTCACCTTGAAAACATGCAGCAAGTGTTTTCGAAGATGGTAATGTGGATATGGTTATTTCAGACTCAAAAGCCTCTACTCTGCAGGCTTATTTTGAGTTAAACAGAGTTGACGCTTCCGCCCATCAGTATTTGTACAGTGAAATCCCTGAACACTATGTCTGGGATAGAAAATCTGTACTAGAAGGATTGGAAAAACTACGGGCTCAATTTGGGAAAACAATTGCCCGAATGTATACAGTCTTTTTAACAGATGGTGAGCTGTATTATCTAAGACTCCTTTTACTTCACGTAATAGGAGCAAAGTATTATGATGACTTAAGGACTGTCAATGGAGTCGTACATGACGCGTATAAAAATGCGTACATTGATCTTCATCTTTTGGAAGAAGATTCCCAATTGGAAGATGGTATAACGGATGCAATCGCTTTCCAAATGCCCTACCAACTTCACAAATTATTTGCTCTAATTTGTGTATATGGGGAACCAGCTAAATCATTGGCATTATGGCAAAAATATAAAACCGAATTTATGGAGGATTACACCAGGCGGTATACTCCAGAAATTGCTGAGCAACTGGCTCTTCGTGATATTAATGAAGTGCTCTTAAGCAATAAAAAGTCCTGTGCTGACTACTGATTGCCAACTCCAGTAAATGTTCCAGATGAAATACTGGACCAACTAAATTGTGCTGTAATAAAGCAGGAGGCTGAGCAATTGAAAGCTATGCTTAATGAATCTCAGAAATCAGCTTTCGATGCAATTATGCAAGCAGTCAATGCTGCATCACAGCCAGACGACACTAGCTCACACTGTTTTTTTCTGGACGGCCCAGGAGGCAGAGGGAAGACATTTTTGTACAACTGCTTGCACAAGACACTACAAGCAGAAAAGAAGTCTATTTGCTCAGTAGCCTCCGCTGGATTGGCGGCTACATTACTACAAAAACGGTAGCACCTACCATTCCAAGTTTGGCCTTGGAATTACAACAAATGAGACCACAGTGTCAAAAATTAAGCCAACCTCACTTCAAGAAAAGGAGCTTAGGGAGTCATCTGTCATTATTTGGGACGAAGTAACAATGACTCCCTGTTTTAATATGAACGCTGTGGATAATTTGTTCCAAGACATATGTGGAAAAAAAAGACCATTTGGTGGAACAGTTTTAATAAACAGTGGTGACTTTCGTCAAACCCTAACAATAGTGGAAGGTGGAAAAAGAGCCCAAATTGTACAGTCCACCATTAACTACTCAAAATCCTGGAATCAGTTTTCACGGTTCCAGTTACAACAGAATATGAGAACGTCTCAGGATGAAGTTGAGTACAACTCATGGTTACTGAAACTTGGCAATGGAGAGTTGTCAAATGTATATGGTCTACCAGAAGACACAATGGAAATCCCGAATACTTTTATTGAAGAGGGTGATTTAATTACAGCTATTTTTGGCAACTCAATTGAGATTACCGATGCAGCGGTAAAAGCAATTGCCAATAAAGCAATTCTTACGCCATTGAATTATGACGTTCACGCCTTGAATGACAAAATTCTTAGTCAAGTTCAAGATGAACACTCAACATATCGCTCCATTGACACAATTGCTGAAGAGGAGGGTGTGATTCTCACAGATTACCCTGTAGAGTTTCTTAACTCTTTGAATCCCACTGGGATGCCTCCTCATGAACTAAAGCTGAAACCAGGAGCTGTAATTATGCTCCTGTGTAATTTTAACAGAAAGCGTGGCCTTTGTAATGGCACAAGGCTTTCTGTGAAAAGCTTAAAAGCAAACGTTATTCATGCCGTTGCTTTAAATGGACAGGCAAAGGGTCAGACAGTTCTTATTCCAAGAATTGACCTGATTTCCAAAGATAAAAACTTGCCAGTCCAGATGCCACAGTGTCAGTTTCCTGTCATGTTGGCTTTTGCAATGACCATCAATAAATCTCAGGGACAGTCCTTGGATATTGTAGGAATTTATTTGCCTCTCCCAGTGTTTCCACATGGGTAGTTATATGTGGCTTTCTCCAGGTGAAGGAAAAGCCAACAAAAAATATTTGAGACACAGAAACAGGGTAAACTTATTCCTAACATTGACAAATGGTTTACTGTCAACTGTGTGTACAAAGAAGTCTTTTATTAAGCTTTTTAACAATTGTAAAAGCCAAAAAATTGTGTACACAAAAGCGGGACTAAAGGTACCTTCACACTGAACAACTTAACAACGATAACGATAGCGATCCATGACGTTGCAGCATCCTGGATAGCGATATTGTTGTGTTTGACACGCAGCAGCGATCAGGATCCTGCTGTGACATCGTTGGTCGGAGCTAGAAGGCCAGCACCTTATTTCGTCGCTGGCTCACCCGCTGACATCGCTGAGTCGGCGTGTGTGACGCCGATTCAGCGATGTCTTCACTGGTAACCAGGGTAAACATCGGGTTACTAAGCACAGGGCCGCGCTTAGTAACCCGATATTTACCCTGGTTACCATTGTAAATGTAAAAAAACCCAAACACTACATACTTACATACCGGTGTCTGTCGCGTCCCCCGGCGTCTGCTTCCCTGCAGTGTGTCAGCGCCGGCCGGCCATAAAGCAGAGCACAGCGGTGACGTCACCGCTCTGCTTTACGGCCGGCGCTTACACAGTGCAGGGAAGCGGACGCCGGGGGACGCGACAGACACCGGAATGTAAGTATGTAGTGTTTTTTTTTTTTTACATTTACACTGGTAACCAGGGTAAACATCGGGTTACTAAGCATGGCCCTGCGCTTAGTAACCCGATGTTTACCCTGGTTACCCGGGGACTTCGGCATCGTTGGTCGCTGGAGAGCTGTCTGTGTGACAGCTCTCCAGCGACCACACAATGACGAAACAGCGACGCTGCAGTGATCGGCATCGCTGTCTATATCGCTGCAGCGTCGCTTAATGTGATGGTACCTTAACTCCTAGCCGTGGTCTACGGACCAAACATTGGGCATGGGAAGGGCCTTGGGGGCAGATCCCAAGTGCGCTCAACCATGTGAACTGGCTTGCACTCTGGAACATTGAGGAATAGCGCTATTGGATAGCTCTACCCGTTCATTTCCTTTAGGAATAGGGCTATGGGATAGCTCTACCAGTTCACTTTCTTCATTGATAGCGCTATCGGATAGCTCTACCCGAACAGTATTAAATAAAGCCAGCTGGGTAAGTAATCCAAAAAAGAGATATGCAACAGCTATAGCGGTTGGATACTAATAAAACTTAGCTTTTAATAAATCAACAATAAAAAATAGACTAATGATAACTTACTAACAAAAGAGGAAAAGGGGGGAAAACAAGGGACCAGTGGTAAATTGTGCCCTAAGCCCAACACAGGATAGGAAGACTAATAAACATAAACACACAATGTTTAAAAATTGACTGCACTGTTAGTCTGAAGGTCATGTGACCAGCCATGGCCAAGAAGGTTACAACAAATCCTAAAAGCGGGGAGGTTTTGCTGTATATACATACACCTCAATAGCCTATTTCTGCAATAATATGGTGTGCCCTATGAAACTAATTAGGGTCACTGAATCACCATGTATACTAAGCAGAAAAGGGATATAGGTTTAGTCACTGTTATTGTGTTTATTACAGAGACAATACACACCACCAACGTTTTTTTAGATACAACAAAATAGTGCCAGTCAATAAATGTTAGCAGCACGTCACTGCAGCTTCAATATGCAAAGAAAAAACAACAGCGCATGATACCCTAAACCACATACATAAAGGAACCCCTGCTTCCTCATTTAAATACTGATGAGCGTTCCAATTGTGGTTAGTGTACAGATTTTTCTCATTTATCCAAAAAGACACATACTAGAGGTGCTCCATGAAAGCACTAATATGTGAAATATGCGCCAAACAAATGCAGCCCACTGTCAGACCCTGCTACTCCCCTGATGATTCCAGTAGGATGAAACGCGTCGTGAGACGCTGTCCATTGTCACGGCTTCACCATTATCTCATCACACTGAGGGTTTCCACTATGGCAGAGCAAACTCTTCAGATGCTGGTGAGATCCACCCACGACAGTGGGCTGCATTTGTTTGGCGCATATTTCACATATTAGTGCTTTGATGGAGCACCTCTAGTATGTGTCTTTTTGGATAAATGAGAAAAATCTGTACACTAACCACAATTGGAGCGCTCATCAGTATTTAAATGAGGAAGCAGGGGTTCCTTTATGTATGTGGTTTAGGGTATCATGCGCTGTTGTGTTTCTTTGCATATTGAAGCTGCAGTGACGTGCTGCTAACATTTATTGACTGGCACTATTTTGTTGTATCTAAAAAACCGTTGGTGGTGTGTATGGTCTCTGTAATAAACACAATAACAGTGACTAAACCTATATCCCTTTTCTGCTTAGTATACATGGTGATTCAGTGACCCTAATTAGTTTCATAGGGCACCATATTATTGCAGAAATAGGCTATTGAGGTGTATGTATATACAGCAAAACCTCCCCGCTTTTAGGATTTGTTGTAACCTTCTTGGCCACAGCTGGTCACATGACCTTCAGACTAAAGGTACCTTCACACTAAACGATATCGCTAGCAATCCGTGACGTTGCAGCGTCCTGGATAGCGATATCATTGTGTTTGACACGCAGCAGCGATCAGGATCCTGCTGTGATATCGCTGGTCGTTGATTAAAGTTCAGAACTTTATTTGGTTGTCAGATCGCCGTGTATCGTTGTGTTTGACAGCAAAAGCAACGATACCAGCGATGTTTTACAATGGTAACCAGGGTAAATATCGGGTTACTAAGCGCAGGGCCGCGCTTAGTAACCCGATGTTTACCCTGGTTACCAGTGTAAAATGTAAAAATACAAACAGTACATACTCACCTTCGCGTCCCCCGCCGTCCACTTCCTGCACTGACTGAGCGCTGGCCGTGAAAAAGCACAGCACAGCGGTGACGTCACCGCTCTGCTGTTAGGGCCGGCACTCAGTCAGTGCAGGAAGCGGACGCCGGGGGACGCGAAGGTGAGTATGTAGTGTTTGTTTTTTTACATTTTACACTGGTAACCAGGGTAAACATCGGGTTACTAAGCACGGCCCTGCGCTTAGCAACCCGATGTTTACCCTGGTTACCCAGGGACCTCGGCATCGTTGGTCGCTGGAGAGCGGTCTGTGTGACAGCTCTCCAGCGACCAAACAGCGACGCTGCAGCGATCGGCATCGTTGTCTGTATCGCTGCAGCGTCGCTTAGTGTGACGGTACCTTAACAGTGCAGTCAATTTTTAAACATTGTGTGTTTATGTTTATTAGTCTTCCTATCCTGTGTTGGGCTTAGGGCACAATTTACCACTGGTCCCTTGCTTTCCCCCTTTTCTTCTTTTGTTAGCAAGTTATCATTAGTCTATTTTTTATTGTTGATTTATTAAAGGCTAAGTTTTATTAGTATCCAACCGCTATACCCGAACAGTATTAACTATAGATCTTTTTCATGCACAAGGTAGGAGTGGCAGGAGAGGTACACCAGGTATTTATGTTTGCTATTAGTCTGCACATACGCCAGTCTGGTGCGTGGGTACATAAACATAAAACCATCATAGAAAGAAAGCAAACATAATTTACACAGTTTGTAAAATATTTTTTTTGTTATATCCTGGTTTAGATTATAATATTTTAATGCCAACCTGTATGGTTTTGCTCACATCGGCTCTCTTAGTAGACTACTTCACAGATTCCAACATGTTCATTGAAAAAAATAGAGCACAATGCTGTGCTATTTTTTCCAGTAAAATAATAGACACCATTAACGAGATCTGATGGACCCTACTGGAGTCCATCATGCAATGAATTCAGCCCTACAGTTATTCTTGTTAAGCTTAGTTATGATAGAACAGAACAGTGGAATTGACCAGGTGTTATCCTGCAGCCTAACCTTGTGTAGCCTTGAAAAAGTGATTCTAATTCACTGGGGTCTTCTCATCAGAGGATATGCCACAAAGGTATAGTGGATGGAGATCTCATTCATGAATTGTGAGTCTGTTTCGAAAATGTGTCCACAATGTATGGTATTGTCATTGGAGAAGGGGGTCAAGATTCCCACATAAATGATTATAAATTCTGATCAACTCTCCGCTAACAGTGTGTGAGGGGGTGCTTGTCAGGACCCTGTTCTTGAAATACATGCGGGTCCTATTGCAATGATATACCATTAGAAGTGAGTGGATCTTTTGCAATTCAAATTTGCTGGCGTTCCCAAATTTTCCCCCAAAAAAATTGTTTGTGAAAAATTAATTCAATCTCAATGGTAGAAAGCTTGTAATTGATTGGAAAATACACATGGGGTAGATGAGAGAAAGAAAGAAGCTCAATGACCCTAAGAGCTTACATTTTACAGGCGAGAGCGAGGACCCTGCTAGCTATAAGAGCTTACAGGCAAGATAGAGAGAGCGCACACTCCTGACCATAAGAGACTACACATTACAGAAAAAAGAAAGAGAGAAAGGACCCTGCTGACCATAAGAGCTTACACTCTACATACAAGAGAGAGAGAGGACTCTGCTGACCGTACGGGCTTACACTATACAGGCAAGAGAGTGAGAGAGGACCCCGTTGAACATAAGGGTTTACACTCTACAGATGAGAAAACACCCCACTGACCATAAGGGGTTACACATTACAGACAAAAAGAAAGAGAGAGAAAGGACCCTGCTGAACATAACAGCTTACACTCTACATACAAGAGAGAGAGAGAGGACCCTGCTGACCATAAGGGCTTAAACTCTACGGACGAGAGACAGAGGACCCCGCTGACTATAAGGGCTTACACTAAACAGACGAGAGAGAGGACCCCGCTGGCCATAAGGGCTTACACTCTGCAGACGAGAGAGAGAGGACCCCACTGACCATGAGGGCTTACACTCTATAGGTAAGAGAGAGAGGACCCCGCTGACCATAAGGGCTTACACTCTACAGACGAGAGAGAGGACCCCACTGACCATAAGGGCTTACACTTTACAGACGAGAGAGAGGACCCTGCTGACCATAAGGGCTTACACTCTGCAGACGAGAGAGAGAGGACCCCGCTGACCATAAGGGCTTACACTCTACAGACAAGAGAGAGAGGACCCCGCTGACCATAAGGGCTTACACTCTATAGGTAAGAGAGAGAGGACCCCGCTGACCATAAGGGCTTACACTCTACAGACGAGAGAGAGGACCCCACTGACCATAAGGGCTTACACTCTACAGACGAGAGAGAGAGGACCCCGCTGACCATAAGGGCTTACACTCTATAGGTAAGAGAGAGGACCCCGCTGACCATAAGGGCTTACACTCTGCAGACGAGAGAGAGGACCTCACTGACCATAAGGGCTTACACTCTACAGACGAGAGAGAGAGGACCCCGCTGACCATAAGAGCTTACACTCTACAGACAAGAGAGAGAGGACACCGCTGACCATAAGGGCTTACACTCTATAGGTAAGAGAGAGAGGACCCCGCTGACCATAAGGGCTTACACTCTACAGATGAGAGAGAGGACCCCACTGACCATAAGGGCTTACACTCTACAGACGAGAGAGAGAGGACCCCGCTGGTCATAAGGGCTTACACTCTACAGACAAGAGAGAGAGGACCCCGCTAAACGTAAGGGCATATACACTACAGAAGAGAGACCATGCTGACCATAATGGCTTACACTATACAGGCAAGAGAGTGAGAGAGGACCCCGCTGACCATAAGGGCTTACACTCTATAGGCAAAAGAAAGAGGACCCCACTGACCATAAAAACATACGCACTACAGGCAAGAGAGATAGATAGGACCTCACTGACAATAAAGCCCCCGTCTCAGTAAGCGAGATCGCTAGCGAGATCGCTGCTGAGTCACAAGTTTTGTGACGCAACAGCGACCTCAGTAGCGATCTCGCTGTGTGTGACACGTAGCAGCGACCAGGCCCCTGCTGTGAGATCGCTGGTCGTGTCGGAATGGCCTGGACCTTTTTTTGATCGTTGAGGTCCTGCTGGGTAGCACACATCGCTGTGTTTGACACCTTACCAACGACCTCGTTGACGACTCAGACACTGAATCGTCATAATAGCTCCCATGTGACATCGTTGTACAGGTCGCTACAGGTCGCTGGTGAGATGTCAAACAGTGAGATCGCAGCTGCGATCGTTGGGATCTCACTGTTTGACATCTCACCAGCGACCACATAGCGACGCAGCAACGATCCCTGACAGGTCGTATCGTTGTCGGGATCGCTTTAGCGTCGCTAAGTGAGACGGGGCCTTAAGGGATCATACACTACAGAAAAGAGAAAGAGAGAGAGAGAAGACTGCTATCACCGGCCATCCTGATAGCAAGTAGAGGCTAAGAAGATTTATCAGAGAAACAATGAGACATTGTATGTTATCATCACAGTACTGCTCTACTATCTTTACACTCCCACTCATAAAAGGAGCGATTCCAAAGGTTAACTCATTAATATCTAACTATGCTGCTATTTTTGTGGGGGGAGGGGAAGAAGAGGGAATCTACAACTTCTAACTTTCATGCAGATCCCCAAAATTGCTATTGGTGCATAACATGTTATGCTATTTCTTTCATACAAACACCCACCCAGTGGGACGAAGGGCTTGGAGGGCATGCTTGGTTTAGAAATTCCTATTGAGTTGACAGCAAAGACACGGACTTCATATGCAACACCTTCAATCATTTTTTTGGGTTCAAAGTTTGTTTCTTTGCATAGTTCAAAATTGAGCCTCATCCACCTGGAGCTTTGTTTCTTCTTTCTTTCAATAAAGTATCCTATGAAATAAATTGTTATTAGTTGTTTTCCACTTAACACACTGAAAATATTCCGAAATAATGTACAATTCACTGTTGCATCCCTCACACTAAAAATGTTTGGTGATAAAGAGCAGATTTTGTCATGTGTTATGTCACATATGATCAAATCTAGATACATGTTAATATGCCTCAATCTAAACTGAGTTACAAATGAGAATTGGGATCATATTTACACACCTAGAATGGGGCATCCTCCATCATATATTGGTGGCTCCCATTTCATAGTACACCAATCCTCTCCAACCTCAGTCACATCGGGTGCTAATGGGGCATCGGGGATGTCTAAAAAAAGACAAACATTGTATTATTCCAAGCACAATATAACTGTGAGATCCATGCCGGTGCCTGTCCACTCTACTCCTGCTTCACCAATCGACCAAAGCAAAGTGATTATTCAACAGTCCTTTTCTATTCCTGGGACTTGTGGCTTCAAGCCAGTTCAGAAGCTTTGGGGTTAAATTCTTTTAGTTTGTGTTTCTTCCTGATGTCAGCACTGGGTGGGGCTACTTACTATTTAAACCCCTGAGAATCGATTCCCACTGCCAGGCAATAAGGTCTGCTTATCTGGCATAACCCTATTCTTTACTTTTGATGTGGTTTCCTGATTTATCCCTTTCTTTAACCTTGGCTTGTATTATCACCACCTACTTTTTTCTGTTTTTGTCTCTGACGTGACCTCTTGGTATTGACCCCACATGAAGACCCTTCTTGCTGCCAGCTTGCTCCATCAGATGGCATCTGACTCTATGGCCCCAGCGCAGCGGTCCCTGCGAATGACCCAATCCCTGTTCAGTGGGTAGAGGGGGAAATCCAGGGCAACCCCTGGAAACTGGTAAACAAAATGGCTTACGCTAAGCCTATTCGTGGAGAGCCATTAACAGTTACCATGCTTCCATGAACAGTGCAACCATGACAATACATATCATATATACTTTCCATTTATTCTCCAAATTTACAAGTGAAAAAATGTATCTACTTTATCTGTTGTATTACAAAAATGTTCATACTTGATCTTAAAGGAATCTTGGTTCCAAAAAGGGGGCCATGTTTTTTGGTGTCTTCTGTAGTTGATTAGTAAAGATAAAATCTAACAGTCTACAGACTGGACATGTAAATAAGAAAATCACTTGCAATTACTTAGCTTACCAACAACTTTAATTTTGATGTGAGCTACAGCTTCTCCGGCCTCATTTTTTACCATAATTCTGTATGTTCCAGTATCATCTTTCTCAGCAGAGTCAATGACTAGGAGCCCATGATCAGGGTATGACTCCGCCCTGATGCGACCACTCAAATCTGTGATCCACTGAAGGGATAAAATAAGGCATGGGAAAGGCTTTACTGCTGTGCATATTGTTGTAAGTCATCGGACAAAAGGTGCACACAAAATATACCTTGTCTCCTCTACTCCATATAATTTTGGGGGCCGGTTCCCCAGTAACTGGCACTTCAAGTCTCAGCTTTGTTCCTGCTACTACCACCACAGTGTTATCAGGGTAATTTAGAGAATCAAAATGGATTTTGGGAGGATCTGCGAAAAAAAAGTACAAGTTAAGAACCACGACTTGTAAAAGTTTAAAAATGTTTACAAACCTTGTAATAATTATTATTTTTCTCACCTATAACATGTACATTTGCCGGAATATTGATTAAATAAAGATCTGGAACGAATGCATAGTCGCCTTCATCTTCCACTAAACAATTTGCTATAATTAATCTGTGATTCCTATGAAGAGATAAAACAAACCTTTCATTGTGGTTACATTTCTCTTTTGGTTATTGATTGCCTCCCTTGTATTAGGGAGAAATTGTTGGATTTTTTTTACTTACATGTTTGGGATTGTAGGGTGGGATTGTTGTGCACCTATTTAAACCTATTTTGGCAGAAGTCTCAATGTAGTTAATGTCTTTGCCATAAGTAATTAAGAAATATATTGTTTAGGGTAAGCACAATATGTGGGATGCTTTGCCTTAGACTCCTACAAATAAGTAGGGGACAATGGTTGACACTTCAAAGTCATGTCAAGCTTGGTTCAGACTATGGCAGATTCATCAATAGGGGCACGGCCATGATGATGAAAACTCTGCGTTTTAAACTGAAGGAAACACCTATTTGCTCAATTAAAACAAAAAAAAATTGCACCCTTTGACTAATTGGAGCCATCAATAAATACAGAATCATGGTCATAACTCTTTTCATGAGGGCAGTGTAGATACAAGGGTTGCAGTTGCATCTATGCCTTGAAGCCCTGTTGGTATTAAAAGTTTTTTTTTGGCCCATAGGAGACCAATACCATTGAAGATGTGTTAAGGCCCCGTCTCACATAGCGAGATCGCTAGCGAGATCGCTGCTGAGTCACAAGTTTTGTGACGCAACAGCGACCTCCATAGCGATCTCGCTATGTGTGACACGTACCAGCGATCAGGCCCCTGCTGCGAGATCGCTGGTCGTGTCGGAATGGCCTGGACCTTTTTTCGGTCGTTGAGGCCCCGCTGACATCGCTGAATCGGTGTGTGTGACACCGATCCAGCGATGTCTTCACTGGTAACCAGGGTAAACATCGGGTTACTAAGCGCAGGGCCGCGCTTAGTAACCCGATGTTTACCCTGGTTACCAGCGTAAATGTAAAAAAAAACAAACAGTACATACTCGCCTTCTGATGTCCGTCAGGTCCCTTGCCGTCTGCTTCCTGCTCTCACTGACTGCCGGCCGTACAGTGAGAAGTGAGAGCACAGCAGTGACGTCACCGCTGCGCTCTGCTCTCACTGTACGGCCGGATCTCAGTCAGAGCAGGAAGCAGACGGCAAGGGACCTGACGGACATCAGAAGGTGAGTATGTACTGTTTGTTTTTTTTTACATTTACGCTGGTAACCAGGGTAAACATCGGGTTACTAAGCGCGGCCCTGCGCTTAGTAACCCGATGTTTACCCTGGTTACCCGGGTGCTGCAGGGGGACTTCGGCATCGTTGAAGACAGTTTCAACGATGCCGAAGTCGTTCCCCTGATCGTTGGTCGCTGGAGAGAGCTGTCTGTGTGACAGCTCCCCAGCGACCACACAACGACTTACCAACGATCACGGCCAGGTCGTATCGCTGGTCGTGATCGTTGGTAAATCGCTTAGTGAGACGGGGCCTTTACACTTGGCGGCTCTGCTGGAGATTTTGCATTGCGACACAAAACATTCATGTTAAGGCTGAGTCACACATAATGATATCGTTAACGATATCGTTGTAACGTCACGCTTTTGGTGACGTAGCAACGATCCCGCTAACGATCTCGTTATGAGTGACAGCGACCAACGATCAGGCCCCTGCTGGGAGATCGCTGGTCGTTGGGGAATGATCAGGACCATTTTTTGGTCGCTGATCACCCGCTGTCATCGCTGGATCGGCGTGTGTGACGCCGATCCAGCGATGTGTTCACTTGTAACCAGGGTAAATATCGGGTTACTAAGCGCAGGGCCGCGCTTAGTAACCCGATATTTACCCTGGTTACCATTGTAAAAGTAAAAAAAAAAGTACATACTCACATTCTGATGTCTGTCACATCCCCCGGCGTCCACAGGGTTAAAACTGCTTTCGGCAAGAGCGCTGCTAATGCACGCGCTGCTGCCGAGAGCTTCCCTGCACTGACTATGTCAGCACCGGCTGTAAAGCAGAGCACAGCGGTGACGTCACCGCGGTTACTGCCGGTGCTGACACATTCAGTGCAGGGAAGTTCTCGGCAGCAGCGCGTGCATTAGCAGCGCTCTTGCCGAAAGCAGTTTTAACCCTGTGGACGCCGGCGGGGGACGTGACAGACATCAGAATGTGAGTATGTAGTGTTTTTTTTTTTTTTACTTTTACAATGGTAACCAGGGTAAATATCGGGTTACTAAGCGCGGCCCTGCACTTAGTAACCCGATGATTACCCTGGTTACCCGGGTGCTGCAGGGGGACTTCGGCATCGTTGAAGGCAGTTTCAATGATGCCGAAGTCGTTCCCCTGATCGTTGGTCACTGGAAAGAGCTGTCTGTGTGACAGCTCCCCAGCGACCACACAACGACTTACCAACGATCACGGCCAGGTCGTATCGCTGGTCGTGATCGTTGGTAAGTCGTTTAGTGTGACTCCAGCTTTATACCACTACATGATGGGAACAGTCTCCCCCCTTCCTATCTTGATGCTAAACAGTGATAAAAGGGCTCCTATATATACTGTATATACAGTCATGACCGAAAGTGTTGGCATTCATGAAATTGTTCCACAAAATGAAGATTTTTCCAGAAAATTATTGCAATTACACATGTTTTGTTAAACATATGTTTATTTCCTTTTGTGTGAGGAAAAACAACTAATTGGACATAATTTCACACAAAACCCCTAAAATGGACGGGACAAAAATATTGGCAGCTTTCCAAAATTGTTTGAAGCATGTGATCAAATTGTATGATTTTCACATAATTAATTTGCATTTTATTGCATGAAATAAGTATTTGCTACAATAGAAAAACAGAACTTAATATTTGGTGCAGAAACCTTTGTTTGCACTTAGATCAGATGCTTCCTGTAGTTCTTGACCAGGTTGCATACATTGCAGCAGAGGTTTTGGCCCACTCCTCCATACAAATCTTTCAGGTGTCGGGGCTTTTGCTAGGCGACACTGAATTTCTGCTCCATCCAAAGATTTCGTAACAGATTCAGGTCTAGAGACTGGCTAGGCCATTCCAAGACCTTGAAATGCTTCTTATGGAGCCACTCCCTAGTTGCCCTGGCTGTGTGTTTTGCGTCATTGCCATGCTGGAAGACCCAGCCATGACCCATCTGCAATGATCTTACTGAGAAAAAGACGTTGTTGGCCAAAATCTCATGATACATGACTGCATCTGGAGCACCCCACCAGGGCAGCAGGGTACCCGGTACCGGGTCCAGTGTTCACAGAGGGATGTCACGGTGGCGACCCGGTCCATGACCCTGGGCGCCCCAGTGAAAAAGGAAAATTGAATAAAGTTTATGTTCGTGACGCCACCTGTGGTATTCGGTCAGTGGGGACCGACGCTGCTTTAAGGGGTCCTCTGGGGTGATGTTATGGCAGCTAGATGGTATAACTTCCCACAGGGCTCCCGGTGTGTAGATGGAAGATAGTGAATGGTGCAGTAAAGAACGAGGACACAGGTTTGCAGTCTCTTTACCTGGTTTACTGAAGACTTCAGGCAGCCACAGTCCAGGGCACCAGATCACAGGACAGGCAGGGTCCAGCCGGCTTGGAAGTGAATTCAGAGTCCCCTTTACCAGGTGGAGTTAAAAGCCTTCCTCATAGCGTGGTGGTGTTGTAGTCCCTTACTGCCTTGGCTTCTGATAAGGTCCTCACAGTTCTCTCTGTCCTCCATAAAGGTGGGACATAAACCCGTATGGCAGGTGACTTGAGCCTTTTTACAAGATCTCTATCATGACCCGGGCTCTATGTGTCACTGTGCCTCCTGGGTGTTAGGGCGGACAGGTGATATGTAATCCAGCTGTCCTGCTGGTTTCTACTGTCAGTCTTAGAGTCCCTCACAACCTCGGTGTTCCGGCTACCGGTAATCTGCGCCAGCCAGGGAGGTAGCTACTTCACTGCTCTGCTCCACTGGTGTTCCTTCTCCTGTGCTTCACTCTCCTTCACACTCACTATAATCTGTTCGGCTTTCAGTATAATCTCTATCCAGGAGCTGCAGCACTTTCTCATGGCTGCACGCCCCCTCATATGTTCTTCCTGCCTCAGACTGCTCCAGTCTGCTGTCTGGCACCATCTGACTAACTTTCCCTCCAAACCACAATATATCTCTTTATGCAGGGGAGTCACCTACAAATAGGATCACAAGCTCCCCCTTGTGGCCTGGAGTGTGAACATGTTGCATGTTTGTGTTACCTGGTGAGAGTTATCCTTCATCGCTTCCAAGCGTGACATCACTCTCCCCGTGAGGAAAGCAATGCCACTGTGCCGACCAGGACCCTGGGGCGTCACACATCCATCCTCCCTTCAATATGTGTCAGTCGTCCAGTCCCTTTTGCAGAAAAGCACCCCCAAAGTATGATGTTCCCGCAACATGCTTCATGGTTGGGACGGTGTTCTTGCAGTTGTACTCCTCCATCTTTTTCCTCCAAACACGGTGAGTGGAGTTGATACCAAAAGGTTTTATTATAGTCTCCTCTGACTACATGACCTTCTCCCATGCCTCCTCTGAATCATCCAGATAGTCACTGGCAAGCTTCAAACGGGTCTGACATGTGCAGGTGTGAGCAGGGTAACCTTACGTGCCCTGCAGGATTCTAATCCATGATGGTGTAGTGTGTTACTAACGGTATTGTTTGAGACTGTGGTCCCAGCTCTCTTCAGGTCATTGACCAGGTCCTCCCATGTAGTTCTTGGATGATTCCTGACCTTTCTAAGAACCATCCTTACCCCATGAGGCGAGATCTTGCATGTAGCCCTAGACCGAGGAATATTGACAGTCATCTTGCGTGTCTTCCATTTTCTAATAATTGCCTTCTCAACAAACTGCTTGCCTATTATCCTGTAGCCCATCCCAGCCTTATGCAGGTGTACAATTTTGTCCCTGGTGTCCTTAGACAGCTCTTTAGTCTTGGTCAGGGTGAAGAGGTTGGTGTGTGTTTGATTGTGTGGACAGGTGACTTTTATACAGGTAACTAGTTCAAACAGGTACAATTAATACAGTTAATGAGTGCAGAGTATGAGGCTTCTTAAAGAAAAACTAACAGGTCTGTGAGACACAGAATCCTTGCTGGTTGGTAGGTGGTCAATTACTTATTTCATGCAATAAAATGCAATTTAATTACATAAAAATCATACAATGTGATTTTATGTTTTTTTATATTTTTTAATTTTAGAACCTGTCTATAACAATTGAAGTGTACCTACAATAAAAATGACAGATCTCTCCATTATTTGTAGGTGGGAAAACAGAAAAACAGAAAAACTCTCCACTTATGAATTCAATGGACATAACTATGAGTCAGCTGTATTTTTGTTATCTTGTAGTAGCCAAGGGCTTTGTGGGCTAACAAGAGAGAGGACTTGTCCTCGTGCTTTGACAGATGACAGACTCTGATGTTAGAACAAGCTATATGCATTATGGAGTAGATCTCTTAGATCTAATGAGACCATGTGATTACTTTGAAAACCTGTGTCAGAATGTTTGTATGTTATAATCATTTTTAGATGTTTCCATGCTTTCCTTGCCCACTATTAAACTGAGCTTTTTATGATGGCCATTTCAAATTTAGATTTATACAGCCATTCTGACCTGGATTTTCAAAGTAAGTATACGAGTCTCACCAGGACCTAAAGATCTAATTTAAGTAAACAGTTTGTATTGTGAAATGTAGTGACAGATTGGCTTTAAACAAATATTATATCATGTATGTTTATGCACTTCGGCGTAGTAATAAAAATAAAATAATATCATGAAAGATAATTATGTGTCAATCATACAAGGAATTGTTCAGTTTTGCTAGAGTGATCTCACCTTCCCTTATGAAATATTTTCACACGGTCACTGCCATGGATCAGCTGTCCATTTCTGTACCATCTTCCAGGCACATGCTCAGAGATTTCACACTTCAGATGGATCTCCTTGCCAAGATTGATAGTCATATCAGTCAGGGGCTGCAGTATCTTGAGTGGTCGCACTTTAATAAGAAGCAGATCCACATTATGAGGTATTAGTTTTCACTGCTGGTTTCTGCTTACAAATAGTGATAACAGAGTTCAGCTCTATCTCTTTATATTATTACCCGTGTATAATCGGTTATATCAATGATAAATTAACACAAAGGCACTGAAAAAGACATCAGAGATACAAGAGGGCTACCGTTTTGTAAAGCAGAAGACAAATGAGACATCTAAGAAAACCCCTTACAGTCCACTTGAAGTTGTGCTGCTGATTGACCTCCGGTGGTCATCACAGAATAGGTGGCGGAATCTCCTCTGTCTGCCTCATCTATAATCAGTGTGTGCTTTTTACCATCCACTTTTAGCCTATATCTTGACCTGGGCTCATTTGTTATCTCCACACCATTTTTAAACCTAGAATAACAGAAATAATATTTTCACTTAAACATGTATAGCACTGTTTTCATAACTAGTGGATTGAGTGCAATACTTAAGGATCCCATACACAGGACACAGGTTAAAGAAATTCTTGTCACGAGGATTTTGCTACCTCATCTAAGAGCAGCATGATGTGGGCAAAGAGACCATGAATCCAATGATGTATCACTTTATTTACTGGGTGCAGCCATTCTGACACAATCAGAGTTTTTAGACTTATCTATGCAGCAGAGCTGAGAAAGCTAGCCCCGCCCACACCAGGCTCTCTGTGTACATAGCTACAGACAGTGAGGTTCTTATCATAGTAGGGGGCGGAGTCAGACTGCTCATGACTAGATAGTCACAGCAATGTTAATCACAATATGATCAAACCTTCAGTCTCAGTAAACGCCACTGCACAGCCAGAAATGTGACACATTGTTGAGTTCAGTATTTTAACCCCTACTTCATGCTGTCCTCAGGTTATATTGCAAAAACCTGCTGACAGAATCCCTTTAAGGTTGGCCAAAGTTTTTTTTTCATGACAGTGTGTCTGGCCCGACCCACTAATTTATATGGAGTCCCCCGTGTAGGGGGGAGGCTGGGTAATGAAGACACGGTGGCAACAGAAGGGTTATTATGATTGATGTGTTAATGTGTTATAGTTATATAAAAGTGAATGTTATGTGTTATCCCTATGGCTGGTGTTGTTTGTTCGGTTCCCTTATAGGCTATGCCTAAGGTCCTCCCTAGGAATGCAGGAGGTCTGTCCACTATGAAGACCACATTAAGTATAGGGATATAGTTTAGACTACACTAGGGATTAGATAGTTAATAGAGTTGGGATTAGCCCACAGTTTGGGAAGGGTTAGACCAGGTTTTATATAAAAGCTTTTTGGGTAACAAGGAGTTCAGTTAGAGTCTAGAATTCAGTCAAGTACAAGCTCGGATAGGAGTCTTGTCAGTGAACTGAGCAGAGAGTAAAGCTGGACAAGACAGCGTTAGTAGGAACAAGAAGAGGCAGATGCAGCAGAGCTGATCGGGTGCAGTCAGTTTAGGTTTCCCCACAGCATGAGGACACATTCTAAGGTTTGTCTGGGCACCGGTACAATCTTGAGCTTGAGGTCCAGAAGTATTAATAATAATTATAATCTCTTTATTTATATAGCGCTAACATATTCCGCAGCGCTTTACAGTTTGCACATATTATCATCACTGTCCCTGATGGGGCTTACAATCTAAATTCCATTATGTCTATGGAGTGTGGGAGGAAACCAGAGAACCCAGAGGAATCCCACACGGGGACAACATACAAACTCCTTGCAGATGTTGTCCTTGGTGGGATTTGAACCCAGGACCCCAGCGCTGCAAGGCTGCAGTGCTGACCACTGAGCCACCGTGCTGACCAGTATTGAGAGCCATACTCCTGTCCCCTCTGTGAGGAAGATGTCAGCCGCGTTGCAGGGAAAGGAAAGGATTATGCCAGGAGGAAAGTCTCTAGGGCCGGCTATGACAGTAGGGCTAGGGACAAGTCGGGCAGAAAGGAAACAAAGACTGACAGGCCAGGAAACATTACTAAAATGGGAAAATGTCTTATTCTGTATGCAGCAGCCGTGTGTAACCGAAATGCACAGTAAAGCTGTAGCTGTTTACCCGGAACCAAGGTCTCCTGTCTTGTCTAAAGCTACAGACGGACTCTATCTCATGGACAGGGAGGTAGAAGGTACTCCTGAAGGAACAGTGACTAAAGACCCAACTCCACCGCACCACACACTCATGACTGACTACTGTTTAGAAGAGGGGTTTCCGGGCAACCAGAACTCAGTTCTGGCCCACAGCAAACTGGCACTGTGCCCCACTTCAAGTGGCGCTGTGAGCTGTGATCCCATGTTGTTATATCTGTGTACTCTCTCTTGCTTCCTCCCCTGCCCAGCAGATATGGTATATTCAGACCATATACCTGAATGGTAAGACGCACCCATTACACAGTACCCAGCAGGGGCACATTTATAAGGTTATCTCAGCACAGGAAAAAAATGTTTAACACCTTTAATTTTGGGACTAATTATTATTCACAGATCTGCTTATTAAAATGTACTTTGTTTGCAGGACAACCATACCATATCACATATATTTTACATACTCTTTTAGAAACACAATGTTATTACTTTCCAATTCTCTTCTGAAAAAATTAGGAGGATCTTCAATGGGTATTTGCAAGGCACTGCAGAAAGTACTACATTATGTAACACTACTTACTGTAATTTCCCACATTTAGCACAAACTGTTTTTTTTTTTACATAGAACCACTGATATGACTATAAATGCCCCCCCCAAAATAACTTAAAAATAATTCTAAATGCCATTGTACATGTTTAATGTGGTTGACATAAACATTACCATTTTACATTTGCATCTTCGTCAGATACTTCACATTCCATTTCCACTCTCTCTTCACAGTATGTGCTAATATTTTCCAGTTCTTTTGTAACCAGCACTGGCGGCTCTGCCAAAGAAACAAGATTTTACTTTAAAATCAGACAATACTTGTCCATCATTAACAGCTTTAAACATATCTTAAGGCCTTGTTCACATGTGCAGTATTTGGTGAGTATTTTCTTTCCTAGTTGTAAGCCAAACCAGGAATGGAACAGTCAAAGCAAAAGTATAATAGAAACACGCCACCACTTCTGTATTTATCACCCACTCCTGGTTTTGGCTTACACATCCTGAGGTAAAATACTGACCAAATACTGATTGTGTGACCGTGGCTTTACAAGCATGAGTGCCTCTGCTATGAGATTTAGCTAGGTGAACAGAGAGTACTTAACCTGTTCTTAAAGTGTAAGTCTTTACATAACATTAGGGACATACACAGAGAATGGTAAAAGAAAAGTTTGTGATTAGTTTTATGTAAATATTAATTTAGTGTCGTTGCCTTGCAGTTATTTCCTTCACAGAAATCTAGGGTACAACCTTTTCTTCTAGTCAGCACCGATATATTCGGACTGCAGCGGTCTGTTCTACAGTTACATGAGATAATGCTTTCCTGACACTGCACATGAAAGTGCTCACTCTGGAGGTGGTCCGTTGCAAGCCCTCTCCAAAAGGTGGACGAGATATACCCCAATTCTTCAAGTCAGAAGACCCTGTGAGGGCTGAGGATCAGGGATCTACTTTTACTGGAGCTTAGGCCCTACAGTTTAGCCAGAATACAAGGCAGAAATATAGATAAATGAGCCTAATTGAGTAAAAGAAGAAATGCATGTGGAAGTGCAACATAGTCATTAAAGAAGGACTCCTTCTCCTCCCATCACAGTTTTTATCATCTTAATATATTGCAATCATATTATCTGGCACTTTGTACGTTTACAATTGCTCATTTTGCTCTAAAATCTTTGTGTTCTGTTTCATAGGAGTTCAATATATATTTATAAGTGTGGTCCAGGTCTTTTTTCTACAGTTTTGGTCTAGCTATAAGGCCAAGTACAGTATCTGCTCCATGGCCCATTTAAAAACCTATTAAGAATAGACACTACACTTGATTTTAGCCAAAAGGCCAAAAACAATGGTAATCAGTTAGTGAAGTCAGTTATCTCTGGATTCTTCCATGGAGAGCAAAGCAAGGCAGCAATACATTATGGACTTTTCATACAAATTATTTTACACTTCTGTACCTAATATTTTGTAAAACATGAACACCTAACAGGAAATCTTATACTATAACTGCTTACTTCCCATCTGTCTTATCTAATTGTTTGATTTAATTAATGCTAAGTATTATTCATGGACCCAGTTGAGCTACGAAAAAATGCAAGACTGTAAGAGGATCTTGTCTAATGTAAATAATTGGTGGAGAAGAATTAGAACTGCTCCCCTAATACGGTTGTGTGAGATACAACACCTAAACAGCTTGGAATCTAGATGCTGCAGTGTCCTGGCGATTTGTCAGAAATAGATGTCGGGAAAGTTGTTCTGTTCTCTCCAGAGTCACAACAAACCGGAAGTAAGGATAAAATGTAGGTTTATTTGTCTGCGCGTTTCAGAGTCCACCGACTCCTTCCTCAGGACAACCATACATAACCTGTCTACGCATTTCAGACTACACCGACTGTATGGTTGTCCTGAGGAAGGAGTCGGTGGACTCTGCAAGCTTGCAGACAAATAAACCTACATTTTATCCTTAACGTACCGTCACGACGCTGCAGCGATACAGACAATGATGCCGATCGCTGCAGCGTCGCTGTTTGATCGCTGGAGAGCTGTCACACAGACCGCTCTCCAGCGACCAACGATGCCGAGGTCCCCGGGTAACCAGGGTAAACATCGGGTTGCTAAGCGCAGGGCCGCGCTTAGTAACCCGATGTTTACCCTGGTTACCAGTGTAAAATGTAAAAAAAACAAACAGTACATACTCACCTTCGCGTCCCCCGGCGTCCGCTTCCTGCACTGACTGAGCTCCGGCCCTAACAGCAGAACGGTGACGTCACTGCTGTGCTGTACTTTCACTTTACGGCGCTCAGTCAGTGTGGGAAGCGGACGCCGGGGGACGTGAAGGTGAGTATGTACTGTTTGTTTTTTTTACATTTTACACTGGTAACCAGGGTAAACATCGGGTTACTAAGCGCGGCCCTGTGCTTAGTAACCCGATGTTTACCCTAGTTACCAGTGTAAAAAATCGCTGGTATCGTTGCTTTTGGTGTCAAACACGACAATACACGCCGGTCTGACGACCAAATAAAGTTCTGAACTTTGTTCAACGACCAGCGATATCACAGCAGGATCCTGATCGCTGCTGCGTGTCAAACTAAACGATATCGCTAGCCAGGATGCTGCAGCGTCACGGATCGCTAGCGATATCGTTTAGTGTGACGGTACCTTTACTTCTGGGTTTGTTGTGACTCCAGAGAGACCTAAACAACTTCCTTTCCCAGCATCTATTTCTTATGGATTCCATTTTGAGGTTTGCATCAGCTACAAGAGTACTTTTGTCATTAAAAGTGACAAAAATAGGTTCTCACTCTATACTACCAATAAGATTCTAATTTCATTTTTGAAATTACAGTGATTGAATATAAAAACCTAGCCACTGACTATTTATGACTTTTGATGAGAACCAGCATTAAGATATTAGATCAGAACGTACCTCTGACAAACAGCTCAGTAGAGCACTTCTCATCTCCGGCACACACTTGGTAAGCCGCATCATCAGCTAATGTGCAGTTGTTGATAAATAATATCCTTTGATTTCCCTTATGCTCAAATATGTATCTGAAAGAAACATTTTGTGATAATTTATATGGAATTAAATATAAATACAATTATACAAGATATCGGAGTTTATATGACAACTTGGAATTAAAAGCGCATTTGTTTGTTTTGTAGCAGGGTCCTAAACAATAAATGCTACAATCATAATCATGAATTAATCCATTTTATCTGCCATTATGTGCAATGGATTAAATTAAATGTTTCTTCTATCGCTTGAAGCTTCTCTTGCTCTATCAGAATCATTGTGTACATCCAACATTACCATAAAATATAATGAGTTTCTTTCTTTATGAAATGAAAATCTCTACTTACTTGGCACTTGGACGGATTTCCTGACCATTTTTATACCACTTGAGTTCAACTGTTGGATCAGCGAGTTCAACAACAAACCTCACTCGTCCTCCTTTGTCAATCTGATAAGCA
This sequence comes from Ranitomeya variabilis, assembly GCF_051348905.1. Taxonomy (NCBI): domain Eukaryota; kingdom Metazoa; phylum Chordata; class Amphibia; order Anura; family Dendrobatidae; genus Ranitomeya; species Ranitomeya variabilis. Next base: position 491,934,197 of record NC_135236.1, on the reverse strand, counting down.
GGGTCTAATATCTTGGAAAACGCTTAAGGCACAGAATAAATCAATAGAAAACAAAATAAAATATTTTGTCAGTACAAAACTACTCTATTATATACTGAAATAAAACAGAAAACATGGATTTTGTGAAATAAAATTAATGGACATGAAATTGATGTATCAAGACTTTAGCACATTTAAAGAATTTAAAATAGAAAAATGTGAGACAGATAGACAGCGTGAACGATAGATAAATAGATAGATAGTTAGATAGAGAGATATGGGATAGATAGATATGGGATAGATACTGTAGATATGGGATAGCTAGCTAGATAGATAAGAGTCCAAAAAGTCAGAGGCAGCACACCATTGCAAGCTTGAGAAAGGCTCTCCATGAGCTGAAACGTCGCCATGATGGGCTATTAAACTTGAACACTTTTTGAACTCATTTGCAATGGTGTGCTGCCTCTGACTTTTTGGACTCTTATTATAAGGTTTGGTACATGACTGAGGGGCTTTGCACCCGGAATTTGTTTTTTTTTGTGCTGCTCTCACTTTTTGCTATAGCTAGATAGATAGATAGATATGGGATAGATAGATAGATAGATAGATAGATAGATAGATAGATAGATAGATAGAGATAGATATGGGGTAGATGAACTGAAAGGTTCATATAGAACTCCAAGCCCTTTGACTCTTTACTACACAACCACTGAAGAATACATACAGTTGTTATTGACTGCTCCTGCCAGAGATTCAGCTTGTCCCTGTCAACAGATCAACAGTTTCTCTTCTTGTAGACAGGGCGGGACTACTGATGTCATGCTGATTGACAGCCGGCTTCCACTGCCTAATTTGGGCAAGTTGACTGTCAATCAGCATGACACTAGTAGTACAACAGGCAGGTAGTTTCCTCTGTTAGCAACTACATATCTTTTTTTTAAAGTCCCGGATATCCCATTTAAGTGAGGACCTGTCCGTCCCAAATAACCCCAGATACACAATATGCATAAAATTGAAAGAAAGCATAGAATTGTTGTGAACTAAAAACTGAAAATGCCATATTAATGTATAAAGTTAGTTTGTCAGTAAGGCTCCGTGCGAGTATGAGAGCCCTTCTGTGGTGCTTGCTTCTCTTTCGTTACACAGGTAAATAAATGTGACTTTGCAAATTAAATTTAACCTCTCAGCAGGTTTTTGCTATGTAATGGGGGATCACTATGATGTAGGGGCAGAAAGCCTGTTTACAGCGATGTCACTTACTGGACTGCTTGGTGTAGTTTTGATAAAATCTGTTGTAGATGTAGCAGTGGTAAGAATGTTGAGCCCTGTGTAACCCGTCCCACATTACTGATTGGCAGCTTCCTATGTACACTGTGCATGGTCAGTAAACTGCCAATCAGTGGTGAGGGTGTGGTTACACAGATTAGCTGGACTAGCCTGCACAGGACACCTAGTCCTGCAGTGATAATTTCCAGCTGATAAAACAACGATTGTATTGAAACTACAGCAAGCTGCTGAGGAAGTGACACATCCCTGAAATCAGGCTCTCTGCCCCTACATGATCTTGTTTTCACATTATTAGCAAAAACCTGCTGACACATTCCCTTTAAGCCAAGTGTAGCTTAGCAAGTGGTGATAGAAAAAACCCAGGCGCAATCATAGTTAATTATTGTATGCTACTTTGTTTATCAGGCTCCTAAACATTTTACACAATCCTTATCACATTATTAGTAATTCCTGTAGAAACTATTCAGGTTACCTGCACTCTTCTTCTCTTCCCGTCGCATGCGTTTCAGTCTCTTTAGCATGCCCCTTAGATCAACGATTCCATACTGGAAAGCAATCTTCTCATACTCATTGGGACTTGCGTTTTTCAGGATCTCCCACACATCTATCTCTGGACCTTCTTCAATTTTAACTTCTCTAACATCACGAATAAAAAGTGCATGCAACATGTTGAGAGATATGTCAAAATTGGGGGAAAAAGATGTTTATTGGCAATTAACAGTATAAAAAATGCAGCAGCTGGTATTTGGAGGCATCACAGATGTGTCCTGTCCTGTTCATTAAAACTGCATTTACACAGAAAAATAATTGTGAATGGGCATTCTTAAAGGTTTACCGTTGTATTGGTTGGTCTGTTTAAATGGACCCTTAGTAACCAATATCTTTTTACATCATGTTAATAAAGAAACCCTTAACGAAAAATATCCACATTTTTTGTTTCTTAAGTTTGGTATATTAAGTAAAATAGTATAGACAATAAAGAAGTTTAAAATAAATTGTTACCCAATATGAACAAACAACAATCATTTAATGGATGTGGAAAAAATTCATAAACTAAAACTCCATCTATAATTTATTGTCTGCTTGGTGTCATTTTAATTGCAGATCTAAAGAAATAGCATACATTTAAAAAGAGTAGTATGTAAATAGATATACTGAATTCATTTGTTAATATGATAAAGCTTTCGTACAGTGCAACATATTAGAGAGCCTCTGATTATCAATCGTAAGTTAAAGTCTAGGTTTACAATAATCACATTGGTCCCAATTCATCATTTGAGGGATTTTTTAAAGTCACTTTCCTTTTTTGTGTTGCGGTATTAGTTGTTCTTTTTGGCGCCAAATTCATCAAAATGATGCACGCCATTCATGAAACTGGCACAAAATAAAAAAAAAAGTGCTTTCTTCCCGTCTTGAGATGTTTTTGTGACTTTTTCACATTGGCGCTAAAAGTCAGAAAAAAATTAGCAAAAAAATTTGACATACTCAAAAATACACAAAAGTTGAGAAAAATTGTGCAATTTTTTTTTAAAAAGTCACAATTGAGGAATCAAGCTAAACGATCGGTAGACTCCATCCACAAAGCAGAAAACAAAAAAAAACCACAGGCAAGCACATATAAAATGGGCTTAAAAAAGACGCAATTGAGTGCAAGTAAAAAAAGGCACAAAACACAGAAACCTAGACAAAAACAGGCCCAAAGGCAATGATGAATCAGGGCCATTGTATTTTAATGTCAGTATCACATGGCCCTTATAGTATTGAATGGTACTGCACTATAGAGGTATGTTCCACTAGTAGTTATGCCTCAGAGCAATAGCGTAACTTGAAGCTCATGGGCCCCAATGCAAAAGCTCCCACAGGGCCCCCGATTCTTGCAAATCTTTAATAGCATTGGTCTTTTTTGTAGGCCAATGGGAAGTTTTGGGCCCCCCTAGGCTTCAATGCCAGGGTGCGATTGCAACCCCAACATCTATTGTAATTACGCCCTTGGCTCAAAGGTAGAATAGCTCCATCACACAGTGACTAATGGAATATGGATCTCTATGTGTTGCCATGTGTTACTTTCATGAACCATGAGATTATAGAGATTTTGTAAATGTGATCCATACAGAGGAACAGTGGAGTCTCATAGACTTTGACTGTTGCTTTACAGTTCTGTACAATTTGGAGGTTGCACGGAGGCGCGATACAACAGTGCTTGACCCTTTACCTTTGCGGCTACATCAGTTAAGGTAAGTACAGTATTACTGCTGCTGTCCATAACTTAAATTGAATTTATATGCACATGTGCATTTATAGGCACACACATTTATAGGCACACACATTTATAGGCACACGCGTGTGTATTAATACGCAGAAATGATTAAAGAGGGTTCATTAAGTTACACATGCAATTTCATGCATTTTAGATGCATTTCGGGAACCTTATAGTGTCACCTTATTAACTTTAGTTACATTCTAGAAAGGGAATTAGGAAAGGACTGTCATGGGTGGTAGGTAAGAGCTGCCGCTGGGAACTGCATGACTTGGTTCCTCACCTACGTTTCAGGAGACCACTAAAGTCAAGTTCTCCTGCATCTTCTTGTCCTTCACCACTGTTATTAATATAAAGATATCAACATTGGAACAAGCACAACACCCAACAATAACATATGACCACACAGAGATGTCAGCATCAAAGTTGTGTCCCATCTCTGTTGCTTGTGAAAGGCAAGCACAATATGGCTTATTCATCGAAATAGTGCAAGCAGAAGACATGTTTTAATCCATAGCAAACAGACAGATATTAGCTTTCTAGATAAGATATAGATAAAACTAATATCCTAACTCTGTTGCAAAACATGTTTTCTCTTTGCTCTACATAAATAAGCTCTTCTATATTGTGGCTATTCCAGATACTATCACAAGACAATGTTTACATAGATTTTGCATGTAGAAATGTTTCTTCCCCATTTGTGGTGCAAATATTGGGGGAGGTCACCTAAAACAATGAAAAAAACAGCAACAGTTTGAGCTGAACCTGAGTTTTTCATTGTCAGTGCAACATGCTATTAAAAAAGACTGGGAAGAACATACTGTAAAGTTTTCATTTGACACCAGATAGGAACATATGGGGAAAAGCAGGCAAAGTACGAAAATACATTTTTCTTGCATTTGTACTCCATCTTTACATGTGTTTAAAGCAACTCTAAGTTTTATTGAGTTTATTCACAGCAGGGTAGAGTCCATTAAAATTGGGTCTGCAGTGTGGGCTCCATAGTATAGAAAGCTCGTAGATGGGTGGAAGTTTTTTTTTTTTCTGGTGGTTTGTTTCTGATGACTTTCACAATTTATTCTTAGAGTTATTTTTATATTTCAATAATTATTTTCTATGCTTTTTAGGCATTATTTGATAATGATTGGATTTTTCTTTCAGGTAAATAAGATCTATTTATATTTCTTGTGTCCAGAAACTGAATGTATTTGGGAAACTAGAGTTTACTTTTCCCAATCTGCTCAACCCCTTCTTTTCGGATGTAGCATTTTAAATTTTAAGGACATAACAGACCAGTACAATAATTTACCTTCTTTTGAAAGCAGATCGGATGTCCAAAGCCTGAGATGAATCAGAGGAAGCTAAGTGGAAAAAAAATAGCTTATGTATCTCTGAAATGCTAAATATCATATAATCATTAGTGAGCATGGCTGTTGAGTGGAGCCGATCAATTCTTATGAAACCCAAGAACTCATGCTGACTTTTAGATTGTTACTACATACCCCAAATTATTTCCTAGACTGATTTTTCCTCTTTCTATTCGTAGGACTTTGCAGAGGATTTTGAGCTATTATGACTAGTGATGAGCGAACGTGTTCGAATAAGGTGTTATCCGAGCTTGCTCGTGTGCTAATAGAGTATCTGCAGCGTACTCGAATACTATGCTCGAGTCGCCACCGCTGCATATCTCGAGGCTGTTAGGTAATACCTGCATGTGTTGTAGCTGTCGAACTGCCGCGAGACATGCAGCCACGGGGACTCAAACATATTATTGAAGCACGCAGAAGATACTCCATTAACGCACAAGCATGCTCGGATAACACCTTATCATCACTAATTACTACCAAAAAGTTCTCATGGCAAAGGATAATAGGCAGTCAGCAAACCAGGTTTCAATATATCCCAAAAGATTGTCCTTTATTCATTTATTTGATAGGTGAATATTGTCTTGTCCCAAGCAATCCCTTTAAGATTATATACAATGTAACAGTACAAAAAGAACATGACTTGTAAATTACTTGACTAACACTTAGATAAAACAATTATTTATGTACTTTTTTGTTTTATATATTTTTGCATACATGTATATGTATGACATCTGACAGATGGCTACAATATTTTGTGAACCTAGCCATAACCGTGTTAGTACTTACCAATAACTTCAAGATCAAATGAGCAGCTGTCAAATTTATCTTTATAAGTCACTTCACATCTGTAGTTCCCAGCATAGTTCTCTTTTGCTTTTATTATTTGCATTTCAAATGTGTATGTCTGAAAAGAACATGTTCATTGTTCCATGATGAGTTTATGGTAAGACATATGTCAATGCAAATAACTTTTCTATACATTCACTATATATTTTTTTTTAAATACGTGGATATAGACTAATGGGTGTATCCAGGAACAACTATAATTCCTTTGTAGTGACCTGTGATATCTTAGGATGCGTTTACATGAATGAAAATTAATGATTTCCATATTTTCTTGTCTGCTTTACCTTGTGCAACTGAGCATTGTTCTGGGATCCTTATTTTTCTTTACAGTCAATTTCTTGTTATATAGTGAAATGTGTTATATATTGTTGAACCTGTGTTTAGTTATTTTTTTATATACAGTATTTGGGGCGGAAATGTTCTCCTTTTTTCAATATATCATAATAAGCGCAGAATGAGTCAATTAAGTTGTTAAACTAGAGATTGTTACAGCCATAAAAAGTCACTATGTAATTTGCACCCCCCACTTATTCCTCACTCAACAATTAACTGATGCTTTACTGGAGCGGCCAGACTCACAGATTAAGAAGCATAGGTCTAGCCCATTGGGAATCTTGGCAAAGGATGGGGTGACACATGAGATAGCTGGGAAACAAGTGGTCCAATGGAGTAGAGATAGGGGAAAAATTTAGGAAATAGAGGAGCTGGGAAAGTAGTACTCCATAAAAACATGGTAACCATAAAATGCGATCTGGCACAGGTAGGGCAACCCTACATTAGTTCTTACATTCTCTCTCTCAGCTGGCCAATGCTGTATGTACACATGGCTTCCCTCTCTTTATGTGTAGTCTTCATCATATGATTGCCTAATGCAACAATAGCAGAAGCATTGGTTAATGTTCTGCCCAATAAAACATACGTGGAGAAGATAGTAGTCCCGTCTACGTGAGATGTGCCCAAAAGAGACTGCAGAATTATTTACAAACTTGTCCACTTAGTCTACGTTCACATTTGCGGTCTGCGCCGCAGCGTCGGGCGCCGCAGCGTCGCCGCATGTGTCATGCGCCCCTATATTTAACATGGGGGTGCATGGACATGCGTCGCACTTGCGTTTTGCGCCGCATGCGTCCCTGCGGCGCCCGCGTCCGGGCGCAGAGGATGCAGCAAGTTGCTGCATCCAAAATCAATCAAAAAAAGGACGCATGCGGCGCAAAACGCAGCGTTGTGCATGCGTTTTTGTTTGCGTTGTGCGTTGCGGTGCCGACGCTGCGGCGCACAACGCAAATGTGAACGTAGCCTTAAAAGGTTATTCTTGATTATCTTGACTATCTTCAGGATAAAAGTCAAGAATAACCTTGCTTCCTGCTTGTTATTGGGTGGGGCGCTCCTGAAGATTGGTAATTCAGACCATCAGCATGATTCAGCGTTGGGGTACTGAAGCTAGCTAGATCAAGCTGTTCAGCCAGATTCGCAGCAGTGCTTGCAAGCGCATGCGCCATACTTAGGAATCTGGCACCCTCTGATAGACTATAACTGTGGCAGGTAACCAGATGACAGAGAGAATTTTTCATAATAAGGCCACTTTCACACGTTCAGTATTTGGTCAGTAATTTATATTAGTATTTGTAAGCCAAAGCCAGGACTGGGTGAAAAATGCAGAAGTGGGGCACGTGTTTCTATTAGGCCGGGATCACACATGCGAGAAATACGGCCGAGTCTCGCATGTTAATACCCGGCATTGCCGCCGTCACTCAGGAGCGGAGCGTGCGGCTGCATGTATTGCTATGTGGCCGCACGCTCCGCTCCTGAGTGACGGCGACAATGCCGGGTATTAACATGCGAGACTCGGCCGTATTTCTCTCATGTGTGATCCCGGCCTTATACTTTTCCTCTGACTGTTCCACTCCTAATTTTAGTGTAGAAATACTGAGTGGAAATACTGATCAAATACTGAACATCTGAAGTGGCCTAATAGTTAAATTGCAAAGTTCCTTTTTTTTAGTAGCACTTTGTAATTTTACCTATTGGTGATCATGAGGTAACGTCTATAAGATCAAGATAAAAAATATCCTAACATATGCTAATTTTCCTAATACCAACAACAGAATACAAGATTAAATAGGATTGACTAGTGAATAACTGCAAATTCGTCTTTTGAAATCTGAAAAAAAATTATTTGCAGTAAATATAATTAAAGATTTCATATACAAGTTTATTGTCAGACATAACAAGCAAAAATTGTAGTCTCTTATTGCTGGAAATATGGAGCAATAACAACGAGTCATACCTTGTTAATTCGATCAAAGGTGTCTTTCAGTTGAAGATGCTTTCCAGCTTTACTTGCCAAGTCCATCCATTTGCCTTTCAGCCATTTTACAACTGGTTTACGAAGCAGATCTTTAGCCTCTACTTTTGCAACAAACTTTATATCGCCACCTTTATTAAAATGTACAACATGCATCTGTTTATGTTGTGCACTGTATACGGTATGTAATTCTTTTATTCTTTGCTACATTGTTATTAGGCACTTACATTCTGTGTCCGTTATTTTAATCTTGAACTAACATACCGTATTTCTCCGAAAATAAGACAGGCTCTTATATTGTTTTTTGCTCAAAAAATGGATTATTTTCAGGGGATATCTTATTTTTTACTTGAACAAAATTGATTTATTCTTGAACAAAAAACGAACATTTATTCAAATATAATCATGTCATCACACACACACAGCACATACACATGTATATACAGATATTGCACATAACACACACATGTATACACACACACAGGCTTGGACTGGCGCACAAGAGAACAAGAGAATCCTCCGGTGGGCCCCTAAGCAAGAGTGAGCCACCACCCTCTTATATGAGCAGTACTTGGCACAATATACTTGAATCACTATGTACAGATAAAGACAACATCTTATTCATATAACAATCTAGCCCGTTCAATGTTATATAAATTTGTGATTGAGGATAATGTCACATTTGCATGCATCTGAAAAGTGGGGCCCAGGAGTTGATTACTGGTGGACCCTTGGCACCCCAGTTCTACATTGCATGCACATGTATACACATACACTACACATCTCATTTATACACACACACTGCATATACACATGTATACACACACATGTAAATAGACATACACTGCACATGTGCATACCAGCCTGTCTCCTTTTCAGTTCCTCTAGACTCCTACAGTTAAAGGACCTTTGTGACATCATGGTCATGTGACCAGTCCCCCCCTTCCCCCTCAAACGCCGATCCTGACCGTAACTAGGGCTTATTTTTGGAGCATATTCAAAAAGTCCTGCAAAATCATGCAAGGGCTTAATTTCAGGGTCCCTCTGATTTTAGGGAAAACACGATACTTATGAACCCATTTTCATGTCCGCGCTATGTTCACGTAAAGGTTAAAGTTTACATCTAAAGTCATAAATGGTTTATATTTCATATAATGCTTATATAAACAGTTTTGTACTGTTCCATCTGTTTTGAAAATGGCCGGTGAAGTAATGGCTAGTGCAGGCTCGACACAGGCAACTGCAACAAAAATTGTCAAACAGCCACATACAGGTACGTGAGAAAGGGAAGAGAAAATGTATTTATATATTTCTCAGTTGAATACAAAATGAATTAAGATTAAGATAGGAGCTTCATGGAGAATACAACCTGAATTCTAAAATACTTGGGATGCCATGTAAAATATCAACCAAAGAAGAATACAATGATTTGGAAATCTCTTAGAACATAGAACACAGGTCAGAAGGTGAAGGTCAGACATTTTTCAATTTCATTTGAAAAAAGTAACTCATTTAGAAATTCATGTACCAACACGAAGGAGGAAGTATTTGGGAAGTGTAAAAGAAATGATACATGGTTTTCTATATATTTTAAAAATATAAATCTGAAAATTGTGATGTACAGCAGTATAAGGTTTTTCTGCTTTCTCATCAAGGGCCCATAAGGAATACATTTAAAAATAAGGAAAAAACAACTCGTGAAATATTTTTTTGTGTTGTATATATAAATCAAAGAGAATACAAACATGTGATTATGACTTACCCACACTCACTGTTCCACTATTTGGTTTATCAATAAATAATGTTGATCGTTGAGAATTGTCCCTCTTGTCTGCATCATCTGGTTGTCCATCTCCAAGAGACCAAGCTATGCAAAATTAACAAAATCATAAGTTGTTAATAATTGACTTGGGGACATAGAATTTTTATCCAATAGCCATCACTGTCAATCAAGGTAATAACTGAGAATACTGCTGGAAAAAAAGGGGTTCAAATGAAAATTATCTTCAAGACGTAATTTTTCTTTCTATAGATGTGGAAAAAATATCTGCAAACTCAATGAAAAAAAGTTATGTATTATTTTCCAGTTTCCTTGTTGCATACAAACGAAGACCATTAGAATGTAAACATAGAGGTTGGCCTGTCGACCATAGTAAGGCTTGAATATTTACTATTTAGTACTAGTCTATAGTAAGGACACTGCAAGAAAACTATATGGCATCTCCCTGAAGTCTTCCAATCAAAATTGAAAACAGGTGTAAACCTGCACAAGTCTTCTATGTGTGCTATCCAATAATATGTTTTTATTCCACAACATTTCATTTTACCTAAATTTTCCTTTTTAAGAATGTGTAACTAATGTATCAGACAGTTTCATTTGCTAGCGCTTAATTATAAGGATTTTCAATACTATGATATTGATCACACTTTTATTAGGATAGGTCATCAATATTCAATCCGCCACCTAGCACCTTTTAGCAACTCCCGATGTAAACAATGTAGACTTTTTTTTAGGTGTTGCAGATCAGCTCCAATTTAATTGATGGCGTGGTGTTGTTCCACTCCATATTGTCATGATCCGTTCCAGAGTCAAGTCCTGTCTGCTCTTTTTTCTGAGCGGATCATGTCAAGGGTTAACTTTGCTCTGCCTCATTCTGGGCTCAGCTTTGCTATTTAGATCCCAGGTATCCTGCTGGCAGTGTCAGCTATAGTTCTGTCTTAGGTGTGTGAACCTGACTCTGGTAACTCTTGATTTGTCCTGCTGTGACTTGTCCCGTGTCTGTTTACTCCCTCTGCATGTAGAAAAGCCGCGGAGACACCATCACGTGTTTCTCAACGCATAGGTGGTTTTCCTTTATTGGATGCTGCCCTTCCTGTGGTTGTTCCTTCCCAGTGAAAGACCTGGCTATTCATTGCTTGCGTTGAGAAACACGTGATGGTGTCTCCGTGGCTTTTCTACATGCATTTGCATATTTCCCATAAGAGATGGGGGCAGTGTTCTGGATCACTGCGTTGAGAAACACGTGATGGTGTCTCCGCGGTGTTGGATGTTTTGATCTCCCAGAGGTCATTCATCCTTATGTTCATTGTTTACTCCCTCTGTCTGCCCTTTTCCCATCGCTTCTCTGTTTATCTGCTTGATTCTCTGGTTCTGACGTCCTGGCTTGGCTATTGACTCCGTTACTGTTTGTTGCTATTGTACTTTGTATTGCCCATTCTGGTTTACTGATCTCTTGCTTCGTCCTGACTATCCATTGTGTCTAATCCTTTTTGTACTGTCGTGCTATCTCGTGCTTTGACTCGGCTTGTCAGACCATTCTGTCGCCACTTGGTGGCATCTGTTCTGCTGCTCTGTGTGTGTAGTCTCACTTCCCCCTCAAGCTCCCCCGGTGGAGGTTGCGCTGCAATGCACTGTAGCAGCATGACACATATACTGTTTACATTTGGCCTGTGCAAAAGCATTTTATAGTTAACTGGTGGAGTTGCAGGGTGCCAGACCACAAACAATCTAACACTGTATTAAATATAAACAGATCAGAATTACACTACATGCACCAAATTTATCAAAGTGGCTCATGATGGATGATAAATTCGGGGCATATTTATACACTTTTGCATAACTTTGTACCTCCTCTTAATTTGATCAATTTAGATCAAATTGTCACCAAATTCTGGAGCAAAGTGATGACTTCGAAGGGTCTGTTTACATGGACCCACCAGTAGTACAATAGCAAACTTTTATCTATTGGCGGCCGTTTAAATACCTGTTTACACAGGCAGACAAAAGTAAAGGATTCGCACTGAGAAATCTATACTAGATTGCTCAGTGCACATAGGCTGCCATAGTTCTCGGTAGTATGATTCCTGTTTACACAGGATGATGCACCGCATGAACAATGATTTTTTTGAGCTGCATAAAACATAATTTTACCCGATGAATGAGTGGTTCTTCATTTATTGGGTGATTGGCAACCATTTTATACAGCAAGATAATTGTGAAATTAGTGTTTTAAGCAACAATTATCTTATGGTATAAATGTAGCTGTAATCACACAGTCACCACATAGCCATTCCGCTTCCATACAAAGCCATGTCTCCTGTCAAATGGGCATCAAAAAGTGTTAGTGCATGGGGCTAATGGCATGTATGCCAGAATTGTGGCTCCCTTTAAGTTACAATTGAATGTTAAATATGTTCCAATGACAGTAGTTGCCCTCCGTTCTGGCTAACAGGTCCTGAAGAGGGACTTTCTTTTTTTTCCTTAGAATTATTAAAAAAATATTTAAAAATTGGTTTTCCAAAGACGAAAACCTCTTTAAGATCGGATGTTTGACACTCACCTATGTAAACTTTTACAAAGTAGTTTATGCACTGTTAGGAAGAGTTTATTCTTGTAATAGATTTTGCCTATATTTTACTTGAATGGCTTGTAAAGTAGAAATTCTATACCATGGTGACTTACCAGAGCCTTTCCGGTCTGAAGAACGAGAATCATCTGGAAGAAACATACGTTGGCAGTGATAAAAATGAATATTAAGTTAGAGAAAGTGCTGAAATGGGAATGTAAATTGTATGAAGCATAAGTAGATACGTCCATCAAAGTTCTGTATGATAACCAGAAACTGATTTACAGTGTTATTAATAATCATGCCATTATCTAAGAGGAATTAAACACTTCCTGTACTATATTTGTTTACATCATTTCAAGGGGTTATTTAAGATGGAAGATCCATGGATGCTGTCAGCCACAAAATGCACCACTTTTATACTTGGGCGGTGTGTAGGCAAGCTCAGCTTCTTTCAATTGAATGGGAACGAGCTACAACACTCACAAATATGCTAGTGGGCAAAAGTGGAAATATTTCTAGGTAACAGCAACCATTCAGCAATTTTAAGTTTAAAGGGAATCTGTCAGCAGGTTTTAGATACTTCTTCTGAGAACAGCATGATGTAGGAAAGAGACCCTGAATCCAGCAGTGTATCACTTAGTTTACTGGGTGCAGCAGTTGTGACACAATCAGAGCTTTATGATTTAGCATACTCTATTGACAATGAGCTGCTTATTACAGGAGGACTAGCAAGTGTGTGCCAGCTAGTCTAAGCAATGACCATGTCCTAGTGATAAGACATTTATTGTAACTAAACAGCACACAGCTTGATAAGAAACACATCCTTGAATTCAGTGTTTTAACCTCTACCCCATGCTGTCCTCAGATTACATAGAGAAAAAATTGCTGACAGATTCCCTTTAAATTGTGTTGTTAGCCACTGTGGCCAAATAGTCTGGTGGAGTCGGAATAGTGTAGAAAAAAATTCAACCATAAATAAAGCTATCTTGTACTGGAGTCTAGACAATGTAATATATCCTATGAGTAATAAAAGTAGACAGTGTAAACTAGTAACAAGTGAATACATAAAAGAATATTATGTGTACATTATATCCGTAGTTTATTGGAAAGTAAATTCCATTTTGTTAATTAAAATTCAAATGTGATGTAATTAAGTTCTCCTGGGGTCCTGCTAAGTGATATCTGTAAGTGGTAACACACTAGAGAAATAGTATATCAGGTAAAAGGAATATTTCCAAAAGGCAGATGGAAAAGTTAATTAATGAATGTTCTGGCTCTTAGCAACTGTTCATACAAAGCTGACTAGATAGGATGTGCCATAACAGGGACCATATTTCCTGCTGTTCTAATGGGAGGTTTACGTAACACAGCTTTAATCCTTTCTCTAGTGCACTGGGGTGTTAATACCTTGGATCTAAACTTCCTTAGGCATCACATGTATTCCATAGGCAAGTTTTTCTCTTAGTGTTTTTACAGTACATGTCCTCAAACAACACCATTCTAATATTAAAGGACACGGCATAAAATCTGTCTCGTCACAATCCTTTTTTTCTAATTTGGCAAACAAGGAAAACATAAAGCAAATGCCTTTCTAATGAGTATTGTAAGTTTGTGAAAATTAATTCAAAAGGCAAGAACCTCCTGGACATGAGGAAATCTGTATCAGCCGAAGCTGGCAATATACTATAATATCTGTTGGACAGTCTCATATTGTACAGATAGTGAACTTCCCTTACACAGTAAGTTTGGCCAAGTGAGCATGTGGAAGACGGTAGCAAGCCACTGCCAGACAACTCTTTCAGTGGCTTATCTTCCTTGAGAACAAGATGATCGGCCAACACTTATACTCACCTCCAGTGCCAGCGCTGTTCCAATGGTGTCAGCATGCGCTCTCCTGGGGCTCGCATCACATTGTTATGTCATGAGAGCCCTGCAGCCAATCAGCGCTGGCTTTAATTACACCACTTTAGGCTCTCCTGGGGCTCATATCACATTGTTATGTCAGGCGGACCCTGCAGCCAATCAGCGCTGGCTTCAATTACACCACTTTAGGCACTCCCAGGGCTCGCATCACATTGCTATGTCATGAGAGCCCTGCAGCCTATCACCGCTGGCTTCAATTACACCACTTATGGCACTCCCAGGGCTCGCGTCACATTGTTATGTCATGAGAGCCCTGCAGCCAATCAGCTCTGGCTTCAATTACACCACCTTAGGACAAATCAAGCATCAAGAGGAAGTGAGCGGCCAGCTGCAGCTCTCACTTTCACTGGTTGTCTGATTCCTCCAAAGGTAGAGAGAATGAAGGCCGCACTGATTGGCTTCAGGGCTTGCATGACATAACAATGTGACGCGAGCCCCGGGAGAGCCTAAAGTGGTGTAATTGAAGCCAGCGCTGATTGACTGCAGGGCTCACGTGACATAATTTGCAGGGAGTCTAACATGTAAAGTCAAATCAGTGCTCTGTTATAGGATTCTGCTGGTCATCAGTGACCATCCATACTGTATATGATTCACATAATTGTGGTCACGTGCCAATCGCTTTCTTTGCCGCTTCTCTCAATGGTGTCAATAAATGTCTATGCCAACACCATTAATGGGAACTTAGAAGGAAGAATAGGTTCTGTTATATCAGCTGCTTATAAACAGTATTTTTCTATTACTATCATACCATCATTGTTCCTTTATCTACTGTTAGCAAAAAGAAAAAAAAAATATTGGTGTAATGAAAGCAAATTCTACCTGGAGGAGGAGTACTAGTTGAAGAAGACTCATCTTCATCTGCAAACATAAAATACAGTTAATAATCAACGCATACCTTTAGGCCAAACGTTGTGCATTTCCGTAGTGGTGCCAACGGTTGTAAAAAGTCCTGCAAAAAGAAGTTGTAGCGGAAGCCTGAAACACGCAAAAAGCTGCAAATTATGGGTACAAAAGCTTTCAATTTTCAGTCGCTGAAATGAGAAACCAGCTGTCAGTAAAGAGGAAATGAAGACAAAAAAATGAAAAGTACAGCAAGAGACCTAGTATTAAATGGAAACACGGAGAGCTTTCAAGAGCCTGGGAAATGTTAGGAATGTACACAACAGCAAGGAAAAGGAAACACATTGGAATAATGGTCAACCACACATCTAACCTTCTGAAGACGATGTCACATCACTGTCTTCCATGTCTGCAAGTAAATGCGTACCATATACACAGTGAATTGGTCTTCCTTGTATTAATCACATGCAAACATGTCAGTGGTACATTACATGGGTGATATAGTAAGGGTGATCATTGATGATATTTTTTAAAAAATTTTCAGTATTTGGTGAGTTTTTACCTCAGGATGTGAAAACCAAAGCCAGTAGTGGAACAATGAAATGAAAATAGAAGCACATCACCACTTGTGTATTTATCACCCACTCCTGGTTTTGACTTACAAATACTGAGGTAAAATACTGACCAAATACTGAACAAGCGCACATGGCCTAAGGGATAAGTGGTTTGTCTATTCCTTTTGGTAATTGAGCATTAGATGTATTTGGATTGAAGGTCTTGACACAAAAGTATAGTCACCTCTATGTGACTGCAGACTTATGAATCCGCTGTGCACACTGTTAGATGTCACCAATATTGCCGGCAAGAGCATGCGATCACATGACCACAAGTATATAATTTGCATACTTCCCGCCACATTCCGACTAGAGGTGCCTGGCTTCTCTCAACACAAGTGAATTACGAGACAATGAGTTCGACTTGTCAGCACATGGCTGCATGTATGCACATCACATACTTGCGTTCACGCGACTGCCCAATCCCACCCGCAACACCAGTGAATCTAACATGCTGTCAGGGTCCAGAAGTCCATAGTCACATAGAGTGACCTCAGATGTTTTGCAGAAGACCAAACAACCCCTTTAACTAATTTGTATGTAATGTCACTATATAAAAATATAGAAATATTACTATACAGCATGTGGTAATTTTAACCAAGATTTGTATCGACCATATATTGGAAAGGCTTCTGCATACTTTTACTTCAGTAAAGCTATCCCATACTATAAACGTTGCTTTTTTAACATCTAAAGCAAAAACATGATGGAAATTTTGACTTTAAAATTGTAGAAATCTGCAAAGCAAAGGAAAAAGAGATATTTTGAGTTTATGAAAGAAAGAAGTATTAGGATGAAGTAAATTGTACCTGAACACGTCAGAGCAGGTTTTACATATGTTACCAGCTAGAGTTAAAAGTTATAGAAGTTTCGAAAAAATGTGACTGTGAAACAGCAACGAGAATTATCTAGTAATGCAGATTATCCACATTTGAGTGAATAGGACTAAAGTGCAATATAATAGTCCATGAACAGAAGCGGCACTGTTTCTACAAGAAAGCTGCCATGTCTTTCTAATCTCCCTTTCATCATTAACAGGCGCCAAGATGTATAAAGAATAAAAAAAATGAAATGTTTTCACTATATTTTACATGTATATATACACAGATGCTTCTCACAAAATTAGAATATCATCAAAAAGTTCATTTATTTCAGTTCTTCAATACAAATCGTGAAACTCATCTATATATGAGTTGAAGGCTGCTATCAAAGCAACCTGGGCTTCCATAACAGCTCAGCAGTGCCACAAGCTGATCGCCTCCATGCCACGCCGCATTGTTGCAGTAATTGATGCAAAAGGAGCTCCGACCAAGTATTGAGTGCATTTACTGAACATACATTTCCGTAGGCCAACATTTCAGATTTTAAAATCATTTTTCAAGCTGCTGTTATAAAGTATTCTAATTTATGAGATAATGACTTTTGGGTTTTCATTGGCTGTAAACCATAATCATTAACATTAACAGAAATATACACTTTAAATAAATCACTCTGTTTGTGATGACTCTGTATAATATCTGAGTTTCACTTTTTGCATTGAACAAACTGAAATAAATGAACTTTTTGATGATAATCTAAGTTTGTGAGAAGCACCTGTATATACAGTATATTACTACTAAAAATTCAGTACATCTGATTTTTATTAACTTGTGTTCGTAGTTCATTCCCCATAATACATAATAATTGTCATAATTTTTAAATGCTATATTGCAATAAAGTTACCTTAGTAAATTTACTTTATATTGGCATAGATGCAATAAGGAGTACTTGTATAATGTCACTACAGATCTAGGAGTGGTACATACAAGTATTTTACAAAGGCAAAGATGCCATGTGATAATCTAGAACTAAACCTCCCTGATCTTTATTGACAGGCCACAAACTGGACAGCCATATCTGCCAGGATATATTTTACGGCTGGAGGTTTTCAACCCCATCTGTTACGCATCTACACTGGAAACCAAATATTCTAACATGCTAATTCTTTCACTGTACTGATGAGGCGGAAACAAATACAGGATATTTTAGCTCAAAGAAGCACTCCTCAAAGTTTTTATCTTCTTAAAATATTGCAATCATATTATATAGCACTGTGTACTTGCAATTGCTATTTTTTCTTTTGTACCCAGATAATTATTCTGTTTTCTCTGCTCTATGTAGAAATAAGATGTCTCTTGTCCCTGCATTTATCATCCCCCTCTTCAATTTCTGACCCCGGCTGATCTGGTCTTCCATCCTGCCATAGTCGTTTGCAGTGAGTCATGACTTATGCAGACAAAATTGACCTCCTGTTACTATATAGAGCTTAGGTCTAAGGAGTAACGTTTCTTCTTGTGGAAAATGACATACTAACCTGGTCTTGCCAATGTAAGGAGGCAATTTCGCTGTGCAATGCTGTGAATAAGCCTCCTTACATTGGCATACCAGGGCTGGCATGTCATTCTCCACAAGGAGAAATGTTAGCTCTTAGACCTCAGGTCCACCTAGCCAAATCAGATCTCATACTTTGCTCTGACTAGGGGCAATATCCCAAAACACTGTGTCTACAATTGAGATTCTGATTTGACTTTTATCCTAAGTCATATTGCAAGGCTAGTTAAAGGGTTGAAAGTGACTTGCAGAACTGCGCTTCCAACAGGTGGCACTATATAGTTCTAGTATTCTATCTCTCTGAAGAGGCAATTTGCATATTGCATAGAGCTTAGAAAGATTCAGCTAGTCAGTTTTTAACCATGTGATGTTATAGACCTAATGGAAAACCTAAAAATTAACTGGGTAGAAAGGCAACTGACCAGTTGTAAGTATACATTGCTATATAATATGATGATTGTGATATATTAAGAGGATAAACATTTTGATGGGTGTTGAAGATAATAATTGTAAAATCCATAAAGACATCTCCAGAGAGGGGACATATCATCCTCATATTGAACATATGGGATTAACTGAGGAAGTGAAAAAGAGCTGACAATTCAACCTCCGTTAAAGCACGGCCTGCTGCCGTGAACAGGAAACTATAACAAGGAATCTGAATGAGAATCAGCCAAAAAAGTGAGGATTCGTATAGTCATAAGATGAAAAGTACACTTCCAAGGCAAGAGCTTCCCCTGTTCAAAGGATTTGTCTCAGATGCTCTGGAGCCAGTGGTGAGTGATGAATAATGGTGTTTGCATTGATCCGATATTTATGGGAGATACAGTTAGGTCCATATATATTTGGACAGAGACAACATTTTTCTCATTTTGGTTATAGACATTACCACAATTTAATTTTAAACAAAACAATTCAGATGCAGTTGAAGTTCAGACTTTCAGCTTTCATTTGAGGGTATCCATATTAAAATTGGATGAAGAGTTTAGGAGTTTCAGCTCCTTAACCTGTGCCACCCTGTTTTTTAAAGGGACCAAAAGTAATTGGACAATTCACTCCAAGGCTATTTCATGGACAGGTGTGGGCAATCCCTTCATTATGTCATTCTCAACTAAGCAGATAAAAGGCCTGGAGTTGATTTGAGGTGTGGTGCTTGCATTTGGAAGGTTTTCCTATGAAGTAAACATGCGGTCAAAAGTGCTCTCCATGAAGGTGAAACAAGCCATTCTTAAGCTGTGAAAACAGAGAAAAAACCCATCCGAGAAATTGCTACAATATTAGGAGTGGCAAAATGTACAGTTTGGTACATCCTGAGAAGAAAAGAAAGCACTGGTGATCTCATCAATGCAAAAAGACCTGGGCGCCCACGGAAGACAACAGTGGTGGGTGATCGCAGAATAATCTCCATGGTGAAGAGAAACCCCTTCACAACAGCCAACCAAGTGACCAACACTCTCCCGGAGGTCGGCGTATCAATATCCAAATCTATCATAAAGAGAAGACTGCATGAAAGTAAATACAGTGGGTTCACTGCACGGTGCAAGCCACTCATAAGTGTCAAGAATAAAAAGGCTAGACTGGACTTTGCTAAAAAACATCTAAAAAAGCCAGCACAGTTCGGGAAGAACATTCTTTGGACAGATGAAACCAAGATCAACCTCTACCAGAATGATGGAAAGAGAAAAGTATGGTGAAGGCGTGGTACAGCTCATGATCCAAAGCATACCACATCATCTGTAAAACCCGGCGGAGGCAGTGTGATGGCTTGGGCATGCATGGCTGCCAGTGGCACTGGGTCACTAGTGTTTATTGATGATGTGACACAGGACAGAAGCAGCCAAATGAATTCTGAGGTATTCAGAGCCATACTGTGTGCTCAGATCCAGCCAAATGCAGCAAAACTGATTGGTCGTCGTTTCATACTACAGATGGACAATGACCCAAAACATAAAGCCAAAGCAACCCAGGAGTTTATTAAAGCAAAGAAGTGGAATATTCTTGAATGGCCAAGTCAGTCACCTGATCTCAACCCAATTGAGCATGCATTTCACTTGTTAAAGACTAAACTTCAGACAGAAAGGCCCACAAACAAACAGCAACTGAAAACCACCGCAGTGAAGGCCTGGCAGAGCATCAAAAAGGAGGAAACACAGCGTCTGGTGATGTCCATGAGTTCAAGACTTCAGGCAGTCATTGCCAACAAAGGGTTTTCAACCAAGTACTAGAAATGAACATTTTATTTAAAATTATTGAATCTGTCCAATTACTTTTGGTCCCTTTAAAAACAGGGTGGCACATGTTAAGGAGCTGAAACTCCTAAACGCTTCATCCAATTTTAATGTGGATACCCTCAAATGAAAGCTGAAAGTCTGAACTTCAACTGCATCTGAATTGTTTTGTTTAAAATTCATTGTGGTAATGTCTAGAACCAAAATGAGAAAAATGTTGTCTCTGTCCAAATATATATGGACCTAACTGTATATTTTTGGCGTCATAGTGAAGGGATGAACATAACGCATTCAATCACATCACCGTAAGGCCATTCTAACACCTCCAACTTAATATCAGTAAGATGGATGATGCCATCCATGGCATGTTTCATCTCGATAGAAACATAAAATTGTTATAGGAAACATGACAATAATATCTCCCACCTGGGACACCCAGGGACGAAGATATCTTAAAAGTTGGGGATCTCATAAACTTCTGAAAGCACATCCCATGACCAGCCACCATATGAGCTCACCAAAGGGAGGCATGTGGGTGTAATCTTGGTCTAATATAAATCAGAGCTTGGGTTTTGGTCATTTGTCATTCCTGTAAGGTACAGCTTGCTGTAGTTCTGTCTATTTTCTTAACCGTTCTTAACAGTCGCCGAATCACGCAGAAAACAGTGTGAACATACACGGATATGTGTGCATTCCGTAGATTAAAATGGGTGTGCTTGTGTACATGTGAAAATGTATGTCTCTTGTATGTGTGCAAACGGACTCCACACATACCGGAAACACGGACGTGCGAAGGGGCCTAAGGATGTGTCCAGACAAGCATTTACAAAATCGTTCATTTATCAGCAAGAAAAAAAACATAGTATCTGTATGTCAATTTTTTGCTTCCAGGTGACATTGGTATGGCATTTATCTATATGAACAATTTAAAATAAAAATATAATAATAGGCCAAATACAGTTTCCCCAAGTTAATATTTGCAATGGATCCATTAAAACATCATGAGATATGGATGGTAACCTGTGTACGATTTGCATATGCACCCATTAATTTATAATGGGTGTCTCGGATCTGCAAAATGGATCAAAGTGGTGTATGCTCAAATGTTTTACAAACAGACCATAGGTCCATGTGTAAAAAAAACATTCATGTGAACTACCACATTAAGACTTTTTTCATACATCCACTTCTTATGTCCGTATGTACAATCTGGATGGTTTGGTGAGCAGAGTGGTCATATCAGTGATGCGACCTTTCGCCACGCCAGCCGGAACACACTGCATTGAGCATGAGAAGTGCTGCCTGTGACCGGTGGTAACTTTAATGATGTCACTGCTGGTCATGTGTAGCCGCATTCTCATGCTCATTTCAATATGTTTCAGCTGGAGTGTAGCGTTTCGCATCACTGGCGTGACTGCTCACCAAATCATCCAGATCACGGTGCACTGTAGACCAGACCAGATTCATTACGGACTTTAACAGTAGTTGGACGCAGGTCAGTAATATTTTAACCAAACACTGGCAGATTCTACGAATAGACCCACAAACAGCAGAAGTTACTAGTGAGCGGCCTCTCATGACAGCAAGACGGGCTCCAAATCTGAGGGATTTGATTACTAGGAGCCACTTCAATAGACCCACGACGAGATTAAATAGAGGTATTGTCCTGAGGGGTTCGTTTCCGTGTGGGGATTGCAATGTCTGTCCCCACATGGCAGTCACACGGGACGTTTTTTTCCATCCTACTCGTCTTAGCAGGCATCCCCTGAAGGCGTATATCAACTGCAAGTCAAGGGATATTATCTATGCCCTCATCTGTCCATGTAAAATGGTATATGTAGGGCAAACATCGCAGGAGCTTAGGAAACGGGTCCAGAAGCATATCTCCACAATACATCTGGCAGCTTCGGACACGAGAAAAGGAAGGGTCCTGACTCCTGTGTCTCAACATTTTTTGGAACATCATAGTGGTTCCTCTGCGAATTTGCAGGTGGTCGGTTTACAAAAGATCACCCGTAATGAGAGGGGAGGGGATAAACATAAAACTCTTTTACAAGTGGAATCTAGGTGGATTTTCCAACTACAAACTGTGGCCCCCCTCGGACTCAATGAGGAACTTCTCTTTACAGGATTCCTTGGTTGCTGAGTATTGGCCCCTTCTATAATATCTTTCTCATTCCTTATCCTGGATACCTTCTATATGTGACTCATGTGTGACAATCCTGTCCTTAGGTTGACATGACTGGCTGAGTGAACTTCTACCATTTATCTCCTCATCATCTGTACATCGGACTGATCGATATTGGAATTGGCGAGTGGATTCTGGAACGGGTTGAATGATCAGGGACTTTGTGACAAGCCACCTTCGTCTCCTTGTTTCCAGATGGCTTAATAGTCCTTACATCGGAATGCCATATATGTGGAATTAGACTGGATACTTTACCTACACACATGATCTGATTGATAGGGACCATGTGCCCTGTACCTCCTACGATGCCGTGTCAGATTATGGATAAACTGACGAAGAGTGTTTATTGGGACGATTTGTATTTATATTGATTACTTTTGTATCGCTTTTGGACTATCTTCAGTTGTACAATATGAGATGTGGGTATATTATTTATAGATTGGTGAACATGGCCGTATGCGAGATATGCCTTTAGATTCATATGCATACACATGCTACGCGTATGTGCATGCGTATCCCGATGATGCCAGGATATAATTACTTCTGACTGGTACTGCATGTCTCTTTCTCTACAGACCGGGTCCCGCATCATATACCGCCATTTCCTCACGTATTCATTTTATGGTTATATGTATTCTTCTCTAACCTGATGTTTGCTTTTCAGGTGTCCCATTGATCACATGGCCCCCCTCTATAATTCACTCCAAGTATATTACTTTTTATCCAGTCCGTATGCTCCTATGTTTTCTTATTCTTCCGCATTTTCCCTCTCTCCATTTTTATTTATTATACATTTATTTCTTATTCCATCTCAGTACCGGCCGACCCATCTCTTTGGGTTTGGGCTTGTTTCTCCTGACGTTTGCGCAAGCCGACTCAATTCTGAATCGGTGTTGCGCAGACGCCGCTCATCTCCATGGAGATCTTCTTCACTTCCGGTGCCTCTACTTCCTGCTGTGCGGCCAGCACGCCTCTCCTCTTCTCCGCCTCCTGCATGGCGGCGATTCAGCTGCAGACACTCCGGATGATGATGGATCTATGTATATATGTAAGTTCTTCCCACCACCACACTCACTTCCCCTGACGAAGCCGCAGCGGCGGCGATACGCGTGGGGCGCTTGCTCATCACCTCATTTTCTGTATCCACATGCCGGACACCATCTTTGGACCTTTATGTAAGATCCCATTGTTTGTTGAGATTTGGGTGACGACCCTTCTCGCTTTACTATTCAGTGGCAGTGACTGATCATGTGGCGCTATACCACCCTTTATACCGCTATAGATTCATATCTTAGGATTGTCCATTTATTTATTGTGGTTTCAACCTAGGGGTGTTTTTTCCACCAATATATAAGATTATGCCCACGGTGGTTTTGCAGTTGCTATGATTTTCTGAGATATTGTACCTGATTGTTGACTGTGTCCGTTGCATGATATGTGTGATACAATTATTTGGGGACTTTCCCCTATTTGTGATTTACATCATTATATGAGGGTGATATACACAATATGGTTGTGTTTTTAAATGTTTTTACATTTCTTGTGTTGTGGTGTTTTGAATAAACATATTTTTTGTACTTTCACATTATATATGGTTGTGCGAGCCGTACTTTAGTCCATTCTTTCCTCTTTTTTCTTCAATCTTTAAAAGATAAAACTCTTTTATTTCTATGCTGCATTTCATTCTATATGTATGTGTCACACTCAAAGCACATTGACAGCATGGACACGAACAGCACACTGACAGCACATGGAAAATGACGTGAAGATTTTCAAGTGCATTGCTAAAGAAAAAGTTAGATTTCTCCAGCAGTTTGTCTTGTAAATAATGTCTGAATCAGTTTGACGTGTGAAGATACCCATGATGGGTGGTAAAGAGGCATATACAGTATAATGTGGCTAGTAGTTTTTGTAAGAACTGCCATTATTATATCAAGTGGAAGCTCTATACACAGTTTCATAAATATCCAGATAGCTCTTCTGTAAAGTGTGTAGGGGTTCGTTCACACATCCATGTAAAATGTCCGAGTGCTGTCTGATTTTTTTTTTTCCCATAGAGTCTCGCAGATTCATTCACACGTCTGTGAAAATTATGAATCTGAAAATGAGATCCATGAAACTCAGAGCATGGGACATACTCAGTGGGTGTGTATACATCTGAAAAAAATTCAGGCAGCACCCTAACATTCACACAGATGGGTGAATGCACCCAAAGGACAGAGTCACATGATCGTTTATTCGCCATACGAGAAAAATGGTCCTATTATGGTTATCAGACCCTGATCAGACTTTGATGACAGTTGAATAGTTTTTTCTTCAATGTGGAGAGAGAAAAAAAAAGTCTTCTCTTTCGCCATTATATCAGTCTATGAGAATCGAACCATGCCGGGATGTCATCGGAGTGTGGTTAGATGTTTTTATGGACCCTTAGACTTACATTGCTGATTTTGATCCAACACGCGGATCAAAATTGGACATGCCTTCAATTTGTTTCCTATGACCACTTGGTCCATGGAGAAAATTGGACATGTACATAGCACCATTGAAAATAATAGGTATGCATGCTATCCGTGAAAACCCCAGCTTGCACTCCTCCAAGTTATATGGTCATGTGCACAAGCCCTAACTGTGATAGACATATGATAAAATTGAGGCATAGGCTTGCACAATTCTTATTCTCAGGTAAAAGCATATTCCTTTTTACAACTTCTAGCGTTTGTTCATACTCTTTCTGAAAGTAGCAATTCAAATCAAGAAACCTGATGAGGTAGGAGGCCTGAATTACATAGCCTTAATGGTATCATACAGAAGACCAATTAAGCATGTCATATCCTGCAGGAAGTTAAATTACAAGATGATGAACGCATTTCTACCAGACATCTTCACATGTTCTTCTCTCTACATTCCCTGGAAAGAATCACATTTCATGACTGAAAAGACAGCCAAAACCTACTTGAACTTACCAGCAGTTTTTACTTCCATGCCACAAGTGCCCAAGATTTTTATGGGACTATTATTGGTACAATGCAATACAAACAGATTAACCTTGAACTGAGAGGCTGCATTAAGGGACACATAGTCTGACTAGTGTGTCACCAGCAAACACACAAACCCAAAGCGGCGACTGTAAGCGATATTTTGGAATGTTAGCGAAAGGCTGAACCAAAGGTCAGTGATTTATGCCCCTTAAGAAGGTGCCAACAAAACTAATCTATCATGTTACACATCTATTAGAAAATGTCACAGCAAATCAGGCTCCTTATGACAACTTCTTGTTGATGCTGCCGTACCTCAATTATATGAAGCATAAAGTCTTGGGTAGAAAATTGTTAAAAAAAAATATCTATGTCTCCAGCAGAGAAAAATAATGCAAGCATTATAATTAAAGGGAACTTTTCATGATGTACAATCAGATGGATCTGTGAACAGCATGGTAAAGACAAGGAGGACCTGAGCAGGATGTTATATAGGTTTGTAGGGAATGATTTGTACTTTATTTGTTGAATTTCTGGTGTTTGTATGTATGAGTCCACAGGACGGTCCAACTAGTGACTGACAGCTGTCGCTTCATGCACTGTCACACAAGGAAGACTGTCAATCACTAGTAGGACCACCCTCTGGACTCATATCTATACAAACAAATGGATTTCAATTAATCAAGTTTTTGCACATTTTTGCAAAAAGTTTTACAAATAATTTTCCCACAAAAAAAGTATACCAATCAGATCAGCTCCTCCTGCTCTATAACACCCTACCTGCAGATCAGATGCCATTTTCAACATGACAGGTTCTCTTCAAAGTTTACCAAAAACACAATGTTGTTTTATGTATAAATTAGTGACAAAAGTGTGCAGATTAAGATAGTTATCTAGACAAAGAATTTGTACCCTTTTCCAAGCTAGTAGAATCTTAATAATCTTTTCAGTTTTCACAAGGCATTGGGACAGATGTATCAATACTGCTGAGTTATACACAGCCTTAGTCAAGTTAAAGGAGGCAGCAATTTTATGTATATATAACCTAGACAGTTATTGAAAACAGAAATACAACAATGAGAACATTCAGCTAAACTATGAGCCTATTCTAGGATGTATATCAGGTCAAATTATTATGCATGAACTACAGAAACCTAAAGATCAAATGCTAAACAGCCCCATGTATCAAGTAATTGTGAAAAAATTGACTTATCCTATTGTAAGTATCCTTAACCCCACCCCGACGCATTTCTCCCTATGTATCAAGTCAAGGGGTTCATCAGGGGATCGTTCGTGATGAAGGGTAGAGAGCAGAGCTAACAATGCGCCTCCTGCCCTCCAGGCCGCATGTAAAATGGAGAGCCACGTAAGATGGACGCAGTGTTTACCTACTTGAATAGACCAATAACTGTCTAGGCTATATATACATAAAATTGCTATGTCCTTTGACCCCTTCATGACTTTGTGGTTTTCCGTTTTTGTGTTTCCATTTTTTCTCCCTGTCTTCCCAGAGCTATAACTTTTAAAATTTCGGGTCAATATGGCCATGTGAAAGCTTGTTTTGTGCGGACCGAGTTGTCCTTTTCAATGACACCATTGACTTTACCATATTGTGTACTGGAAAATGGGAAAATAATTCAAAGTGCGGTGCAATTGTAAAAAAAAGTGCAAGTCCACAATAGTTTTTTTTTTTTTTTACCATGTTCACTAAATGCTAAAACTGACCTGCCATTATGATTTTCCAGGTCAGTACAAGTTCACAGATGCCAAACATGTATAGGTTCTGTTTTGTTTAAGTGGTAAAAAAATCCAAAGCTTTCAAAAAAGGTGCCATTTTTGGAGACCCAAAGTGTCTCCATTTTTCGGGATCTGGGGTTCGGTGAGGACTTATGCTAAGTGTAGCTAAAATGCTCATCTGCTATGAGCACAGGCCACAGGGTGGCACTCAAAGCAATCTGGCAATGGCACCCACAGGGGTCTCCAACAGACCACGGGTTGTCATGGCAACCCATTGGTGAACCACAGTCATGTGACACAGGCGCCCATCTTTGTGATGAGACCATGTGACATGCTTCTGGCCCGAGCATGTCAGATGCCGATGTCAGAGATTGACAGCAACATTTAACGTGTTAACAGTCACAGGTGGATCGCAATTCCACCCACAGCTGTTAGGGGCACATGTCAGCTGGTAAAATCAGCTGACATGTGCCAGAAAACATGCAGGCCCTTTCCGGAGCACGCATAGAGTAAGGGGATACAACCTATGATGTACCTATACATCATAGTTCGTGAATGGGCTAACTTGACTAAGGCTGTGTATAACTTGACAACAGTATTTTCATTTTAATGCACTTAAGCATTTTAATGGGTTATGGTGGTGGTTTTTGTAAGGGAGGCCACAATAGGGTCACTATGGCTAGCCCACAATGAACGGGGGGTGCCACATCGACTCATTAGTGTGCCAACTACAGAGGCTAGGTAGTATTACTGAGGGTAAGAAAAAAAAACCTTTATCTTCCATATTATTTTATATTATTTGATCATTTTGATCTTATTTGTGGAAGATTAGCCTCACATGATTTTCTACGCCTTTATTGAATGTGGCATACTCACCACACTTGGGTTTTTACCATGATTTTAACTTGATAAATAATAAAATTTCATTTTTTAAGGTTTTTTTTTCTGTTTGGTGTACTACTAAATGACCCCCTTTTCTCACAATCTTTAAGGTAATGTATTAATGGTTTTCCAGGTCCATTCCACTTGAATGGGAAAAGGCTGCAATACAACACACAGGCATAGTAAAAAGTATGACATTGTGCAGTATGGAGCAACATATGCAGTGAGGTGTCATTATGTCTCCTTACTCTTACTAAAAAGCAAATACTCAAGGAAAATAAGGACAAGATTTTTACAGGTTATATGGGAGAAAGTGCATCTTTTTAATCACATAAATTTTGTCAAGAACCATGCATCACCAAAAAGAAATCGTCACCACTGTAAAGCAGAGCTGTCAAAGAATCATGCTGAAATATTGTTGCTGCATCAGGTCCCGAAGCTTGTGAAGACAGAGAGAGATATAAATTCAGCAAAAATAAAAAAACAAGAAAGTCTTAGATGAAGACCCGCTGCAGTCTGGAGGAGAACTGCAATTTAGACTGTATTGAACACCATGTTTAATGGTCCTTTCATAGACCTCAATGCCAGGACCGATCATGGGTCTCCTACCCCAAACCAACAGCCTAAATTCCAGTTAACCCATAATCAATCTGGATACTGCTGTCCATATACTAACCGTGAAACATGGACGTCTAAGCTCAGTCTTCTAAGATTTCCTTTCCAAAATAACAACCCCCACATATAAATCCCAAACTATACAAATGTAATGTAAACAGTTGATTCCTCAGCCCTGTTACAACCTGAAGTGTTCTTATTTGTGCTTCTTGAGAGACCTACCAAACAGACTTGTATAATTACTGCCCAAAACCTTGAGCATTGTATTTAGACATCAATTTTATATTTGATGATTGTGATTAACATGTATCAATGATTTACAATCCTTATTCATGATGCGAAAATAAATTAAGTAATTTAATTTTGCTACACAATAACATCATTTAAGAGAAGTGAATACAACAAAAAGAACTATATCCAAGTACTGTGCATTTTTAATAAAATACCAACAGTGAACTAGAATTTTGGCTACTAAGTCATGCATGCAAAATATACGGATAATCCAGACAACACAAACCCTATGTAGTACTACATAGTGATGCAGGAAACGTCAGGCAGGCACTAGTCTACACAGAAATCCACAGCTACAGTCCACTCACCTTTTGCTTTCTCAGGCTCAACATTATTAGGTTTGCTTTGCTCTGCACAGGAAATGAAATTATTTTCCAACTTACAAAACATTTATTCTTATTATTCTATTTTTTCTCCTAAAATTATTTAATGGATTTTTTTTGATGAATCGAGAGTGTTCCAGGAAAACACTTATTAACTCAGAAAAGGCTCTAACCCAGCATTAAAGAGATTGTCCCACAAAAAGATTGTCCCACAAACAGTATTGGTCAAAACTCAGCAGAGGGCATGAATACATCAAAAATAGTGTGCAGTTTTGTAAGTACATTACATGTTCACCCTTCTACTGTGGCTTTGTTATAGGTCAACCTTCAGTGGTGAACTGACATTAGTACTGCTCATGTGGCATAGTGATCTGAGAGAGAAGAGGTGATGACAGGTGAATTGCTCCATGTAAGGTAGATGTGACAAGCGAGGACGACAGGTGAGAGAGATGGAAGATAGGTGCAGACATAAGGTAGTTTGAGGAAGATGGTGCTTGGTGGAGAGATAGAAAAGGTTACATGACTCAATCTGATGGAGACCTCCAGGAAGATCATTCAACACTGTTATATCATAGATAGATAGATAGATAGATAGATAGATAGATAGATAGATAGATAGATAGATAGAGTGGTATGTAAAAGTTTGTGCACCCCTGGTCAAAATTACTGTTATTGTGAACAGTTAAGCACGGTAAAGATAAAATGATCTCTAAAAGGCATAAAGTTAAAGATGACACATTTCCTTTGTGTTTTAGGAAAAAATAATATTGTCATTCTGTTACATTTTAAAAATTACAAAAAGGAAAATGGGCTGATGGAAAAGTTTTGGCACCCTAGGAGATTAGATCACTGATAATTTCAAGTGGTGAAGGTTTCACATCTTAATTAGACTGTTAGGCTTATGGCTTGTCATTTGGAAAGGCCAGGAGATGCAAATTTCCCAGTTTTATAAAAACCTGGCCTCCTCTAATCTTGTGCCAAAAAGCAGCAGTCATGGGCTCTTATAAGCAGCTGCTTTGCACTCTGTAAATGAAAATGGTGGAGGCCCACAAAGCAGGAGAAGGCTATAAGATTGCAAAGCGTTTTCAAGTTGCCCTTTCCTCAGTTTGAAATGTAGTTAAGAAATGGCAATTAACAGGAATAGTGGAGGTCAAGATAGGGTCTGGAATACCAAGCAAAATTTCCTTGAGAGATGATTGAATTGCTACAGTGGTAAATCAGAACCCCAGCTCGACTGCAAAATACCTTCATAAAGATTTAGCAGACTCCGGAGTTGTGGTATATTGTTCTAATGTTCAGACACACCTGCACAAATATGGCCTTCATGGAAGAGTTATCAGAAGAAAACCTCTCCTGTATCTTCACCATAAAATTCAGCATCAGAAGTATGCAAAAGAACATCTAAACAAGTCTGATGCATTTTGGAAACAAGCCCTATGGACCAATAAGGTTAAAATAGAACTTTTTGGCCACAATGATCAAAATTATGTGTGGAGAAAAAAGTGCACCGAATTTCTGGAAAATAGCATCTCGCTAACTATTAAGCATGGGGGTGGATAAATCATGTTTTGAAGTTGTGTTGTAGCCAATGGCATGGGGAACATTTCACGGGCAGAGGGAGGAATGGATTCAATTAAATTTTAACAAATTCTTGATGCAAACGTAACACCAACTTTAAAAAAGCTGAAGTTGAAAAGAGGATGGCTTCAATAATGGATAATGATCCTAAACACACATCAATATTTTCAATGCACTACCTCAAAAGGTGCAAGCTGAAAGTTTTACAATGGTCCTCACAGTCCCCTGGTCTGAACATCAATGAAAATCTGTGGCTAGATCCAAAATAGCAGTGCATGCAAGATGACCCAGGAATCTCACAGAACTGGGAGAATTTTCTGAAGAAAATCCCTCAAACAAGAAGACTTTTGACTGGCTACAAAAAGCGTTTGCAAGCAACAAGAGAGAAACTTTCAAAATGGGGTGCTACTATGTACTAACCATGCAGGGTGACGAAACTTTTGCATTGGCCCATTTTTCTTATTAGAATTTTTAAAATGTAAAATAAAAAAAAATATTGCCTAAAATACAAACAAAATATTTCATCTTTAGCTTAAGCCCTTTTAGAGATCATTTCATTTTCAACTTGTTTAACAGTTATTTTGTCCAGGGGTGCCCAAACTTTTACATGCCACTGTAGGCAATTCATTAGTGAGGAGGACAGGAGATGAGGAGGTAGCAGAAGATGACTGCAGTGTAGTCCTGGAAAACTGTTGCCTCCATTGCAAGTGATACAAGCTGCTACTTGCCCACATGGAGAGACAGGACCAAAATTGTACAGGATTGAATAAAGAGGCTGAAAGGGGTAAAAATTACATTTCAAACAGTTTTGTTTATTGTAATTTACATAGTTTTATTTAAATAGTTAAATTAATCATATACATTACCCTAGATATATTTCTTTAATTTGTTATATAACTCATTTTTAACCCTGTCGAAACCAATTTTTAGTTTTTGCACTTTTGCTTTTTTTTATCCTTTTCTTCCAAAAGTCATAGCTTTTTTTATTTTTCTGTCAAAATATCCATAAAAGGACTTTGTAGGACAAGTTGAAGATTTGAATGAAACCATGTATTAAACCATGCAATGTACTTGAAAACAGCAAAAAAAATCAAAGTGTAGTAAAACTGTGAAAAAAATATGATTCCACCATTGTGCTTTGGTTTTCTTTTTACAGTGGGGAAAAATTGGTTTATGTGGCCATATTTTGAGATTTGTCATTTTTTTATTTTCCTGTTGATACAGCTTTGTAAGGGCTTGTTTTTTCGAGTGACAAGCTCATTTTTTTATTGATCCTTTCTTGGGTAGATACAACATTTTGATTGCAAAATTTTTAAGAACATAGGGTAACCTTTATAACAGAATTCTGGCAGTATTTTTTTTATCATTATGCTATTTGCTGTACAATTTGATTAATTTTATTTGTTGATACATCAGATTTTTAAGGACATTTAGATACCAAATATGTTTTCCTTATATACATATTTTTTAATCATAATTATTATTAATGGATGGATAGGTAGGTCATTCGAATTTTAAATTTTTTTAAGTTTTAATTTTTCATGTTTTTAAAAACTTTTTTTTTAATCCTTCTCGGAAACTTGAACCATTGATTGTCTGATCGCTTATGCCCTGTACTGAAATACAACTGTATGGCAGCATATATTGCAGCATACAGCTACAATAATGTGCTCAAGCTAGGCTTTACATGAGGACATTGGCGACATCCACGGATCCCTGGTGACAATGGTAACTCAGCAACTGCTCTCGATAGAGTCATTTGAATGTTGAAAACTAAAGAGAACCTGTCATGTCCAAAAATGCCATTAACATGAAGCTATAGGGTTAATCTGCAGATAAAGAAGCATTGAAATGCTGCCTGGTCGCCTTACTAAAGCAGAGACAGACTGTCATATTTCTCATGCGAGAATCGCATTGCAAACCTCCTACTGGCTGTCGGCTCTCCTGACCTGAGCTTGACAGCTGCATAAAATACATCATACTGTCTTGCTAAGGTCAGGAAGGGTGCCAGTCCAGTCCATGCAGTCCGATGCGATTCTCGCACGACAAATACAGCAGTCTGTCTCTGCCCTAAAAGTGTGTCTACTAGAAGAAAACGTACTCATGTCCTCCTGGGAGCCGCTTGCTTTCAGTTAGGCTACGTTCACATTTGCGTTGCGTCGGGTGCAGGTTCGGCGACGCATAGCGATGCATGCGTCATGTGCCCCTATATTTAACATGGGGGCGCATGGACATGCGTTGTCTTGTGTTTTGTGACGCATGCGTCTTTTTTGGCGCACGCGTCAGGGTGCAGAGGACGCAGCATGTTGCATTTTTTGTGCGTCAAAAATCATGCCAAAAAAAGACGCATGCGTCACAAAACAATGCGTTTTGCATGCGTTGTGAGTTGCGTCGCCGATGCGTCGCCGACGCAACGCCAAACAACGCAAATGTGAACGTAGCCTTAGAGGGGCGGTACAGGGAGCAGTTACTGTCATCACTCACTAAACTGTGTACGAGGCTGTAATCAAACACTAGCACTTTGATTGACAGCACAAATATGCTGCAGAGTGCGCTGTCGATGAAAGTGCTGGTGATCAATTCCAGCCGCCACTCACAGTATAGTGAGCAATGACAAGAACCGCTCCCTGCACTGCCCCTATGTCTGACAGTACGAGGCTCCCAAGAGGAAACAAGTTAGCCTTCTCTCTCGGAAGCCGTGCTTTCAGTTTGGCGGGCAGGCAACATTTTAACGCTATTTACTTGCAGATTTACTCGTTATTTGCAGGTAAATAATGTTTTTAGATATGAAAGATTCCCTTTAAGTAATATTGGAACTTCACTATGAAAATTGAGGAGATGACACAAAGTAGCAAAACAAAGTTATACAAAATTACTAACATTAAAGGGACTCTGTCAGCTCAAAATGGCGGGATATTAAAATGATTTCTTACTGGTCCGATGGGCGGCGTATCCTCTTTATTTCTCAACCCCGTCCGTCCCTGTTTTCTGCATTATTTTCGGGAATAAGAGTATGCGTGCGCCATAGTTGGCGCGTGCGCCATGCAGTCTTCAGTGGCGCATGCGCAGTATGCTTTGCCCTACTGCGGGCAAAGCCGAAAAGCATTACTGGGCATGCTCCCGCGCACTATGTCCCGGAGGTATTTCGTTGTGTTCTGGGACATAGTGCGCGGGCGCATGCGCAGTAATGCTTTTCGGCTTTGCCCCCAGTAGGGCAAAGCATACTGTGCATGCGCCACTGAAGACTGCATGGCGCACGCGCCAACTATGGCACACGCATACTTTTATTCCCGAAAATAATGCGAAAAACAGGACGGACGGGGTGGAGAAATAAAGAGGATACGCCGCCCATCTGACCAGTAAGAAATCATTTTAATATCCCGCCAATTTGAGCTGACAGAGTCCCTTTAAAGTAGAATTTCTTCTATTAAGCCCCGTTCTCCCCTTTATTATATTTTCAGTATTTTACCTCAGTATTTGTAAGCCAAAACTAAGAGTGGAACAATCAGAGGAAAAGTATAATAGAAACACGTCACCACTTCTGTATTATCACCCACTCCTGGTTCTGGCTTACAAATTCTCAGGTAAAAAAACCTATCAAATACAGAATGTGTACACCTGACCTAATAAAGGTCACGCGTGCAAAAAGTACAGAACATTCAGACATTGCAAACTCTGTGACTACTCCGTTCAGAATGATGTATGAAGCGTCAGGCAGGCACTATTGCTGTACACAGACATCCCTCAGCTAGAGTCCACTCACCTTTCTCTTGTCCAGGCACAACATCATTAGGTTTGCTTTGTTCTGTGCAGGAAGTACAATTATTTTTATGTTACAAAAAAATGTAAGTTTTCCTATAATTAATGAAATCACTGCTTGTTTTCAAATGGGTGATTCCTAGTTTACCAGTGTAACACTATAACATGAGGGCTTGTTCACACGCTCTATTTTCACCATCATTTTTCGGCACATTTTTTAAGGTAAAAACAAATAAAAAACACAACACTTTACAATACCAGCAAACTGATTGAGATTTCTGAATTCTCATGTACATGCTGCTTATTTGAACCATTAAATATATTTTTTTGAGCTGCAGCATGTCAGAACGGGAAAAAATGCATAAAAAAATATATTAAAAAAATGTGAAAAATGCCAGCGTTTTCCTGTCAATATCCTGTCAATATCCTGGTATTTGGTGCAAAAAAATATCTGCTGAAAATACTCAACGTGTGTACATACCCTAAAGGGAAAATGTGCAGTGATTCACGCCTGAACGACAGGCCGCATGTACACTGACAGCCTCCCTCTCTGAGGGCATCCATGTTTTATGCTTTTCAAAGAAACCATAGATTAGAAAACAGCTAGGAATAGAAAGAACAATTATCTGGGTGGGTCCTAATTGGTTTCTTCCCACCTGACTGAGCTGCACAAGTCTCCTCTTATTATGTACTCATGATTAATAATAACAAATACCCTTTGAATCCCCCACAGCCTCAGCAGCAATATGTCTTGTTTGCTTGGCTGCAGCGATAACATGTCCTCCTTGATGTGTGGCTGTGATTGATGTGGCTCTGTCATCACTGTGGCCACATAAATACCATTTGAGTGGAGGAGGAGGTGAAAAGTGTTTATGTGCCTTTTTTGGGATTATTCGAAGAGTTCTTTAAGCACCCCTTTAAAGGGATCAGTCACCAAATTTTTGCTACCCCATCTATGAGCAGCATGATGTACGAGAAGAGACACTGATTCCTGGGCTGATTGCAAAAGTTTTGATAAAATGACAGTATTATTTGTTGCAGATCTGACAGTTCTCTGAATGCTGAGCTCTCTATAACCCCGACCATGTCACGGATTGATAGATTTCTGGCTACACTGTACATAGGGAGAAGCCAGCTAATTAGTGGGAGGATGGGTTTAAACAAAGCTCATGAATATGGAGGACTACCTATAGTCCTCTATAAATTCTTGCTGATAAAACAATGATTTTATCAAAACTACTGCAAGAAGCCCAGTAAGGCTGGTTTCACACTTGCGTTTTGATCTGCAGCGTTTTAAAAAAAACCGCATGTGGTGAAAAAACGCATGTAAACGCGGCAAAACGCAGCGTTTTTTAGACGCATGCGTTTTTGCATGCAGAAAAAAAACGCGGCGTTTTGCCGCGTTTACATGCGTTTTTTCCTGCGTTTGCGTTTTTTAAACGCATGCTGAGAAGTGTGTGACAGCTGCCAATCATCAAAATCAACTAGAACACCCACTAAAAACAGAAATAGCTAGGGTAGGGTTAGGGTTAGGGTTAGGATCCCTATTAACTCTAGGGATCCTAACCCTAACCCTAACCCTAGGGATCCTAACCCTAACCCTAACCCTAACCCTAAGGGTTAGGATCGTAACCCTAACCCTAAGGGTTAGGGTTAGGATCCCTAGGGTTAGGGTTAGGGTTAGGATCCCTAGGGTTACTAGGGATCCTAACCTTAGGGTTAGGGTCAGGGTTAGGGTTAGGATCCCTAGTAACCCTAGGGTTAGGGTTAGGGTTTTCTTGTTTTTTCTTGTGTTTAGGGTTAGGGTTAGGGTTAGGGTTTTCTTGTTTTTTCTTGTGTTTAGGGTTAGGGTTAGGGTTAGGGTTAGGGTTTTCTTGTTTTTTCTTGTTTTTTCTTGTGTTTTTCTATAAAAACGCATGCGTTTTTAACGCAAGTAAACGCATGTGCTTAAAAACGCATGTGTTTACATAGACAGCAATGCATTTTTTTGCCGCGAATAAACGCATGCGTTTTTTTGCGGCAAAAAAACGCCGCTAGAAATTACTACAGGTTGCATTTCTGCAAATGAACGCACGCATCAAAAAACGCATGCGTTGCCGAAAACACATCAAAATGCACGGTAAAAAACGCATGCGTTTTTTAATGTTAAGTATAGAAAAAAAACGCATGCGTTTTTCAGCGCTAAAACGCTGCAGATCAAAACGCAAGTGTGAAACCAGCCTTAGTGACACATCACTGGAATCAGGGTATCTTGCCCTACATTATGATGTCCTCAGATTAGGTGACAAAAAATGTTCCAGTGGGTGTACAGTTATCCCACAAAATATAGTTGAACGCTACAAATCAGGAAGGCACCATGCAGAGTTATGAGAAGTGATGCTCAAGAACTGTTATTTCAGTGGGGATGCAAGTATTTCTGAAATAGACACTTCATGATTGACAGTACACCGTGTGCACAATTATTGACCAGGTCATCATTTTACGCTGATTTTCCCAAAGTGTAAACTTGAATGCTTATTGGATGATGCCGGTCAGGTGATGTGTTTTTGTGTAATGATGGCTGTGTGGCCTAATAATATCAACACTGTTTATCAAGGGGTACAGAATTATTAGGCAGCCTGTTTTCTTCAGGCAAAATGGGCCAAAAAAGAAATTTAACAGACTCTGAAAAGTAAAAAATTCTTAAATCTTACAGGGGAATCCAGCTTTCTTGAAATTGATAAGTTTTGTTGAAAATAGACAACAGTCGCAAAAAATGTGTTGACAAAAAAAATGTGCGTTATATTTGAAAAGAATCAAATGGGAAATGTCCAGAGACTCATTATCGTCCAGTGCAATCATATTCCAGAACTACAACTTCCCTGGAATGCTCGGAAGTACAAGGTGATCAGTGCTCAGAGACACGGCCCAGGTAAGGAAGGCTGAAACCCCACCACCACTGAACAAGTCACAGAAGTACAAGGTGTTCAGTGCTCAGAGACACGACCAAGGTAAGGAAGGCTGAAACACCACCACCACTGAACAAGACACAGAAGTACAAGGTGTTCAGTGCTCAGAGACACGACCAAGGTAAGGAAGGCTGAAACCACTGAACAAGACACAGAAGTACAAGGTGTTCAGTGCTCAGAGACACGGCCAAGGTAAGGAAGGCTGAAACCCCACCACCACTGAACAAGACACAGAAGTACAAGGTGTTCAGTGCTCAGAGACACGACCAAGGTAAGGAAGGCTGAAACCACTGAACAAGACACAGAAGTACAAGGTGTTCAGTGCTCAGAGACACGGCCAAGGTAAGGAAGGCTGAAACCCCACCACCACTGAGCAAGACACAGAAGTACAAGGTGTTCACTGCTCACAGACATGGCCAAGGTAAGGAAGGCTGAAACCCCACCACCACTGAACAAGACACAGAAGTACAAGGTGTTAAGTGCTCAGAGACACAGCCAAGGTAAGGAAGGCTGAAACTCCACCACCACTGAACAAGACACAGAAGTACAAGATGTTCAGTGCTCAGAGACATGACCAAGGTAAGGAAGGCTGAAACCCCACCACCACTGAACAAGACACAGAAGTACAAGGTGCTCAGTGCTCAGAGACATGGCCAAGGTAAGGAAGGCTGAAACCCCACCACCACTGAACAAGACACAGAAGTACAAGATGATCAGTGCTCAGAGACATGACCAAGGTAAGGAAGGCTGAAACCCCACCACCACTGAACAAGACACAGAAGTACAAGGTGTTCAGTGCTCACAGACATGGCCAAGGTAAGGAAGGCTGAAACCCTACCACCACTAAAGAAGACACAGAAGTACAAGGTGTTCAGTGTTCAGAGACATGGCCAAGGTAAGGAAGTCTGAAACCTCAGCACCACTGAACAAGACACAGAAGTGCAAGGTGTTCAGTGCTCAGAGACACGGCCAAAGACATATCTGAAGACAGATTTTTCAAAGGTTTTATGGACTGATGAGATGAGAGCAACTCTTGTTGGACCAGATGGATTGGCCCATGGCTAGATCCGCAACAGGCACATACCTCCACTTTGACACAGATGACAGTAAGATGGAGGTTGTATACTGATATGGACTGGTATTATTAAAGATGAGCAAGTTGGATCTTCTTTTATACTTGAAGATGGACTCAAAATCAACTCCCAAACCTACTGCCAGATTTTGTAGACACTTTCTTCAAGCAGTGGTACAGGAAAAAGGCTGCATCTTTCAAGAAAACCATGATTTTTTTTATGCAGGACAATGATTCCTAGCATGCATCGAAGTTCTCCACTGCTTGGCTAGCCAATAAAAGGCCTTAAACATGAAGTAATAATGACATGGCTCCATCTTCCCCTGACCTAAACCCTATTGAGAACTTGTGGGTCCTTCCTAAATGGGAGATTTACAGTGAAAGGAAACAGTACACCTCTATAAAGTGTCTGGGAGGCTGTGGTTAGTGTTGACCAAAAAGTTGATCGCCAACAAAGAAATGACGGACTCTATGGATGGAGCTTATGACTGCTATTTCAATAATGTGCAAATAAGGCATTTGCATTTTTCTCATCTCAATTGTTTATTGTCATCTGATAAAGCGAGAATAACAACCACACAACTCAAAATATACAAAAATACATTAAAAAATAAATAAATAAATCAGTGACCAATATTGCCATATTAGGGTGACTGATTTATTTATTTTTTACGTGTTTTTTGTACATTTTGAGTTGTGTGGCTATTATTCTCGCTTTATCGGATGACAATAAACAATTGAGATGAGCAATTTGCATTTCGGATTTACTTAATTCTGCATAATTCTGCACTCAAATAGTTGCTCAATAATTATGCACAAGCAGATATTCTCCTAAGAAAGACAAAATCTTACTTTTACTTTCTTAAGTATACAGGTACATTAACCTTTTTGTCTGACCCACAGCACCGTAGTTTTTCAATAATAAAATTATTCATTAAAAATACAAATTGCCTTATAATTGTGCACACAGTGTAGTCTGTTCATATCGCATGTGATTCTGTCCTTACGGCGCTGTTACATGTGCCAAATGCCACTGAGTGATATCAGTATATGAGTCAAAAGAAAAAATCATGCATTTTTTCACATGCTTTTTTTGAATCCAACAGGTCAATTTAGAAAAACATTAAAAGGGTATCTTGACTCCAAGTCTTTTGCATGTGCTGCCACAACTTTATTGGAGTTTGCGGGGACAGCAGAATTGGTGAACAGAGGTCACTGGACCCTATCACCTTTTAGTGCGTAATCATGAATTAATATGGCATAAAGGTTTAAGATGGGAATACCCCTTTACATGCTCTAGTTCTTTATGTTTTGGATGAGAGTTTAAAGAAAAAAAAACTGGTAATGCCTAAAGGATGCACAACATTCACTAAAACTTTTGTGACATCATGCATAAAAAGAATCGTGCAAAATACAAACTAGTCTACTACTGTCCTCTACTACTGGCCTACCCAAATCACAGATCAGGCTCCGCTTACCTTTATCATTCTCAGTGACTTCATCATTAGCTTTCATTTCCACTGCTGAGATGAAATTAGTTTTCCAGATTTAGGAAAAATAAATTTGGATTTGCGACATTTATACTCATTTTTTGAACTGATGGTGTCTGTGTATTTTATAAGACTGGACAATATTATAAAAGCAACACTTAGGCCAGTGCTACACAATGACTTTGGCAGTGCCCATCTGTTGCGTGACAAAAATGTGGTAGGTGTCGCCTCTACTTTACAATACAAGTAAATACTTGTGGCCTGTCCTGAAGAAGAACTCACTCTGTACTTTGAAACGCGTTGAATAAACCACTACTTTATTTAACCTTTCTGGGATATACGTCTCAATACTATCAGCAAGAGTGGAAACCAGGGCCGTATTTAGAGTTTCTGCTGCCCTAGGCACTTTTAGTGGCACTTTTAGTGGGGAGCCCTTTGGTGAGTATGACACTATCGGCAGTGACTTTGGCAAGAATCGCTGATGTGAAAGTAGCCTTTTGCAGCAGATCCGGCAGTTTTTCTGCATGTGCTGCGTAACGGATCACTTACGGCAACACTGCGTTCGGCCTCATTCATTCCCTATGGGATTTGCGGCACTTGCCATGATCTGGCAAATGCGGTACCATACCTCCCAACTTTTGAAGAAGGGAAGGAGGTACAAAGTTTGCGGCGCGCGTAGTGCGCCGCAGCAAATTTTAGGTCACGCCCCTGACCACACCCATTTCACAACTAGCCACACCCATATCCACATCCCAACCACAGCCATTTAGCACTGCTGATCACACTGTTTTATATACAATAATTATAAACAAAAAAAATATGGCCACAGTGCTCCATACTGTATAATAGCCACATATGATGCTCAATACTGTATAATAGCCACACAC
This sequence comes from Ranitomeya variabilis, assembly GCF_051348905.1. Taxonomy (NCBI): domain Eukaryota; kingdom Metazoa; phylum Chordata; class Amphibia; order Anura; family Dendrobatidae; genus Ranitomeya; species Ranitomeya variabilis. Next base: position 491,893,087 of record NC_135236.1, on the reverse strand, counting down.
GATGCTCCATACTGTATATGGCCACACATGATGCTCCATACTATATAATGGCCACACACAGTTCTCCTTACTGTATAATGGCCACACATGATGCTCAATACTGTATAATGGCCACACATGATGCTCCATAGTGTATAATGGTCACACATGATGCTCCATAATGTATAATGGCCACACAGTGCTCCATACTGTATATTGGCCACACATAGTGCTCCATACTGTATAATGGCCACACATAGTGCTCCATACTGTATAACAGCCACACACAGTTCTCCATACTGTATAATGATCCCTGTTCTGACCCCAATGGCAGAGGGTCTCAAAAGTACATACCAAGTCTGCAAACATAAAAAACCAGCTCATAGGGCAGTGGTAACTGGGCTAACCGTATATCTAATCCTAGCACCACAAATAGCAGCAGCCGGGGAACGTGCCTACGTTGGTTCTAGACGTCTCGCGCCAGCCGGAGAACTAACTAACCCTAGAAGGGAAAAGATAGACCTTTCTTGCCTCCAGAGAAAAGACCCCAAAAGTTGGATACAAGCCCCCCACAAATAATAACGGTGAGGTAAGGAGAAAAGACAAACGTAAGAATGAACTAGATATTTAGCAAAGAGAGGCCCACTGACTAATAGCAGAATATAATAAGATGACTTATACGGTCAGCAAAAACCCTATCAAAATTTCCACGCTGGATATTCAAGAACCCCCGAACCGTCTAACGGCCCGGGGGGAGAATACCAGCCCCCTAGAGCTTCCAGCAAGAACAGGAATCACATTTAGTACAAGCTGGACAGAAAATAAGAGCAATACAGATAACCAAAAAACAAGGAAGCAGGACTTAGCTTAATTATGCAATAACCCGGACCAGCAGACAGGAGCAAACAGAAAGGATCTGATTACAACGATGCAAGGCACTGGACTGAGGATCCAGGAAGTTTATATAGCAACACCCCTGGACTAACGACCCAGGTGGGTGCCAAACTGAGGAAAGACAATCCCAGAGTCATATCACTAGTGACCACAAGAGGGAGCCAAAAAAGTCTAATTCACAACAGTACCCCCCCTTTAAGGAGGGGTCACCGAACCCTCACCAGGACCACCAGGGCGATCAGGATGAGCAGCATGAAAGGCACAAACTAAATTGGCCGCATGCACATCAGAGGCAACCACCCAGGAATTATCCTCCTGGCCATAGCCCTTCCACTTGACCAGATACTGAAGCCTCCGTCTAGAGAGACGAGAATCCAAGATCTTCTCCACCACGTACTCCAACTCGCCCTCAACCAACACCGGAGCAGGAGGCTCAACAAAAGGAACCACAGGCACAACGTACCGCCGCAACAAAGACCTATGGAACACGTTGTGAATGGCAAATGACACCGGAAGATCCAAGCGAAAGGACACAGGATTAAGGATTTCCAATATCTTGTAAGGACTGATGAAGCAAGGCTTAAATTTAGGAGAGGAGACCTTCATAGGAACAAATCGAGAAGACAGCCATACCAAATCCCCAACACGAAGTCGGGGACCCACACCGCGGCGGCGGTTGGCAAAACGCTGAGCCTTCTCCTGTGACAACTTTAAGTTGTCCACCACATGATTCCAGATCTGCTGCAACCTATCCACCACGGAATCTACCCCAGGACAGTCAGAAGGCTCCACATGTCCCGAGGAAAAACGAGGATGGAAACCAGAGTTGCAAAAAAAAGGCGAAACCAAAGTAGCGGAACTAGCCCGATTATTAAGGGCAAACTCAGCCAATGGCAAGAAGGTCACCCAATCATCCTGATCTGCAGAAACAAAACACCTCAAATAAGCCTCCAGAGTCTGATTAGTTCGCTCCGTTTGTCCATTAGTCTGAGGATGAAAGGCAGACGAAAACGACAAATCAATGCCCATCTTAGCACAAAAGGATCGCCAGAACCTGGAAACAAACTGGGATCCTCTGTCAGACACAATATTCTCAGGAATGCCGTGTAAACGAACCACATTCTGAAAGAACAAAGGAACCAGATCGGAAGAGGAAGGCAGCTTAGGCAAAGATACCAAATGGACAATCTTGGAAAAGCGATCACATACCACCCAGATGACAGACATGCCCTGAGACACCGGAAGATCTGAAATGAAATCCATGGAAATGTGTGTCCAAGGCCTCTTCGGGACAGGCAAGGGCAAGAGCAACCCGCTGGCACGAGAACAGCAAGGCTTAGCTCGAGCACAAGTCCCACAGGACTGCACAAATGACCGCACATCCCGTGACAAGGAAGGCCACCAAAAGGACCTAGCCACCAGATCTCTGGTGCCAAAAATTCCCGGATGCCCTGCCAACACCGAGGAATGAACCTCGGAAATGACTCTGCTGGTCCACTTATCAGGAACAAACAGTCTGTCAGGTGGACAAGAGTCAGGTCTACCAGCCTGAAATCTCTGCAACACACGTCGCAAATCCGGAGAAATGGCTGACAAGATAACTCCGTCTTTAAGAATACCAACTGGTTCTACGACTCCAGGAGAGTCAGGCACAAAGCTCCTTGAAAGAGCATCAGCCTTCACATTCTTTGAACCTGGTAAATACGAGACCACAAAGTCAAAACGGGAGAAAAACAATGACCAGCGGGCCTGTCTAGGATTCAGGCGTTTAGCAGACTCGAGATACATCAGATTTTTGTGATCAGTCAAGACCACCACACGATGCTTAGCACCCTCGAGCCAATGACGCCACTCCTCAAATGCCCACTTCATGGCCAACAACTCCCGATTGCCAACATCATAATTCCGCTCAGCAGGCGAAAACTTCCTAGAGAAAAAGGCACATGGTCTCATTACAGAGCAACCAGGGCCTCTCTGCGACAAAACGGCCCCTGCCCCAATCTCAGAAGCATCCACTTCAACCTGAAAGGGCAGTGAGACATCAGGCTGGCACAAAACAGGCGCCGAAGTAAACCGGCGCTTCAACTCTTGGAAAGCTTCCACGGCTGCAGGAGCCCAGTTAGCAACATCAGAACCTTTCTTGGTCATATCCGTCAAAGGTTTAACAACGCTAGAAAAATTAGCGATAAAACGACGGTAGAAGTTAGCAAAACCCAAGAACTTCTGAAGACTTTTAACTGACGTGGGCTGAGTCCAATCATGAATAGCTCGGACCTTGACTGGGTCCATCTCCACCGCAGAAGGGGAAAAAATAAAACCCAAAAAGGGAACCTTCTGTACTCCAAAGAGACACTTTGAGCCCTTAACAAACAAAGCATGCTCACGCAAAACCTGAAACACCATCCTGACCTGCTCTACATGCGAGTCCCAATCATCAGAAAAAAACAGAATATCATCCAGATAAACAATCATAAATTTATCCAGATACTTCCGGAAAATTTCATGCATAAAGGACTGAAACACTGAAGGAGCATTAGAGAGCCCAAAAGGCATCACCAAGTACTCAAAATGACCTTCGGGCGTATTAAATGCAGTTTTCCATTCATCTCCTTGCTTAATGCGCACAAGGTTGTACGCACCACGAAGATCTATCTTGGTGAACCACCTGGCACCTTTAATCCGGGCAAACAAGTCCGACAACAGAGGCAAAGGATACTGAAATTTAACAGTGATTTTATTCAGAAGCCGATAGTCAATACAAGGTCTCAAAGATTCGTCCTTCTTGGCCACAAAAAAGAATCCCGCACCAAGAGGGGAAGAGGATGGACGGATATGCCCCTTCTCCAGAGACTCCTTGATATACGAACGCATTGCGGTATGCTCAGGTACAGACAGATTAAATAGTCTTCCCTTAGGAAATTTACTACCTGGAATCAAATCTATGGCGCAGTCACAGTCCCTATGAGGAGGCAGAGCACTGGACCTGGGCTCGCTGAATACATCCTGATAATCAGACAAATACTCAGGAACTTCCGAAGGAGTAGAGGAAGCAATAGACACCGGCGGGGAATCACCATGAATTCCCTGACAGCCCCAACTTGACACAGACATTGCCTTCCAATCCAAGACTGGATTATCGGTCTGTAACCATGGCAGACCCAAAACGACCAAATCATGCATTTTATGCAGAACAAGAAAACGAATCACCTCCCGATGTTCAGGAGTCACGCACATGGTTACCTGTGTCCAAAACTGCGGTTTATTTTCCGCCAATGGCGTAGCATCAATACCTCTAAGAGGGATAGGATTTACCAAAGGCTCAAGAACAAAACCACAGCGCTTGGCAAATGACAGATCCATAAGACTCAGGGCAGCACCTGAATCCACAAACGCCATAACAGGGTAGGAAGACAATGAGCAAATTAAAGTCACAGACAAAATAAATTTAGGTTGCAAATTACCAATGGCGACAGGGCTAACAACCCTTGTTAGGCGTTTAGAGCATGCTGATATAACATGTGTAGAATCACCACAGTAAAAACACAACCCATTCTGACGTCTATGATTTTTCCGTTCATTTCTAGTCTGAATTCTATCACATTGCATTAAATCAGGTGTTTGTTCAGACAACACCACCAGAGGATTAGCAGTTTTGCGCTCCCGCAAACGCCGGTCAATTTGAATAGCCAGCGCCATGGAATCATTCAGACTTGTAGGAATGGAGAAACCCACCATCACATTCTTAATGGCTTCAGAAAGGCCATTTCTGAAATTTGCGGCCAGAGCACACTCATTCCACTGAGTAAGCACGGACCATTTCCGAAATTTTTGGCAATACACTTCAGCTTCATCCTGGCCCTGAGACATAGCCAGCAAGGCTTTTTCTGCCTGAATTTCAAGATTGGGTTCCTCGTAAAGCAATCCGAGCACCAGAAAAAACGCATCAATATTTGCCAATGCCGGATCTCCTGGCGCTAGCGAGAAGGCCCAATCCTGAGGGTCGCCCCGTAAGAAAGAGATAACATTTTTAACTTGCTGAGCTGAGTCTCCAGATGAACGGGGTCTCAGAGATAGAAACAATTTACAATTATTCCTGAAATTCCTAAACTTGAATCGGTCTCCAGAGAACAGTTCAGGAATAGGTATTTTAGGTTCAGACATTGGACTACTGGTAACAAAATCTTGTATGCCCTGCACACGAGCAGCAAGCTGATCCACACTTGTAATCAAGGTCTGGACATTCATGTCTGCAGCAAGCACAAGCCACTCAGAGGTAAAGGGGAGGAACAAAGAGAGGAAAAAAAAAACCTCAGAATTTCCTTTCTTATTATCCCACTTCTGCAATGCATTAAACATTCAACTTTGGCCTTGCATACTGTTCTGACCCCAATGGCAGAGGGTCTCAAAAGTACATACCAAGTCTGCAAACATAAAAAACCAGCTCATAGGGCAGTGGTAACTGGGCTAACCGTATATCTAATCCTAGCACCACAAATAGCAGCAGCCGGGGAACGTGCCTACGTTGGTTCTAGACGTCTCGCGCCAGCCGGAGAACTAACTAACCCTAGAAGGGAAAAGATAGACCTTTCTTGCCTCCAGAGAAAAGACCCCAAAAGTTGGATACAAGCCCCCCACAAATAATAACGGTGAGGTAAGGAGAAAAGACAAACGTAAGAATGAACTAGATATTTAGCAAAGAGAGACCCACTGACTAATAGCAGAATATAGTAAGATGACTTATACGGTCAGCAAAAACCCTATCAAAATTTCCACGCTGGATATTCAAGAACCCCCGAACCGTCTAACGGCCCGGGGGGAGAATACCAGCCCCCTAGAGCTTCCAGCAAGAACAGGAATCACATTTAGTACAAGCTGGACAGAAAATAAGAGCAATACAGATAACCAAAAAACAAGGAAGCAGGACTTAGCTTAATTATGCAATAACCCGGACCAGCAGACAGGAGCAAACAGAAAGGATCTGATTACAACGATGCAAGGCACTGGACTGAGGATCCAGGAAGTTTATATAGCAACACCCCTGGACTAACGACCCAGTTGGGTGCCAAACTGAGGAAAGACAATCCCAGAGTCATATCACTAGTGACCACAAGAGGGAGCCAAAAAAGTCTAATTCACAACAGATCCCACATGATGCTCAATACTGTACAATGGCCACACATGATGCTCCATACTGTATAACGGCCACACATGATGCTCCATACTGTATAATGGCCATTGGCCACACATGATGCTCCATACTGTATAATGGCCACACATGATGCTCCATACTGTATAATGGCCATTGGCCACACATGATGCTCCATACTGTATAACGGCCACACATGATGCTCAATACTGTATAATGGCCACACATAGTGCTCCATACTGTATAACGGCCACACACAGTTCTCCATACTGTATAATGATCCCACATGATGCTCAATACTGTATAATGGCCACACATGATGCTCCATACTGTATAACGGCCACACATGATGCTCCATAAAGTATAATGGCCATTGGCCACACATGATGCTCCATACTGTATAACGGCCACACATGATGCTCCATACTGTATAATGGCCATTGGCCACACATGATGCTCCATACTGTATAACGGCCACACATGATGCTCAATACTGTATAATGGCCACACAGTTCTCCATACTGTATAATGATCCTACATGATGCTCAATACTGTATAATGACCCCCCTCCTGTATGCATGGCTCATAGTCCCCCCCTGTATGCATGGCTCATATTCCCCCTCTCCTGTATGCATGGCTCATATTCCCCCTTCTGTATGCATGGCTCATATTCCCCCCTGTATGCATGGCTCATATTCCCCCTCCTGTATGCATGGCTCATATTCTCCCCCTATATGCATGGCTCATATTTCCCCCCTGTATGCATGGCTCATATTCCCCCCCATATGCATGGCTCATATTCCCCCTCCCTATATGCATGGCTCATATTCACCCCCCTCCTGTATGCATGGCTCATATTCACCCCCCTCCTGTATGCATGGCTCATATTCACCCCCCTCCTGTATGCATGGCTCATATTCCCCCCCCTGTATGCATGGTTCATATTCCCCCTCTGTATGCATGGCTCATATTCACCCCCTCCTGCATGCATGGCTCATATTCACCCCCCTCCTGTATGCATGGCTCATCTCTCCACCCCACTCCCTGCTCCCATATTGAATGGCGTGGCTTACCGTCCTCCTTCATCCCCCCTCCCCTGTCCCCCCATCCCTCATACTCACCTGTTCCTCACCGCGCGGCCGCGCCGACATCCCTCTGGCTCTGTCCCGACTCCCGGCGCAGCACCTTCTTCCTGCGTGAGCGGTCAGGTGATACCGCTCATTAAGGTCACGAATAAGGTCATGAATACGCATATTCATGACCTTAATGAGCAGTACCACGTGACCGCTCATTCAGGAGGGCTGCAGAAGCCGAGACCAGGCATCGCGGGAGCAGGGTGAGTATCGTCTTCAAGGAGGGTGGGTTGGGGTTTGCCAGGGGGGGGGGTGGGGTCGGTCGGGAGGTGACCCAGCTTTTATAAAAAAAAAAACAACAAACCTTGCTCAGGTGCCGCCCCCTGCATTGTCCCCGCCCTAGGCACGTGCCCTCACGTGCCTAGTGGCAAATACGGCCCTGTCGGAAACCGTCCACTAATCCCTTTTATCTTTGATGCCTTATAGTCACTTAGTGACCCGTGGATGTGCTGCTGCTGATTTTCTATGTGACATGCCTTCTCAACAGTATAAAGCTTACTGTATCTCTAGGATAAAATACACTATTTTGCTTTGATTTCTCCTACAGCTCCTTGAATATGTAGTAGGTGTAATAATAATATTAGCAAACACCTCCAATTGGAAATATAGTATAGTTCTTCTGATTCGATATGTCACATACTCCTTGTGCAGGGCTTTGCAGTAGCTTAGATATCCATGGTTACGACCACGACCAACTAACTATCACTATATGAATGGCTGTAACCATGGATATCTAATCTACTGTAAAGCCCAGCATATGGAATAAACGGCATAGCTAATCAGAAGAATTGTACTACATTTTTAATTGAAGGTATTTTCTAATATTATTATTATTTCTATGCCTACTAAATATTTGGATAGGAGCTTGGGGATGGCATGGTCTTCAATGAAGGAGGTGTCTCTTACTTCTCCCCAAGCAAAAAGCCAATTTAGCTAAGGAGAAGCCTTTCTTCTATGAGCGATAGCTGCAGAAGAAATGTAGTTTAGCCTGATGGCCATTCACATATGGATGACTTGAATATGCTAGATCGGAAGCAGCTCTTATATAGCAGCTCGGCATTGAGGCTTGATTAGGATTGTCCACAGCTCTTGTAGAGCATGTAGGCAGGAGTTGCCTTGCTTAATGTACTGTATACCATTTTCTAGTAAAAGAGGGTTTTATAAGAAAATAAAAATTGTAAATCCACAAGGCTAGAAAGAGACTTATTTAGATATATAATCAAGCTGGCATTTTGTAAGCAAGTCTTAATTAACTGTGCATTGTGGTAAGACGCAGCACATAATGAATTTAATGTGCCTCTTAATGAATTTGGCACATCCTTCAGCTGCCTTGCACCACTGCCAGGAATGTTTCTACAGCTATGGACTGGAGTGCATATTTTGGATCATTTATGCAACTTTAGTGGCATAAATTATCATTAGTGGGGAATGCGTGGTCACCCCTGTACCACCCCAGCTCCAACGACTTCTAAAAGTGGGCAGAGCTTGGCCGGGGACTGCTGTAAAAATGCTAAAAAGTCTTTCACTTGTGACGTTTCATGTTTTTTATCCCAGTATTTTGCCAAAAACACCTTGTTGAATTGGACCGATTTTTTTGCACTAAGGAGTTATTATGATGTTTAACTCAATGTGGTAACATGCTTGTCAATCATAGTTCTAATTGCCATGTGTATTCTTTCTTCTTCAGCCTTGAAGTAGCTGTCAAGTGTCCAGCCTGCCACAGTCTCAAGCACACAAACACTAGCTCATCTTACAGGCAGGGTTGAAGGTGATATGTATTAATGAGATTGACAAGAAGACGGCAAACAAAAAATCATCCCCTGCATACCAAGAGGCGACTGCATAGATACAAAGGGAATAGGTGTCAGGAAACATCAGATATTTAAATACTTCCTCTTTATAATGTCCATTTTGGAAAAAAATAGGGAACTGCATAAAAATGATTTGTCATCATTAGGAACAGGAGTCACCTACGCTAAAGTTTCTGCCAGCTAACTCTGCTCTGTTATGCAATCTGTCCTGGTTCTATCTTTATATCAGTAATGTTATGGGACCACAGTTTCTGCAATTCGCCTAAATACTTCCTCCCAGATTGCTGCTATCCTACAATCTATGGTTTACAACCTTTTTCAGGTCAGGAGGAAACCCCAAAACCAACAAGAGACCTCACTAGAAGGAGGATTAGGAAGCCTTATCTTCTAAGACTACTTTCACACATCCATTTTTCGCCGTCAGGCGCAATCCGGCTAATTAAAAAAAAAAAACAACCTTTTTTTCGCATAGACTTGTATTAGCGCCGGAATGTGCCTGATGGCCTTACGTTTCGTCCGTTTTTCACCGGATCCGGCAAAAATTGTGGTTCCGGCGGCCGGACAAAACGGACAGAGGAACGTTTTTTGTGTCCGGTAAAAAAATGGACAGCGTCTGATCCGGCGCCATCCGGCTTTTTCTATAATGAAAGCCTACGGTGCCGAATCCGTCAAATGCAGGAATCCGGCTACGGATTCCAGTTTTGAAACTGAACATGCCCAAATTTAAGAATTTTCCAGTCTGGTGTCTCTCTCTCTCGCTCCAGAAACATACCTGTTCCAATCAGCCAGAACAGCTACATGGATCCGGCAGAAATCCTGATCCGTCACATCAGGTTTTTCACTATTTTCGACGGATCTGGCGATCCATCACAACGCCGGATTAAGCCTGACGGCAAAAACCGGATGTGTGAAAGTAGCCTAAGATGATATTAGTAGTTCTGTTTATACCAAAGTTTTCCCTAATTTGCCTATATAGCGCAAAATCCAGCCCAGAATCCCAACACATGCTTTTCTTCGCAGAGTTGCCTGACTTTCTTACTTTTCTCCTTACTCATATCTCTTTGTAGGATGCCGTTTGACAAGCTTGCATGGTGGTCCCACTGCATTTCTAATAACATAATCACTGCAGTTTTTTAACGTCAATATTGCGATTTTAACCTAGGTGATTAAAACTTCACATCCTATATATAAGTTTTTGTGAGCACTGGAATACTAGACAGGGGTCAGATTATCAAATATTCAAAATTATTAGTGATTAATGGGAAATAATGTAGTGCTTATAACATCTACTACATCCTTGTGCCCTTCTAAAAAGATGGATACTACCAGAACAAAAATCCATTTTAACTCTGTTTCAGTCATTGTACTCTATGGATCCTTCAGGAGTTCTGCATGAATCTGTTTTTTTCAGGTACTTAGATGTAAAGAAGGTGCAAAATGCAATGTGAATGGCCCCTTAGTCATAGGATTTTTAAAATTTATGATTATGGCTCTTCTGCTTTTGGTCCTATGAATTTTTACACAATGGTGCAGTTTTGTATTGAATATACAGAATGTTATTGGTTGCATGTAATGGTTGTAGAAAGTTCAAAAACATCCAGAAGACAATCGGTCAGTAACATATTGTTACTTAAAGGGAATCTGATAGCAAGTTTTTGCTATTTAATCTGAGGACAGCATGAGGTAGGAGTTAAAACATTGAACTCAACTATGTGTCACATGTCAGCACTGTGTGCTGCGGTTTACTTTCAATTAATGTTTTATCACCCGGTGATTATCATTGCCCGGAATACATCAGTGCATGAGACCTGGTCTGACTCCGCCCCTTCTGTGATAAGCAGCTGTCTATAGACAATATACACAGAGAGCCTGGTGTGGGCGGAGTTAGCTTTCTCAGCTCTGCTTCATGCTGCATCTAAAAACTCTGATTGTGTCAGAACTGCTGTACCTAGTGATCTAAATGTTATATCCTTGGATTCACGGTCTATTTGCCTACATCATGTTGCTCTCAGATGAGGTAGCAAAAACCTGCTGACAGATTCCCTTTAAGTGAGTCATTTTTCACCGCTCATCACCCCATCTGCTTTATGTCGGAGTGGACTGGAATATTTTAGCTTCATCACCTTTACACTGCAAGCCACTGCTGTCACTGCCAATGTGTTGTGCTAATAGGGGGTACATTGCTTACCAGTCTTCAGTCACACATTCCAATGAATGTGGCACTCTCTCAAGTGCTACAGTGTTAAAAGCTTTTGGGAAATCTAAGGATGCAGTATTTGCTACTTGAAGCAGACCTGACTTAGTCTCAAATCCCAGTTGAATTTACAATTTATTATGCCTTGGTATATTCTGACATCAGTACTGTATGCGTAAAGACAAAAAGCTGCCATTTTTACATGTTCGGTCTTGGGATCATTCAATCTCTCACATCAAACAGTGAAATAAATTGATTAATATAAGATACTAGTCTCCAATAAGACAACTGGCACTTGGATTATGCCAACAAATATGCTTTCATGTGTCATACAATTTCTTAGATGGGATTAATAGGTTTGTTCCACGAGTAACCGGCAGACATGTGATGCTAAACTTTTATTATGCCTACTCTTGCAGATAATCTAGCAGGTGTTGAACAGAAAAATCATTATTAATGTTCCTCTGTGAAGTTTGTTAACATGTCAATTACCAACAATGCCATTCACAGAAGCGCTAATGCAATTGTTTTCTAGGAACTCAGGTCATTCCCGTGTTTGGATGCTTCTGGCTTAAACGCAGACAATTTATAGTGGCTTCTAATTTTACACAAAAGGGCGGCCAGGCTTTTCCAAGAAAGTATTCTGAGCAACATTATTAAAGTGCAGCTAACACACGTATTTCAAACTTAATGCATTAGCCCCATGTATTTGCATTGTATTTGCATTTTCTGATTTTGTATTTTAACTATTTTAAAATGTGATTAATATAGCAAATGAATGAACCACCTAAATTACCAGGTAAGACTCTGTTCACATTGCATTTGAGCCTTCCTTCATTTGCTGATATATACTCTGACATATATTCCTGTATAAGCGTCAACCATAGAAAAATGTAAAAAAAAAATATTTTTACTGAATGTCATATAATGTAATTTACTCAAAATCATATAAAAGAAATAATTTTCAAAGAGTTCTTGTCTACAGCCTCAATGTAGACGTTTGTGTCACTATGGTTTCTGACTTCGAACAAATGGATGCAGGAGTTATGGTGATATTTGGCTGCCCTATACTTTTTGCTAACAAACTTAATGCAGAACAGGTGGAGTGGGGTATGATTGCAGGTTCAGACTACATGAAGTTTGTTTGTAATCTGTTACTATGGAAACATATTTGTCTGCATAGACAAAGAATAGGACATTTTTAATTAAGACTATTTGGAAAGACCTCTCATTTTAGGCGCATTGAAACAATTTCAAATAATGGTTGCAAAGGTGTAAAAAGAAGTTACGCAGGAATGAAATAATGCCTGGAACTATACTTCGCTTTTTTATAGGCCCTCTTCTTGAACAAAAAAAATTACAGAGATGTTTACCTACCTAGGCCTCCAAACAAACGCAGGATGCAGTGGACCCATATAGTTAAGATGGCAGCAACAAAGGTGCAGAAATACCGATGAGGCAACCACTCACAGCCTACCAATCCAATGGAGGGGGTGGCTGCTTGGTATATTACTGCACATAAGAGACTTGTATGTGGCGCTGTTCACACAATGGAAATGCACAGCACCCAGGTTAACAGCCTATTAGTTATGCTCTTCTATTAGATCAGGCGGGCTGCCCAGAGCTATCAAAATGCATCCCATGTGAACAGACACCACAATTTACAAGACCAAATGGGCCCAACTGCACCCCCCAAAAAAGTGAAAAAACACATATAAAAAACATGTGGGGTATTAGATAATATTTTGGCCAAAATACGCAAGCTTATAACCCACGTCATGGATCTCCACGTTTACGAGTCCTAACACTAACAAATATAGCACAAAAAGAGGATTTAAAGATCCTAAAATAATTCTAAAGAATACTAGCAAAAAAGCAGAGATCCTTACCTGCCCAGGCCTCCAATCAAATGCACGATCAGGATGCAGTGGATCCATATAGTTAAGATGGCAGTAACACATGTGCAAGAATACCGATGAGGCAACCGCTCACAATCTTTAAATCCTCTTTTTGTGCTATATTGGTTATTGTTAGGACTCGTAAGTGTGGGGACCCATGACGTGGGTTACGAGCTTGCATATTTTGGCCAAAATATTAACTAATACCTCACATGTTTTTTATAAGTGTTTTTGCACTTTTTTGGGGTGCAGTTAGGCCCATTTGGCCTTGTAAACTGTGGTGTTTGTTCACATGGGGTGCATTTGGATAGCGCTGGGCAGCCCGCCTGATCTAATAGAAGGGTGTCAGTAATAGGCTGTTAACCTGGATGCTGTGCATTTACATTGTGTGAACAGTGCCACATACAAGTCTTTTATGTGCAGTAATATGCCAAGCAGCCACCCCCTCCATTGGATTGGTAGGTTGTGAGTGGTTGCCTCATCGGTAATTCTGCTGTTGCTGTTGCTGCCATCTCAACCACATGGGTCCACTGCATCCTGATAGTGCATTTGTTTGGAGGCCTAGGTAGGTAAACATCTCTGCCTTTTTGCTAGTAATGTTTGAATTTTTGGAGGATCTTTAAATCCTCTTTTTGTGCTATATTTGTTAACAAAACAAATTACCAGCACCATGAAGAAGTCAAGACAAAGACACTTTACTGCCAGGTTGCATGAAAAACATTAGACCGCAGTGAACACTGATATTTTGTTCTAAACCAGACAGCTACATTAAGTGCCTAGGTTAAAAAAAACCACAATTTTTAAAACCTCAGACCAGACCCTTTTAAAATAAGACCTCTGATCACTATACAAAATCTTTGACTGTGTCTATTATACAACACTGTTACTATCAAAATCCAATTATACCAAGACTTATGTTTCCAATACCAATACTATATCATGTCCAAATATTACTTCCAGGCTAAAAACATAAATAATAACCAAATAGTGACTAAATAATATTACCATACTTGCAAAGTGGACAACTCTAAACAGATTTGGGAATGGGTTGTAGTTACACGACCAAGCTGTGTGTAGAAGGCTGACATCATTAGCCTGTTGTGAGTACCCTTAAGGCTACAAACTTAAACCAGTTTGTGATTTAATATAGTTTTGAATCCAAAATAAATGATTAACCATTGTCTCAGGAAGAACCCAGGTTGCTTAATCCAGCAAGACCATAAGCTCAACAGCGGTCAACATGGCTGCTACTGATGAAGTGGTATGGCACCCTACGTGCACCACCCTGAAAGCACACCATAGGAAAAACTGTCTTACACCATGAGAAAATGTCAATAGAACTCCAATGAACAATCTGAGATTTAAGGAAATATAACCATTATGAAGTTGATCAAAAATCCTCAAATTATTAAAACTGTTCCAAAACTCATTTATCAACTTTAGGCCAGGTTCACACATCTCTGTTCTGCAGTCTGAGTACAGATCATGATGCATGGACCAGCCATGGGTCTCCGGACCCTACCTCGGCAGACCCATATATAATTATGAGGATATCCAGTTTAGGTAAACAGATCTGCTCCAGTCAATGTAAACAAGAATGTGTGAATCCTAGGTTCTTGAGGAAGAAAATTCTTTAAGCGGTTATATGGAACTCATTACTTTTTATTACTTTTGCATATTGGGCTAACTACCTGCCTGTTCTGTCCATCAGCCGATATCTGCTGGCTCAGAGCAGTCACGGACCATTGCTGCCGGCAATATTGCAGCTTCCGCTGATGTTACGTCGACAGAACAGGGTTTTCTCTTCCTATCTGCTCTGTTGATCGGAGGTCTTTGCCAGTGTCATGCTGATTAACAGCCGGCTCCCTGCAGTTAGGCAGCGGGGAGCAAGTTTTCAATCAACATGAAGCCGGCAGTCACATCCCATCAACAGAGCAGACCAGAAGAGGAAGAGCTTCTCTGTTGATGAGCGTTGAAGTGAAGGAAGGAAATCACCGGCTGAGCTGGAAGAGATTGTCCCAGTGAAGAACAGACAGGTAGTTAATAATCAGTTCTCATCCACATACACATAAGTAATAAAAGTCCTGGATAACCCCTTTAAGCCTGTACAAAGGCTAACAGTGAGGAAGTTCAATAACCATTTTATGAACTAAATTTTTTAAAAACACATGGAGGAAGTTAATATTTTGAAACAAAAAAAATCTATAGTACTATACTAGTTCACGGCAAACCTTGCTTTTGCAGTGTTAATATATCTGATGTGCAAATCTACTATATAATTGTCTAAGGGTCACTTCCGTCTGTCCTTCTGTCTTTCTTTCTTTCTGTCTGTCGCGGATATTCATTGGTCGCGGCCTCTGTCATGGAAATCCAAGTCGCTGATTGGTCGTGGCAAAACGCCCACGACCATTGCCACAACCAATCAGCGACGAACACAGTCCGGCGGCAAAATGGCCACTCTTTCCTCCCTGCAGTCAGTGCCTGCTCCATACTCCCCTCCAGTCAGCTCTCACACAGGGTTAATGCCAGCGTTACCGGAGCGCGGTATAACGCACTCCAGTTACGCAGCTATTAACCCTGTGTGACCAAGTTTTTACTATTGATGCTGCGTATGCAGTATCAATAGTAAAAAGATCTAATGTTACAAATAAGAATAATAAAAAAAAGGTTATTCTCACCCTCCGACGTCGCGCCGTCCTTGCCAGTGAAAGCGGCAGGTTCCGGTGCCAAGGATGCTATGCAAGAAGGCCCTTCCTTGACGTCACGGTCATGTGACCGCGATGTCATCACAGGTCCTGCGCGCATATCAACACTGGGACCGGAAGCTGCCGCGTGCACCGCACACCGGCGCCAGGACTTCAAGGGGCCTTCGGAGGGTGAGTATATATTTATTTTTTATTTTAAGTCTTTTTTAACCACGCATATAGTGCCCACATTGCTATATACTACGTGGCCTGTGTTACATACTGCGTGGGCTCTGTTATATACTACATCTCTGTGCTATATACTAACGTGGCTATGTTATATACTGCGTGGCTGCTATATACTGCGTGGGCTGTTATATATTACGTGGCCAGTGTTATATACTGCGGGGGCTGTGCTAAATACTGCGTGGCTGCTATGTACTGCGTGGGCTGTGCATGGGCTGTGTTATATATTATGTGGTTAGTGTTATATACTGCGGGGGCTGTGCTATATACTGTGTGGCTGCTATATACTGCGCGGGCTGTGCTATATATTACGTGGCCAGTGTTATATACTGCGGGGGCTGTGATATATATTACATGGCCAGTGTTATATACTGCGAGGACTGTGCTATATACTGCGTGGGCTGTGCTATATATTACTTGGCCAGTGTTATATACTGCGGGGGCTGTGCTATATATTACGTGGCCAGTGTTATATACTGCGGGGGCTGTGCTATATATTACATGGCCAGTGTTATATACTGCGAGGGCTGTGCTATATGCTGCGTGGCTGCTATATACTGCGTGGGCTGTGCTATATATTACTTGGCCAGTGTTATATACTGCGAGGGCTGTGCTATATACTGCGTGGCTGCTATATATTGCGTGGGCTGTGTTATATACTGCGTGGCCACTGTTATATACTGCGTGTCCTGTATTAACGCAGCGGGTATTCTACAATATGTATGTATGTATATAGCAGCCACATAGTATATAGCACAG
Organism: Ranitomeya variabilis; assembly: GCF_051348905.1. Taxonomy (NCBI): domain Eukaryota; kingdom Metazoa; phylum Chordata; class Amphibia; order Anura; family Dendrobatidae; genus Ranitomeya; species Ranitomeya variabilis. The sequence continues at coordinate 491,876,343 of NC_135236.1, read as the reverse complement.
GCCACGTAGTATTTGTCTGCTATATACTACATGGCTCCTATATACTACGTGGCCTGTGCTATATACTATGTGGCTGCTATATACATACATACATATTCTAGAATACCCGATGCGTTAGAATCGGGCCACCATCTAGTACTGAAATAATTACTAAAGGAGAAAAATCAACCAGTTTTTCCCAATAAAATCATTGAATGTATTGTAGGAGCGATGGGGCTGTGTAATGCAGTAAAGTCTCCAAACCACTTGTTGAAAAGCAACTGATTTCAACAGCATTTTTCAGGTACACTGACCTTCTCCAGGAGGTGGTGGAATCACAGTGCTCTCTCTAAGTTTTCCCTCTGCAACAAATAAAAGTTTATCATCTTAAAACATAGAAATGCTCTTATATTCAGCAAAATATGTTATCGTGACTTCATAAGATTATATTATGACAAAGCATTTTATACATAACTAATAACTATTATCTTTAGAAAAACAGAAACTGTTTCAATTCATAGTCCAAAGATCAAACTAGACACATTTCTCTCATTTTATATATGTGACATAAAATATAATTAAATTCATGTGATAGGTGTAATGTCATTTGGTAAACCACTGCCAAAACCAATACTTAATCCTGTAAAGGGAACCTGACATGAGGATTTTATATCTCAAACTAATGGCAGGGACTTTCATGCTGATTAAATTGCTACCATGCTTATAGAAATTAATTTTGCAGTTTTTGAGACATAATATGCAAATGAGCTGCAAGTGCTTTGTGGTCGTCTAATGCACTTGCAGGTGTCCTGCCTCCTGGGTTGAACTGGCAAATCACTCTTGTTTCAGTGACCTACTCTCCCTACTGAGATCTCTGGCCAGTGCTGTCAGCGCCTAGGGCATTGTATGGGCAGACCTTCATTCTTGAGATGATATGGAACCCAGCAATGAGACTGCCAATGAGAAGAAGTATCACCAACCTGTGGCTTGGTAATACATCTCGTTTGCCAACCAACCTCTTTAACAGTTGTAGAGAAGGCTGATAAATACAGTACACGCCACACTATAGCCCTAACTTGCACACTGGACACACTAATACATGATTGCCCACAACTGTACTACATTACGTAATGTGTTAAGGAGTAAATCTGGTGAAAAGGTGATTTTTGTCCATTTTCTGGCAACCGTTGATGCTATTTTATGACCAAAAAACACCCCTGGACGAAGCATTTCCATGCGAAACGCGCGTCGGGTGTGGTGGGTCCCCGGGTCTATTCTAGTGGTAACTATACTTATATACTGTTTATTTATCTATGCTTAAAGTGTATATATTTTGAATCTGTTTTTGTGTTAGATTTTCCAGCCCAGGTTGTAGTGCTCTCTAGTTTAATATGTGCATTACATTGCACTAGTTTAGATTAGCTGAACATAGCACTTGCACTATTGCACAGTTGCACTTTATTACTTCTCATTATGTATTTTGTGTACGGTTATTTATTATGAATATATTACCCTGGGCTGTGCAATAACAGTGTTTACATTATATTATATATACTGTTACTGAGTCTGACCCGTGTTGTCCCACCATTTTTTCTGCACTGGTGGCCATTATCATGTTTTTATATTTATGTATGTTTGTCTTCAATAAACTTTATTATATTTTACTAATATTTTTTGTCTTCTAGTGAAGGTTTTTTCTCTTGGTTTCTATTTTATGACCAGAATGATTTTGAGAGATGCCAGCTGAAGGCAGATATCGGCAGAAAAGTCATTCGGCTTTGTTGGATTTTTTTTACTGCTTTATGGTGCCATCGCTGAAAAGTTATTTATGCCAATTGATCTGCTTATCATTAAATAAAATGCCCAGATTAGTTCTCAGATCACAGAAAAAACAGTCCCAATTGTTGAAGTGTTCCAGAGTTATTACCACCTAAAGGGACACCGATCAGATTTTAAAAAATTTGGCCTGGTCACTAAGGGGTTAAATGCTCCTTCGGAATAGAACAATGTCTGTGCATGCACACCACCGCTTCATTGCTTTTCTTTAGGACTTTCCACGCTCTAATGACTAAAATTTCCTAATGTTTCCATTGATTAAAAAGGGCTCAATAACAGCAGTAGTTTGTAGCAGAATATTTTTAGGCTGTTATACATTTTTGTGTTTTTCTGTAATTTTCTCTTTTCATGTTATTTCAGAAATAGTCATTACTTCCTGGTTTGACACTAAAGAAAGTGCTGTCATGGGCTGCCATGTGGTAACAAGGTGTGACAAGTAGTGTCAGCGTGATGCTGACAGCAGTATGTTAGTTTATCTGTGGTGACACTGTGAACACGCTTACCTAAACCTTACTGCTGTCAGCATATTGGCCACTTATAGCTACGCTACATGTGCCATGGCATAATGGCAGGATAAGGCATGATTTTGTGTGCACACGTCACGTGCAGCAGTCTCGCAGTAATGCGAACACAGTGTTACATTTCTGTCTTCATAATGGTACAGCATCTTGGAATCTCCACACTTTTATTTGGAGGAATTTATGGCTATGTACTTTATTTTTCCAAGCTTAAAGGGGGTTTCCACTATCCAGTTGTATGTAACATTGTTTCTTTGGCTGGGTAGGAGGTTGAGCCATGGTTGCTCCTTGTTGTGATGAGACTTTCCTCAAAATACATGCCACCGTTACAGCTAGTAAACAGAGACAGAAGCAGCAGCGGAGAGGCGGTGCTGGACCCAGGAAAGGTGAGTACATCTATGTTTGTTGTTTTAGAGGTACGGAAGATAAAACTTGATACTGGAAAACCACTTCAAATCTTAGAACTTAAAAATTACACAAGCTTACATAAATTTGCCACAGATTTTACTTTTTGTTAACCTACTGCAAAATCAGAACTTCACACAGGGTGGGCTTACAACATAATCCACAATGGAGAAAAACCTGCCATATCTGAATCTTTCTGATGTTGAAATGAACCCTACAATTACAGGAGGTAGATGATAACTGTCAGTGTGGTGTGGGTCCCAGTGCAGAGACTTGTCAAAGTCATAGTCTAGCCCCAGCCTAAATGTTACAAATCTGGTATTCATTTTCAGCGCTATACCTACACTTTGTAACCTGACCTTACATTACTCCGTGCTATATAAAGCTTTGCCATTTTGGTTGTTTATTATAATACGTATATTAGTTTTGTTATATTATTATATCTGATGCTTTTGCATACTATATTGTGATGCTTAAGAACCTAACTAAAGGGTTTCCTGCTGCTCGAAAATTATGTGCTCATTTTCTCTGCAGTGCCTCCACAGGCAAAATGAAGTATTACAAAGTATCTTGTTAAAATCAATAGCTACAGAGAGATATAGTCTTTGCCAATGTTCACCATTCTGACCTACAGCTAATCTAATGGTGCTGATGAGAGAATTCACCGCTGGTAAGTCAGAAATCATACAAACCTCGGGGCCAAAGATGATGTGGATATTTAGTAAATCATATGATGGCCCCTGTCTAAAAAGCTTCTCAGCAACTGCAACCTTAAGATCTTTAGAAGGCATTCATGGAATAACAGTTGGATGGTAATTTTAAGAACGCTAATAAAAGGGTTGTGTCTGTCCAAAAAACTATCTATCTATCTATCTATCTATCTATCTATCTATCTATCCCATATCTATCTATCTATCTATCTATCTATCTATCTATCTATCTATCCCATATCTATCTATCTATCTATCTATCTATCTATCTATCTATCTATCTATCTATTCCATATCTATCTATCTATCTATCTATCTATCTATCTATCTATCTATCTATCCCATATCTATCTATCTATCTATCTATCTATCTATCTATCCCATATCTATCTATCTATCTATCTATCTATCTATCTATCTATCCCATATCTATCTATCTATCTATCTATCTATCTATCTATCTATCTATCCCATATCTATCTATCTATCTATCTATCTATCTATCTATCCCCTATCTATCTATCTATCTATCTATCTATCCCATATCTATCTATCTATCTATCTATCTATCTATCTATCTATCTATCTATCTATCTATCCCATATCTATCTATCTATCTATCTATCTATCTATCTATCTATTTATCTATCTATCTGTCTATCCCATATCTATCTATCTATCTATCTATAGAGGGCTTCTATACCCTCTCTTTGTGTTGGCACGTGATAGAGGTGGCTTGCTCTCTGGTTCAGTTCTTTAGGTAAACCATCCTTTCTTATTTCCCAGGACAACCTCTTTAAGAAGGCTGGGGAGGTTTTTTTTGCAGATATAACCACAAAAAGTGCACCGGTACTTTTTTTTTTTTACAAATATGTGTTTTGGATTGTATCCATTCCATACCTTCTTTAAAGCCAGCTTTTGCTTTAGCGTCTCCTCTCACAACTGAAAACTCCTCCTGATGGGTGACTTTATTATCAACGATTACTGTACGCTTTGTGTGCTCTGTTTGGCTGACTGTTTTTTCTGTTTTTCCGTCCTGCTGCCATTTCAGTTGCACCCCAGTCTTGACCGTCTGGCTTGTGATCTCAGTTCTACTTCCACCTGCTACATGAACAGTCTTTTGTTGGTCAGTGAAAGTAGATCCTGAAATATAAAAAGAAAGACCTTGTCTTGCCTACAGAAGGGACAGAGCTGTGTTTTCACAAGCTTTTTTTCAGTACTATATTTAGATGATATAAGCGTCAAGAGGATTGTCTGCTCTATTAGTCTTTATGACAGGTGCAGCATAGACAAGTGCCAAATTCACTTTTTCATGGCGGCTATTCTGATAGATACCCTGATGTAATTACCGGGTAGCTCAGACAGGGTTGTTCTATATAAACGCTCCTTGTCTTGTGATCTTTGTGACAAAAATTGTTATAATGAGAGTTGTTAGTATGCATTTATATGAATGTATTAATTTTAGCTTGTCTTTTTTATTGTTATGCAAGGACAATTTGCGTGGAACAGTAAACTATTTAAATGTCAATCTATTTCATCTCCATTGGAATATGTAATCAAAAAAACTCCATGATGAGTGCATTTTTTCCCACGTTTATTAAGACTGACTTTCAAACTACAGCTTAAAAAAGTTTGTTGGAATAAATTGCTTCAAATTTAGTTTACGATTTATACATCTTAATTAATTATCAATTATATTTTAGACTATTCTAAAGTCACAAAAAAATCTATGTCTTCTATGTGCAAGCATAGATTTTGTACTGTTTTATGACTTTAATATTAATAAATCTGTCAAAGAGTTGCAGGCCATTCCCACTACTACTAAACCACACCAACAATATTAGTGAACCATATCCTTCTATTTACTTTTCAAGACTGACCAAGTAAAGCCATCAATTTATGAACTAGAAGTTTGTAATATAAATTCATTATTGCAAAATTTTACATAGAAAAAAAATAATATTAAAAATGGTATTAATGAAACATCAACTCATCATGCAAATAATAACCCTAACCCCCAAACAAATAATAAAACTCCTTCAACACATCATGTAAGCCAACATGATACCATTAAACATGCAACTAAGTCTTGATATGGCTTTTGTGCTATTTTTTGATCAAAAAACAGTATTACTAAAAACTTTGTGTTATTTAAATGCATTTTTTGCTTTTTTACTTAGTTACATCAGGGTTTTTGCTTACTTTTTTCTCTTGTAGGTTTTAATATGTTGTGGCCAATGTGAACATGCATTTAACCTCTGCATGTGTACCAACTCAAGTTCAGCTCAATTTTTGTGTTTTTTTTTCTCTGTATTGTTGCATTCTGTGCAAGCCAGGCTGCGGCCTCCCTGTTTCTGAGCTAGAGATTATATATAAGGCTTCCACAGTCTAGTGTTTCACTGGTTGGGCCCAGTCCTTTTGTCTGCCCTTATTGACACTGAGGTCAACATTGACACATGGTAAGGTTTTAATATTAGACAGTGTAGGACTGTCCCGATCAGAGTTACCTTCACGAGGTGGGATGGCTTTTCTGCTATTTTTTTTTTATCAAAAAACAGTATTACTAAAAACTCTGTGTTATTTAAATGCACTTTTGCTTTTTTACTTAGTTCCATCAGGGTTTTTGCTTACTTTTTTCTCTTGTAGGTTTTAAGTCTTGATATGGCTCTGTAGACTGAACAATTAAACAGCTATGGGTCTTGAAGCAAAATAATGAAAATAATTGTCCTGAAGGTAGAAAATAGCTCCTTAAGGCCATGTTCACACGCTGCGGGTTCCTCTGCGGGTTAATCCCGCAGCGGAATTGAAAATCTGCAGGGCAAAACCGCTGTGGTTATCCCTGCAGATTTATCGCGGTTTGTTCCGCGGTTTCCGCTGCGGGATTACTGCTGTACTATTGATGCTGCATATGCAGCAATATGCAGCAATATGCAGCATCAATAGTAATGTAAAAAATAATAAAAATTGGCTATACTCACCCTCTGACGTCGCGATCTCCCCGGCGCTGCAAGCGGCTGTGCCGACAAGGACCTTCGTGACGTCACGGTCATGTGACCGCGGCGTCATCACGGTCATGTGACCGCGACGTCACCACAGGTCCTGTTCGGCACAGCAACTGAGACCGGATGGCCGCGGGCAGCGCTGAGAGGTGAGTATAGCTTCATTTTTTATTTTAATTCTTTTTTTTACACTATTTTATGGTTCCCAGGGCCTGGAGGAGAGTCTCCTCTCCTCCACCCCGGGTACCACCCGCACATTATCCGCTTACTTCCCGCAACGTGGGCACAGCCCCATGCGGGAAGTAAGCGGTTCAATGCATTCCTATGGGTGCAGAATCGCAGCGATTCTGCACAAAGAAGTGACATGCTGCGGGTTTTAAACCGCTGCTTTTCTGCGCGGTTTTTCCCGCAGCATGTGCACTGCGGTTTGCGGTTTCCATAGGGTTTACATGTTAATGTAAACGCTATGGAAACTGCTGCGGACCCGCAGCATCAAAATCGCGGCGGTTCCGCGGTAAAAACCGCAGCGTGTGAACATGGCCTTAGGGGGTTGTTAGGAGTTTTTTTTGTGATGGGTCTAAGAACAAACCAGAAGGTAGTTGCCAAATACCTGCCTGTTCTACCCCGCAACATCTCTCTTGGTTCAGGAGGTGATTCTCTGGCCTTATTTTACCTCACATCAGTGGGGCAGCTCTTTCTCTTCTGGTCTGCTCTGTTGATAAGTTATCACTGCCAACATCCTGCTGATTGACAGCCGCATCCCCGCAATTAGGCAGTGGGGAGCCACCTGTCACTCAGCATGACGTCAGCATTGATGCCACATCAACAGAGCAGAGTGTAAGAGAAGAAGTTACTCTGTTGATGCGATGTCACCGAAAAGAAGAAGAATCATCAGGAGGAGAGATCAGTGAATGCTCTGAACCAGAATAGATTGTCGCAAGGCAACTACACTGTGTTCCAAGTTATTATGCAAATTGGATTTAAGTGTCAAAACGATTTAATTGTTTTGTTTTTCAAATAAACTCATGGATGGCATTGTGTCTCAGTGCTCAATGGATCACTGAAATCAATCTTAAACACATGTGATAATTAGTTTTCCAGGTGATTCTAATTAAAGGAAAACTACTTAAAAATGATGTTCCACATTATTAAGCAGGCCACAGTTTTCACGTAACATGGGAAAGAAAAAGGATCTCTCTGCTGCCGAAAAGCATCAAATAGTGCAATGCCTTGGTCAAGGGATGAAAACATTACATATTTCTTGAAAATTTAAGCGTGATCATCTTACTGTTAAGAGATTTGTAGCTGAATATGAGCACAGTCGTGTTCGTGCTGAAAAAGGCATAATGAGGAAGGTTTCTGCCAGGCAAGTTCATCGGATAAAGAGAGTAGCTGCTAAAAAGCCATTACAAACCAGCAAACAGATATTTGTAGCCGCTGATGCCTCTGGAGTCCCTCGAACCTCAAGGTGTAGGATCCTACAAAGGCTTGCTTTGGTTCATAAACCTACTATTCTGCCACGCCTAAACAGTGTTCACAAGCAGAAACGGTTGTAGTGGGCCCAGACATACATGAAGACTAATTTTCAAACAGTCTTGTTTACTGATGAGTGTCGAGCAACCCTGGATGGTCCAGATGGATGGAGTAGTGGATGGTTGGTGGATGGCCACCATGTCCCAACAAGGCTGCAACGTCAGCAAGGATGTGGAGGAGTCATGTTTTGGGATGGAATCATGGGGAAACAGCTGGTAGGGTCCTTTAAAGTTCCTGAAGATGTGAAAATGATCTCTGCAAAGTATATAGAGTTTCTGACTAACAACTTTCTTCCATGGTATAAAAAGCAGAAACATGCCTTGAGGAGCAAAATCATCTTCATGCATGACAATGCACCATCTCATGCTGCAAAGAATACCTCTGAGTCATTGGTTGCTATGGGCATAAAAGGAGATAAACTCATGGTGTGGCCACCATCTTCCCCTGACCTCAACCCTATAGAGAACTTTTGGAGTTTCATCAAGCAAAAGATCTATGAGGGTGGGAGGCAGTTCACATCAAAGTAGCAGCTCTGGGAGGCTATTCTGACTTCATGCAAAGAAATACAAGCAGAAACCCTCCAAAAACTCACAAGTTCAATGGATGCAAGAATTGTGAAAGTGATATCAGAGAAGTGTCCTATGTTAACATGTAACTTGGCCTGTTAGGATGTTTTGGAGTTAAATAGCTTTTTTGTTCACTGAATGTGACCTCTTAATGCTGCAAATTCCACAAATGAGCATTTTCAGTTCTTTAACCCCTTCATGACCTTGGGATTTTCTGTTTTTCCGTGTTCGCTTTTCGCTCCCCTCCTTCCCAGAGCCATAACTTTTTTATTTTTCCGTCAATATGGCGATATGAGGGCTTATTTTTTGCGGGACAAGATGCACTTTTGAACGACATCATTGGTTTTAGCACGTCGTGTACTAGAAAACGGGAAACAAATTCCAAGTGCGGTGAAATGGCAAAAAAAGTGCAATCCCACACTTGTTTTTTGTTTGGCTTTTTTGCTAGGTTCACTAAATGCTAAAAATGACCTGCCATTATGATTCTCCAGGTCATTATGAGTTCATAGACACCTAACATGACTAGGTTATTTTTTATCTAAGTGGTGAAAAAAAATTCCAAACTTTGCTAAAAAAAAAAAAAAATTGTGCCATTTTCCGATACCCATAGCGTCTCCATTTTTCAAGATCTGGGGTCGGGTGTGGGCTTATTTTTTGCGTGCCTACCTGGCGTTTTTAATGATACCATTTCAGTGCAGATACGTTCTTTTGATCGCCCGTTATTGCATTTTAATGCAATGTCGCGGCGACAAAAAAAACGTAATTCTGGCGTTTCAAATTTTTTTCTCACTAAGCTGTTTAGCGATCAGGTTAATGCTTTTTTTATTGATAGATCGGGCGATTCTGAACGCGGCGATACCAAATATGTGTAGGTTTGATTTTTTTTTTATTGATTTATTTTGAATGGGGCAAAAGGGGGGTGATTTAAACTTTTATATATTTTTTAATTTTTTCAAATTTTTTTTAATTCACCAGATCGCTGTTATGCAGCAGAAATTCAGGTGTGCTATGAGCGCCGACCACAGGGTAGCGCTCACAGCAGGCCTGCATCAAAGCACGGTATCTGACCTCGGACGTATTATCCCGTCTGAGGTCAGAAATAGGTTAAAACATATCAAATGTCTAGAAATTCTACTGTGCCTAATAATTTGGAACAGTGCATTTTGAGGTTTTATTAATTTTGGAGATTATGCTGTTATTATTGGGAGGTTTCTTCAATAAAATTTGATGTATACTCTAAAGGGTGATGACTTTTATTAGACTGACTGTCATTTGGACCGACCATTTAGGAAAATCCGAGAAAAATATCATTTGCATAATAATTTGGAACATAGTGTGTAACTGCCTGTAAGTTCTTAGCATCATCACAAAAACGTCTTAAAGTCCCAGATAACGCCTTTCAGGGGTGAAAGAGTTTTTTCATCTTCAAAAATAAAATAGTAAAACGATACACACATAATCATGGTGTTTATCTCCTGCAATTTGGACATCCATACTTTGGACTTGTGGTTATCTACTCATCCCTGAAGCAGAGGACATCATGCATCCTGTTCTTATTGAATTATCTAAATGGGCTTCAAGAGTGCAGAGTTGGGCTGTTTGTGCACAGATCCAAAGGTAAATAGATGGGACATGGGTAGATCTTGTGGCCACTAAGGGACCTGTGAGTTAAAGGAGGGGGTGGCCTTGTGCCGAACAGCACCGCACCCCCATCTGGTGTTACAGTTTCAAAAATATCTGCAGATTGCAGATACAGTTCAACATTACGGTGGAACAGGGATCCATAGGTTTCTTGTTCAACCATTCATTCTGCACGTCTGAGTCTCAGCATAGCAGAATTAATGATATCACTAGATCATGCCTGCTGAGTGGAACTTATGTCCTCACACAGCACAGAGCCGAGTGGTGCATTGGATAAATGGGGCTTAGGAATTTTTATTTTTTTTTCAGACATCCTACTGTGTGGGGATGTTATGGGGGTTTGTGGGGGCTATCAAAGTATATGTGGGAGGGGCAATGAGGGCATCATACTGTGTGGGGAGTCATCCTACTGTGTGAGGGGATCATACTGTGTGTGGGGCATAATAGTGGGGTGCACTGAAATGGCAATTTACTGTGTGTGGGGGGCTGTAGGGTCCAACAAACTATGGACTTCTGTGGGGTGACCATAGTATTGTATTTAGAGCTGTGGGGACCATCATACTGTGTCTGGGGTTTTGAGGCTATCATACTATCTGGAAGGCTGTGAGGACATGGCACCATATAAGGGCCTTTTGGCCCATTATTCTGTGTGGGGGCTATGAGGGCCATCATACTCTGTAGGGGTGCTCTGGGGGGGCATCATACCATATATATAATACTTTGTGTTGGGGGTATTATACTATGAAGAAATGAAGTCAATGTGTGGGACTAATAATGTGTGTGTGTGGGAACTGGGGACATCATACTCTGCCGGGGGCATTCTAGGGGCTTCATACTATGGAATTGTAGAGGCATCATACTTTGCTTGGGGCACTGTGGAGACATCATACTGTTTTGGGAACATCATACGTTTTTGGGGCACTATGAGGTCATCATGTTTTGTTGGGACAATGTGGCAGTATCATAACATGTTGGGGCAATGTGAGGCATCTCAGTTTGCTAGGTGCACTGTTGGGTCATCATAACTGCTTGTGGGGGTACTGTGGGGAAATTCACTGTAGTGGTATCATACTGTGTGTGGAAATATTTTTGTGGTCAACATACTCTATGGGGCCCATTAAAGGAATAAATAATAATGGATGAGAACATTTCAGTGGTTTCACTAGGGACAAAATTACAGTTTACGTGCCACAACACGTCCCTCTCCATTACTTTAAAATGTTGAGAGGTATGCTTCTCTGTGACTGCGCATATGTGCTGTGAACCTGGCAAATCATTTGTTTATTTATTTTTGGAAGGGGGAGAGAGGATGGATCAATTAGAATTTTTGTTTGGCCTCATGATTTCTTTGTGTGCCCTTGGGTAGATCGGTACTGTCTGAAAGCTTAGGGAGGGGCATTGAGGCAGGAATTGGGTATACAATGTCAGAAACCATTGATGCACACTGTATGGACAATGTATGGAAGCAACGTTACGGCCACCACTGTTCGGTGGCACATTCCGAGTGGATGATACTTGAAGCATTGTGACTAGAAATAGTATTGAGGTTACATTTTGGGTTGCCTACTGTGACTTATACTACACAGGGGTATGATATGGTTTATATTTTATGGCTACACAATATGCCTGCCATTAGTTGGCTGACACTGTTTATGGCATTGTATTTGGGGGCGCACTGTGGTTGGAATTTTGTCTGGCAATGCAACACATATATGTACATGTAAAAATTGCAAAGCCAAAGAAAGTTCTGGGGACTGTTATGATCTTTGCATAGAAAGAAAACTGTAGATCAGTGCGGAGGAAAAAAAACATTAACTGTGCAATGCGGACAGGATGGCAGACACTGTAATTGATATACACTTTTCAAATTAATGGTATGAAATTTTGTGTCAAGTCTATTAAGTGTGCCAAAGTACTGCTTGTACTGCTATTCATAGTTCTTCAAAAAATGGTTTGTCTTGTAACAGTTAATCTCTTCTCTTATCCATTATAATTGCACTATATAAGAGGACTTTATTTCAGTGTTCTTAGAGATTCTGACAAGATTAACAAAACAATTCAATAAGGTGAGGCATGTAGTATGGTTGATAATGCAATAATAAGTGTTAAGTCTAACTAGCATCTGCTGCCAGACTTGGAATTGGGATACATTTCCTACCATGGTACCAAGGGGTTTTTGAGAAATACAAAGGGGAAAAGTAAAACAAGAGAAAAGCTGGGCAGGTACCCATAAAAGCTAACCAGATACCAGACCTCATTTTATAGAACCCTTGGACTAATAAAACCAGTCATATGATTGGATTGTGCTAACTTTGAGCACTGGTGGGTGGGACAGTTACTGGCAAACTGTGTTAGGACTCAGCACTTCTTAATGCAAGGGGTAAGTTGTGTCATCTCTGCAATAGGATTTGAAAGTGAGTACACAGCACAGCACAAAATTGATGGCAGGGAAAATGTTTATTTGTGGGGTGCCATGGCATAAGAACGCAACCCCTTGACCATGACTACTGCCATGTGCGCTTTATGGGAGAATGTCACACTACTGAAACAACATTGGATTGTATAGAAGAGCATCTTTCTTCAAAAAAGGGTGCACATTAAGACCCCGATTCATCAAAACTGGATTGAACAACTCTGGTATTCATGAGGGAGTGTGTTGGAGTCAGATGCTCCTGATTCAATAAGTGGGGTGAGCCTGGTCAAAAATCTTACTCCAGTCAATCATAGTAGTTTTGTCACTGGTATGTCAGAAGCTGCAGACAGTCGCACTGCATCTAGCAGCAGAAGGTCTCTGCGTTTGGCCTTGCAGATGCCTTCTTAACCCTTCTGACTCTTGACCCAGTGGCAACCTTTCTACAGCTCTAATTGACACACCTGGACCTGGGAGTTTATAGACTCCCAACCTGCTGCTGGAAATCGCCTGTGATATTTCAATTTCCCCCTGTTGAGTCTTTGAGTTATAGCAGTTGGCTATCTTCCTCGTTCGTGTTTCTGGAGGACGTCTGTGTTACATCTGAGTCTACTGAAGATAATTGTTCCCCTTGTTTGTCTATCCCCCGCTGTCTTTAGTGGTAGTAGGGATTGACTAGTGCTTATCCTGTCCTTCACCATGCAGACCTTAGTGCCAGGGTCAGGCAGGGATTAGGTTCCTGCTCGGTGATAGGTGCAGAACCTATATAAGGACAGTTAGGGCAGACCGGGTGACTTTAGATCTGCCTAGGGGACTCCACTCACCCCTTCCCTAGTGTTGGGCTCCCTTCCCCTCATCCCTCCATATTGCACTTAGTCTTTCCTACACTGTGCATGACAAGTTTGCTACAGCTTGTCATGAATTAGACGAACTGTTGCATCACACCCCCCATTATGCCTCAACTTTTTGGCTTGAAAGCGACAAAGAGTCACACAATCTATGCATAACTACACGTTGTGCCAAAATGTTGTGACTTTTCAAAGCAGTTTATGATTCTGAAATAATCGCTTTGATCGAGGCCAAACCATGTTCTTTGAGGTAGAGGATATTTCTATGTGAGGGTCATGCAGAATAGCATTTCTACTATACTGAATAATTACATTGAAAGCTGTCCCCATTAAATATGAACAATTTTGTTACATTTTTGAGAAGACATTGGGAGAAAAGACCTCTGATATTGGTGTGACCACCAAACATAATTCCCTAGTAATCTAACTGCACTAATCATGCTTTAACTAATCTGACTGTAGAGACATACAGCAGCTGTCATATCTCATGACTGAATGAATTAGTGCAAGTAATGAAAGACCCTACATGTGTAAGCTTTTGTGTGGATACTTGGCCTCTCAAGCTGCCGAGAGGTCAAGTATCCACAGCTGCTTGGTTTGGTATTGAGTACTGCTATACTGTCTATGAAATCTGTCCAGTTGTAAAGCCCCAAACTGTCTAACTTCCCCAAATTTCAGCACAATACATGCATTTTACAATTTATTCTATAGTTGGTTAATTTATGTAGGTGAAAGGGAATAAATTGCAGTACAATAACGCCTTCCTGTCTGAGATAGTTTTAATTCTTATAATTTTGTTTTTCAGACACCTTCTTCTAAGACCTTTAATTATTATTTTAATAATTTTAGCCAGACAAATTGTAGACAAATTGTAGTTTTTACAAGTGATGTGGAATGATGAATGAACAGCACTTCATCCATTGATTTTAGGGTTTAGTTTTAAAAAGCATTCACTGTGCAGTAAAAATGAACTGGAAACTTGATATTGAATATCAGTGCTGTTGTGGTGGTACCAAATTAATAGAGCTTTTTTCCATTTTATTGCTTTTAAAAAAAATTGAGCTTTTTTCTTAAATCTGGTTTGTCCTATAACTTTTCAAGTTTTATTGTTGATAGAGCTATGTGAGAGGTTCTGAATGAGAGAACTGTTGTTTTATAAGTACCATTTTGGATAATTATGACTTTTTTATTGCTTTTTATTATTGTTTTTTCATTTTTTAAGTAATGTATAAAAATAAATATAGTTTACATATTTTATTTCCCATAATTTTTTGAACCCGATATTGATTGAACAACATACTTTGAAGTTAAAGGGAACCTGTCACCCCCAAAATCGATGGTGAGGTAAGCTCACCGTCATCAGGGGCTTATCTACAGCATTCTGTAATGCTGTAGATAAGCCCCCGATGTATCCTGAAAGAGGAGAAAAAGACTTTATATTATACTCACCCAGGGGCGGTCCCGCTGCGGTCTGGTCAAATGGGCGTCTCAGGTCTGCTCCAGCGCCTCCTATCTTCATTCATGACGTCCTCTTCTGGTCTTCACGCCGCAGCTCCAGCGCAGGCGTACTTTGTCTGCCCTGTTGAGGGCAGAGCAAAGTACTGCAGTGCGCAGGCGCCGGGCCTCTCTGACCTTTCCGGCGCCTGCGCACTGCAGTACTTTGCTCTGCCCTCAACAGGGCAGACAAAGTACGCCTGCGCCAGAGCCACGGTGTGAAGACCTGAAGAGGACGTCATGGAATGAAGATGGGAGGCGCTGTACCGGACCTGAGGCGCCTGTTGTGAATTTGGATTCTGGGCTCCCCCGGTGGCTACTGGTGGAATTGAACTGGTGTCTTCATCTTCTCTGTTCACCTGTTCCCATCAAGATGTGGGAGTCGCTATATAACCTTGCTGCTCTGTTAGTTGCTTGCCGGTCAACAATGTTATCAGAAGCCTCTCTGTGCTTGTTCCTGCTCCTAGACAACTACTAGATAAGTTGGACTCTTGTCCATGTTTGTTTTTGCATTTTTGTTCCAGTTCACAGCTGTAGTTTCGTTACTGTGTCTGGAAAGCTCTTGTGAACAGGAATTGCCACTCTGGTGTTATGAGTTAATGCCAGAGTTTTAAAGTAATTTCTGGATGGTGTTTTTGGATAGGGTTTTCAGCTGACCATGAAAGTGTCCTTTCTGTCTTCTGCTATGTAGTAAGTGGACCTCAAATTTGCTAAACCTATTTTCATACTGCGTTTGTTATTTCGTCTCAACTCGCCGCCAATGCATGTGGGGGGCCTCTGTCTCCTTTCGGGGTATTTCTCTGGAGGTGAGCTAGGACTAATATTTTCCTCTGCTAGTTTTATTTGGTCCTCCGGCTGGTGCTGGGCGTCTGGAATCGGCGTGGGCATGCTACCCGGCCACTGCTGGTTGTGCGTTAGGTTTGGTTCATGGTCGGCTCAGTTCCCATCTTCCAAGAGCTAGTTCCTATATATGCTTATGCTATGTTCTCTTGCCATTGAGATCATGACAGTTTGACCGGCCCTCAAAGTGTTAATTGTTTGGGCTGAAGCAGGAGAAAAAGAAGTGTTGAAGGGAAATTTTTTTTTTTTTTTTTCCCCCCCTCAGAGTTTTGCTGCCTAGCCCTTAATTGCTGTCTAGCTGCTTCTTACCTCCTCTTAACCCTTGAATGGCTCTGTGTCCACCTGTTTGTAATGGATCTTCAGAGTGTAACTGCAGGTTTGAATAATCTTGCCACGAAGGTACAAAATTTGCAAGATTTTGTTTGTCATGCACCTGTATCTGAGCCGAGAATTCCTTTGCCGGAATTTTTCTCGGGGAATAGATCCGGGTTTCAGAATTTTCGAAATAATTGCAAATTATTTTTGTCCCTGAAATCTCGCTCTGCCGGAGACCCTGCACAGCAGGTCAGGATTGTGATTTCCTTGCTCCGGGGCGACCCTCAAGACTGGGCTTTTTCATTGACACCAGGGGATCCTGCGTTGCTCAATGTGGATGCGTTTTTTCTGGCCTTGGGGTTGCTTTATGACGAACCTCATTTGGAGCTTCAGGCAGAAAAAACTTTGATGTCCCTATCTCAGGGGCAAGATGAAGCGGAAATTTACTGCCAAAGATTCCGTAAATGGTCTGTGCTTACTCAGTGGAATGAGTGCGCCCTGGCGGCGACTTTCAGAGAGGGTCTCTCTGATGCCATTAAGGATGTTATGGTGGGGTTCCCTGTGCCTGCGGGTCTGAATGAGTCCATGACAATGGCTATTCAGATCGATAGGCGTTTGCGGGAGCACAAACCAGTGCACCATCTGGCGGTGTCCACTGAGAAGTCGCCAGAGAGTATGCAGTGTGATAGAATTCTGTCCCGAAGCGAGCGGCAGAATTTTAGACGGAAAAATGGGTTGTGTTTCTATTGTGGTGATTCTACTCATGTTATATCAGCATGCTCTAAGCGCACTAAAAAGCTTGGTAAATCTGTTTCCATTTGCACCTTACCGTCTAAATTTATTCTATCTGTGACCCTGATTTGCTCTTTGTCATCTATTACCACGGACGCCTATGTCGACTCTGGCGCCGCTTTGAGTCTTATGGATTGGTCCTTTGCCAAACACTGTGGGTATGATTTAGAGCCTTTGGAGACTCCTATTCCTCTGAAGGGGATTGACTCCACCCCATTGGCTAATAATAAACCACAATACTGGACACAAGTAACTATGCGTATTAATCCGGATCACCAGGAGATTATTCGCTTTCTGGTGCTGTATAATCTACATGATGATTTGGTGCTAGGATTGCCTTGGCTGCAATCTCACAACCCAGTCCTCGACTGGAGAGCTATGTCTGTGTTGAGCTGGGGATGTAAGGGGGCTCATGGGGATGTACCTGTGGTTTCCATTTCATCATCCATTCCCTCTGAAATTCCTGAGTTCCTGTCTGACTATCGTGACGTCTTTGAAGAATCCAAGCTTGGTTCGTTACCTCCGCACCGAGAGTGCGATTGTGCCATAGATTTAATCCCGGGTAGTAAATACCCAAAGGGTCGTTTATTTAATCTGTCTGTGCCTGAACATGCTGCTATGCGAGAATATATAAAGGAGTCCTTGGAAAAGGGACATATTCGTCCATCGTCATCTCCCTTAGGAGCCGGTTTTTTCTTTGTGTCAAAAAAAGACGGCTCTTTGAGACCATGTATTGATTATCGGCTTTTGAATAAAATCACTGTTAAATATCAATACCCATTGCCGTTGCTGACTGATTTGTTTGCTCGCATAAAGGGGGCCAAGTGGTTCTCTAAGATTGACCTTCGTGGGGCGTATAATTTGGTGCGAATCAGGCAGGGGGATGAGTGGAAAACCGCATTTAATACGCCCGAGGGCCACTTTGAGTATTTAGTGATGCCTTTTGGTCTTTCTAATGCTCCGTCAGTTTTCCAGTCCTTTATGCATGATATTTTTCGCGATTATTTGGATAAATTTATGATTGTGTATCTGGATGATATTCTGATTTTTTCGGATGACTGGGACTCTCATGTTCAGCAAGTCAGGAGGGTTTTTCAGGTTTTGCGGTCTAATTCTTTGTGTGTGAAGGGTTCTAAGTGTGTTTTTGGGGTACAGAGGATTTCCTTTTTGGGATATATTTTTTCCCCCTCTTCCATTGAAATGGATCCTGGCAAGGTTCAAGCTATTTGTGATTGGACGCAGCCCTCTTCTCTTAAGAGTCTTCAGAAATTTTTGGGCTTTGCTAACTTTTATCGTCGATTTATTGCTGGTTTTTCGGATATTGCTAAACCATTGACCGATTTGACTAAGAAGGGTGCTGATGTTGCTGATTGGTCCCCTGATGCTGTGGAGGCCTTTCGGGAGCTTAAGCGCCGTTTTTCCTCTGCCCCTGTGTTGCGTCAGCCTGATGTTGCTCTACCTTTTCAGGTTGAGGTCGACGCTTCTGAGATCGGAGCTGGGGCAGTGTTGTCGCAGAAAAGTTCTGACTGCTCCGTGATGAGGCCTTGTGCCTTCTTTTCCCGTAAATTTTCGCCCGCTGAGCGGAATTATGATGTTGGGAATCGGGAGCTTTTGGCCATGAAGTGGGCTTTTGAGGAGTGGCGCCATTGGCTTGAGGGGGCCAGACATCAGGTGGTGGTATTGACTGACCACAAAAATTTGATTTATCTTGAGACCGCCAGGCGCCTGAATCCTAGACAGGCGCGCTGGTCATTATTTTTCTCTCGGTTTAATTTTGTGGTGTCATACCTACCGGGTTCTAAGAATGTTAAGGCGGATGCCCTTTCTAGGAGTTTTGAGCCTGACTCGCCTGGTAACTCTGAGCCCACAGGTATCCTTAAGGATGGAGTGGTATTGTCAGCCGTTTCTCCAGACCTGCGGCGGGCCTTGCAGGAGTTTCAGGCGGATAGACCTGATCGTTGCCCACCTGATAAACTGTTTGTTCCTGATGATTGGACCAGTAGAGTCATCTCTGAGGTTCATTCTTCTGCGTTGGCAGGTCATCCTGGCATTTTTGGTACCAGGGATTTGGTGGCAAGGTCCTTCTGGTGGCCTTCCCTGTCACGAGATGTGCGAGGCTTTGTGCAGTCTTGTGACGTTTGTGCTCGGGCCAAGCCTTGTTGTTCTCGGGCTAGTGGATTATTGTTGCCCTTGCCTATTCCTAAGAGGCCTTGGACGCACATCTCGATGGATTTTATTTCAGATCTGCCTGTTTCTCAGAAGATGTCTGTCATCTGGGTGGTGTGTGACCGTTTTTCTAAGATGGTCCATTTGGTTCCCCTGCCCAAGTTACCTTTTTCTTCCGAGTTGGTTCCTCTGTTTTTTCAAAATGTTGTTCGTTTGCATGGTATTCCTGAGAATATCGTTTCTGACAGAGGGACCCAATTCGTGTCTAGATTTTGGCGGGCATTCTGTGCTAGGATGGGCATAGATTTATCTTTTTCGTCCGCTTTCCATCCTCAGACGAATGGCCAGACCGAGCGGATTAATCAGACCCTGGAGACATATCTGAGGTGTTTTGTGTCTGCTGACCAGGATGATTGGGTTGCTTTTTTGCCATTGGCGGAGTTCGCTCTCAATAATCGGGCCAGCTCTGCCACTTTGGTGTCCCCGTTTTTCTGTAATTCGGGGTTTCATCCTCGATTTTCCTCTGGACAGGTGGAATCTTCGGATTGTCCTGGAGTGGATGCTGTGGTGGAGAGATTGCATCAGATCTGGGGGCAGGTGGTGGACAATTTGAGGTTGTCCCAGGAGAAGACTCAGCTTTTTGCCAACCGCCACCGTCGTGTTGGTCCTCGGCTTTCTGTTGGGGATTTGGTGTGGTTGTCTTCTCGTTTTGTCCCTATGAGGGTCTCTTCTCCTAAGTTTAAGCCTCGGTTTATCGGCCCGTATAAGATATTGGAGATTCTTAACCCTGTTTCCTTCCGTTTGGACCTCCCTGCATCCTTTTCTATTCATAACGTTTTTCATCGGTCATTATTGCGCAGGTATGAGGTACCGGTTGTGCCTTCCGTTGAGCCTCCTGCTCCGGTGTTGGTTGAGGGTGAGTTGGAGTACGTTGTGGAGAAAATCTTAGATTCTCGTGTTTCCAGACGAAGACTCCAGTATCTGGTCAAGTGGAAGGGATACGGCCAGGAGGATAATTCTTGGGTGAATGCATCTGATGTTCATGCCTCCGATTTGGTTCGTGCCTTTCATAGGGCCCATCCTGATCGCCCTGGTGGTTCTGGTGAGGGTTCGGTGCCCCCTCCTTGAGGGGGGGGTACTGTTGTGAATTTGGATTCTGGGCTCCCCCGGTGGCTACTGGTGGAATTGAACTGGTGTCTTCATCTTCTCTGTTCACCTGTTCCCATCAAGATGTGGGAGTCGCTATATAACCTTGCTGCTCTGTTAGTTGCTTGCCGGTCAACAATGTTATCAGAAGCCTCTCTGTGCTTGTTCCTGCTCCTAGACAACTACTAGATAAGTTGGACTCTTGTCCATGTTTGTTTTTGCATTTTTGTTCCAGTTCACAGCTGTAGTTTCGTTACTGTGTCTGGAAAGCTCTTGTGAACAGGAATTGCCACTCTGGTGTTATGAGTTAATGCCAGAGTTTTAAAGTAATTTCTGGATGGTGTTTTTGGATAGGGTTTTCAGCTGACCATGAAAGTGTCCTTTCTGTCTTCTGCTATGTAGTAAGTGGACCTCAAATTTGCTAAACCTATTTTCATACTGCGTTTGTTATTTCGTCTCAACTCGCCGCCAATGCATGTGGGGGGCCTCTGTCTCCTTTCGGGGTATTTCTCTGGAGGTGAGCTAGGACTAATATTTTCCTCTGCTAGTTTTATTTGGTCCTCCGGCTGGTGCTGGGCGTCTGGAATCGGCGTGGGCATGCTACCCGGCCACTGCTGGTTGTGCGTTAGGTTTGGTTCATGGTCGGCTCAGTTCCCATCTTCCAAGAGCTAGTTCCTATATATGCTTATGCTATGTTCTCTTGCCATTGAGATCATGACAGGCGCCCATCGGAGCTGGACCTCCCCTGGGTGAGTATAATCTAACGTCTTTTTCTCCTCTTTCAGGTAACATCGGCGGCTTATCTACAGCATTACAGAATGCTGTAGATAAGCCCCTGATGACGGTGAGCTTACCTCATCATCGATTTTGGGGGTGACAGGTTCCCTTTAAGTGTATATTTGACAATTTCCTATGAAGCTCAGCCACAGCTTGAAATAATCACCTGAGTGCAATGGCATCCCCAACCGCACATCACAATTGAGATACAGAGTCCATAGGGCAACTTAAGTGACCCATACCCAGGATTGAACAGCTTAAATGGAGCTGTCAGAGATTGACAGCAGCAACTAAGTGGTTTAACAGCAGCGATTAGAGCCAGCTCCGGTTGCTGCTATTGGAACTAGTATTGGATTTCCCATTTTTCCTGCTCGTAACACGTCAACTTTTAGACCTTACCACTCACTACCCAATAGATCCCATACATTGAGAGGACCCATTGTCATACACACAGTCAAAATTGTTGGTGCACCTCGTTTAATGACAGAAAAACCCACAATGGTCACAGAAATAAATTGAATATGACAAAAGTGATAATAAATAAAAGATCTATGAAAATGAACAAATGGAAGTCAGACATTACTTTTCAACCATGCTTCCAAAGAATTAAAAAAATAAATAAAACTCATGAAATAGGCCTGGACAGAAATGATTGTACCACTAAAAATAATGTGACAAAAGGGACATGTTAAATAAAGGTGTGTCAACTAACTAGCATCACAGGTGTCTACAATTGTGGAATCAATGAGTGGGCCTGTATATAGGGCTACAGATACTCACTGTGCTGTTTTGTGACATGGTGTGTATCACACTCAACATAGACCAGAGGAAGCGAAGGAAGGAGTTGTCTCAGGAGATTAAAAAGAAAATTATAGACAAACATGTTAAAGGTAAAAGTTATAAGACCATCTTCAAGCAGCTTGATGTTCCTGTGACTACAGTTGCACATATTATTCAGAAATTTAAGATCCATAGGACTGTAGCCAACCGCCCTTGACGTGGCCGCAGGAGGAAAATTGATGACAAATCAAAGAGACGGATAATACGAATGGGAACAAAAGAGCCCGGGAAAACTTCTAAACAGATTAAAGGTGAACTTCAAGCTCAAGGAACATCAGTGTCAGATCACACCATCCATCATTGTATGAGCCAAAGTGGACTTCATGGGAGACGACCAAGGAGGACACCATTGTTGAAAAAAAATCATAAAAAACCCAAACTGGAATTTGCCAAACTACATGTTGATAAACCACAAAGCTTCTGGGAGAATGTCCTATGGACAGATGAGACAAAAATGGAACTTTTTGGCAAGGCACATCAGCTCTATGTTCCCAGATGGAAAAATGAAGCATATCAAGAAAAGAACACAGTCCCTACTGTGAAACATGGAGGAGGCTCTGTTATGTTCTGGGGCTGCTTTGCTGCATCTGAGACAGGGTGTCTAGAATCTGTGTAGGGTACAAAGAAATCTCAAGACTATCAAGGGATTCTAGAGAGAAATGTGCTGCCCAGTGTCAGAAAGCTTGGTCTCAGTCGCAGGTCATGGGTCTTGCAACAGGATAATGATCCAAAACACACAGCTAAAAACACCCAAGAATGGCTGAAAGGAAAACTTTGGACTATTCTGAAGTGGCCTTCTATGAGCCCTGACCTAAATCCTATTGAGCATCTTTGGAAAGAGCTGAAACATGCCGTCTGGAAAAGGCAACCTTCAAACATGTGACAACTGGAGCAGTTTGCTCTTGAGGAGTGTCCAAAATACCTGTCGAGAGGTGCAGAAGTCTCATTGATAATTACAGGAATTGTTTGATTGCAGTGATTGCCTCAAAAGGTTGTGCAACAAAATATTAAGTTAAGGGTATCATCATTTCTGTCCAGGCCTATTTCATGAGCTTTATTTTTTTTTAATTCTGTGGAAGCATGGTTGAAAAGCAATGTTTGACTTTCATTTGTTTGGTTTCATAGATATTTTATTTATTATTACTTTTGTCAGATTCAAGTTATTTCTGTGACAATTGTGGGTTTTTCTGTCATTAAACGAGGTGTACCAACAATTTTGACCACGTCTGTAGGCTAATAAATATTATTCACTTCTCCTTACAGAGAACTTAGTGTTACGCCTGAGCACTTCATCATATGTTTTGCTGTCAGTAATCATTCAGTATAGGCTAATTAGTAAATAATAATGTGAAGGTCAATGTGTTTTGTGCATACGTTTTTCATTTGATTTTTAATTTCTTGATTTTCTGCTATTTTGATTACTTCCTCTCCTCTGATCTCAGATATAGTTCTCATAATGCAGGCTAGATTTCCTATGATACATAACCCAAAAAGATATTCACCAGACCAATTTTGAATAATCAATAATATTTTATTAAAATATAAAAATATATATATATCAGTGTCACCAAAACAATTAATAAAAAATGGAAACTTTATTGTGCTGATAAAAAGATTAATAATTTATAAAAAAAATATATCATATTAAAATATAGTACACAGAATATGGGGGTCAAACACAAAAACTATGTATGCACAGGGCAGGGCATACTGAAACTGATTGGCACTGAAATAAAAGGTAGCTGTGACCTTAATCAAAGTGCATAATGTGCATATACATAAATAACACTAAGTGTATCAAAGAATTTATTAGAAAAATAATTATATATCATTAACCACAATAAAAAGTGCAATGTGCTAATAAATATAAAAGCAAATCAATTCATACACTCCAATAACAAATCCAAATAACAAGGGCTTGGTGCAAACCAAAATATATCAAAAAATTTTCATAAATATATAATGAGTGAATATAAGGTAACACAAACCACAATATTTTATACCAGGATCAACACAATTCATGCCATATAATAAGTGCATAAAGTGTGTAAAGCAAATGCCACCAGCAAAATAAATAATGGCCACAATACCAACCAGTATCAGGACGCCACTGCCCTGCACACACCACTCCAACGCACGTTTCGCTTGCCGCTTCGTCAGGGAAAAATTATAGGTCTCAAAATGTGGTAACACAAAAAATATTCTTTGCAATAAAAAGCATCTTTTAGTGTGTGGCAGCTGCCAATCATAAAAATCCGCTAAAAAACCCGCTATAAAAAAGTAAATCAAACCCCCCTTCATCACCCCCTTAGTTAGGCTAGGTTCCCATTGCGTTAATGGGTGAGCGCTAACGGACAACGTTGCACGGCGAAATTAATGCCGTGCACCGCGTCCGTTAGCGCTCCCATTGCCAGCAATGTTTAAGCGCATTGCTAGCGCGTGTTATTTTCGGCACGCGATAGCGATGTGCCGTTCTTTTGTAGCGCGCCTCGGACGCTGCTTGCAGCGTCCGCGGCGCGCCCGAGGTCCGTTCCCCGCTCTCACAAATCGGGGATCTGCGCTAGCGGCGACCCCTTAAAAGACATTGCGTTCGCGCAATCCGCTAGCGCTTAGCGCTAAACGGATTGCCCTAACGCAATCTGAACCTAGCCTAAGGGAAACATAAAAAAATTAAAAAAATGTATTTATTTCCATTTTCCCACTAGGGTTAGGGCTAGGGTTAATGCTAGGGTTAGGGCTAGGGTTAGGGTTAGGGTTAAGGTTAAGGTTGGGGTTAGGGCTAGGGTTAGGGCTAGGGTTAGGGTTGGGGCTAGGGCTAGGGTTAGGGCTAGGGTTAGGGCTAGGGTTAGGGCTAGGGTTGGAGTTAGGGTTGGGGCTAGGGTTAGGGCTACAGTTAGGGTTGGGCTAAAGTTAGGGTTAGGGCAGGGGCTAAAGTTAGGGTTAGGGCTGGGGCTAAAGTTAAGGTTAGGGCTACAGTTAGGGTTGGGGCTAAAATTAGGGTTAGGGTTTGGGCTAAAGTTAGAGTTAGGGTTGGGCTAAAGTAAGGGTTAGGGTTGGGATTAGGGTTAGGGGTGTGTCAGGGTTAGGGGTGTGGTTAGGGTTATGGTTGGGATTAGGGTTAGGGGTGTGTTTGGGATAGAGTTTCAGTTAGAATTTGGGGTTTCCACTGTTTAGGCACATCAGGGCTCTTGAAACGCGACATGGCGTCCGATCTCAATTCCAGCCAATTCTGCGTTGAAAAAGTAAAACAGTGCTCCTTCCCTTCCGAGCTCTCCCGTGTGCCAAAACAGGGGTTTACCCCAACATATGGGGTATCAGCATACTCAGGGGAAATTGGACAACAACAATTGTGGTCCAATTTCTGTTACCTTTGGGAAAATAAAAATTTGGGGGGCTAAATAAACATTTTTGTGGCAAAAAAATTAATTTTTATTTTCACGACTCTGCATTATAAACTGTAGTGAAACACTTGGGGGTTCAAAGTTCTCACAACACATCTAGATAAGTTCCTTGGGGGTCTAGTTTCCAAAATGGTGTCACTTGTGGGGGTTTTCTACTGTTTAGGTTCATCAGGGGCTCTGCAAATGCAACGTGATGCCTGCAGACCAATCCATCTAAATCTGCATTCCAAATGGCGCTCCTTCCCTTCCGAGCTCTGCCATGCGCCCAAATGGTGGTTCCCCCCACATATGGGGTATCAGCGTACTCAGGACAAATTGGATAACAACTTTTGGGGTCGAATTTCTCCTTTTACCCTTGGGAAAATACAAAACTGGGGGCTAAAAAATAATTTTTGTGAAAATTTTTTTTTTTATTTTCACGGCTCTGCGTTATAAACTGTAGTGAAACGCTTGGAGGTTCAAAGCTGTCAAAACACATCTACATAAGTTCCTTAGGGGGTCTACTTTCCAAAATGGTGTCACTTGTGGGGGGGTTTCAATGTTTAGGCACATCAGGGGCTCTCCAAACGCAACATGGTGTCCCATCTCAATTCCAGTCAATTTTGCATTGAAAAGTCAAATGGCGCTCCTTCCCTTCCGAGCTCTGCCACGCGCCCAAACAGTGGTTTACCCCCACATATGGGGTATCGGCATACTCAGAACAAATGGCACAACAACTTTTGGGTTCCAATTTCTTCTTTTACCCTTGGGAAAATAAAAAATTTGGGGCGAAAAATCATATTTGTGAAAAAATATGATTTTTTACTTTGACGGCTCTGCATTATAAACTTCTGTGAAGCACTTGGTGGGTCAAAGTGCTCACCACACATCTAGATAAGTTCCTTATGGGGTCTACTTTCCAAAATAGTGTCACTTGTGGGGGGTTTCCACTGTTTAGGCACATCAGGGGCTCTCCAAACGCAACATGGTGTCCCATCTCAATTCCAGTCAATTTTGCATTGAAACGTCAAATGGCGCTCCTTCCCTTCCGAGCTCTGCCATGCGCCCAAACAGTGGTTTACCGCCACATATGGGGTATCAGCGTACTCAGAACAAATTGTACAACAACTTTTTGGGTCCATTTTCTCCTGTTACCCTTGGTAAAATAAAACATATTGGAGCTGAAGTAAATTTTTTGTGAAAAAATTTAAATGTTAATTTTTTTTTAAACATTCCAAAAATTCCTGTAAAACACCTGAAGGGTTAATAAACTTCTTGAATGTGGTTTTGAGCACCTTGAGGGGTTCAGTTTTTAGAATGGTGTCACACTTGGTTATTTTCTATCATATAGACCCCTCAAAATGACTTCAAATGTGATGTGGTCCCTAAAAAATATTGGTGTTGTAAAAATGAGAAATTGCTGGTCAACTTTTAACCATTATAACTCCCTAAGAAAAAAAAATTTTGGTTCCAAAATTGTGCTGATGTAAAGTAGACATATGGGAAATGTTACTTATTAATTATTTTGTGTGACATATCTCTGTGATTTAAGGGCGTAAAAATTCAAAGTTGGAAAATTGCAAAATTTTATAAATTTTTGCCAAATTTCAGTTTTTTTCACATATAAACCCAAGTTATATTGAATAAATTTTACCACTATCATGAAGTACAATATGTCTCGAGAAAACACTGTCAGAATCGCCAAGATCTGTTGAAGCATTCCAGAGTTATAACCTCATAAAGGGACAGTGGTCAGAAATGTAAAATTTGGGCCGGTCATTAACGTGCAAACCACCCTTGGGGCTTAAGGGGTTAAAGCACCTTCACACATTCAGTATTTGGTCAGTATTTTACTTCAGTATTTGAAAGCCAAAACGAAGAGTGGAACAGTCAGAGGAAAAGTACTATAGAAATATGTGTGCCACTTTTGCCTTTTTCACCCACGCCTGATATTGGCTTACAAATACTGATGTAAAATACTGACCAAATGCTGATCGTGACCTTTGGCACTTGCTCTGAGTCTTAACAGCAGCAGTGATACATCTTGGAACTGCTGTTCCCTAACACTGCAGCGTCTCAGTGTGTCCCATATTATACAGCTTCATTGTGTACTTCCTGACTCCTGCTTGCGATAGGTTTCTGCCTTTCAACTCTTAAAATAGTACTTTTTAGATATCAATAAAATCAATAGTTTTCCAGCAAGTCTTTAGTCTACATAACATGCATATACTATATATAGCAAGATGGTAGAAAGTATACCCACACTATGCTTTGTCAACAGTCTGAAGACTTTCAAAGGTCAATTCCATTTCGCAATCTATTCGTGTACTGTGATATTGTATTTACTTATTTCCTAATTACACTATATGAGTTAGAACACCAAAGTAGGACCGTCCCATCAGTTTATTATAAGGTCTCTTATTTTCCGTAAAATATATTTTACTAATTGCAGTTTGTCATTGTTTGTCATAAAATAATCCATTCATTAAATATGTTAAAGACATTTTAAGCTGAGTAAGTCCCATAGTAAAATCTAAAAGTGAACAAACGAAATAACAAACTGGACAATAAACGCTAAAAAGCTATGTGATAGTTATATGAGAGTAATTTATAGAGTAATAATAGACAATGAATGCCTGACTACATTGTCAGATATGCTGAATTATCAGTCATATAATTGTATATGAAGCTGATTCATTGGTCCAGAGAACTTTTATGAAGCCAGACTTAATATTAAGATATAAACATTAATATAACTGTTTTTAACTTGAGTTTTCTTAATTTTCAAGTTGTGAATTTCACATTATTTTATAATTCTGTGCTAAAACAAATGACAGACTAAAGAATGTATCCATACAGATGAGAAGTATCATGCATTACATCGACCACAAAGCATCGACCATTCGGAATCACTACTATCCTTAACACCAAGACATGAATACAATGCCGCCACAGGGTGTATGTGATGAACAATGTGGCGACATTTATAATAGTGATCAACCTGGCTATGTTTGGTAAGAATTGTGAGCCAAGAGATTGCCTGTTACAGATATTTTCAGAGTCATAAAGCTGGAGCTGAATATTTAAAGTTCCAGTGTGGGATATAAGGATTCTTGAATAATCTCCTGGAATGCTTTGCAGTGGAAGATACTCCCAGTGGCATGTTCTGAAAGATCACTCAGATCACAATGCTTCGGCTTTGTTTAAAATAAATATGCAGAGACGAAATCTATATAGATTGCATAGAAACCCTACCTTATCTAGAACTGAAATGGATGGGAAGATAGATGATGGATTGATGCATGGATAAGAAAGATAGATGATGAATGCATAGAAAAACAGATAGATAGATAGATCTATAGATAGATGTGGAATAGATAGATAGATAGATAGATAGATAGATAGATATGAAATAGATATATAGATAAAAAGATAGATAGATAGATAGATAGATATGTGATAGATGGATAGATAGATAGATAGATAGATAGATAGATAGATAGATAGATGGATGTGGGATAGATAGATGGATAGGTAGATAGATAGATAGATATGGAACAGATAGATAGATAGACAGATAGATAATAAAAAAAGGAAAACAGCACAAAAAACTGAAAAAAAGTGGACTTTATTGCCCAAGCGGCGTGGCAACGTTTCAGATGTAATATCCTTTCATAAGCCTTGAGAAAGGATATTACATCCGAAACGTTGCCACGCCGCTTGGGCAATAAAGTCCACTTTTTTCATTTTTTTGTGCTGTTTTCCTTTTTTTATTATTATTTCTAAAGCCATTTGAATATTGGTTGGGGAAACTTTGCACATCATTAAGGTAGTATCTGATGCTGTTCCAATTTTTTCTCGATAGGTAGATTGTTGTGAATTTGGATTCTGGGCTCCCCCGGTGGCCGCTTGTGGAATTGGACTTGTCATCCTCTTTCCTGTTTCACCTGGTTCCATCAGTAGTGGGTGTCGCTATTTAAGCTCATTTCTCTGGTGGTTTCTTGCCGGTCAACAATGTTATCTGATGCCTCTCAGTGCTTGTTCCTGCTTCTAGACTACTACTAGATAAGTTGGACTTTTGTCCATGTTTTGTTTTGCCTATTTGTTCCAGTTCACAGCTGAAGTTTTGTTACTGTGTCTGGAAAGCTCTCGTTGATCAGGGATTGCTACTCTGGCGTTATGAGTTAATGCCAGAGTTTAAGGTAATCTCTGGATGGTGTTTTGTTAGTGTTTTTCTGCTGACCATGAAAGTATACTATCTGTCTTCTGCTATCTAGTAAGCGGACCTCAAATTTGCTAAGACTATTTTCCTGCTGCGTTTGTTGTTTCATCTGAACTCACCGTCATTATATGTGGGGGGCTACTGTCTTCTTTGGAATATTTCTCTAGAGGTGAGCCAGGTCTTATATTTCCCTCTGCTAGCTATTTAGGTCTTAGGCCAGAGCTGGGCATCTAGCGATAAATAGGAAATGCTACCTGGCTATTTCTAGTTGCGCGGCAGGCTTAGTTCATGGTCAGTATAGTTCCATCTTCCGAGAGCTTGTCCCTCTATAGGCTTGCTATGATCTCTGCCTGCAGAGATCATGACAGTTTGACCGGCCAATAAAGTGTTAAAGACCCAGGTTGAGAAAGGAGAGTTATAAGAAGTCTGCTGGAATTTTTTTTTTTTTTTTTTTTCCTCCAGTCTGCCTTGCTGCAGTCTTTTTTCTCTCTCTCCTCCTAATCTCTGTATGGCTCTGTGTGCACCTGACAATAATGGATCTCCAGAGTGTAACTGCGGGTTTGAATAATCTCATCACGAAAGTACAAAATTTACAAGATTTTGTGGTACATGCTCCGGTATCTGAGCCGAGAATTCCTTTGCCGGAGTTCTTCACAGGGAATAGAGCTAGCTTCCAGAATTTCCGAAATAATTGTAAGCTTTATTTGTCCCTGAAGTCTCGTTCAGCTGGAGACCCTGCTCAGCAGGTTAGGATTGTGATTTCCTTGCTCAGGGGTGACCCTCAAGATTGGGCCTTCTCATTGCCAGCAGGGGATCCTGCGTTACGCGATGTGGATGCGTTTTTTCTGGCCTTGGGCTTGCTTTATGAGGAACCTCATTTGGAACTTCAGGCAGAAAAAACTTTGATGGCACTATCTCAGGGGCAAGACGAAGCTGAAGTTTTCTGCCAAAAATTCCGTAAATGGTCTGTGCTTACTCAGTGGAATGAGTGCGCCTTGGCGGCAACTTTCAGAGAAGGTCTCTCTGATGCCGTTAAGGATGTTATGGTGGGGTTCCCTGTGCCTGCAGGTCTGAATGAGTCCATGACAATGGCTATTCAGATTGATAGGCGTCTGCGGGAGCGCAAACCGGTGCACCATCTGGCGGTGTCTATGGAAAAGACGCCAGAAAGTATGCAGTGTGATAGAATTCTGTCCAGGGGCGAGCGACAGAATTTTAGACGGAAGAATGGATTGTGTTTCTATTGTGGGGATTCTACTCATGTTATATCAGCATGCTCTAGGCGTACAAAGAAGCTTGATAAGTCTGTTTCCATTGGCACCATTCAGTCTAAGTTTATTTTGTCTGTAACCCTGATTTGCTCTTTGTCATCCATTGCCACGGACGCCTATGTTGACTCTGGCGCCGCTCTGAGTCTTATGGATTGGTCCTTTGCCAATCGTTGTGGTTTTGATTTAGAGCCTTTGGAGACTCTTATTCCTCTGAAGGGGATTGACTCCACCCCATTGGCTAATAATAAACCACAATACTGGACACAAGTAACCATGCGTATCAATCCGGATCACCAGGAGATTATTCGTTTCCTGGTGCTGTATAATTTACATGACGATTTGGTACTGGGATTGCCATGGTTGCAGTCTCACAACCCAGTCTTGGACTGGAGAGCAATGTCTGTGTTGAGCTGGGGATGTAAGGGTATTCATGGGGATTTACCTTTGGTTTCTATTTCGTCGTCCATTCCCTCTGAAGTCCCTGAGTTCCTCTCTGATTATCAAGATGTCTTTGACGAACCCAAGCTTGGGTCGTTACCTCCGCACCGTGAGTGCGATTGTGCCATAGATTTGATACCGGGTTGTAAATATCCCAAGGGTCGTTTGTTTAATCTGTCTGTGCCGGAACATGCTGCTATGCGGGAATATATAAAGGAGTCTTTGGAAAAGGGACATATTCGTCCATCTTCTTCTCCCTTGGGAGCTGGGTTTTTCTTTGTCTCAAAAAAAGACGGCTCTTTGAGACCATGTATTGATTATCGGCTTCTGAATAAGATCACTGTTAAGTATCAATACCCATTGCCATTGCTTACTGATTTGTTTGCTCCTATAGAGGGTGCTAAGTGGTTCTCTAAAATTGATCTTCGTGGGGCGTATAATTTGGTGCGGATCAGGCAGGGGGATGAGTGGAAGACCGCATTTAATACGCCCGAGGGCCACTTTGAGTATTTGGTCATGCCTTTCGGTCTTTCTAATGCCCCTTCAGTTTTCCAGTCTTTTATGCATGATGTTTTCCGCGATTTTCTGGATAAATTTATGATAATATATCTGGATGATATTCTGATTTTTTCTGATGACTGGGACTCTCATGTCCAGCAGGTCAGGAGAGTTTTTCAGGTTCTGCGGTCTAATTCTTTATGTGTGAAGGGGTCTAAGTGCGTTTTTGGGGTCCAGAAAATTTCCTTTTTGGGGTATATTTTTTCTCCCTCTTCCATTGAGATGGATCCCGTCAAGGTGCAAGCTATTTGTGACTGGACTCAGCCCTCCTCTCTTAAGGGTCTTCAGAGATTTTTGGGCTTTGCCAACTTTTACCGCCGATTTATTGCTGGTTTTTCGGATGTCGTTAAACCACTGACTGATTTGACCAGACAAGGCGCTGATGTTGCTAATTGGTCCCCTCATGCTGTAGAGGCCTTTCAGGAGCTTAAGCGCCGTTTTGCCTCTGCCCCTGTGTTGCGTCAGCCTGATGTGAATCTGCCTTTTCAGGTTGAGGTTGACGCTTCGGAGATCGGAGCTGGGGCAGTGTTGTCGCAGAAAGGTTCCGACTGCTCCGTCATTAGGCCTTGTGCCTTCTTTTCTCGCAAATTTTCGCCCGCAGAGCGGAATTATGATGTTGGGAATCGGGAGCTTTTGGCCATGAAGTGGGCGTTTGAGGAGTGGCGCCATTGGCTCGAGGGGGCTAGGCATCAGGTGGTGGTATTGACTGACCACAAAAATTTGATTTATCTTGAGACTGCCAGACGCCTGAATCCTAGACAGGCGCGCTGGTCTTTATTTTTTTCTCGCTTTAATTTTGTGGTGTCATACCTACCGGGTTCTAAGAATGTTAAGGCAGATGCCCTTTCTAGGAGTTTTGACCCGGACTCTCCTGGTAATTCTGAACCCACAGGTATCCTTAGGGAGGGAGTAATTTTGTCGGCCGTTTCTCCTGATCTGCGGCGGTCCTTGCAAGAGTTTCAGGCGGATAGACCGGATCGTTGTCCGCCTGATAGACTGTTTGTTCCGGATGATTGGACCAGCAGAGTCATCTCTGAGGTACATTCTTCTGCATTGGCAGGTCATCCCGGAATTTTTGGTACCAGGGATTTGGTGGCAAGATCCTTCTGGTGGCCTTCCCTGTCACGAGATGTGCGAGTCTTTGTGCAGTCATGTGACGTTTGTGCTCGGGCCAAGTCTTGTAGTTCTCGGGCTAGCGGACTGCTGTTGCCCTTGCCTATTCCTAAGAGGCCTTGGACACACATCTCGATGGATTTTATTTCAGATCTGCCTGTTTCCCAGAAGATGTCTGTCATCTGGGTGGTCTGTGACCGTTTCTCTAAAATGGTCCATTTGGTTCCTCTGCCCAAGTTGCCTTCTTCTTCTGAGTTGGTTCCTCTGTTTTTTCAGAATGTTGTCCGATTGCACGGTATTCCTGAGAATATTGTTTCTGACAGAGGTACCCAATTTGTGTCTAGATTTTGGCGGGCATTCTGTGCTAGGATGGGCATAGATTTGTCTTTTTCATCTGCTTTTCACCCTCAGACTAATGGCCAGACCGAGCGGACTAATCAGACCCTGGAGACATATCTGAGGTGTTTTGTCTCTGCTGACCAGGCTGATTGGGGTGCTTTTTTGCCATTGGCAGAGTTCGCCCTCAATAATCGGGCCAGCTCTTCCACCTTGGTGTCCCCGTTTTTCTGTAATTCGGGGTTTCACCCTCGATTTTCCTCCGGTCAGGTGGAATCCTCGGATTGTCCTGGAGTGGATGCGGTGGTGGAGAGATTGCATCACATCTGGGGGCAGGTTATGGACAATTTGAAGTTGTCCCAGGAGAAGACTCAGCGTTTTGCCAACCGTCATCGTCGTGTTGGTTCTCGGCTTTGTGTTGGAGATTTGGTGTGGTTGTCTTCTCGTTTTGTCCCTATGAGGGTCTCTTCTCCTAAGTTTAAACCTCGGTTCATCGGCCCTTATAGAATATTGGAGATTCTTAATCCTGTTTCTTTCCGTTTGGACCTCCCTGCGTCCTTTTCCATTCATAACGTTTTTCATCGGTCGTTATTGCGCAGGTATGAGGTACCTGTGGTACCTTCAGTTGAGCCTCCTGCTCCGGTGTTGGTTGAGGGTGAGTTGGAGTACGTTGTGGAGAAAATTTTGGATTCTCGTGTTTCCAGACGGAGACTCCAGTATCTGGTCAACTGGAAGGGTTACGGCCAGGAGGATAATTCTTGGGTCAATGCATCTGATGTTCATGCTTCTGATCTTGTTCGTGCCTTCCATAGGGCTCATCCTGGTCGCCCTGGTGGATCTGGTGAGGGTTCGGTGCCCCCTCCTTGAGGGGGGGGTACTGTTGTGAATTTGGATTCTGGGCTCCCCCGGTGGCCGCTTGTGGAATTGGACTTGTCATCCTCTTTCCTGTTTCACCTGGTTCCATCAGTAGTGGGTGTCGCTATTTAAGCTCATTTCTCTGGTGGTTTCTTGCCGGTCAACAATGTTATCTGATGCCTCTCAGTGCTTGTTCCTGCTTCTAGACTACTACTAGATAAGTTGGACTTTTGTCCATGTTTTGTTTTGCCTATTTGTTCCAGTTCACAGCTGAAGTTTTGTTACTGTGTCTGGAAAGCTCTCGTTGATCAGGGATTGCTACTCTGGCGTTATGAGTTAATGCCAGAGTTTAAGGTAATCTCTGGATGGTGTTTTGTTAGTGTTTTTCTGCTGACCATGAAAGTATACTATCTGTCTTCTGCTATCTAGTAAGCGGACCTCAAATTTGCTAAGACTATTTTCCTGCTGCGTTTGTTGTTTCATCTGAACTCACCGTCATTATATGTGGGGGGCTACTGTCTTCTTTGGAATATTTCTCTAGAGGTGAGCCAGGTCTTATATTTCCCTCTGCTAGCTATTTAGGTCTTAGGCCAGAGCTGGGCATCTAGCGATAAATAGGAAATGCTACCTGGCTATTTCTAGTTGCGCGGCAGGCTTAGTTCATGGTCAGTATAGTTCCATCTTCCGAGAGCTTGTCCCTCTATAGGCTTGCTATGATCTCTGCCTGCAGAGATCATGACAGTAGATAGATAGATAGATAGATAGATAGATAGATAGATAGATAGATAGATGATAGAAAGATATAAGATAGATAGATATGGATTAGGTAGATAGATAGATAGATAGATAGATAGATAGATAGATAGATAGATAGATAGATAGATAGATATGGGATAGATAGATAGATAGATAGATAGATAGATAGATATGGGATAGATAGATAGATAGATATGGGATAGGTAGATAGATATGGGATAGATAGATAGATAGATAGATAGATAGATAGATAGATAGATAGATAGATAGAGAATAGATAGATATGGGATAGGTAGATAGATATGGGATAGATAGATAGATAGATAGATAGATAGATAGATAGATAGATAGATAGATAGATATGGGATAGATAGATATGGGATAGATAGATATGGGATAGATAGATAGATAGATAGATAGATAGATAGATAGATATGGGATAGATAGATAGATATGGATTAGATAGATAGATAGATAGATAGATAGATAGATAGATAGATAGATAGATAGATATGGGATAGATAGATATGGATTAGATAGATAGATAGATAGATAGATAGATATGGGATAGATAGATAGATAGATAGATAGATAGATAGATAGATAGATAGATATGTGATAGATACAATAGATATGTGATAGATAGATAGATAGATAGATAGATAGATAGATAGATAGATAGATAGATAGATAGATAGATAGATAGCCCTGACATGATGGGTCAATAAACTATTATTTTTTGGATCTTTGGAATGTTACCTTCATCTTTTTTGGATAGATAGATAGATAGATAGATGTGGGATAGATAGATATGGGATAGATAGATAGATGTGGGATAGATAGATAGATAGATAGATAGATAGATAGATAGATAGATAGATAGATATGGAATAGATAGATAGATAGATAGATATGGGATAGATATATAGATAGATAGATAGATAGATAGATAGATATGTGATAGATACAATAGATATGTGATAGATAGATATATAGATAGATAGATAGATAGATAGATAGATAGATAGATAGATAGATAGATAGATAGATAGATAGCCCTGACATGATGGGTCAATAAACTATTATTTTTTGGATCTTTGGAATGTTACCTTCATCTTTTTTGGATAGATAGATAGATAGATAGATAGATAGATAGATAAAGAAGTCATCTTTACTAATTTGCTTTAAGCAATTTCAACAATTAACCCTAACTAACCCTAATTTGGAATATTAGTATACAATTTAAAAGTACAACATAAAATGTCTGGACTCGAAGAGTTTACAGTAAACTTTTTCTTTATCTTTTGTAATAGCGCTTGTCTTAATTGCTAATAGCAAACACAACTTTTCAATGATGTGACGACCTACTACTGTGCACCCAAGCAACTAAACTTGCAAAAATTATAAAAGGAAATGTTCTGTAACATTCCGACCACATATAATGCTAAATGGATAGTTTTTTCTTACACATTCGTACAATGTATTTAAATACTGGAATGATTGGCTTATCAAAATGTTACAAAATTCCCAGTCCTCGCTACATTGTACACACATTTACTGGTTGGGTATTTAGTGGCCAGTATGGAAGTGTCTGTAGGATGAGATTCTTTGGATGGAGATAACCCATGTAATGCTTATAACATACTAATGGCTTAAGGCCATAGAGGCTTTGCTATGTAACCGTCCATGCTCCAACACATGGCTCTAGTGAGTTGGAAAAATTATTGGCACTAACACTAATTTGAAGCACTCATCATTGTGCTTTGCCATAGGATGCTGAGGGTTACTCCTTTATCCTGCAGTTAAGCTGTAGTTAATAATGGATGGGACTGGGAACAGAAGCATAGTAATGGTATTAACGGTTGAGCTGATGGATCTATGTATTATATGCATCTGCAACATCAATGATTGTAGTTTGCAATTTTAGTCTTTGTATAATGGGTTAAAGCCATGAAAATGTTAAAATAGTCCAATGATTCCACAGATACTCACCCGTTTTCTGGGACGGCTCTGGCATTCTATCAATGACTCTTTCCCAAAGAGTATTGAACTTTCCACAAAACAATAACCAGTTCACCAGCAGCCAGGTAGACACACAAGAGAGAGGAAGGGCAGACTGAGCAGAGGGGGAGAGGAATTCCTCCACTTTATATACAGCATTGACATATCAATCTCATGGCACCTCCTCTGTTTTACTATGCAAATATTTAGAAAATTGACAGTTATGGGAACTCTCCCATCTGTTGTCTGAACGGTCTGCTCTTTCGGCTTTTGGAAAGAATCTTTGTTGCATCTCATGTGGCTGATGAGAACATCTCTGAGCTTCTATATTCAGCTGCTCACTTAAACAGATAGGAATCAGGGACGGTATTATAAGGTACAAAGCATCCCTAGCTCGGAGCGCTCCTTCTGCAGCCCGTTATTTTTTATTTATATTTCAATAATATTTTACTTCTATATTTATATTTATTCTATTCAATTATTATATAAAAGAAAAATCTACAAATTGATCAGATTGTATCAATTTTACCTTCACTTAATTCCTTTCATCATAGGGATTACAATACAATTGACATATCTTAGCTCTTGCATACTGCAAATGTCCAGCATTTACAGCATCACTCTGAATCTCGAGCTCGGTATGCCGGCTTATGATACCCGGTAAGGCACTGTCTCTCCAGCTTATTCATTGTTCCTACATGAACGATACGGTTTCTTCACATTGACTGAAGTAGGAAAGTTTATCACTCAAGTCAGATTCTTATGTTAGTAATACAGCAAGTTATTGGTATTCAACAGCCCCAAGAAGAACAAACATGTGAGTGACAGAACTCTAACATGTTTTTTCCCAGCTATCCCAATGCTTGAGAGGAACATCTCTCTGTATAAAAGGTTCCCAAACTGCAGTCCTCAGGGCCTCCAACTTATCATGTCTTCAGACTTTCCTTGTTATTACACAGGATTAGTGATGAGTGAATGTACTCGTTGCTCAGGTTTTCCCTCCTTAGTAACCAGACAACCCCCACATGTACTCAGCCTTGCTACTGGCTGTAAATCATTCAGCTGCCGTGATGAAAACTAAATCTCTGAGCAGTCGTAAATACTCAGAGGTCACCCGAGCGTGCTCCGGAAAACCCGAGCAACGAGTACACTCGCTCATCACTACACAGATGGGAGAGAACCTGTGGTAATTTCTAATGACTTGATAATAATTCCATAACTTGTGCAATGCTAAGGAAGTCCTGTTTTGTTGGAGGCCGTGAGGACTGGAGTTTAGGAAATACTGATATATTCCACTGTCATTACACAACTTGAGCTCCTGTGGAGGTTGGTCATTAATTTGCTTGCTGAAGAATAGTTAAGTAAACTGCCAGATATAGAGCAGACCTGGGCAACCTTTGGCCTGAGGACCACATCCAGCTCATTGGTTGTTCCTGTCTGGCCTGCAGAAATAGTGGCATATTATTATTATTATTTATTATTATAGCGCCATTTATTCCATGGCGCTTTACATGTGAGGAGGGGTAAACATAATGAAAACAAGTACTATCTTAAACAATACAGGTCACGACTGGTACAGTAGGAGAGAGGACCCTGCCCGCGAGGGCTCACAATCTACAAGGGATAGGTCAGGATACGGTAGGCGAGGGTAGAGCTGGTCGTGCAGCAGTTTGGTCGATCGGTGGTTACTGCAGGTTGTAGGCTTGTCGGAAGAGGTGGGTCTTCAAGTCCATTTGGCCTGTGATATCAACAGTATCTGCATTCTTAGGATATAGATACATTTCAATACAATGGTGAAACTGGGAGACGTCATCCACCATTCAGCTTATGTCTGAGACTGAGTACATCAGCCGAGGTGCATTGAGCAGTGCATTGTGGGAATGGAGGAAGGTGAGTAGTTTTTTTTACTGTCAGTCAGTACTCGTGGGGGAAACTGTGGTGGGGACATCATATTGTGTGGGGGCCAGCATACTGTGTTAGGGGCAGTGGGGACATCATATTGTGTGTGAGGAATTGTGAGGGTATCATACTGTGTGGGGGGCTGTGATGTCTATCATACTGTTTGGGGGGCTGTGGTAGCCGTAATATTGTGTGTGGGGGACATTATACTGTATGTGGGAGACTGAGGGGTCATCATACTGTATATGAGTAGGGGGAAAACTGTGAGAGTATCAATCTGCATGTGAGGGGCTGTTTGGGACTTCTGTTTGTGGAAGGCCCATAGTAGCATGCTGTAGACAGAAGTCTGTGGGGGCATTGTACTGTGTGATGGCTGTGGCAACATAATAGTGCATGTATTTGGGAACATTTTAATGTGGGGTAGGCTATGGGGACATCATACTGAGTGCATTATCATTTTGTGCGGGGGTCATCATACTGTGTGGGGAGCTGTGTGCACATCATACAGTGTGGATGGGGGCTATGGAGGTATCATACTGTGAAATGTGAGGGGGGCTATAAGGCCATCACATTGTGTGGGTGCTGTGGAGACATCATACTCCATACTCATCATACTGTGTGACGGGGCAGTCGGACCATCATACTGTGTGTGAAGGGGAGCTGTAGAGGCATACTATTTGTTTAGGGGACTATAGGGCATTATAGTATGTGTGGTTATACTATGGGCAGTATACAGTGTTTGTGGGGGACTTTGTGGGCATCATACTGTGTGTGGTTGCTGTTGGCAAATCACACTGTGTGGTGGTGACTACTAGTGACATCATATTGTGTGCAGAGGAATTATATTTTTTGTGGGGCAGTGTGGCCTTCATATTGTGTGGTGGATGTTGGGGGCATCATACTATGTGGGTATGACTGGGGACATCATGATATGTGAAGGGGCTGTAGGGGTATGATACTGTGTGTATGATTTATTGACTTTAAAAAAAGCAGTAAATTATATGGTTTTGATTAGTTGCTACAAGTAAGAATACATGTTACAAAACGCCCTATCATAACATGCTTTAGAAGTAGCAGTTAGTTAACATACATATTTGGCTAAAATTGTTGGTACCTTTTTGTTACAGTATGAAAAATCCAAAATAGTTACTGAAATAACTTGAAACTGACAAAAGTAATTTTAATTTCATTTAAATTTACTGATTCTCAACAAATCAAAATCAGACATTGCTTTTAAATTGTGGATCAACATAAACATTTTAAAAATTTCAAATAAAAATGACAAGCACAAGCTGGTGCCCCTAGAAAATATTGAAAATAAGTTGACTATAGAGACATCTTAAACTAAGGTGTGTCCTGTAATTAGCATCACAGATGTCTACAAACCTGTAATCAGTCTTCCTATTTAAAGGGTAAGGCTGGAGTCAGACACAACGTATAAAAATACGGACTGCATTTTACGGTCATAATACGCAGAAATGTTCCCTGAACAGTGATCCGTATGTCATCCGTTGGCAAGGTGTGGCTGCGTTTTTTGCGCATGTAATCCTCCGTATGGCATCCGTATAGCATTTTTTTCTCACAACCTTGCAAAATGGACATTTAACAGTTTTGAGGCCTGTAAATAATTTAAATCATCATCAGCAACCCTATTTATTGCCTCTACAACATGTGGCAGCCTCCAATCTGGCCATTTTGTTGCTGTGCTTGTGTGTATTGGTGGTTTGTTGGCAACATGTCAGACAGAATTAGGTTCACCCCAACTGAGCGTGTTCTATACAACTGGGTTTTATCACGCCGCTTTGGGCAGCCATACCCAGTGATAGTAGATCCGAGGAGGAGGAGACGATCCCCTTTTGAGGCAGCGCCTCACTAAAGGCCATTTCCACCGTCTCTATGCATCTCTGTGGACACATCCTGACAAGTTTTATCAATATTGTCACATGAGCCTTACCACCATTGATCTTTTGTTGGAGACAGTGCACCCTGGGATCACCTTTCAGGACACCAGGATGCGCAAATGTATAGCTGCTGAGGAGCGCCTTCTCCTTACGTTACGGTATGTATTCCTCCTCATACTCTATGTTAATGATGTTTCTCTAAATGTCTTACCTAGCTTTGCTTACCAGTTTCGGGTTCTTTTATTCTTAATGTATCTCAAATCTCTACTCTTAGTAATAAGAATATGTTATTTATGTTAAATTCACATAGCCAGTGTTAATTTTTTAATGTTGTGATAGCCTGACTTGTTAGTTCCACACAGTACTTGTGTAGGGCCTTGCAGCGCCGTTTACGGCTGTCTGCACGGTCTCCATGTGAGTACAGCTCTCCCTGTTGTCAGTTCATCCCAAAAAAATAAATAAAGAATAAAGTTCACCAAACACACCACTTTACAGTTGTGTAGGCCACATTAGCTCATATTAAAGTCTAGTCCACACTTTAGAAAATTAGTGTTTCTTATACCTGTTAGGAGCTGTTCAGGAATAAGCAC
This sequence comes from Ranitomeya variabilis, assembly GCF_051348905.1. Classification (NCBI taxonomy): domain Eukaryota; kingdom Metazoa; phylum Chordata; class Amphibia; order Anura; family Dendrobatidae; genus Ranitomeya; species Ranitomeya variabilis. Next base: position 491,835,208 of record NC_135236.1, on the reverse strand, counting down.
ACTAAGCCGTTAGTACTTTTCTGCTTATCTTTATCAGTCAACCAAGATGAAGAAGGCAGGGAGTAAAGGTACCGTCACACTAAGCGACGCTGCAGCGATACAGACAACGATGCCGATCGCTGCAGCGTCGCTGTTTGGTCGCTGGAGAGCTGTCACACAGACCGCTCTCCAGCGACCAATGATGCCGAGGTCCCTGGGTAACCAGGGTAAACATCGGGTTGCTAAGCGCAGGGCCACGCTTAGTAAACCGATGTTTACCCTGGTTACCAGTGTAAAATGTAAAAAAACAAACAGTACATACTCACCTTCGCGTCCCCCGGCGTCCGCTTCCTGCACTGACTGTGAGTGCCGGCCCTAACAGCAGAGTGGTGACGTCACCGCTGTGCTGTGCTTTCACTTTATGGCCGGTGCTCAGTCAGTGCAGGAAGCGGACGGCGGGGGACGCGAAGGTGAGTATGTACTGTTTGTTTTTTTACATTTTACACTGGTAACCAGGGTAAACATCGGGTTACTAAGCGCGGCCCTGCGCTTAGTAACCCGATATTTACCCTGGTTACCATTGTAAAACATCGCTGGTATCGTTGCTTTTGCTGTCAAACACAACGATACACGGCGATCTGACGACCAAATAAAGTTCTGAACTTTAATCAACGACCAGCGATATCACAGCAGGATCCTGATCACTGCTGCGTGTCAAACACAACGATATCGCTATCCAGGACGCTGCAACGTCACGGATCGCTAGCGATATCGTTTAGTGTGACGGTACCTTAAGGCACGTGGGCATGGGCGCGGAGCAGGGAGAGGACGTGGGGATTCTGTGCCTACTGCGGGCACCGGTGACTCATCATCACCCAGTTTCAGCAGGGAACAGTCCTTCATGCGCAGCTTTGTCGGAGAGCGCTGTACACCGCTGCTGCGTGAAGACCAAATTGAAGCCGTTGTCGGATGGATGGCAGCTAACGCATCGACTTCAATTAGTGCCACATCCTCTCAGACACAGAGCACTGGAGAGCACCCATCTGTCTCTACTTCTGTTCTCTGAATCTCTTGGCTTGGAAACAGGGGGCCAGCCAAGCAGCATTGGAGAAATGGAAGAAGAGGCAGTGTGCAGTGATGCCCAACAGCTTTTTCTCTCTGAGTCTGAAGAGGCGGGTGGGCCAGTGCCTCCGGTCACCACACCACAGAAGGCATCCACTGATGACACTCAGGTGCCACTTTCTGGTGCGTGCTCTGCTGCTGAGACTACCCAGGAGAAGCAGTTGGTGGCAGAGGGTAGTGTAGATGATGAGGTCCTTGACCCATCGTGGCGTGAGGGACAGGAAGGTGGTGGGAGCAGCTCTGAGGAAGAGATTCCCTGAATGGGCCAAAGAGGGAGAGGGAGGGGGAAGACTGCGGATCCTGTAGCCTCCACTTTGGTGCCTGTCTCTTCACCACCTGCCAAATTGCCCAGGCAGACAGAGAGCCCAGGACAGGAGCCGTCTCTACTTCTGTTCCTAGAATGAGGAGTTTAGGGCCTGAGAATGACATCACGGCTTGTGATTGGTCACGTGGCGGTCACATGAGCGGCACGCGACCAATCAGAAGCCGTGACGTCAGGGAAGGCTCTAAACGCGCTCATTTTAAGCAAAGAAGGCTGCCGGTTACCAGCGGTGATGTCCAGGGGCCTCCGGAGAGGTGAGTATATCAATATTTTTTATTTTAATTCTTTATTTTACACAGTAATATGGATCCGATACCGATTCCCGATACCACAAAAGTATCGGTTCTCGGTATCGGAATTCCGATACCGCAAGTATCGGCCGATACCCGATACTTGCGGTATCGGAATGCTCAACACTACTGGCAACGTGTTCTGCAAAAGCCACGCGGACACAAAGCTGCCGCCAGTGCAGGCTTCGGCCTACACTCTGCTACCTCTCCTCCTGCTGACCCTGGGCTCTAACAACGCCAGTTGGAGCCCGGAACTGCTGGCTGCACAGAGAAAAACACCAGCCAATGTGTCAGTGGGGTTCAGCACCGCCAGCTGTTCCCTTGCTGTGTAGCTGGCAACGTGTCCTGCAAAAACCACGCGGACACAAAGCTGCCGCCAGTGCAGGCTTTGGCCTACACTCTGCTACCTCTCCTCCTGCTGACCCTGGGCTCTAACAACGCCAGTTGGAGCCCGGAAGTGCTGGCTGCACAGAGAAAAACACCAGCCAATGTGTCAGTGGGGTTCAGCACCGCCAGCTGTTCCCCTGCTGTGTAGCTGGCAACTAGTGTTGAGTGATACCGTCCGATACTTGAAAGTATCGGTATCGGATAGTATCGGCCGATACCCGAAAATTATCGGATATCGCCGATACCGATACCCGATACCAATACAAGTCAATGGGACACCAAGTATCGGAAGGTATCCTGATGGTTCCCAGGGTATGAAGGAGAGGAAACTCTCCTTCAGGCCCTGGGATCCATATTACTGTGTAAAATAAAGAATTAAAATAAAAAATATTGATATACTCACCTCTCCGGAGGCCCCTGGACATCACCGCTGGTAACCGGCAGCCTTCTTTGCTTAAAATGAGCGCGTTTAGGGCCTTCCATGACGTCACGGCTTCTGATTGGTCGCGTGCCGCTCATGTGACCGCCACGCGACGAATCACAAGCCGTGACGTCATTCTCAGGTCCTAAATTCCTAGAATGAGGAGTTTAGGGCCTGAGAATGACGTCACGGCTTGTGATTGGTCACGTGGCGGTCACATGAGCGGCACGCGACCAATCAGAAGCCGTGACGTCATGGAAGGCTCTAAACGCGCTCATTTTAAGCAAAGAAGGCTGCCGGTTACCAGCGGTGATGTCCAGGGGCCTCCGGAGAGGTGAGTATATCAATATTTTTTATTTTAATTCTTTATTTTACACAGTAATATGGATCCGATACCGATTCCCGATACCACAAAAGTATCGGATCTCGGTATCGGAATTCCGATACCGCAAGTATCGGCCGATACCCGATACTTGCGGTATCGGAATGCTCAACACTACTGGCAACGTGTTCTGCAAAAGCCACGCGGACACAAAGCTGCCGCCAGTGCAGGCTTCGGCCTACACTCTGCTACCTCTCCTCCTGCTGACCCTGGGCTCTAACAACGCCAGTTGGCGCTCGGAAGTGCTGGCTGCACAGAGAAAAACACCCGCCAATGTGTCAGTGGGGTTCATGTTGTGAACTCTGTGTTCAGGCTCCCTCTTGTGGTCACTGGTGGTATGGTGTGACTTTTGCTTTGGTTTCCCCCTGGTGGCTTTGTCTGTTATCCTGCTGGTCTCTGGCTATCAGCTGGTTCGTTATCCTCTGGGAGGTTCCTATATAGCTCTGTTTTACTTCCACTTGTTGCCGGCTGTCGATGTAATCAGTGCTACTCAGATTCCTTCTGACTACCTTGCTCCCAGTCCATCCAGGACAAGCTAAGTTTTGTTTGCTCATTTTTTGATCAGCAGTGTTTATCATGTTTTCTGTTCCAGCTTGCTAATATGTAATTCCCTCGCTTGCTGGTTGCTCTAGTGGGCTGAGTTTCTCCCCACACACCGTTAGTTGGTGTGTGGGTTCTTGAAATCTCAGGATGGATATTTTGTAAGGGTTTTTTATTGATCGCATAGATCCCTGCTCTATTTTCTGCTTTCTAGTACTAGTGGGCCTCTTTTGCTCAATCTGATTTCATCCCTATGTATGTGCCTTCTTCTTACTTCACCGTTAATATTTGTTGGGGGCTTCTATATCTTTGGGGATTATTTCTCTGGAGGCAAGCGAGGTCTTTCTTTCTCTTTAGGGGTAGCTAGTTCCTCAGGCTGGCTCGAGACACCTAGGAATTTTTTAGGCACGTTCACCGGCTACCTCTAGTTGTGTTGGATAGGTTCAGATTTGCAATCAGTCCAGTTACCATCTCCCTAGAGCTCGTCCTTAGTTTAATCACTTGCTGGTCTATTTGTGATCCTCAGCCACTTGGGATCATAACAGGTTCAGCACCGCCAGCTGTTCCCCTGCTGTGTAGCTGGCAACGTGTCCTGCAAAAGCCACGCAGACACAAGAACTGAAATTGAAGGGAACCTGTCCCCCCCAGTCGTTGGCATGTATAACAGCCACCTTGTACAGCAGTAATGCTGCATTTGTACAAGGTGGCTCATTAAGTTACTCTCCTTGCACACGCCGAATGCAACACGTCTAAAATGTGTCTCCTGAGACCATTAAACCGTCCCTGAGGTGTGACTTTCCTTTGTAATGACATGCTGCACCCCCCTTGGTAGCGCTGCCCGTCTTCTGACATCATTGTTTGGCTGGCTGCGCCTCTGCGGCCGCCCTACCCGACACAACGCCCCTCAGTGTCTTATTTATTTTGACTGCGAGGGTGTGATTGACGGGCATGAGCAGTGCATATCTTCGCCTGTCACTCATCTCCTTCCGCCTTCTTCAGACTGTACGGCTTCATGGCCGTGGCATGCGATAAGGGATCAGCTGACGCCGCACAGTCTGTAGCAGGTGTAAGGACACGAGTGAGAGGCTAACATATTGACTGCGCAAGGCCATGAATCCCAGCCCCGCAGTGTGAATTACTGAAAAGACACTGCGGGACTTGGATTCATGGGCATCGCGAACCGCACCGGCTGACATTAAATGAAGTCAGAAGACGGGCAGCGGTAACAGCGCAAGGCCAAGGGATAACACGACAGCGCAGACTCCTGTACAGCAAATAACGACGCTCAGGAGGCCGCGCCCAGCACCAAGGTGGGATTCTTGACAGCTGTGCTGCGTCTCATTAAGAAGGAAACTCCCGCCTACAAGACAGTTTTGACTCTATAAGGGGCTAAATGTTAAACCTGTTTCATCCAGCGTGTGCAAGATTCAAAACTTAAAGAGCAACCTTTCACTTGTGCAGCATTACAGCTGCACAAGGTGTGGCTCTTCCAGTTTGTAACACCTGAAGGGGGGTTAAAGGTTACCTTTAAAATTGGTTCAATTAGGCTTCGACCTACACTCTGCTACCTCTCCTCCTGCTGACCCTGGGCTCTAACAACGCCAGTTGGCGCCCGGAAGTGCTGGCTGCACAGAGAAAAACACCCGCCAATGTGTCAGTGGGGTTCAGCACCGCCAGCTGTTCCCCTGCTGTGTAGCTGGCAATGTGTCCTGCAAAAGCCACGCAGACACAAGAACTGAAATTGAAGGGAACCTGTCCCCCCCCAGGCGTTGGCATGTATAACAGCCACCTTGTACAGCAGTAATGCTGCATTTGTACAAGGTGGCTCATTAAGTTACTCTCCTTGCACACGCCGAACGCAACACATCTAAAATGTGTCTCCTGAGACCATTAAACCGTCCCTGAGGTGTGACTTTCCTTTGTAATGACACACTGCACCCCCCTTGGTAGCGCTGCCCGTCTTCTGACATCATTGTTTGGCTGGCTGCGCCTCTGCGGCCGCCCTGCCCGACACAACGCCCCTCGGTGTCTTATTTATTTTGACTGCGAGGGTGTGATTGACGGGAATGAGCAGTGCATATCTTCGCCTGTCACTCATCTCCTTCTGCCTTCTTCAGACTGTACGGCTTCATGGCCGTGGCATGCGATAAGGGATCAGCTGACGCCGCACAGTCTGTAGCAGGTGTAAGGACACGAGTGAGAGGCTAACATATTGACTGCGCAAGGCCATGAATCCCAGCCCCACAGTGTGAATTACTGAAAAGACACTGCAGGGCTGGGATTCATGGGCATCGCGAACCGCACCGGCTGACATTAAATTAAGTCAGAAGACGGGCAGCGGTAACAGCGCAAGGCCAAGGGATAACACGACAGCGCAGACTCCTGTACAGCAAATAACGACGCTCAGGAGGCCGCGCCCAGCACCAAGGTGGGATTCTTGACAGCTGTGCTGCGTCTCATTAAGAAGGAAACTCCCGCCTACAAGACAGTTTTGACTGTATAAGGGGCTAAATGTTAAACCTGTTTCATCCAGCATGTGCAAGATTCAAAACTTAAAGAGCAACCTTTCACTTGTGCAGCATTACAGCTGCACAAGGTGTGGCTCTTCCAGTTTGTAACACCTGAGGGGGGGTTAAAGGTTACCTTTAAAATTGGTTCAATTAGGCTTCGGCCTACACTCTGCTCCCTCTCCTCCTGCTGACCCTGGGCTCTAACAACGCCAGTTGGCACCCGGAAGTGCTGGCTGCACAGAGAAAAACACCCGCCAATGTGTCAGTGGGGTTCAACACCGCCAGCTGTTCCCCTGCTGTGTAGCTGGCAATGTGTCCTGCAAAAGCCACGCGGACACAAAGCTGCCGCCAGTGCAGGCTTCGGCCTACACTCTGCGACCTCTCCTCCTGCTGACCCTAGGCTCTAACAACGACAGTTGGCGCCCGGAAGTGCTGGCTGCACAGAGAAAAACACCAGCCAATGTGTCAGTGGGGTTCAGCACCGCCAGCTGTTCCCCTGCTGTGTAGCCGGCATCGTGTCCTGCAAACGCCACGCAGACACAACAGACCTCCAAATGCCTCCAGTGCAGGCTTCGGCCTACACTCTGCTCCCCCTGCTGACCCTTTGCTCCAACACCACTAGTTGGGGCTCTAGGAAGACAAGCTTGAATAGTTCCCCATCCTGGTTCCAGTACCGTCAGCTGGTTCCGGGTAGAGCCTTTGGCTTAGGTGCCTCCTTCTGGGTATCCGAGTTCCACCAACGTCAGGTGGTCCTTGGTAGTGCTTTCAGGCATGGGTACCTCCTGCTTAGTAACCGGGTTCCAGTAACGTCAGCTGGTCCTCGGTAGTTCCATTGGCTCTTGGACCTTCGGCTACCCATCCGGGTTCCAGTACCTTCAGCTGGTTCTCGGCAGTGTCTTTTGCTCTTGTACCTTCTGCTCCCCATCCTGGTTCCAATACCGTCAGCTGGTTCCGGGCAGAGCCTTTGGCTTAGGTGCCTCCCTCTGGGTATCCGAGTTCCACCAACGTCAGGTGGTCCTTGGTAGTGCTTTCAGGCACGGGTATCTCCTGCTTAGTAACCGGGTTCCAGTAACGTCAGCTGGTCCTCGGTAGTTCCATTGGCTCTTGGACCTTCTGCTACCTATCCGGGTTCCAGTACCGTCAGCTGGTTCTCGGCAGTTGTCTTTTGCTCTTGTACCTTCTGCTCCCCATCCTGGTTCCAGTACCGTCAGCTGGTTCCGGGCAGAGCCTTTGGCTTAGGTGCCTCCCTCTGGGTATCCGAGTTCCACCAACGTCAGGTGGTCCTTGGTAGTGCTTTCAGGCACGGGTACCTCCTGCTTAGTAACCGGGTTCCAGTAACGTCAGCTGGTCCTCGGTAGTTCCATTGGCTCTTGGACCTTCGGGTAGCCATCCGAGTTCCAGTTCCATCAGCTGTTTCTCGGCATTTTCTCAGCCTTCTTGTACATTCTGCTACATTTCCAAGTTCAAGACCCTAAAGACGATGACCCGGAAGACCACCCCTAAGATGACGACGAAACCAGAGACGACAACCACTGAGATGACGATGACCCTGGAGACGATGACCCTGAAGACCACCCCGATGATGACGACCCCGGAGACGACGACCCTGGAGACGACGACGACATGGGAGACCGAGAAGCAGAAGAACAAGAGGCTGCAGAACAAAGAGCAGAAGAACATTAAGCATAACACTAAATATCAGAGCAAAAGATATTATCTAAATTATAAGCAGAAGAAGACTAAGCAGTCTATGGGGGTGAGTCCGTTCCTCCTCGTGGTGCCCCTGGATAAAGCCTGATGCTGCAGGCCAAACTGAACGCGGACAAATCTAACACTTTTGTGACAGGCAGAACGGAAGGTGTAATATTCAAACTTTTATAGATAACAACTACGGGAATGCCTGTCACAAATAAGAATATGATGAAGAACTTGAATATGAAGAAGAATAATAGTTAAATAAAAAGAATATGAACAATGTAACAAAAAAAAACTATAGGTAGAAGATGAAGAAGAAGATGAATAAGGTGAAGAAGAACTTGATGTCAAAGATGCTGATGATGATGAAGAAGAAAGTGTGGGAGAAGTAAAAAAGAGGGTGAAGGGCGTGGAAGTAGTGAAACATCAATATCTGACAAAATAAAAAAAATCTTAACATAGTCAATATCTTTGTAACTCCGAACGTCTTAAAATTTTTTTAAAATTTCTGCTATTCTATTTGATTGGGCTAAACCTCTATGCCTTTAATGTCTCCGCCACGTCCCCCAATACATCCTACATTATTCTTAGTTGTTTTCCTTCATGTAGAATGAACCTACAAGGAAAGAAAGGGTTTATTTTAATTCCGATATTTTCGTCCCATTGACTTTCATTGGTATCGGGTATCGGTATCGGCGAGATCCGATATTTTGCCGGTATCGGCCGATACTTTCCGATACCGATACTTTCCGATATCGGAAGGTATCGCTCAACACTAGTCACAACAGGTTTGTAATTGTAGACATTGGGGACTATGGAAGAACTGGAGACTCTAGAGTCTTCAATTCTCCCATTATGGGTCAGTGGCTGCGCAATAACCAGTTGGACCTACCACCACCACGTCAGGTTCCAGGCTTCAATCAAGATTCTGTGCCTTATGTCCTTGTTGCAGATGAGGCCTTTCAATTAACCAGGCATGTAATGAGGCCAAATGTCCCGTCGAAACCTGGACCACCGGTGTAGGATCTTTAACTTGCGCCTATCACGCGCACGGCGACTGGTGGAGTGCACCTTTGGCATTCTTTGTACCAAATGGCGGGTCCTCCAGTCAGCCATTCAGCTGATTGAAGCCAATGTAAATGAGGTCATCAAAGCATGTGTGGTCCTATATAACTTCACCCGACTTCATGATTGCTCCTCATCTGATTGTGCTGAAGGTGTGTCGGGCAATGTGGGAAGGCCTAGACCACATGTGATCCCTCACCGTCGTCCACTCTCCAGACTGAATGTACGTGATATTTTCACAAATTATTTTCCTACACCTCAGGGTGCTACTCCCTGGCAAGAGCATGCTGTATCTATGTTGTAAGTTTAAAATGAATGTGTATATAAATATCACTTTTTCCTTTAAGTTGTTGTGTGTGTTCAGTTACTTTATCTTCTAGATTTTTTTTTTGGGATCTTTTAGTAATTAATTCTATAAGAGACAAAACTTGGAATTTTTTAATTTTTTATAAAGCCAAAATATAACTTTTGTTACCGAAAACAATATTTCCGTCATATGGCTTTTGTGCCCAGACAAATTTGGGCATACCTTTTTTTTGAGATTTGTTAAACCAAATCGAACATAAACATAAATTTGCTAAAGCAAAATCAGAAATTTTTTTATTTACAAATCTTGGTACTTTGGTGGAAGTGATAGCGGGAGTCCAGCCTCTCTTTGTTGCTGACTTTGGTGTCCAACTTGGCTTTCACCCTGTGGGGGTGCATAATCTGGGCCATGATGTATGATGTGGCCAGGATCAGGTTGCTAAGCGGTGAAGTGGCCATAGGGATAATGGAAATTATACTCCTGGGGATTCTGGTAGCCACGTGCCTCATACCCCCCAATATGGCCATGTCATCCAAAGCCAGGTTGGGACTAGCCTCCAACACTGGGTCTGTACAAGTGGCCATATTGGGCAGGTGGGTTATAGGCTGAAATTTGGGCCTGTTGTGTCCAAGGTTGGTTTGGGGGTGGAATGGGGTGAGGTGTAGGCACCCGTGGAGGAGGTGACTCAAATCTATATTGAGCATGCACTTCTGGGTTGGGGTAAACTTGGAGCAGGTTACGGGGTGACAGCTGCCACCTCTCCAAAAACTCAAATACCTCATATGGGGTATTGGAAGATGTGCATGCATCAATGAGGTTCTGAATGGATCCTCGCACATGTAGCCTCACCTCACGGGGTAGGGGACGGAGGTACCGGGTCAGCCTCCGGGAATATGCCTCCTCATCCTCATCCTGGGCCGCCCTGGACAGGTAATTGAGCACCCCCGTGTCAACATGCCTCCTGGTATCAGAGGCAGGGATCTCTCCCCTTCGTCGCCCATGGTGGGATATGACAGCAGGCTGGGGGGAGCCCTCAAGATGAACAGTAGGGCTGCAGCTGTTGCCTGGTTACTCAAGGCTGCCGGGTGCTGGTGCAGCTGCTGGTACAGGTCCTGGTACAGGTACTGTTGCAGGTACTGGTGCTGGTGCAGGTGGAGCTTGGGGGATGCAGCTTGAAGGCTCAGAAGATGGGCCAGCCACCTCTTCACCTTCCCCGACTGGATCTATAATGGCCTCAGAATCCGACCCTGTCTCCCTCTCAGTGAGGTTGGACTGAGTTCTGTTATGAAATTTAATTAAAAAAAGGTTGGAGATATGACCCTAAATAGCATCTGATGATCGCTCCTATGTAGCTGAGCAGATCGAGTTGTGCCAGCTTCTAGCCTCCCATGGAGGCTATTGAAGCATGGCAAAAGTAAAAAAAAAAAGTTTAAAAAAATATGAAAAAAATAAAAAAAATATAAAAGTTTAAATCACCCCCCTTTCAAAATAAAACAATAAAAAAATCAAATATACACATATTTGGTATCGCTGTGTTCAGAATCACCCGATCTATCAATAAAAAAAAGTATTAACCTGATCGCTAAATGGCGTAGTGAGAAAAAATTTGAAACTCCCGAATTACGTTTTTTTGGTCGCCGCGACATTGCATTAAAATGCAATAAGGGGCTATCAAAAGAATGTATCTACACCAAAATGGTATCATTAAAAACGTCAGCTCAGCACGCAAAAAATAAGTCCTCACCCGACCCCAGATGACCCCAGATGAAAATAGCACAATTTTTTATTTATTTATTATTTTTTTTAGCAATGGTTAGAATTTTTTTTCACCACTTATATAAAAAAGAACCTAGATAAGTTTCATGTCTATGAACTCATAATGACCTGGAGAATCAAAATGGCAGGTCAGTTTTAGCATTTAGTGAACCTAGCAAAAAATCCAAACAAAAAACAGGTGTGGCATTGCACTTTTTTTGAAATTTCGCCGCACTTGGAATTTTTTTCCCGCTTTCTAGTATATGACATGGTAAAACCAATAATGTTGTTCAAAAGTAAAACTCGTCCCGCAAAAAATAAGCTCTGACATGGCCATATTGACAGAAAAATAAAAAAGTTATGGCTCTGGGAAGGAGGGGAGCGAAAAATGAACAAGGAAAAACAGAAAATCCCAAGGTCATGAAGAAGTTAAGCAGGCCACAGGTTTCAAGCAATATGGGAAATCAAAAGGATCTCTCTGCTGCTGAAAAGCATCAAATAGTGCAATACCTTGGTCAAGGGATGAACACATTAGATATTTCCCGAAAACTTAAGCGTGATCATCGTACTGTTAAGAGATTTGTGGCTGAATCTGAGCACAGACGTGTTCGTGCTGATAAACGCTTAATGAGGAAGGTTTCTGCCAGGCAAGTTCATCGGATTAAGAGAGCAGCTGCTCAAAAGCCATTAGAAGCTGCTGGTGCCTCTGGAGTCCCTTGAACCTCAAGGTGTAGGATCTTTCAAAGGCTTGCTTTGGTTCATAAACCTACTATTCGGCCACCCCTAAACAGTGTTCACAAGCAGAAATGGTTGCAGTGGGCCCAGACATACATGAAGACTAATTTTCAAACAGTCTTGTTTACTGCTAAGTGTCGAGCAACCCTGGATAGTCCAGATGGATGGAGTAGTGGATGGTTGGCGGATGGCCACCATGTCCCAACAAGGCTGCGACGTCAGCAAGGAGGTTGAGGAGTCATGTTTTGGGCCAGAATCATGGGGAAACAGCTGGTAGAGCCCTTTAAGGTTCCTGAAGGTGTGTAAATGACCTCTGTAAAGTATGTAGAGTTTTTGACTGACAATTTTCTTCCATGGTATAAAAAGTAGAAATGTGCCTTCAGGAGAAAAATCATCTTCATGCATGACAATGCACCATCTCATGCTGCAAAGAATACCTCTGAGTCATTGGCTGCTATGGGTATAAAAGGAGATAAACTCATGGTGTGACCACCATCTTCCCCTGACCTCAACCCTATATGAGGGTGGGAGGCAGTTCACATTAAAACAGCAGCTCTGGGAGGCTATTCTGACTTCATGCAAAGAAATGCAAGCAGAAACTCTACAAAAACTCACAAGTTTAATGGATGCAAGAATTGTGAAGGTGATATCAAAGAAGGGTTCCTATGTTAACATGCAACTTGGCCTATTAGGATGTTTTGGAGTTAAATAGCTTTTTTGTTAAGTGAATGTGACCTCCTAATGCTGCAAATTTAACAAATGAGCATTTTCAGTTCTTTCTTCCTTGAAAAAGCTGTACGCGAAACACGCATCGGGGTTCCCGCTCTGCACCTCACAGGTAATGTGCCTATACCACTAGTGTTATATTTTCATCTGGGTTACTTCCAGCTACAGATGTTACCTCATTTTCTTATCTATAGCTGCTAGTCAGCTTCTTTATTTATTCATTCATTGCACATGCACTAAGACACCTTACGTACCCATTTGATCCAATATTTGTTTTCCTTGTCCACCTTATGTATTAGTCATTAGATAGGTTTTCCTGGAGACTCCATTCACTTTACAAGTCACTGTGACTATTAACCCCTTAATCCCATATAACGTACTATCCCGTCAAGGTGACCTGGGACTTAATTCCCAGTGACGGGATAGTACGTCATATGCGATCGGCTGCGCTCACATCCGGCACTATGTGCCAGGAGCGGTCACGGACCGCCCCCCTCACATTAACCCCCGGCACACTGCGATCAAACATGATCGCAGTGTACCGGCGGTACAGGGAAGTATCGCGCAGGGAGGGGGCTCCCTGCGGGCTTCCCTGAGACGATCGGTACAAGGTGATGTACTCATCTTGTACCGAGTGTCTCCTCCCTGCAGTCTCCGGATCCAAAATGGCCGCGGGGCTGCATCCGGGTCCTGCAGGGAGTACTTCCGGGTCCACAGCAGGCGCTGGTAAGCCTGCACTGCTGTATGTCAGATCGCCGATCTGACAGAGTGCTGTGCAAACTGTCAGATCGGCGATCTGTGATGTCCCCTCCTGGGACAAAGTAAAAAAGTAAAAAAAAAAAATTTCCACGTGTTTAAAAAAAATATATATATATTATTCCCATAAATATATTTCTTTATCTAAAAAAAAAAACAATAAAAGTACACATATTTAGTATCGCCGCATCCGTAACGACCCAACCTATAAAACTTTCCCACTAGTTAACCCCTTCAGTGAACACCGTAAGAAAAAAAAAAAAACGAGCCAAAAAACAACGCTTTATTATCATACCGCCAAACAAAAAGTGGAATTACACTCGATCAAAAAGACGGATATAAATAACCATGGTACCGCTGAAAATGTCATCTTGTCCCGCATAAAACGAGCCACCATACAGCATCATAAGCAAAAAAATAAAAAGTTATAGTCCTCAGAATAAAGCGATGCCAAAATAATTATTTTTTTTATAAAATAGCTTTTATCGTATAAAAGCGCCAAAACATAAAAAAAATGATATAAATGAGGTATCGTTGTAATCTTACTGACCCGAAGAATAAAACTGCTTTATCAATTTTACCAAACGTGGAACAGTATCAACGCCTCCCCCAAAAGAAATTCATGAATAGCTGGTTTTTGGTCATTCTGCCTCACAAAAATCGGAATAAAAAGTGATCAAAAACTGTCAAGTGTCCGAAAATGTTACAAATAAAAACGTCAACTCGTCCCTCAAAAAACAAGACCTCACATGACTCTGTGGACCAAAATATGGAAAAATTATAGGTCTCAAAATGTGGAGACGCAAAAACTTTTTTGCAATAAAAAGCGTCTTTTAGTGTGTGACAGCTGCCAATCATAAAAATCCGATATAAAAAACGCTATAAAAGTAAATCAAACCCCCCTTCATCACCCCCTTAGTTAGGGAAAAATAATAAAATTTAAAAAATGTATTTATTTCCATTAGGGCTAGGGCTAGGGTTAGGGTTAGGGCTAGGGTTAGGGTTAGGGCTAGGGTTAGGGCTAGGGTTAGGGTTAGGGCTAGGGTTAGGGCTAGGGGTAGGGTTGGGGCTAGGGTTGGAGCTAAAGTTAAGGTTAGGGTTGGGGCTAAAGTTAGGGTTAGGGTTGGGGCTAAAGTTAGGGTTAGGGTTGCGGCTAAAGTTAGGGTTGCGGCTAAAGTTAGGGTTAGGGTTGGGGCTAAAGTTTGGGTTAGGGTTTGGATTACATTTACGGTTGGGATTAGGGTTGGGATTAGAATTAGGGGTGTGTCATGGTTAGGGGTGTGGTTAGGGTTACCGTTGGGATTAGGGTTAGGAGTGTGTTTGGATTAGGGTTTCAGGTAGAATTGGGAAGTTTCCACTGTTCAGGCACATCAGGGGCTCTCCAAACACGACATGGCGTCCGATCTCAATTCCAGCCAATTCTGCGTTGAAAAAGTAAAACAGTGCTCCTTCCCTTCCGAGCTCTCCCGTGCGCCCAAACAGGGGTTTACACCAACATTTGGGGTATCACCGTATTCGGGACAAATTGGACAACAACTTTTGAGGTCCAAGTTCTCTTGTTATCCTTGGTAAAATAAAAATTTGGGGGGGCTAAAAATCATTTTTGTGGGAAAAAAAAGGATTTTTTATTTCCACGGCTCTGCGTTGTAAACTGTAGTGAAACACTTGGGGGTTCAAAGGTCTCACAACACATCTAGATAAGTTCCTTGGGAGGTCTAGTTTCCAATATGGGGTCACTTGTGGGGGGTTTCTACTGTTTGGGTACATCAGGGGCTCTGCAAATGCAACGTGACGCCTGCAGACCAATCCATCTAAGTCTGCATTCCAAATGGTGCTCCTTCCCTTCCAAGCTCTGCCATGCGCTTAAACAGTGGTTCCCCCCCACATATGGGGTATCAGTGTACTCAGGACAAATTGGACAACAACTTTTGGGGTCCAATTTATCCTGTTACCCTTGTGAAAATACAAAACTGGGGGCTACAAAATCATTTTTGTGAAAAAAAAAGAATTTTTATTTTCACTGCTCTGCGTTATAAACTGTAGTGAAACACCTGGGGGTTCAAAGCTCTCAAAACACATCTAGATAAGTTCCTTTGAGGGTCTACTTTCCAACTTGTGGGGGTTTTAATGTTTAGGCACATCAGGGGCTCTCCAAACGCAACATGGCGTCCCATCTTAATTCCAGTCAATTTTGCATTGAAAAGTAAAATGGCGCTCCTTCCCTTCCGAGCTCTGCTATGGATCCAAACAGTGGTTTACCCCCACATATGAGGTATCGTCGTACTCAGGACAAATTGCACAACTTTTGTGGTCTAATTTCTTCTCTTACCCTTGGGAAAATAAAAAATTGGGGGCGAAAAGATCATTTTTGTGAAAAAATATGATTTTTTATTTTTACGGCTCTGCACTATAAACTTCTGTGAAGCACTTGTTGGGTCAAAGTGCTCACCACACATCTAGATAAGTTCCTTAGGGGGTCTACTTTCCAAAATGTTGTCACTTGTGGGGGGTTTCAATGTTTAGGCACATCAGGGGCTCTCCAAACGCAACATGGCGTCCCATCTCAATTCCAGTCAATTTTGCATTGAAAAGTCAAATGGCGCTCCTTCCCTTCCGAGCTCTGCCATGCGCCCAAACAATGGTTTACACCCACATATGGGGCATCAGCATACTCAGGACAAATTGCACAACAATTTTTAGGGTCCAATTTCTTCTCTTACCGCTGGGAAAAAAAATTGGGGGCAAAAAGGTCATTTTTGTGAAAAAATATGATTTTTTATTTTTACGGCTCTGCATTATAAACTTCTGTGAAGCACTTGGTGGGTCAAAGTGCTCACCACACATCTAGATAAGTTCCTTAGGGGGTCTACTTTCCAAAATGGTGTCACTTGTGGGGGGTTTCAATGTTTAGGCACATCAGGGGCTCTCCAAACGCAACATGGCGTCCCATCTCAATTCCAGTCAATTTTGCATTGAAAAGTCAAATGGCGCTCCTTTCCTTCCGAGCTCTGCCTTGCGCCAAAACAGTGGTTTACCCCCACATATGGGATATCGTCGTACTCAGGACAAATTGCACCACTTTTGTGGTCTAATGTCTTCTCTTATCCTTGGGAAAATAAAAAATTGGGGGCGAAAAGATCATTTTTGTGAAAAAATATGATTTTTTTATTTTTACGGCTCTGCACTATAAACTTCTGTGAAGCACTTGTTGGGTCAAAGTGCTCACCACACATCTAGATAAGTTCCTTAAGGGGTCTACTTTCTTTCCAAAATGGTGTCACTTGTGGGGCGTTTCAATGTTTAGGCACATCAGGGGCTCTCCAAACGCAACATGGCGTCCCATCTCAATTCCAGTCAATTTTGCATTGAAAAGTCAAATGGCGCTCCTTCCCTTCCGAGCTCTGCCATGCGCCCAAACAATAGTTTACACCCACATGTGGGGTATCAGCGTACTCAGGACAAATTGCAAAACAATTTTTAGGGTCCAATTTCTTCTCTTACCGCTGGGAAAATAAAAAATTGGGGGCAAAAAGATCATTTTTGTGAAAAAATATGATTTTTTATTTTTACGGCTCTGCATTATAAACTTCTGTGAAGCACTTGGTGGGTCAAAGTGCTCACCACACATCTAGATAAGTTCCTTAGTGGGTTTACTTTCCAAAATGGTGTCACTTGTGGGGGGTTTCAATGTTTAGGCACATCAGGGGCTCTCCAAACGCAACATGGCGTCCCATCTCAATTCCAGTCAATTTTGCATTGAAAAGTCAAATGGCGCTCCTTTCCTTCCGAGCTCTGCCATGCGCCCAAACAGTGGTTTACCCCCACATATGGGGTATCAGCGTACTCAGGACAAATTGTACAACAACTTTTGGGGTCCATTTTCTCCTGTTACCCTTGGTAAAATAAAACAAATTGGACTGAAATAAATTTTGTGTGAAAAAAAGTTAAATGTTCATTTTCATTTAAACATTCCAAAAATTCCTGTGAAACACCTGAAGGGTTAATAAACTTCTTGAATGTGGTTTTTAGCACCTTGAGGGGTGCAGTTTTTAGAATGGTGTAACACTTGGGTATTTTCTATCATATAGACCCCTCAAAATGACTTCAAATGAGATGTGGTCCCTAAAAAAAAATGGTGTTGTAAAAATGAGAAATTTCTGGTCAACTTTTAACCCTTATAACTCCCTAACAAAAAAATGTTTGGTTCCAAAATTGTGCTGATGTAAAGTAGACATGTGGGAAATGTTACTTATTAAGTATTTTGCGTGACATATCTCTGTGATTTAAGGGCATAAAAATTAAAATTTGGAAAATTGCAAAATTTTCAAAATTTTCGCCAAATTTCCATTTTTTTCACAAATAAACGCAAGTTATATCGAATAAATTTTACCATTATCATGAAGTACAATATGTCACGAGAAAACAGTGTCAGAATCGCCAAGATCCGTTGAAGCGTTCCAGAGTTATAACCTCATAAAGGGACAGTGGTCAGAATAGTAAAAATTGGCCCGGTCATTAACGTGTAAACCACCCTCGGGGCTTAAGGGGTTAAAGAGGTTGTGTACCCTTTTGATATGAGTACCTACTCCATAAATATGTATACATATATGTATAAATATGTTTGTTTTTGTTAGGAAGTTATAAGGGTCAAAAGTTAAACAGCGATTTCTTATTTTTACAACACCATTTTTTTTTAGCGACCACCTCACATTTGAAGTCACTTTGAGGGGTCTGTATGATAGAAAATACCCAAAGGTGACTCCATCCTAAAAACTGCACCCCTCAAGGTTCTGAAAACCACATTCAATATGTTTATTAACCCTTCAGGTGCTTCACAGGAATTTTTGGAATGTTTTAAAAAAATGAACATTTAACTTTTTTTTCACAAAAAAATGTAATTCAGACCAAAATTTTTTTATTTTACCAAGGGTAACAGGAGAAATTAGACCCCAAAAGTTGTTGTGCAATTTGTCCTGAGTGTGCTGATACCTGATATGTGGGGGTAAACAACTGGGCTCAAGGCAGAGCTCGGAAGGGAAGGAGCGCTGTTTTACTTTTTCAGTGCAAAATTGGCTGGAATTAAGATCGGACACCATGTCCCATTTGGAGAGCCCCTGATGTGCCTAAACAGTGGAAACGCCCACAAGTGACACCATTTTGGAAACTAGACCCCATAAGGAACTTATCTAGATGTGTGGTGAGCACTTTGAACCCCCAAGTGCTTCACAGAAGTTTATAACATAGAGCAGTAAGATTAAAAGATCATATTTTTTCGAAGAAATTATCTTTTCGCCCCCAATATTTTATTTTTCCAAGGGTAACAGAAGAAATTGGACCCCAAAAGTTATTGTGCAATTTGTCCTGAGCACGCTGATACCTCATATGTGGGGATAAACCACTGTTTGGGCGCATGTCAGAGCTCAGAAGGGATGTAGCGCCAGATTTTACTGTTATGGTTTCCAGGTGTCATGACCCGTTGGGAGAGCCCATGAGGTGCCAAAACAGCAGAACCCCCAAATCTGACCCCATTTTATGAACTAAACCTCTCAATGAATTCACCTAGGGGTGCAGTGATCATATTGACACCACGAGTGTGTCACAGAATTTTATACCATTGGGCAGTGAGGACAAAATAACTACATTATTACCACCCAAATTTTGTTTTAGCCAAAGATTTTACATTTTCACACAAGAAGTGAGTAAAAATGGCATCACAATTTGTCCCACAATTTCTACTGAATGTGGCAATAACCCACATGTGGCTGTACAGTGCTACTTAGCCATGCAAAAAGACTTGGGAGGAACAGAGCGCTATTTGCCTATTCAAATGAATGGGTCTGTGCACATGTCAGTGTGTTTCCATGGACTGTGTCCATGGGCAAAAAAAGCTGACATGTCCATTTTTTATTGTCAACACGGGCCATAAAACGTCCCGCACACGTGTATACACATAACACACATGGATGACATCATGTGACACGCCAGTTAAGAAGCATTACAGTAAGCGTCGGATGCTGAACAAGGCTCTCCTCATTCTTCCCTGCTTTGCTGGTGATCAGCACAAGCAGGGGAAAATGATGAGAGTTACATTTAAGTAATAAAAGAGACAACAGGCGGTGGCTGATGGGACTATTACTCCCATCGGCCTACCCCTGCTGCTGCTGATAACAGTGACAGCAGGAGTAGTGGTATTCATTTGCCGTTCCTGCTCTGTAAATAAAAATGGTAGGTTTCCCCTATTTTTGATAACCAGCCAGACAAAACTCACAGCTGTGGGCTGCAACCCTCAGCTGTCAGCTTCAGCAAGGTTGGATATCAAGAATAGAGCGGTCCCCATGCCATATTTTTTAATTATTTAAATAAATAATTAAAAAAAAACAGAGTGGGGTCTCCCCCATTTTTGAAAACCAGCCTTGCTATAGCTCACAGCTGGGGGCTGGTAATGGGCCATGGATACTGACCTCCCCAGCCTAAAAATAGCAGCCCACAGCTGCCCAGAAAATGCACATCTATTAGATGCATCAATTTTGGCAATTTACCCAGCTTTTCCCACTTGCCCTGTAGCGGTGGCAAGTGGGGTAATAGTTGTGGGGTTGATGTCACCGGTGACATCAAGCCCATGGCTTAGTAATGGAGAAGCGTCTATAAGACACTCATCCATTACTAATCCTATAGTTGGATGGTAAATAAAGACACAGCAAGAATTAAGTCTTTGACTTGACATAACACTAAACACAGTTTTTCATTTTTATTATTACTTCTAATTCCAGCGAAGCCCTCAATCTCCTGTAGTAAAAGTAGAATAATAAAACAGCAATATACCATACCTGTCCATCATTGTGTCCCACGCAGTAATCCATGTCTGATCGCCGGCAGTGCAGGGGACAATGATGAGAGCTGTGTTCAGCACCCGGCGCCGGGGAACAGCGCTTAATGAAATGCTTCTTCCCTGGCGACCGTCCTTGTGTTACTGATGCGGCACACGCATGCCATACGTGTGCCGCAAGTATTACACACACAGACACTGACATCTCTGGTACCGGAAATATTAGGACATGTAAAAGAGACCTTATAGTGGGTTTTTATGTTTGCCTGCTGTCACACACTAAAAGACGATTTTTATTGCAAAAAATAGTTTTTGCATCACCATGTTTTGAGAGCTATAATGTTTTCATATTTCTGCCGACAGAATCATGTGAGGTCTCGTTTTTTGCAGGACGAGTTGATGTTCTTATTGGTACCATTTTCAGGCACATGACATTTTTTGATCACTTTCTATTCCGATTTTTGGGAGGCAGAATGAACAAAAACCAGCTATTCATGAATTTCTTTTGGGGGGGGGCGTTTATACCGTTCCATGTGTGGTAAAATTGATAAAGCAGTTTTATTCTTTGGGTTAGTACGATTACACCAATACCTCATTTATATCATTTTTTATGTTTTGGTGCTTTTCATGCAATAAAAACTATTTTATATAAAAAAAAATTATTTTTGCCTCCCTTTATTCTAAGAGCCTAAGAGCTATAACTTTTTTATTTTTCCGCTGATGGAGCTGTATGGGGGCTTGTTTTTTGTGGGACAAGATGATGTTTTCAGCGGTAACATGTTTATTTATATCCGTCTTTTTGATTGCGTGTTATTCCACTTTTTGTTCGGCGGTATCATGAAAAAGCATTGTTTTTTGCCTTTTTTTATGGTGTTTACTAAAGGGGTTAACTAGTGGGAAAGTTCTATATGTCGAGTTGTTGCAGACGCGGTGATACCAAATATGTGTACTTTTATTGTTTCGATTTTTTTCATTCAACTATTTAGTGATAGAATATATATTGATTTTTTAATTATTATTTTTTATTTTATTTTTTTAATATTTATACAATTGTTTAAAAATGCTTTTTTACATTTTTCTGACTTTTTTACTTTGTCCCACTATGGGCCAATCATTTTTTGCAAGGTGATTGCTTCTATAGCATGCAGATGAAGTAGCATCTGCATGCTGTAGAAGCTGTCAGCGCTGCACTTAGTGCACTGACACTGAGAGACTTCCTGATTATGCACTGCGCATGACACAAAGTTTCTTAGCTCTGGTGACCCGGATATTATCTTGACAACATCGGTCTACCATGACAGCATTCGGGACCTTGCGTCAGGCCTTTTCCTGCTCCCGGAATGCTGCGATCATGTTCGATAGCAGCATTTCACGGGTTAAAGTGCCAGGAGCGGTCTGTGACCCCTCCTGGCACCTAGTGCCAGGTGTCAGCTATGAGAATCAGCTGACACCTGGTGGCGATCGGCAACGCAACCCTGTGTGCGCTGCCGATCGCGATGACATACTATCCCGTCCATGGTCAGACAGGCCCAGGTCACATGGATGGGATAGTATGTCGGATGTCAGAGAGGGGTTAATATAAAAATACAGTGTTTACAAGAAAGTAAATAAAAAGGTAAAAATAAAAGACATACAAATATGCACAACAGGTAAAAAATAAAAAGGGATCAAAAACAGAAATATCTAAACGTTTCCGTCTAGTTATCTTCTGCTTCCTTGACGGAAGGAGAAATTAATTAGAGATCACAACCAGCACAGGCAGGCCCCCACATGTGAACAACTTTCTTTTGTGCAATGCAGTGTTATGCCTGTGTAGCAACTCACTTGGGAAAATAGGTTATACACTAAAAATGGCAACTGACTCTGCTGGTTCCTGTACAGACTAGATATCCTGATTCTGCTGTCCCTAGTGGTGCCTGTGGGTGCAGAAATAGACTTAACAACAGACTAGAAGATGACATCTTGGACTTAATCAGCCTAAACAAACATTGAGTTGCTTCACTTTCCTCCTAAAGATAGGTGCAAAGTAGAATAAAGAAAAAGCAAAAGCAAAAACCCTTAGCTGGTATCTCATAGACTGGCTCCACACATCAAAAGAATGTCAGAACATTCAAAGGAATCAGGAAATGCCAGTAGGGGCGCAATATATAGCTGCACCCAAAAGGTGAAAGGCAGATGAATGAAAACACCTGTGTTAAGCTAGACAGGCTGCAGCCAGAGTAGCAGAACCCAAAAACAGCCAGAGAAATGGTGTTTTCCTGTGGCTCTGCGGAAAGAGAAGCCAAGCACAGAATTCAAGCTCAAGGGATTGAATCCAGGAGCATGACACCCAGCTTTTATATGCTTGAGCTCGGGTTTCCAGGACAGCCTGAATTGGACTATTTAAAAATTGATGTCTGTGACTGGATAGTGGGCTAATTTAGGGGCCAGACCTTTCATTTCAAATATCCTGTGTCTCTAGCTACTCCCTTCATACAGTACATAGGAAATAGTCAGCCTGGTTATAATGACCATTTGCTAACTCTTTGAAACTGAGTTCTTGCAATATTGGTAAATCCAGTTTCTCCATTTGGCGTAGGAGCAATTTGCTTATGGCAGACTCAATTCCATGCAAATACATTTCCCTTACAATTATAATGGGGGTCAATCTGACCATGGCTGCAACCCTTCAAGCCTTGAGGCCCAGGCGGTAGCCCAGATTGCCCACATTATACTCCCCTTATGACTACTTGCAACAGTTTTGTAAACTAGTGATCGTTCACCAACGGGTTGATAAAAATTGTTACATATAAATGGTTGTAAGTAGGGTTGAGCGAAACGGATCGGTCAATTTCATAAGTCGCCGACTTCCGGCAAAGTCGGGTTTCGTGAAACCCGAGCCGATCCCAGTGTGGGATCGGCCATGCGGTCGGCGATCTTCACGCCAAAGTCATGTTTCGTATGACGCTTTAACCGCCATTTTTTCAGCCAATGAAGGAGTGTGGGCAGCGTGATGACATAGGTCTCGTCTTGCTTTCTGCAGCGTCACAGGGGGTGGGGGTATAAACGCCATATTACCGTTTTGGATGTAGCGATTTACACAGTCCGAGGAATGTAGCGATTTACACTGTCCGAGGAGAGAGAGAGAGAGAGAGAGAGGAGAGAGAAAAAATCCCCATTGACTTGCATTGCGTTCGTGTTTCGGTCAGCCCCCCGACTTTTCACAATAATCGGCCGATTTCACACGATCCGACTTTTGAGAAAGTCGGGTTTCACGAAACCCGACTCGATCCTGAAAAAGCAAAAGTCGCTCAACCCTAGTTGTAAGCCCTCTAAAGTGAGCAATATGGAAAGAGTTAAAATTCCATACTGATTAGTTAAATGACTCCAATTACTCATATACTTGTCTGCAAAATGTGATATTTTCTAATTCCATCATTTCCAGAGTTCACAGCTTAGAGGAAACTATGGCTGTGGTACAACTTTCCATTGTTTCATGTTGCCGTAATTGAGCGGTGTCACTTTTACCTTTTGTATTCGTTTATAAGCAATGCAATAATCTGGCTATCAGACATTTACAATGTTTCAATGTATGAATGTATAGTTCTATCCCTTAGCCCTTATGTATTTTTTTTTTGTTACATTTTGGGGCCTCGTGATTTAAAATTTGATCATCAAAGTTCAGACAAGTTAATAAACTGTATATAAGGACAGTTAGA
The DNA here is from genome assembly GCF_051348905.1 of Ranitomeya variabilis. Taxonomy (NCBI): domain Eukaryota; kingdom Metazoa; phylum Chordata; class Amphibia; order Anura; family Dendrobatidae; genus Ranitomeya; species Ranitomeya variabilis. Next base: position 491,811,692 of record NC_135236.1, on the reverse strand, counting down.
AAACAGTATAGGACACCATGGTTTTGATTTGCACCTATTACACAATTGTGATACAAGAGATCTTGGTCCAGGTGCTGACAGCTGAGACCTTATCTTGTATAATGAACTCTAGCTTATGCCAAGAACAAAGCTCTTGATACCAAAGCAATAATGTAATGTCCACTGAACTGATGACTTGGCAGAACATTCAGTTTAAGGCTATTTAGCAGAGGTAGAACTGACAAGGAAAAAAAAGGATCCTCTAAGCGCAAAATAGTGTCTAAAAAGTATGGACTTTCATTTAACAATTATTTTAACCCATTACAGACTGCCGATATGCCTTTTAAAGGCATCAGTTAAGGGTACTTATGCATCATCGCTGCTTTTTAACGATGCTGAGAAATAAGTGTCAGGGTCAGAAATTCTCGGCTACTGGGGGTAGCTGAGACCCCATAGAACATGATTTGGGTCAGTTTGTACCGACCCCAGTGTTGCGATCGCCGTTACTAATGGTATAACAATGACCACAAAAAAAGTCTGACTTCCCATTTAATGGGGTCCCCCAATCCCCCCGGTACCTCCGGAGTCCCTGCAACCCCCGTGAAGTCCCCCAGGCTGCCGGTGTCTTCTTCCGGGAGAAAATGGCGGGTGCGTGCGCAGTGCACCCAATGAGATCTGTTGGCCGGCACCCGGCAACAATAGGAAATTCTTCCTATTGGTTAATTTTGATCACTGTGATAGACCCTATCACAGTGATCAAAATAAAAAAAATAGTAAATCAAACCCACCTTTATCACCCCCTTAGTTAGGCAAAAATAATAAAATTTAAAAAAGTATTTATTTCCATTTTTCCATTAGGGTTAGAGTTGGGCTAAAGTTAGGGTTAGGGTTGGGATAAAGTTAGAGCTAGGGTTGGGCAAAAGTTAGGATTAGGGTTGGGCTACAGTTAGGGTTGGGCTAAAGTTAGGGTTAGGGTTGGGCTAGGGTTAGGGTTGGGGCTAGGGTTAGGGTTGAGCTAAGGTTAGTGTTGGGCTAGAGTTAGAGTTGTGGCTATGGTTTGGATTATGGTTAGGGATGGGATTAGGGTTAGGGGTGTGTTGGGGTTCCGGTTGTAGTTAGGGTTATGGTTAGGGTTGGGATTAGGGTTAGGGGTTTGTTGGGTTAGGTTTGTGGCTAGAATTTGGGAGGGGTTCCACTGTTTTGGTACATCAGTGGGTCTCCAAACGCGACATGACACCACCATTGACGCCAGCCAATTTTGCGTTAAAAAATTCAAACGGTGCTCCCTCCCTTCTGAGCCCTGCCATGAACTCAAGCAGTGGCTTTACCCCACATATGAGGTAATGGCGTACTCATGAGAAATTGCACAACAAATTTTGTGGTCCATTTACTCCTGATACCCTTGTGAAAATAAAAAAAATTGGTTCCAAAGTAAATTTTTTGTGGAAAAAGTAAAATGTTCATATTTTCCTTCCACAGGCATGTTTACCAGAGCTCCAACCGGCAACAGTGGGCCCTCTTAAGTGCTCTGGTAAATACGCCTGTCTGTATGCTTATACTGAGTGTTGCTTAGGTATATGCTTAGTAAACCACATTTGATTCACTGCCCCTGGTCTGTCTGCTAACAAATGGTTTGGAATCAGGCTATTACAGCACTATTTCTAATATCCAAGCCATTTCATCTGCACCACACACCTAGTACAGTCTCCAACATCTTCCAGCATCATGTATATGATGTACTAAGCACTCAACACTTTGTTTCTTGCGTATTAACCCTTACTGTCTTGAATGTTCATTATGATGTATATTGCATTATTAGTGTGATTAGGAAAGCAGCATATATTTACATCATCAATATCAGGTACTTACTAGTTTACAGGCTCTACATGTATTAACCCCTATAAAGGGAGTGATTCTTAACCCCTTTCTGACCTCGGACGGGATAGTACGTCCGAGGTCAGATCCCCTGCTTTGATGTGGGCTCCGGCGGTGAGCCCACATCAAAGCCACGACATGTCAGCTGTTTTGAACAGCTGACATGTGCGCACAATAGCGGCGAGTGGAATCGCGATCCACCCGCTGCTATTAACTAGTTACCGTAAATGCCGTTGTCAGCGGCATTTAACTACTGCTTCCAGCCGCGCGGCCGGAAATGCGCTCATCGCCGACCCCCGAAACATGATTGGGGGTCAGCGATGCGTCGGCATAGCAACCAGAGGTCTCCTTCAGACCTCTATGGTTGCTGATGTCGGCTTGCTGTGAGCGTCACCCCTTGGATGGCGCTCATAGCAATGCAGTAAATCTGCTACATAGGAGCCATCTGAGCTCCTATGTAGCAGATCAGGCTATGCCAGCTTCTAGCATCCCATGGAGGCTATTGAAGCATGGCAAAAGTAAAAAACAAATGTTTAAAAAAAAATATGAAATAAATAAAAAAAAATATAAAAGTTTAAATCACCCCCCCCCTTTGCCCCATTCAAAATAAAACAATAAAAATAAAATCAAACATACATATATTTGGTATCGCCGAGTTCAGAATCGCCCGATCTATCAATAAAAAAAAGGATTAACCTGATCGCTAAACGGCATAGCGAGAAAAATATTCAAAACGCCAAAATTATGGTTTTTTGGTTGCCGTGACATTGCATTAAAATGCAATAATGGGCGATCAAAAGAACGTATCTGCACCAACATGGTATCACTAAAAACATCAGCTCAGCATGCAAAATATAAACTCTCACCCAACCCCAGATCACGAAAAATGGAGACGCTACGGGTATCAGAAAATGGCGCAATTTTTATTTTATAGCAAAGTTTGGAATTTTTTTTCACCACATAGATAAAAAATAACCTAGACATGTTTGGTGTCTATGAACTCATAATGACCTGGAGAATCATAATGGCAGGTCAGTTTTAGCATTTAGTGAACCTAGCAAAAAAACCAAACAAAAAACACGCATGGGATTGCACTTTTTTGCAATTTCACCGCACTTGGAATTTTTTTCCCATTTTCTAGTACACATCATGGTAAAACCAATGATGTCGTTCAAAAGTACAACTCATCCCACAAAAAATAAACCAGATGGCCATATTAACGGAAAAATAAAAAAGTTATGGCTCTGGGAAGGAGGGGAGCGAAAAACGAGCACGGAAAAACGGAAAATCCCAAGGTCATGAAGGGGTTAATATAACCTTTGCACGGTGTATTTTTTGCTTTCTGTTTGTAAGTGTTGCTATCTCTTTTTTTAAATATGCCCTTTTTTAAAATAATTGGTAAATAAAAATCAATACTTTTTAGCCCCTAACCCCCTTTTTTCGGTTTTACGGGTTTTTTTTTCGCTCCCCTCCTTCCCAGAGCCATAACTTTTTTATTTTTCTGCCAATATGGCTATGTGAATATGGCTTATTTTTTGCGAGATGAGTTGTACTTTTGAACAACACCATTGGTTTTAGCATGTTGTGTACTGAAAAATGGGAAAAAAATCCAAGTGCGGTGAAATTGCAAAAAAAGTGCAATCCCACACTTGTTTTTAGTTTGGCTTTTTTGCTAGGATCGCTAAATGCTAAAACTGACCTGCCGTTTTGATTCTCCAGGTCATTACGAGTTCATAGACACCAAACATGTCTAGGTTCTTTTTTATCTAAGGCTACTTTCACACTAGCGTCGAACGACGCACGTCGCAATGCGGCGTTGTGAGGTACCAACGCAAACTGTGAGTAGAAAACACAACGGGGGCAGCGGATGCAGTTTTTCCACGCATTCGCTGCCCCATTGTAATGTGCGGGGAGGCGGGTGCGGAGTTCCGGCCGCGCATGCGCAGTTGGAAATGGCGGACACAACGCACCAAAAAACGTTACATGTAACTTTTTTTGTGCCGACGGTCCAAGGCAACATGACGCAACCATCGCATGACGGTTGCGACGTGTGGCAATCCGTTGCAATACGTCGCTAATGCAAGTCTATGGAGGAAAAATGCACCCTGCAAGCAATTTTGCAGGATGAGTTTTTTTTCTACAGAACGACGCATTGCGACGTGCAGTGCATGACGCTAGTGTGAAAGTAGCCTTAGTGGTGAAAAAAGTTCCAAACTTTGCTAAAAAAAAAATTCCGCAAATTTCTGATACCCGTAGCGTCTCAATTTTTCATGATCTCGGATCGGGTTAGGGCTTATTTTTTGCATGCCAAGCTGACATTTTCAATGATACCATTTTGGTGCAGATAAATTCTTTTGATCGCCCGTTATTGCATTTTAATGCAATGTTGCCGCAACCAAAAAAACCTAATTCTGGCATTTTGACTTTTTTTTATCGCTATGCCATTTAGCGATCAGGTTAATCCTTTTTTTTTTTATAGATCGGGAGATTCTGAAAGTGGCGATACCAAATATGTGTAGGTTTGATTTTTTTTTTATTGTTTTATTTTGAATGGGGCGAAAGGGGGGTGATTTTTGACTTTATAATTTTTTTATTTTTTTCATATTTTTAAAAACTTTTTTTTTTTACTTTTGGCATGCTTCAATGGCCTCCATGGGAGTCTAGAAGCTGCCACAACTTGATCGGCTCTGCTACATAGAAGCGATGCTGAATTGCAGACATGCTATGAGCGCCGACCATAGGGTGGCGCTCACAGCAATCCGGCATCAACAACCACAGAGGTCTCAAGAAGACCTCTGGTTGTCATGCCGATGCACCGATGACCCCCAATCATGTGACGGGGGTCACCGGTGCGTGCATTTCCGTCCAGATGGCCGGAAGCGCTTGTTAAATGCCGCTGTCAGAGTTTGACAGCAGCATTTAACCCTCTGGACCAAACATTCAGAAAATAACTTTACTCAATTACATAGCCATTTAAATTATTTTATTTCTAAAAAAGTTTCCGAGTCAGTTTTTTAATTGATCATTGAGGTAGACTATTCCACAGATACAGTAGTAGATTAGTTCTTAGGGCTTTTGCGGACGACCATAAAAATCAAATGAGTGCTATCCATAGTGCTCCGTCCCTCCCGAGTCACTCCATATGCCAAAGTAGTACAGCCACATATGGGGTATTTCTACATTCAGCAGAAATTGTGGGACAAATGTTGGTGCCATTTTTACCCATGTCCCAGTGTGAAAATGTAACATTTGGGACTAACACAATCTCGGTGGTAAAAATGTAAATTATTTTTTCTTCACTGTCCAATGGTATAATGTGACGCACCTGTAGTGTCAATATAATCACTACACCCCTAGATGAATTCATTGAGAGGTTTAATTGGTAAAATGGGGTCACTTATAGGGGCTTCTGCTGTTCTGGCACCTCAGCTGCTCTGCCAATGTAACATGGCACCCTCAAGCCAGTGCAGCAAAATCTGCACTGTAATATGGCTTTACTTCCCTTCTGAGCTTTGCACTATGCCTCAAAAGTAGTTTTTGACCACATATAGGGTATCAGTGTACTCAGGAGAAGTTGCACAACAAACATTGGGGTCCATTTTCTACTTTTGCCCTTGTGAAAATATAAAATGTGTAGCTACAAAAGATTTTTGTGGGAAAAATGTGTTTTTTTTATTTTCACGGCTTAACGTTATAAACTTTATATATAACATCTAGATAAATTCCCAAAGGGGTCTAGTTTCCAAAACGGTGTCACTTGTGGGTGGTTTCCAGTGTCTTGGCACATCAGGGGCTCTCCAAACGTGACATGGTAACTGCTAATTATTCCAGCATATTTTGCATTCAAAAAGTCGAGTGGCGCTCCTTCCCTTTCTAGCCCTGCCGTGCACCCAAACAGTTGTTTTACTTCACATATTGGGTATCGTTGTACTCAGGAGAAATGGCACAACAAATTGTATGAAGCAATTTCTCTTGTTACCCTTATGAAAATGCAAAATTTAGAACTAAAATAGATTTATTTGGAAAAAATTAGATTTTTTTTATTTTCACAACCTAACGTTATAAAGTTCTGTCAAGCACCTGTGGGTTCAAGGTGCTCAGTACACATCTAGATGTTCCCTAAGGGGTCTAATTTCCAAAATGGTGTCACTTGTTGGGGGTTTTCCCTTGTTTAGACACATCAGGGGCTCTCCAAACATGACATGGCATCCATTAATTATGCCAGCAAATAGAGTCTGCCTATGGGGGGTGCATTATACTATAGAATCTGCCTATGGGGGTGCATTATACTTTACAGTCTGCCTATGGGGGCTGCATTATACTATAGAGTTTACCTATGGGTGGCTGGATTATACTATAGAGGTTGCCTATGGGAAGTGCAGTATACTATAGAGTCTGCCTATGTGGGGTGCATCATACTTAAGAGTCTATCTATGGGGAGTGCATTATACTAAATAGAGTATGCCCATGGGGAATTCATTATGCTATATGGAGGCCTATGGAGAGTACATTATGCTATAGAGGCATATCAGGAGTTCATTATACTATATTGAGAACTATCTAGTGCATTATACTATATGGAGGCTATCTAGGAGGCCATCAACCAGTGTGGAGATTACAGTGAGGGGGCCATCATTCAGTTTTGGAGCTATTAAACAGTTTGGTGGCTATTAAGCGGCCAGTATACTGTGTGGGTGGTACTATACGGTGAGGGGCCATTATACTGTGTATAGGGGGGAGACTTGAGACATTATTAAATGTAAAGTGGGCACTTATTGTTATAGGAAACTCGGGTCACTGTGACTGTCAAAGGGGCACACAGAGGGCATTATTACTTTCTAGGTTAATAGGGGACAAAATATGGGCACTGTTTTCTAGGACTCTTGCATCCGGCATTACTATATTCTAGAGTTTTTTTTACCATCTAGAGGCACACTGTTCCACAGAGCAGGTTCAGTAATAGGGTCACATATGGCAACAGCGGCTCAGTATTTGGGTTATCAGCAGGATGAGGAGTTTGTGCAGGTTGGGAATAGATGGTGATGGGGCTGGAATATGAGAAGTGAAACGTTTCTTTGTTGTAATCTGTCTGTAGCCGAGTCCTGGCTGGAAGTAGTTGTCATGTCTGTCTGGCCCAGATGGAAAAATCGGGAAAAGTGAACGATTCCATCAGAAAGATCATCCTCTGTTAGTCACTATTAGGTGTCAAGTTCCCATCTCTGCATAGGGGGAATCTTGAACCATCTCAGCTGTGGTCTCCCATTCTTCTCCAGCCACAGTGGAGCCTGCTCAGCAGAACCATCGGTCCCAGCATCTAGCTCAGGCTGATACTGGGCGACTGGTTACTACTGTTCTTCCAGGCTTCCAGTCCTGCATTTCCCATACTGAGCATGCCCACGGGACAACCTCCCATTGGAGGTCTAGGGTCACATGCTCAGGTCCTGTTGCAGCTCCTATTGAACCATCTGGAAGGTCTTGTAGCACTGCCGCTATAAAAGGTTCACATGGCCGCTCGGCCATGCGCTAGTGTACGCTTGTAAACGTGCTTGTGTTGACATGTGAAAGTTGTTCATTAATTATCCCCTCCCTTGTGTATGACTGCTCGCGTAAGGTGGATGATTGCAATCTAGCGCCCGACTTAGCTATCAGCACGTGACACACAAAACAGCGTCAAATTGCTGTGACCGCAAGTGCAGTGCCATGCGCTTTCACAGCGCTTTCGTTACCCAAGCCTGGGTGGTTAGTGGTGTCCACCAGAGCGGCACCACACGCACTCTCGTGCATCTAAATAATAATTATTATTTCATTCACTCTGACACCCCAGTTGCGGTGTCGAGCGCAAGAGGTCTATATGAACTCTAATCCAGGGTCTTGGGATTGAGTTCTGTGACTCCTTGCTTGCGCTCTTTTGTGCGGTACCGCGGCCCTGTGACGCAACAGGGTTCACTTTCTTCATACAGGGTGACGTTAACCCGTGTGTGAATCCATATTGTACTGCCATATAGTCCGCCATTACTCAGCAGCAGGTTCCATCTCTGCATGGTGAACTAAAAAGGCTGCATCCTGTGTTCCTGAGGGGAAGCTTGATGGAGGCGGACCTTCCCCTGCTGCCTGAGTGAAACCCGAGTGAGCCGGACCTTGTTTCCTGACGAAGGGGGGCAGGGAGAGCCTAAAAAGGGCGCGCAGCGTCTGAGGCATAAGAGGAGAAAGCGCGCTAAGCAGCAGAGGCTGGTGCTGCAGAGCAGTGCGGAGAGCAGGATGGGGTCTGCTGCATTGAGGGAAGCTTTGTGCCCAGCAGCAAGCAGGAGAGAGGGACCGCTGCAGAGCCATGCACACAGAGCAGAGCCGTGCACACAGAGCAGAGCCGTGCAGAGCAAAGCCAAGGAGAGCCAGATAGTGCACAGCAGGAACCAGTGAGTACTAAGAGCGTGTTGCCAGAGAGAGATCGGGTGCAGTACCCCGCCAGAGAAGCAGCGCGCCAGTGTTTGTCGGTGCTTCAGTCTTAGCTGACAGAGATCGAGGTGCTGTGTGCTTCATGACTTTGTGTACAGTACACGTACCATATAAGAGTGACCTCATATGGGACTGATACTTGCGCCCTGATGTTTCCAGTGACTATTTGCCCAGACACTTGTGACCTGACTTCACCAGTGAATATAATTGCAGAGCCACGATAGGCTTTTACAGGACTGTGGCCCGTGTCTCTGTCGGCCACTGCAATTCATGGACTAGGCCCAGAGGAAGGTACCGGAGACCGACCACTGCTGCCAGAAGTCAGACCACATCATCATCAGGACCATCCTGGAAAAGACAGTGTGCCAGCCACCGTGCTATTGAGTTCCCAGCAGGAGTTTCAGTTTGCAGAACTCCGGACAATAGTGCTTCACAAGGAGCTGTTGTTATCTGAACCATCGTTCTTCTACTCACATATCCTTTGCCATTTAAACTGTTTATTCCCCTGTGTACCCGTTACCTCCCACCATCCGTTCCCATTTATACCGTTTAACCCATTACCTCCTCGTGTGGAGTATTCCCTTGTTAATAAATCTGTTTACCCTTGCTCTGCCTTCCCGTCCGTCACTGCATCCCGCGTTTCTGCTAGTACCGTACAACCTCATAAAGTGACAGTGGTCAGAATTGTAGAACTTGGCCTGGTCAGGAAGGTGACAACAGGCTTTGGGGTGAAGGAGGTAAGATAACTAAGATCCTCCATGCACTAGATCAGCTTTGCTGCTCTTCTTTGAACCTTCTCTAACCCTGGCAATTTTTCTATTAATTGGTGCCCAGTCCTGAACTACATATTCCAAGTGAGGTCGGCGGTCACACTGATAGTATTACGTTTCTGTCCCATGAGTCCATACCTTTTTTAATACGCCCCCGGAAGAAGAATTCTATCGAAACGCGCGTAGGGGTCTGCCCAGGTCTGTGTCATCTCACTGGTAAATATGTTTTGAGGTTACAATACAACTTTGTCTATGAACCCGCAGCATTATAGGCAAGTGCTTAGATGTTTTCATTAGGATAATCAGTATCTTTGGTACCATTCCCGTAGCGTTTTCAATTTATTTGCTGCGTGGTTGTCTGGACATATGCACTTAGCACTTTGTATATGGGGATTTTCCCTTAGTACTCTTTTTACATATTAACTATTAATGAGCTACATGGCATATAACCATTTTGAGGTTTTTTCTAAGGCCGGGGTCACACTAGACCGTAATATGGACGAGTGCTATGCGATAAAAAATCGCATAGCACTCGGCCCAATGTTAATTTATGGTGCAGCTCCCATCATCCGATATTTTCTCCGCCGTATTCAGGATCCGAGTAAAATCGCAGCATGCTGCAATTGTCAGCATATCTCGGCCGAGACTCGCCAATGCAAGTCTATGGGTGCGAGAAAAAATCGGATTACACACAGACCATGCATGTGCATTGCGAGAAATACGCACCGGTGTTAGAGAAAAGCCGGTAATTCAATTGCCGGCTTTTCATTTCTCCTTCTGAAACCCGACATGATATGAGACATGGTTTACATACAGTAAACCATCTCATATCCCTTTTTTTTTTGCATATTCTACACTACTAATGTTAGTAGTGTGTATGTGCAAAATTTTGGTGCTGTAGCTTGTAAAATAAAGGGTTAAATAGCGGAAAAAATTGGCGTGGGCTCCCGCGCAATTTTCTCCGCCAGAGTGGTAAAGCCAGTGACTGAGGGCAGATATTAATAGCCTAGAGAGGGTCCATGGTTATTGGCCCCCCTGGCTACAAACATCTGCCCCCATCCACCCCAGAAAAGGCACATCTGGAAGATGCACCTATTCTGGCATTTGGCCACTCTCTTCCCACTCCCGTGTAGCGGTGGGATATGGGGTAATGAAGGATTAATGTCACCTTGCTATTGTAAGGTGACATTAAGCCAGATTAATAATGGAGAGGCGTCAATTATGACACCTATCCATTATTAATCCAATAGTACGAAATAGTTAAAAAAAACACACACACACACACATTATTTAAAAGTATTTTAATGAAATAAAGACACATGGTGTTGTAATATTTTATTAGACTCTTAATCCACCTGAAGACCCTTGTCACCTGAAACAAAGTTTCAAAAAACCAAACAACAATATTCCATACCTTCCGTCGTTCTGTCCCACGTTGTAAATCCATCTGAAAGGGTTAACTAATTTTACAAGCAGAAGCCTGTTAATGCAGCCGCTTCTGCCTGTAAAAACCCGGGGAATGCATGGGAAGCAGGGTGACCTGTAGTTACTGTTGTGAACTCTATTTTTGGGCTCCCTCTAGTGGTCACAAGCGGTACTGTGTAGTGTTGTCTTTCTGCAGGTTGCAGCATCAGCTGGTTCGTTATCCTGGTTGGTTTCCTATTTAGCTCACCTGGATACTCAGTTCCTTGCCTGCTATCAATGTATTCAGTGCTCTTCAGATTCCTTGTGTCTACCTTGCTCCCAGTCTCTCCAAGACAAGCTAAGTTTTTGTTTGATCATTTTTTTGATTATCAGCGTTCATTATGTTTTTAGTCCAGCTCGCTAAAATGTGATTTCCTCGCTTGCTGGTTGCTCTAGGGGACTGAGTTTCTCCCCCCACACCGTTAGTTGGTGTGGGGGTTCTTGAAATCTCAGAGTGGATATTTTGTAAGGGTTTTTTACTGACCGCATAGATTCTCTTTTCTATTTTCTGCTATCTAGTATTAGTGGGCCTCATTTGCTGAATCTGCTTTCACCCCTGTGTATGTGCCTTCCTCTTACTTCACCGTTATTATTTGTTGGGGGCTTCTATATCTTTGGGGATTATTTCTCTGGAGGCAAGAGAGGTCTTTCTTTCTCTCTAGGGGTAGCTAGTTCCTCAGGCTGGCTCGAGACGTCTAGGATTTTTAGGCACGTTCACCGGCTACTTCTAGTGTGTTTGGATAGGTTCAGATTTGCGGTCAGTCCAGTTTGCCACCTCCCTAGAGCTTGTCCTATGTTTGTTACTTAGCTGGAGTAATTTGTGATCCTCAACCACTAAGGATCATAACAGTATAGGAGGCCCCAAAAAGTGTTTAATGCATCGCAGAAGTGGGATAAAAAGAAGACCTGAGTACATTTTTTTTTTTTCCTCCCGCTTTTCCTTTGCTGCAGTCTGTTTAGCTTCTTTCATCCCCTTGAACTCTGGGTGGTTTTGAGCTCAGCTGCACACATGAATGTTCAGACTCTGACTTCTAGTGTGGATCATCTTACTGCACGGGTGCAAAGTATTCAGGATTTTGTTATTCATATCAAATATCAGAACCAAAGATACCCATTCCTGAATTGTTTTCTGGAGATAGATCTAGGTTTCTAAATTTTAAGAATAATTGTAAGTTATTTCTATCTCTGAGACCTCGTTCCTCTGGTGATTCCGCTCAGCAAGTTAAAATTGTTATCTCCTTGTTGCGTGGCGACCCTCAAGATTGGGCTTTCTCTCTGGCACCAGGAGATCCTGCATTGCTTAATGTAGATGCATTTTTTCTGGCTCTTGGACTGCTTTATGAGGAGCCTAATCTTGAGAATCAGGCAGAAAAGGCGTGGCTGGCTATCTCTCAAGGTCAGGATGAAGCAGAGGTGTATTGTCAAAAATTTCGGAAATGGTCGGTGCTTACTCAATGGAATGAGGGTGCCCTGGCTGCAAATTTCAGAGAAGGTCTTTCTGAGGCCGTTGAGAATGTTATGGTGGGGTTTCCCACCCCTACAAGTCTGAGTGATTCTATGGCTTTAGCCATTCAGGTTGATCGGCGTTTGCGGGAGCGCAAATCTGCTCATCCTTTGGCGGTATTTTCTGGACAGAGACCTGAGTCTATGCAATGTGACCGAACTCTGACCAGAATTGAGCGACAAAGTCATAGACGTCAAAATGGGTTGTGTTTTTACTGTGGTGATTCTACTCATGTTATCTCAGCATGCTCTAAACGCTTAAAAAAATCGCTAAACCTGTCACCATTGGTACTATACAGCCTAAATTTATTTTGTCTGTTACTTTGATTTGTTCTTTGTCGTCCTACCCGGTTATGTCTTTTGTGGATTCGGGTGCTGCCCTGAATCTGATGGATTTGTCGTTTGCCAGGCGCTGTGGTTTTGTCCTGGAGCCTTTGGAATTTCCTATTCCTCTGAGGGGAATTGATGCTACGCCATTGGCTGAGAATAAGCCTCAGTATTGGACGCAAATGACCATGTGCATGACTCCCGTACATCAGGAGGTGATTCGCTTTCTTGTTCTGCATAATTTGCATGATGTTGTCGTTTTGGGTCTGCCATGGCTGCAAGCTCATAATCCAGTTTTAGATTGGAAAGCTATGTCTGTGTCAAGTTGGGGTTGTCAGGGAATTCATGGCGATACTCCGTTGGTGTCTATTGCTTCTTCCACTCCTTCTGAGGTCCCTGAGTTTTTGTCTGACTACCAGGATGTATTTGATGAGCCCAGGTCCAGTGCCCTGCCCCCTCATAGGGATTGTGACTGTGCTATAAATTTAATTCCTGGTAGTAAATTCCCTAAGGGACGACTTTTTAATTTGTCTATACCAGAGCATGCCGCGATGCGGAGTTATATAAAGGAGTCTTTGGAGAAGGGACATATTCGCCCATCCTCTTCCCCTCTTGGTGCAGGATTTTTTTTTGTGGCCAAGAAGGACGGTTATTTGAGACCTTGTATAGATTATCGTCTTCTGAATAAAATTACAGTCAAATTTCAGTATCCTTTGCCACTATTGTCTGATTTGTTTGCTCGGATTAAGGGTGCCAGTTGGTTCACCAAGATAGATCTCCGTGGTGCGTATAACCTTGTGCGCATTAAGCAGGGAGATGAATGGAAAACAGCATTTAATACGCCCGAAGGCCATTTTGAGTACTTAGTGATGCCTTTTGGACTCTCTGATGCTCCTTCTGTGTTTCAGTCCTTCATGCATGACATCTTCCGAGAATATCTGGATAAATTTATGATTGTTTATCTGGATGACATTTTGGTCTTTTCTGATGATTGGGAGTCCCATGTGAAGCAGGTCAGGATGGTGTTTCAGGTCCTGCGTGCTAATGCTTTATTTGTGAAGCGCTCAAAATGCCTCTTCGGAGTACAGAAGGTCTCTTTTTTGGGTTTTATTTTTTCTCCTTCTACTGTGGAGATGGACCCAGTCAAGGTCCAGGCTATTCATGACTGGACTCAGCCCACGTCTGTTAAGAGTCTTCAGAAGTTCTTGGGTTTTGCTAATTTTTACCGTCGTTTCATCGCTAATTTTTCTAGCGTGGTTAAACCTTTGACGGATTTGACCAAGAAGGGTTCTGATGTGACTAATTGGTCTCCTGCGGCCGTGGAGGCCTTTCGGGAGCTGAAGCACCGGTTTTCTTCAGCTCCAGTCTTATGTCAGCCAGATGTCTCTCTCCCCTTCCAGGTCGAGGTTGATGCTTCTGAGATTGGAGCAGGGGCTGTTTTGTCGCAGAGAAGCTCTGAGGGCTCTGTGATGAAGCCATGTGCTTTCTTTTCAAGAAAGTTTTCGCCTGCCAAGCGGAATTATGATGTTGGTAATCGGGAGTTGTTGGCTATGAAGTGGGCATTTGAGGAGTGGCGACATTGGCTCGAAGGAGCTAAACATCGTGTGGTGGTCTTGACTGATCACAAAAATCTGATTTACCTTGAATCTGCCAAGCGCCTGAATCCTAGACAGGCTCGTTGGTCGTTGTTTTTCTCCTGTTTCAACTTCGTGGTCTCATACCTGCCTGGTTCGAAGAACGTGAAAGCTGATGCACTTTCTAGGAGTTTTGTGCCTGACTCTCCGGGAGTTTCTGAGCCGGCTGGTATTCTCAGAGAGGGAGTGATTTTGTCTGCCATTTCCCCAGATTTGCGACAGGTGCTGCAGAAATTTCAGGCGGATAGACCTGACCGTTGTCCACCAGAGAGACTGTTTGTCCCGGATAGATGGACCAGCAGGGTTATTTCCGAGGTTCATTCTTCGGTGTTGGCGGGCCATCCTGGGATTTTTGGTACCAGAGATTTGGTGGCTAGGTCCTTCTGGTGGCCTTCCTTGTCGCGGGATGTGCGTTCCTTTGTGCAGTCTTGTGGGATTTGTGCTCGGGCTAAGCCTTGCTGTTCTCGTGCCAGCGGTTTGCTTTTGCCTTTGCCTGTTCCGAAAAGGCCTTGGACGCACATTTCCATGGATTTTATTTCGGATCTTCCAGTATCTCAGAAAATGTCTGTCATCTGGGTGGTGTGTGATCGTTTTTCCAAGAAGGTCCATTTGGTGCCCTTGCCTAAGTTGCCTTCTTCCTCCGATTTGGTTCCTCTATTTTTTCAGAATGTGGTTCGCTTGCACGGCATTCCTGAAAATATTGTGTCTGATAGAGGATCCCAGTTTGTGTCCAGGTTTTGGCGGACTTTTTGTGCTAAGATGGGCATTGATTTGTCTTTTTCGTCGGCCTTCCATCCTCAGACTAATGGCCAAACCGAGCGAACTAATCAGACGTTGGAAACTTATTTGAGATGTTTTGTTTCTGCTGATCAGGATGATTGGGTGACTTTTTTGCCTTTGGCCGAGTTTGCCCTTAATAATCGGGCTAGTTCTGCTACTTTGGTTTCGCCTTTTTTCTGCAATTCTGGTTTCCATCCTCGTTTTTCCTCAGGTCAGGTTGAGCCGTCTGACTGTCCTGGGGTGGATTCTGTGGTGGATAGGTTGCAGCAGATTTGGAACCATGTGGTGGACAATTTGAGGTTGTCACAGGAGAAGGCTCAGCGCTTTGCCAACCGCCGCCGCGGTGTGGGTCCCCGAATTCGTGTTGGGGATTTGGTGTGGCTGTCTTCTCGGTATGTTCCTATGAAGGTCTCCTCTCCTAAATTCAAGCCTCGCTTCATCGGTCCTTATAAGATCTTGGAAATCCTTAACCCGGTGTCTTTTCGTTTGGATCTCCCAGCATCATTTGCCATTCATAATGTGTTCCATAGGTCTTTGTTGCGGAGGTATGTGGTACCTGTGGTTCCTTCTGTTGAGCCTCCTGCTCCGGTGCTGGTCGAGGGCGAATTGGAGTACGTGGTGGAGAAGATTTTGGATTCTCGTATCTCTAGACGGAGGCTTCAGTATTTGGTTAAGTGGAAGGGCTATGGTCAGGAGGATAATTCCTGGGTTGTCGCCTCTGATGTTCATGCGGCCGATTTGGTTCGTGCCTTCCACGTGGCTCATCCTGATCGCCCTGGGGGTCTTGATGAGGGTTCGGTGACCCCTCCTCAAGGGGGGGGGGGTACTGTTGTGAATTCTATTTTTGGGCTCCCTCTAGTGGTCACAAGCGGTACTGTGTAGTGTTGTCTTTCTGCAGGTTGCAGCATCAGCTGGTTCGTTATCCTGGTTGGTTTCCTATTTAGCTCACCTGGATACTCAGTTCCTTGCCTGCTATCAATGTATTCAGTGCTCTTCAGACTCCTTGTGTCTACCTTGCTCCCAGTCTCTCCAAGACAAGCTAAGTTTTTGTTTGATCATTTTTTTGATTATCAGCGTTCATTATGTTTTTAGTCCAGCTCGCTAAAATGTGATTTCCTCGCTTGCTGGTTGCTCTAGGGGACTGAGTTTCTCCCCCCACACCGTTAGTTGGTGTGGGGGTTCTTGAAATCTCAGAGTGGATATTTTGTAAGGGTTTTTTACTGACCGCATAGATTCTCTTTTCTATTTTCTGCTATCTAGTATTAGTGGGCCTCATTTGCTGAATCTGCTTTCACCCCTGTGTATGTGCCTTCCTCTTACTTCACCGTTATTATTTGTTGGGGGCTTCTATATCTTTGGGGATTATTTCTCTGGAGGCAAGAGAGGTCTTTCTTTCTCTCTAGGGGTAGCTAGTTCCTCAGGCTGGCTCGAGACGTCTAGGATTTTTAGGCACGTTCACCGGCTACTTCTAGTGTGTTTGGATAGGTTCAGATTTGCGGTCAGTCCAGTTTGCCACCTCCCTAGAGCTTGTCCTATGTTTGTTACTTAGCTGGAGTAATTTGTGATCCTCAACCACTAAGGATCATAACAAGTTACCTTGAGTCGCGGTGAGGCGCCCCCTGCTGGATGTCCTCATATGAACTCGAGCGTGGGAAAAATTCCAAGGCTCCAGTTCATGAGGACATCCAGCAGAGGGCGCCTCACCGCGACTCAAGGTAACTACAGTTCACCCTGCTTCCCATTCATTCCCCGGGTTTTTACAGGCAGAAGCGGCTGCATTAACAGGCTTCTGCTTGTAAAATTAGTTAACCCTTTCAGATGGATTTACAACATGGGACATAACGACGGAAGGTATGGAATATTGTTGTTTGTTTTTTTGAAACTTTGTTTCAGGTGACAAGGGTCTTCAGGTGGATTAAGAGTCTAATAAAATATTACAACTCCCTGTGTCTTTATTTCATTAAAATACTTTTAAATAATGTGTGTGTGTGTTTTTTTAACCATTCCGTACTATTGGATTAATAATGGATAGGTGTCATAATTGACGCCTCTCCATTATTAATCTGGCTTAATGTCACCTTACAATAGCAAGGTGACATTAACCCTTCATTACCCCATATCCCACCACTACACGGGAGTGGGAAGAGAGTGGCCAAGTGCCAGAATAGGCGCATCTTCCAGATGTGCCTTTTCTGGGGTGGCTGGGGGCAGATGTTTGTAGCCAGGGGGGGCCAATAACCATGGACCCTCTCTAGGCTATTAATATCTGCCCTCAGTCACCACTGGCTTTACCACTCTGGCAGAGAAAATTGCGCGGGAGCCCACGCCAATTTTTCCCGCCATTTAACCCTTTATTTTACAAGCTACAGCGCCAAAAGTTTGCACATACACACTACTAACATTAGTAGTGTGGAATATGCAAAAAAAAAGGGATATGAGATGGTTTACATATCTCGCGCTGAATTAAATATAAATACAGTATATATATATATATATATATATATATATATATATATATGTGTGTCTAAATGACATACATATATACATACTGTATATATGTTTTAACGAACATTTGAGCACATAAATCCATTAGATGTCGGTTTTGCAAGCCTGCGAGAAAATATCGCAGTACGGATGCCATACGGATGTCACACGGATGTCACACGGATAATTTGATGCGAGGAAATCGCATCCTCGCACTGCACACGGATCGCTGTTTTGGCAACATTTGGGCGATTCTCGTCCGTGTAAAATGGACCGTATTTTTATATGTTGTGTGTGTCCCCGGCCTAATATGTAGTCTGACTATCTATATATAAGGTATCAGTGTATGATTTACACGTGATCTGGTTTTTTAGATTGGAGGCACCTTTTTTATTATTTATGGATTGTGTTTAACTGTTTGAGTTTTTTATATAAATAAAGTATGTTTTTGAACTCTACATTCTTTGTGGCCTTTTTGAGGAGGTCTTTGTTTTATATTATATTGAATGTGTTCGTTTGATTTATCTGTGGACTAATATGTATACCTCTTTTAATACATGACAATATCCCGCTGGCCTAATTAACATTGTATTGTGCTATTTAGTATGTGGTCTATGAGTACACCCTGATCCTTCTCTTTAAGTGACTCCCATAGTTTTGCTCTCCCTTGAACATATGGTGCTCCCAGGTTATAGTGCACAGATGCAGTGCTATATATATCCACTGATTAAACTTCATTTGTCATGTGGATGACCAAACATGTACTGTAGTTTGTCCAAGTCAGGTTGTGAACATCATTCATAGACTGTACTATACTAGATTGATATCATCTACAAAAATAGAAACAACACTATTAATATAGTCTTCTACATAATTAATAAATAGATGAATAGATGACCAAGCACTGAACCATGGACCCAGCTCTGAACGGGAGAGCGTTCACAGTAGCAGTCATTCACCACAACATTCTGGGAGCTGTCTTTGAGACAGGTTTCCATCTAATTCACAATTTTTACTTTCTAAACCTATAGACCTTAATTTACCCATTATGTGTCTGTGTCGGACAATGTCAAATGCCTTTGCAAAGTCAAGTTAAGTGTGGGCCTGATTCATGAAGTTGTTTTTGTCAGAATTTTGGCATAAAACACCTTCACATGTCGCTAAATGTTTGCGTGACACAAAGATAGCCAACTTCACCAAAGTAAGCTGGATAACTTGTAGAGCTGGAGCGGAACCAGAAGGTGCAACACCCCCTTATCAACTTCATCAAAAGTTACACCACTTTAGTGGTGTAACTCATGCCAGAAATGTTACTTCAGTAACAAACTGGAAGAACAATTCTGGCAGAGGCGCATGCCAGTTGTAAAATGCACCTAATACATTAAATGCTAGTCTTTACAAATCGGGCCCTGGATCCATAATTGCCCCTTTCTCCAGGTTTCTACTCACTTCTTCATAAAAACTTATCAGGTCGGTTTGTCAATGTCTGTCCTTGGTAAAACGGTGCTGGCTATAGCTTATAATATTATTTTCTACCACATGCTCCTGTATATAGTCCTCAATTATTTTTCCCACAATGACTGTTAACTTTAATGGTTTACATCATACTCAGAAAAAATGGAGTACAGATCCAAAATAGTGCAAAAATATATATAAATTTATTACAGAATATATCAACCAACAAAATTTACATGATACGTCAACAGGAAGAAATAACATGCTCAGCAAGGAAAAACAAGATGGACCAAAGCCATGTGGCCGCCTAAGGCCGGCGTCACACTAGCGAGTTTTACGGACGTAAGAGCGCAGAAAATACGTCTGTAAAACTCTCCAAATAAACGGCACAACTATTCTCAATGGGGCTGCTCCTATCAGCCGTATATTACGGTTTAGTATTATACGGCTTTCTACGGCCGTACAAAATCGCAGCATGCTGCGTTTGTCAGCGTATTGCACAAAAAAATCGCCAATGAAAGTCTATGGGGGCGAGAAAAATACGGATTCCACATGGACCAGCAGTGTGACTTGCGAGAAATACGCAGCGGTGTTAGTGAAAAGTCGGTAATTCAATTGCCGGCTTTTCATTTCTCCTGCCTAAACCCGACATGATATGAGACATGGTTTACATACAGTAAACCATCTCATATCCCCTTTTTTTTTGCATATTCCACACTACTAATGTTAGTAGTGTGTATATGCAAAATGTGGGCGCTGTAGCTGCGAAAATAAAGGGTTAAATGGCGGAAAAAATTGGCGTGGGCTCCCGTGCAATTTTCTCCGCCAGAATGGTAAAGCCAGTGACTGAGGGCAGATATTAATAGCCAGGAGAGGGTCCATGGTTATTGGCCCCCCGTGGCTAAAAACATCTGCCCCCAGCCACCCCAGAAAAGGCACATCTGGAAGATGCGCCTATTCTGGCACTTGGCCACTCTCTTCCCACTCCCTGTAGCGGTGGGATATGGGGTAATGAAGGGTTAATGCCACCTTGCTATTGTAAGGTGGCATTAAGCCAGATTAATAATGGAGAGGCGTCAATTATGACACCTATCCATTATTAATCCAATAGTACGAAATGGTTAATAAAACACACACACACATGATTAAAAAGTATTTTAATGAAATAAACACACAGGTTGTTTTAATATTTTATTGCTCTCTCAATCCATTTGCAAACCCTCGCTTGGCAAAATAATAAACGCACAAGATACATACCCTCAGATGAACCGTCACGTCCCACGAGGTAATCCATCTGAAGGGGTTAATTATTTTACAGCCATGAGCTGTGCTAATGCACTCGCTCGTGGTTGTAATCCCCGGGGAATGAAGGAAATCTGAGTGATCTGTACTTACATTGAGTTGCGGTGAGGCGCCCTCTGGTGGATGAACTCATATGAACTCGAGCGTGGGAACTTTTCCAAGGCTGCAGTTCATGAGTTCATCCACCAGAGGGCGCATCACCGCAACTCAATGTAAGTACAGATCACTCAGATTTCCTTCATTCCCCGGGTATTACAACCACGAGCGAGTGCATTAGCACAGCTCATGGCTGTAAAATAATTAACCCCTTCAGATGGATTACCTCGTGGGACGTGACGGTTCATCTGAGGGTATGTATCTTGTGCGTTTATTATTTTGCCAAGCGAGGGTTTGCAAATGGATTGAGAGAGCAATAAAATATTAAAATAACCTGTGTGTTTATTTCATTAAAATACTTTTTAATAATGTGTGTGTGTTTTATTAACCATTTCGTACTATTGGATTAATAATGGATAGGTGTCATAATTGACGCCTCTCCATTATTAATCTGGCTTAATGCCACCTTACAATAGCAAGGTGGCATTAACCCTTCATTACCCCATATCCCACCGCTACAGGGAGGGGAAGAGAGTGGCCAAGTGCCAGAATAGGCGCATCTTCCAGATGTGCCTTTTCTGGGGTGGCTGGGGGCAGATGTTTTTAGCCACGGGGGGGCCAATAACCATGGACCCTCTCCTGGCTATTAATATCTGCCCTCAGTCACTGGCTTTACCATTCTGGTGGAGAAAATTGCGCGGGAGCCCACGCCAATTTTTCCGCCATTTAACCCTTTATTTTAGCAGCTACAGCGCTGAAATTTTGCACATACACACTACTAACATTAGTAGTGTGGAATATGCAAAAAAAAGGGGATATGAGATGGTTTACTGTATGTAAACCATGTCTCATATCATGTCGGGTTTAGGCAGGAGAAATGAAAAGCCGGCAATTGAATTACCGACTTTTCACTAACACCGCTGCATATTTCTCGCAAGTCACGCTGCTGGTCCGTGTGGAATCCGTATTTTTCTCGCCCCCATAGACTTTCATTGGCGATTTTTTTGCGCAATACGCTGACAAACGCAGCATGCTGCGATTTTGTACGGCCGTAGAAAGCCGTATAATACTGAACCGTAATATACGGCTGATAGGAGCAGCCCCATTGAGAATAATTGTGCCGTTTATTTGGCGAGTTTTACGGACGTATTTTCTGCGCTCTTACATCTGTAAAACTCGCTAGTGTGACGCCGGCCTAAAACACTGCAAATTACCGTATATAAAAAGTAAACAACCCACAATCACAAATGTCTCATCATCAGCCTAAGTACTGTGATTGTGGGTTGTTCCATGGATCTATATGCGTGACATATTAATCACTATGTCATGGAGAGTCTCCTTATCCTATTCACTTTTATATAGCACATTGCACTTTATTTTTTATATATCTGGATGCAGACCTTTCTCAAGCACCCAGTTTTTGCTGTGCTGTGCTTAATTTCTTTTTTCTGTTTAATGGTTCATACTTAACTGGCAAAGACTTGTGTTTGAAAAATGGGCAGCACATTAGTTTTGTGCCAGTTACTTGGCATTGTATCAGTCACTAAAGAATCTGTAAAAATTATGTATAGAAGACAGATATATTGGAGCAGAACCGAGCTTACTATAGAGATAAGGGAGCAGAACTGAGGTTACTACAGAGATATGTGAGCAGAATCGAGCTTACTACAAAGATAAGGGAACAGAACCGAGCTTACTCTAGAGATATGGGAACAGAATTGAACCTGTTACAGAGATATGGGAACAGAATTCCTGAAGTCCTGAGTTCAAATCCAACCAAAGACAACATCTGCTAGGCGTTTGAATGTTCTCCCTGTGTTTGCATGGGTTTCCTCTGGGTTCTCTGGTAGGGACTGTAGGGAATTTAGATTGTGAGCCCCATCGGGGACAGTGATGATAATGTGTGCAAAAACTGTAAAGCGCTGTGGAAACACACAATGCAATGACCAATATTATCAAAATTATTACTATAAATGGCCAAAACAATATGGCTACACAATGCCCACCACCATCACCACGACACAGCAAATACATAATATATGACCATTACCTCTACATAACAAAATACTCTATACAAAGACTAATAATACCACCATACAGCTTCAGCTGCATAATGACTGAAACACATTAATCTGTTATTAAATAAAAAAAAAGAAAAAAAAAACGCTGCTAAAAAGAGCAATATTACCACCTTACAGGAACCGTATATTGGTAGATTCTAGTCCTGCAGAACATACACGTGATTACAGTACGGTTATATATAGTAACTTACAGCTGAAGTTCTTTCTGATTCGGGTCGCTCACTTTTCCCATCTTTCCCATCTGGCCTAGACCGACATGACAACTGAATCAGTATGAGGAGAGTATAATGTTCATTATTTTTTTACATGAACGGGCTGTGGGGCCATCATACTATACATATGGGGGGAACTGGGGCAATCATATTTATACTGTATGTGGGGGAAATGGGGACATCATACTATATATATAAGGGAAAAAAGGGGGTATTCATACTTCATATATGGGGAGAACTGGGATCAT
This sequence comes from Ranitomeya variabilis, assembly GCF_051348905.1. Taxonomy (NCBI): domain Eukaryota; kingdom Metazoa; phylum Chordata; class Amphibia; order Anura; family Dendrobatidae; genus Ranitomeya; species Ranitomeya variabilis. Next base: position 491,789,029 of record NC_135236.1, on the reverse strand, counting down.
CATACTATATATATGGGGGAACTGGGGCCTTCATACTAAATATATATGGGGAAAGTGGGGCCATCATACTATATATAGGTGCTTTTCACAAACTTAGAATATCATCAAAAAATTAATTTACTTCAGTTCTTCAATACAAAAAGTGAAACTCATATATTATATAAAGTCATTACAAACAGAGTGATCTATTTCAAGTGTTTATTTCTGTTAATGTTGATGATTATGGCTTACAGCCAATGAAAACCCAAAAGTCATTATCTTAGTAAATTAGAATAGTTAACAAAAAACACCTGCAAAGGCTTCCTAAGCGTTTAATAAGGTCCCTTAGTGTGTTTCAGTAGGCTCTACAATAATGGGGAAGACTGGTGACTTGACAGATGTCCAGAAGGCAGTCATTAACACACTCCACAAGGAGGGTAAGCCACAAAAGGTCATTGCTAAAGAAGCTGGCTGTTCACAGAGTGCTGTATCCAAGCATATTAATGGAAAGTTGAGTATTGGGAAAAAGTGTGGTAGAAAAAGGTGCACAAGCAACCGGGATAACTGCAGCCTTGAAAGGAGTGTTAAGAAATGGCCAATCAAAAATTGGGGGGAGATTCTCAAGAAATGAACTACTGCTGGAGTCATTGCTTCAAGATCCACTATACACAAAGGTATCCAGGACATGGGCTACAAGTGTTGTATTCCTTGTGTCAAGCCACTCATGACCAATAGACAACAGCAGAAGCATCTTACCTGGGCCAAGGAGAAAAAGAACTGGACTGTTGCTCAGTGGTCCAAGGTGTTGTTTTCAGTTTAAAGTAAATTTTGCATTTCATTTGGAAATCAAGGTCCCAGAGTCTGGAGGAAGAGTGGAGAGGCACACAATCCAAGCTGTTTGAGGTCTAGTGTGATGTTTCCACATAAATGCATAAATATGCAGCGTCAAAACCGCAGCAATTGTGAGCACATACCCTGCATCATTTAAAGTGCTCCTATTTATCATTTATATCCCTATTTTATAGTACTGCTTCTAGTGAATGTTTTGAAGTGCAGCCTTAAACCTGGAAAAAATTTGTATTTTGAAAACTAAGGGCCCAATTCATCAATGCTTTGTGAATTCTGGCATAAAAGCTGTGAAAATTTGCAAAATTTAGGTTTAACTCGGAGCTGCACCTAAATTTTGCCACTTCTGCCAGTTTATCCGAGCTCTCCTGAAATCGATGGAGTTAGGGCCGGATCGGGTCTTCTGCTTATGGCCACTTACCTCTCCTCCCCTCTCAATCCCTGTTCTGTCCAATCGTACAGTTGCCACGGCTGATCATATCGTTACCCCTTCTCTACTACTCGTGAATTCCAAAATATACCCAGCAACAGCTAAATATCATATCACCGCTGCTTGCTATAATGTTCACACTGGAGCACTGAGGGTCTCAAAACCTGGACCACCACTAATCTACTAAACATGTAAATTAGTACATATCATTAAAAAAATTAAATAATATATAGGGCCCTATTTATTAAAGCTTTCAAAAAGTGTCATAAAAGCTTTTAAAATTCAGAAAAATTTGGCACAACCCCACAAAATTTTGCGGCTTTTGGCATTTTCACGACAGTTTCTCTCAGCTCCACCATAATGGGTGTAGCCAGGCTGGGGCACAGCAGGGGTGCGATGCCACAGCTCATCTAATTGATGACAAGCTTTGGCATTCCATACAGCAGAAATCTCTCTCCAGTCTCTGACTGGAGCAAGCTTTCTGGTGAGGCATATGGAAGCACATACCACTCGTCAGACTCCAGATTCATAAAGAGGCATGTATCTCTGCATGAAGAACATCTGAACTCCACCATTCCCCCTCAAGAAAGAAATCACCAGTCTTGATTAATCGGGGCTGTACTCTTTAAGCATTGAAAAAATTGCATTCCTTAATTTGATAACTGGACTTGTATTAAAAGTAATGTTTACTAATATTGTGTTTTATATAAGGAATCAAAATATAATTAAAATATATTTTAGAAATACTGTACCATCATATACTCAAATAATACTTGGCACTCAGAAGAATATGTTGCAAGTTGATTATTTTCATTTATTTGTGCATCCAGTTAGAAAGTTTAAACGTTTTCGGTCCATACATCAGACCTTCATCAGAAATTCCTTTTTTTTAAACAAACTGGACAAAAAAATAATGGAAGGGTATATCAAAGCCTATGCAGGCCAGAGCTGGGTGACCCGGGATAAAGGCCGAGAGGCTGGTAGCCAGGTAGCCTCACTACCCCGGGATCTCCTGTCCACACGCCACACAGCCGGCGCTGCAAGCGCTACCCACAGTGGCAGATCGGCGCCTTTACCCAGCACCACTTCCTCAGGCATAGTGAGGCTACCTGGCTACCAGCCTCTCGGCCTTTATCCCGGGTCACCCAGCTCTGGCCTGCATAGGCTTTGATATACCCTTCCATTATTTTTTTGTCCAGTTTGTTTAAAAAAAAGGAATTTCTGATGAAGGTCTGATGTATGGACCGAAAACGTTTAAACTTTCTAACTGGATGCACAAATAAATGAAAATAATCAACTTGCAACATATTCTTCTGAGTGCCAAGTATTATTTGAGTATTAGATTGAGGGGCTGGAAACCCGACTTGAGCACCACACAGGAACCTTGAGTGCCGTGTGCATTTTTCCATTGTCTACTGTACCATCATAGACATATAGTAAAACAAAAATTAAATAATCTGTTGCCCAAATCACATTCTCTGCCCTATTGGTACAAGATTCCTCCTCTAAAAATAAATTCTCCCTTTGGAGACAATGCAAAGCTTATAGTCTTAGGAGAATGGAACAGTATCAATACAAACATGAGACCAAATCAGGCCTTGGAGCATTCATGTATAATGTGATCATGATGTTGTTATTACAAGCTCAGTGTCTGACTCTTTTTGTCTTTGCCGGGTTATTTTAAGAATATAGTTTGAGATTCGAAAGCCTTGGAGCCATCTACTGGCAGCCAGACAAGCATCTAAATCTTCCTGTCACAGCAGGTAATAGCTGATAAAATCTGTGAAACATATGCTTAAATGTTGCTAGCATGCAATGAACACAGTACTAAAGTAAAGCATAGATTATTAAATACACTGCTCAAAAAATTGTGAATCAATTTCTCCTGCTGTTGTGCAATTGGAATAGACAACACATAAAAATGATAGGCAATTAGCAAGACAACCCTTATAAAGAACTGGTTCTGCAGAGGGTGGCCACAGACTATTTCTCTGTTCTCATCCTTTTTGGCTGCTGTTTTGGTCACTTTTGCATTTTGTCATTGCTCTGACCCCTAGAAGTACTGTACAGTTGCATGAGGCAGTGTCTAAAACCTATAGAAGTTTCTCAAGTAGTGCAGCTCATCCAGGATGGCACATCAGTGCGAGCTGCAGCAAGAAGAGTAGCTGTGTTTGTCAGCACAGTGTCCAGAGCATGGAGCAAATACCAGGAGACAGACCAGTACACCAGGAGACAGACGAGTAGACTAGGAGATGTGGAGATGGCCGTAGGAGGGCAATAACCCAGCATCAGGACCGCTGCCTCCTCCTTTGTGCAAGGAGGAACAAGAGGAGCAGTGCCAGAGCCCTGCAAAATGACCTCCAGCAGGCCACTAACATCCATGTGTCTGCTGTAACTGTCAGAAACAGACTACATGAGGGTGTTATGAAGGTCCAACTTTCACAAGTGGGTGTTGTGCTTACAGCCCAACACCATGCAGGGCGATTGGCATTTGCAGAGAACAAGATTGGCAGATTCGACATTGGTGCCCTGTGCTATTCACATATGAGAGAAGATTCACATTGAGCACATGTGACAGATGTGACAGAGTCTGGAGATGCCATGCAGAATGTTCTGCTACCTATAACATCCTCCAGCATGACCAGTTTGTCAGTGGGTCAATAATGTTGGGGAGACATTTCTTTGGAGGGCTGCACAGATCTCCATGTGCTAACCAGAGGTCCCCAGACTGCCATTAGATACTGGTATGAAATTCTCAGACCCATTGTGAGACCATATGCAGGTGCAATGAGTCCTGGGTTCCTTCTGATGCATGACAATGCTAGGCCTCATGTGTCTGATGTGTGTCAGCAGTGCGGACTAGCCTACCCATTCCCCAGACCTGAATCCAATCAAGCACATCTGTGACATCATGTCTCTTTGCACCACAGACTGTCTAGGGGTTGACTGATGGTTTAATCCAAGTCTGGGAGGAAATACCTCAGGAGAATATCCGCCGCCTCATCAGGAGCTTGCTCAGGCATTGTTGGGACGTCATTCAGCACATAGAGGCCACACACACACACTACTGAGCATCATTTCCTTGTCTTGCGGCATTTCCACTGAAGTTGGATCAGCCTGTAGTTTGATTTTCCACTTGATTTTGAGTATCATTCCAAATCCAGACCTCTATTGGATATTCATTTTAATAATAATAATAATAATAATAATGATAATAATCTTTATTTATATAGCGCCAACATATTCCGCAGCGCATTACAGCTTAACAGTTTCAAACACAACAGTCATAAGTAATAACGTTAGCAATACAATAATTAAAGCAAAATAAGATGACCCGGCTCGTGAGAGCTTACAATCTACAATGTGGTGTGGGGGATCAAAAGTATAGGTGTGTATTTGCAATGATGTATTTACAATGATGGTCCAGCCATCTTCATGGGGTGGGGGATAGATGGGGATAGTAAATCATTTTGATATACATTGATCATTTTTATGTTTTATTGTTGAGCAGTGTAGATCTCTTAGACTTGATGGAATAGGTATAAACAAGATTCTTTGAACAGAAAACATAATAAGTCAAACCCTATACTGAGTGGTGAAATTGGCCAAAGTACCATAGGACACTCTCATATATATCAGAAACATCAAAGAAAAATAGAGCGACAAAAGTCCCAGATAAAAAGTAGAAAGTTTTATTTAAATAAGAAATTTTAAATCATAAAAAAATGTACAAGATGACACAATGACAGAGTGGACAGTATTGAGCAAAAGTGCAAAGCACAGTAATAAAGTGAATGGGGAGACCAATAAAGATAGCAGCATTTCATATACAGTGCCAGTGCTTCATATAGTCCCTACCAGATTCTGATACATTTCCACAATGTGTCTTAAACATTTAAGCCTCAGCAGTAAACATGTATAAAAATGACTCAGAATAAGTAACAATAACTCAGAGGCCGATGTGAAAGATCGCAGATGGGGAAATGATCAGTAATCAAACGGTATGTGCCACTTTAAGTATTGTAGTACAGGTCTTACCCATGTTCTCCACTCAGGGTCTGATGCTGGCAACCCCAGCGCACGTTTCGTGTGGGCTTCATGGGGGGGGGGGGGCCGTGACAGTCCATCCACTTAATTACTGTGGGTTTTCTTCCTTTGCTCCTTTGTTCCACATTGTCCACTTTGTCATTGTGTCATCTTGTACATTTTTTTGCTATGATTTAAAATTTCTGGTTTAAATAAAACTTGTTACATTTTATCTGGGACTTGTGTCGCTCTATTTTTCTTTGGTGTCTCTTATGGAATAGGTGTATTTACTTTGAAAATCAATCGTAGATTGAATGTCGAGTCTTGATATTAAAAAAATCTTTCTTCAAATTTCTCACGTTGAACACATGGGGGTAATAGTTGTTGCAGAGCGGAATAAAACTTTTTTTAAATTAAAATTTTCACTCTCTGTTAGCAATCTAAGTATTTGGTACTTAAGGAGTTACCTTTTATTGAGTCCAAGTGAGTGTTATCAGATATATTTTCACTGAGTATGCGTGTACTTCTTCTCCTGAATGATGCTGACCAATCATAAGCAGGCAGTAACACAGCTGAAAAGAACACAGCCTCTAAATAGCTTAGAGTAGGTTTCTCAGTATATGAAATGTAAAGATACAGCCCTGATCTCCTGGTCTAACCTCCTGCATGAGTCCGTGTGGGGGAGGGGCATCACAGCTGAGTTTAGCTCTACCACATTTCAAACCCTTCTATCAGCTCTCCTCCTCTCCTGGTATGGCCACATCTGCTGTACTACCCCTCCTCCTCACTATTTATTTCCAGTGATGTATCAGTGTCAGACTTTTGTCTTCTGTTCTCAATTTGTACTAGCTCTGCAAAAAGATCAGTGCATGGTGTGATTATATCTCATAGAGGAGAAGCACAGAACTAACTGCTCTTGTGTGAGATGTAATAACAGCCTGACTTTCCTATAGTGCAAGTACAAACTGCCTGAGCACAACAGAAACAAAAAGTGCAATTAAACTCACACACTGAGAAACTTGCTGTAAGCTATGGTGGTGGTATATTCTTTCCCCTAAGTGGTAATGCCTGCTTATGATTGAGTAACATCATACAGGGGGAAGAAGTACACACCCTTAGTGAAAACTCTGATAACACCCTCTTTGACTTAACAAAAGTTAACTCATTAAATGCCAAATACTTTGATTGCTAATATCTCCGCAACAAAGAGACAAAATTATTTAAAAAAACAAATACAATAAACATTTTATTCAACTCTGCAGCCACAATTTAATTTTTGTGTGCCCACTTCAATATGAAAAATTTGGTAAAAAGTCCTCTTTAAATGAGTCCAGCTATAGAATGAAATAGCTCAAGTGTATTGAAATAAGGGGCTGTCAATCAGGATGGGTGGGAGCAGCTTGAGTTCAACTTTCAAAAAGGATTACAATAGTCATTCTGATATGGACTTATACATTTTGAAAGTGAAAAAAGCATGTTGTTGCCTTGTTAGATCTAATAGAGCTAATTAGTAATGAATGCCATTTACTGTACATTATAAATTCTAGTGACAAATCTACTTTATAGTCATTGTAATGTATTTTATTATACAATAATGCACCTCTATAATTGTCTATATGAGTGATGCCCAATTTTTTATTTCTTTATGTATGGTAAGAAACAGATATGGTTTCAGAAGGTAGAAAAGTGAGTAATTGCTCAACATTATGGCAATGTTAAGATGACGAAATGTATAACTAAATGGACAAGTCTATCTCTAAATTGATTATATTTCATCTAATTAGAATGCTCATTCTGTGGCATCAGAGGAGAATCACAGCATGCCATTGCTTACATACACTTCACACATAGTTGATCAGTCAATATAGTATACAGATATGCAACACCCCAGGTAGCCGGTTGTTGCAGTGATGTTGCCTTCGTTTTGGGGAGGGTGATATCACGCTTGGAGGCAAGGGAGATTCTCTCTATCAGGTAAGGCACTCACATTCAACACATCTGAATCTAGGCCAGGAGGGGGAGCTCAGGACCCGAATTCAGGGGAGCTTCCTTACATTTTATGTATCCTGGTCTGGAGGAGCTAGTCAGTCTGAGAGAGGAGAAGGACATGTGGAGGAGACGTAGGGTCCGAGCAGCCACGAGGGAGCTGCTACCCCTGGAAAGAGTGAGAAGCAGAAGGAGAATAGAATTGTTGAGGAGCTCAGAGGGAAGAAGCACAGAGGAGGAAGAGGCTCAGCAGGGGATCAGTGGAAGGACATCCTGGGAGCCAGAGCGCAGAACCGGGTACCGGGAGCCCAAGGTCGTGTTGTTCGCCAGGATGTGCAACAGAACCGGAGGGCATAGTACTATATGTCAATTGCCTGTAATAAGTCTGAGGTGAAGCAGTGACCTTAAGAGCCTGGTCATCTAAGATATCCTATAAACAGGCTCAAACTGCCTATCATACAGACATCTGTCTTAGGACAGGAGAGAGGGGACCCTGTCAGCAAGCTTTAAGAGCAGGGACCTCGCCATCTGGCGCAAGTAGGAAAGGCTTACGGACCTCAGGGAGAGGGATCTCGTATTGCCTCCAAGCCGGCAGTACTACAGCTACCCTACACCTGGTACCCTGGACTGAGGACTGCTACCATCAGTAAACCAGGTAAAAGACTTTGCAAACTTGTGTCCTCATTCTTTGTGCATTCACCATATTGCCACACACTTGGGAATCCCTGGAGACCCCGCTTCACCTGTGGGAAGCGTCACCATCTTGCTGCATACCATCACCCCACAGGACCCCTTTAAGCAGCATCGATCCCAACTGACCGAACACCACTGGTGGCATCACGAACATAGACATTACAAACTCCCTTAAAAGACCTTCCTCTTTAATTGGGCACCCAGGGCCACGGACCGGGTCGCAGCCACCGTGACATCCCCTTTAAGTACCGGACCCGGTACCGAGTACCCCGATGCCCTCGTAGGCGTTCCAGATATATACAGAGAAAAGATGAAGAAATAGAGCTGGCACTTCCAAGAACATTAAGAATGTTTTTAATATTCTTGGAAGTGCCAGCTCTTTTTCTTCGTCATATAAAAGATCAGTCACTATACTATACAGTATATATTATTACATACAATATATATATGTGTGTATATATATATATATATATATATATATATATATATATATATACACTTCAGGATTAAAGGCATCCTTTCCTAATCCTTGGATGCATGACATTGACAGCCTCACAGCATTCCTTGCTGGCATCTGAGAGCTTCTTGCACCCATCTGCTGATTGTTTCCTTCACTGTATTTATCTCATGTTCTTGAATGTTTGCAGAGTTCTTTTACGATTTTGTGTCAGATTTTATCTTTCTCCAAAGATTTTTAATTGGATTGAGATCATGGCTTATTTATGGCTAGTTTAAAACAGTCTATTTCTTCCTTCTTAAACACTATTGTACTTTTGGATTATCCTGCTATAATACTTATTGTGTTTGACTCAAACCAAGTTTTATTACACTTAGGGTTCATTCTGGTGTCAGTTTTTCTCATACAAGTTCTATCCCTTATATCTGTCACAGGTGTGTCAGATGCTACAGACAGTCTCTATGCATCTGGCTGCAGGAGGTCTCTGCGTTTGGCATTGCAGACGCTTTCTTAATCCTTCTGACTTTTGGACCCAGTGGCAACCTCCCTCCGGCTCTAATTGACACACCTGGGTGATTATAGACTCTTAGTCTGCTTCAGGGAGTCACCGGTGATATTCATATTTTCCCTTGTGAAGGCTTGGTGCTATAGCTGTCAGCTTACTTCCTCTCTGATGCTGTTGGAGGACGTTTGGTGTTACCTCTCTTAGTCTTCTCAAGCTAAGTTGCTTCCTCCTTGTTTGTCACCCTTCTTGTCCTTAGTGTACAGTGGAGACTAACCAGTGCTCATCACCCCTTGCCTATTCAGTAGCTCTAGGGATATACAGAGCTTAGCTTCCTGTCATGGTTCCCAATGGCAAGGGAACGTAAGAAACATATAAGTAACGAACGAGCTCTCGGGTGATGGAAACTCGAGTTGACCGTGAGCTAAATCTACCACACAACTAACAGTAGCCAGGGAGCATACCTACGGCTTCCTATATGCCACGCGCCAGCCGGAGGACTAACTACGCCTGGTAGAGGAAGAAACAGACCTGGCTTACCTCTAGGGAAATACCCCACAAGATGATAGCAGCCCCCCACATGTAATAACGGTGAATTAAGAGGAAAAGACATACACAGCATGAAAGTAGATTTAGCAAAGAGAGGTCCACTTACTAGATAGCAGAAGGATACAAAAGAGGACTTCACGGTCAACTGAAAACCCTTTCAAAAACCATCCTGAAATTACTTTAAGACTCCTGTGTCAACTCATGACACAGGAGTGGCAATTTCAGCCCGCAAGAGCTTCCAGCTACAGAGAATAACAAAACTGCAAACTAGACAAAAGGTACAAAACAAAAGGACAAAGTCCACTTAGCTGATCAGCAGACTAGTAGCAGGAACATGCAACCGAAGGCTCTGGTTACAATGATGACCGGCAAGGAAATGACTGGAGAGCAAGGCTAAATAGGAAACTCCCAAACACTGATGGAAGCAGGTGAACAGAAGCAGCAAAGTGCAAACAAGTCACCAGTACCACCAGCAACCACCAGGGGAGCCCAAAAAGCGGATACACAACAGTACCCTCCCCTTAAGGAGGGGGCACCGAACCCTCACAAGAACCGCCAGGGCGATCTGGATGAGCCCTATGAAAGGCACGAACCAAATCCGAGGCATGAACATCAGAGGCAGTTACCCAAGAATTATCTTCCTGACCATAGCCTTTCCATTTAACCAGATATTGAAGTCTCCGTCTGGAAATACGGGAGTCCAAGATCTTCTCTACGACGTACTCCAATTCACCCTCCACCAGCACAGGAGCAGGAGGTTCAGTAGAAGGAACCACCGGTACCTCATATCTCCGCAACAACGACCGATGGAACACATTATGGATAGCGAAAGATGCCGGGAGGTCCAAACGAAAGGAAACAGGGTTAAGAATCTCCAAAATCCTATAAGGACCGATGAACCGAGGCTTAAATTTGGGAGAAGAAACCCTCATAGGGACAAAACGGGAAGACAACCACACCAAGTCCCCAACGCGAAGGTGGGGACCAACACGACGACGACGGTTAGCAAACTGCTGAGTCCTCTCCTGGGACAATTCCAAATTATCCACCACTTGTCCCCAAATCTGATGCAACCGATCCACCACCGCATCCACTCCAGGACAATCCGAAGATTCAACCTGACCAGATGAAAAACGCGGATGAAACCCTGAATTGCAAAAGAAAGGAGAAACCAAAGTGGCAGAACTAGCCCGATTATTAAGAGCAAACTCCGCCAACGGCAGAAAGGCAACCCAATCATCCTGATCCGCAGACACAAAACACCTCAAATAAGTCTCCAAAGTTTGATTAGTTCGCTCCGTCTGGTCATTGGTCTGAGGATGGAATGCAGACGAAAAGGACAAATCAATGCCCAACCTGGCACAGACAGCCCGCCAAAATCTAGACACGAACTGGGTACCCCTGTCAGAAACGATGTTTTCCGGAATACCATGCAAACGAACCACATTTTGAAAAAACAGAGGGACCAACTCAGATGAGGAAGGCAACTTAGGCAATGGCACCAAATGAACCATTTTAGAAAAACGGTCACACACCACCCAGATGACAGACATCTTCTGAGAAACAGGGAGATCCGAGATAAAGTCCATAGAGATGTGCGTCCAAGGCCTCTTCGGAATAGGCAAGGGCAACAACAACCCACTAGCCCTAGAACAACAAGGCTTGGCCCGAGCACACACATCGCAAGACTGCACAAAAACACGCACATCTCGAGACAGGGAAGGCCACCAGAAGGATCTAGCCACCAAATCTCTGGTGCCAAAAATTCCCGGATGACCTGCCAGAGTAGAAGAATGAACTTCCGAGATGACTCTAGTGGTCCACTCGTCAGGAACAAACAGTCTACCAGACGGACAACGATCAGGTCTATCCGCCTGAAATTCTTGCAAAGCACGTCGCAAATCTGGAGAGACAGCAGACAAAACCACTCCATCCTTAAGGACACCAGCAGGTTCAGAATTCCCAGGAGAGTCAGGCTCAAAACTCCTAGAAAGAGCATCTGCTTTCACATTCCTAGAACCCGGTAAGTACGAGACCACAAAATTAAACCGGGAAAAGAACAACGACCAACGTGCCTGTCTAGGATTCAGGCGCCTGGCAGACTCCAAATAAATTAAATTCTTGTGATCAGTCAAAACTACCACCTGATGTCTGGCACCCTCAAGCCAATGACGCCACTCCTCAAATGCCCACTTCATGGCCAAAAGCTCCCGATTACCAACATCATAGTTTCGCTCGGCGGCTGAAAATTTTCGCGAAAAGAACGCACAAGGTCTCATCACTGAGCAGTCGGAACTTTTCTGCGACAAAACCGCCCCCGCTCCGATCTCGGAAGCATCGACCTCAACCTGAAAGGGAAGAGAAACATCAGGCTGGCGCAACACAGGGGCAGACAAAAAGCGGCGCTTAAGCTCCCGAAAGGCCTCCACGGCAGCAGGGGACCAATTGGCAACATCAGCACCCTTTTTAGTCAAATCCGTCAGAGGTTTAGCAACGCCAGAAAAACCAGCTATAAATCGACGATAAAAATTAGCAAAGCCCAAGAATTTCTGGAGACTGTTCAGAGAAGTAGGCTGCGTCCAGTCGTAAATAGCCCGAACCTTGACAGGGTCCATCTCAATAGAAGAAGGGGAAAAAATATACCCCAAAAATGAAATTTTTTGAACCCCAAAAACACACTTTGAACCCTTTACACACAAAGAATTCTCCCGCAAAACCTGAAAAACCCTCCTGACCTGCTGAACATGAGACTCCCAGTCATCAGAAAAAATCAAAATATCATCCAAGTACACAATCATAAATTTATCCAAATATTCACGGAAAATATCATGCATTAAGGACTGAAAAACAGAAGGTGCATTAGAAAGGCCGAAAGGCATTACCAAATACTCAAAATGGCCCTCAGGCGTATTAAATGCGGTCTTCCACTCATCCCCCTTCTTAATTCGCACCAAATTATACGCCCCACGAAGATCAATCTTAGAGAACCACTTAGCCCCCCTTATGCGAGCAAACAAATCAGTCAGCAAAGGCAACGGATACTGATATTTGACTGTAATTTTATTCAGGAGACGATAATCAATACAAGGCCTCAGAGAGCCATCCTTTTTAGAGACAAAGAAAAAACCAGCTCCTAAAGGAGATGAAGAAGGACGAATGTGTCCCTTTTCCAGGGAATTCCTTAATATACTCGCGCATAGCAGCATGTTCAGGTACAGATAGGTTAAACAAACGACCCTTTGGAAATTTACTACCAGGAATCAGATCTATGGCGCAATCACAATCCCTGTGAGGAGGGAGTGAACCAATCTTAGGCTCTTCAAAAATATCACGATAATCAGACAAAAATGCCGGAATCTCAGATGGAATAGATGACGAAATGGACACCATAGGAGTGTCCCCATGAGCCCCCCGACATCCCCAGCTTAACACAGACATAGTCTTCCAGTCAAGGACTGGGTTATGAGACTGTAACCATGGTAATCCAAGCACCAAAACATCATGTAAATTGTACAACACAAGGAAGCGAATCACCTCCTGATGGTCTGGAGTCATACGCATAGTCACTTGCGTCCAGAACTGTGGTTTATTACAAGCCAAAGGTGTAGAATCAATACCCTTCAGAGGTATAGGGACTTCCAGAGGCTCTAAATCAAACCCACAGCGCCTGGCAAAGGACCAGTCCATAAGACTCAGAGCGGCGCCCGAGTCCACATAGGCATCCACGGTAATAACTGATAATGAACAAATCAAGGTTACAGACAAAATAAATTTGGACTGTAAAGTGCCAATTGAAATGGACTTGTCAACCTTCCTAGTACGCTTAGAGCATGCTGATATAACATGAGCAGAATCACCACAATAGAAGCATAACCCATTTTTCCGCCTATAATTCTGCCGCTCGCTTCTGGACATAACTCTGTCACATTGCATTTTCTCTGGCGTCTCTTCAGAAGATACCGCCAAATGGTGCACGGGTTTGCGCTCCCGCAAACGCCGATCAATCTGAATAGCCATTGTCATGGACTCATTCAGACCTGTAGGTGCAGGGAACCCGACCATAACATCTTTAACGGCATCAGAAAGGCCCTCTCTGAAATTTGCCGCTAAGGCGCACTCATTCCACTGAGTAAGCACAGACCACCTACGAAATTTTTGGCAGTATATCTCCGCTTCATCTTGCCCTTGAGATAGGGCTATCAAAGCTTTTTCAGCTTGAATCTCCAAATTAGGTTCCTCATAAAGCAACCCTAAAGCCAGGAAAAACGCATCCACATTGAGCAACGCAGGATCCCCTGGTGCCAATGAAAATGCCCAATTTTGAGGGTCACCTCGCAGCAAAGAGATTACAATCTTAACCTGCTGGACAGGATCTCCTGAGGAGTGAGGTCTGAGAGAAAGGAATAATTTACAATTATATTTGAAATTCAAAAACCGAGATCTATCTCCGGAAAACACCTCTGGTGTAGGAATTTTAGGTTCAGAAATAGGAGTATGCATAACAAAATCTTGTAAATTTGAACCTTCGTAGCAAGATTATTTAAACCTGCAGCCAAACTCTGAGGATCCATCTTTAAACAGGTGAGCTCAGAGCCATTCAAGGATTAGAAGGAGAGAAAGGCAAAGGCTGTAATTAGAGCTGAAATACAACTGATCCAACTATGGAGCAAACATAGGAAAAAAAAAAAAAAAATCTACAGACTTCTTTTTTCTCTCCTTTCTTCTGCCAATAAGTTTAACACTGGCCGGTCATACTGTCATGGTTCCCAATGGCAAGGGAACGTAAGAAACATATAAGTAACGAACGAGCTCTCGGGTGATGGAAACTCGAGTTGACCGTGAGCTAAATCTACCACACAACTAACAGTAGCCAGGGAGCATACCTACGGCTTCCTATATGCCACGCGCCAGCCGGAGGACTAACTACGCCTGGTAGAGGAAGAAACAGACCTGGCTTACCTCTAGGGAAATACCCGAAAAGATGATAGCAGCCCCCCACATGTAATAACGGTGAATTAAGAGGAAAAGACATACACAGCATGAAAGTAGATTTAGCAAAGAGAGGTCCACTTACTAGATAGCAGAAGGATACAAAAGAGGACTTCACGGTCAACTGAAAACCCTTTCAAAAACCATCCTGAAATTACTTTAAGACTCCTGTGTCAACTCATGACACAGGAGTGGCAATTTCAGCCCGCAAGAGCTTCCAGCTACAGAGAATAACAAAACTGCAAACTGGACAAAAGGTACAAAACAAAAGGACAAAGTCCACTTAGCTGATCAGCAGACTAGTAGCAGGAACATGCAACCGAAGGCTCTGGTTACAATGATGACCGGCAAGGAAAAGACTGGAGAGCAAGGCTAAATAGGAAACTCCCAAACACTGATGGAAGCAGGTGAACAGAAGCAGCAAAGTGCAAACAAGTCACCAGTACCACCAGCAACCACCAGGGGAGCCCAAAAAGCGGATACACAACAGCTTCCTGCTCGACAATTGGCGTGGAACCAATATAGGGATGGTAGGGGAGGCAGAGTGTTAGTAGATCTGCCTAGGGGTCTCCACTCCCCCTTTCCCTAGCCTTTGGGCTTCCTTCCCTCCTTCCCCTAGTGTTGCACTTAGTCTTCCCACACTGTGTGACAATATCATACAAATTGATTTATAGTCATTGGAGCTGTTCACATGTCCGGTATGTTTGCAGACCTGTCATGATCTCTGCAGGCAGAGATCATAGCAAGCCTATAGAGGGACAAGCTCTCGGAAGATGGAACTATACTGACCATGAACTAAGCCTGCCGCGCAACTAGAAATAGCCAGGTAGCATTTCCTATTTATTGCTAGATGCCCAGCTCTGGCCTAAGACCTAAATAGCTAGCAGAGGGAAATATAAGACCTGGCTCACCTCTAGAGAAATATTCCAAAGAAGACAGTAGCCCCCCACATATAATGACGGTGAGTTCAGATGAAACAACAAACGCAGCAGGAAAATAGTCTTAGCAAATTTGAGGTCCGCTTACTAGATAGCAGAAGACAGATAGTATACTTTCATGGTCAGCAGAAAAACACTAACAAAACACCATCCAGAGATTACCTTAAACTCTGGCATTAACTCATAACACCAGAGTAGCAATCCCTGATCAACGAGAGCTTTCCAGACACAGTAACAAAACTTCAGCTGTGAACTGGAACAAATAGGCAAAACGAAACATGGACAAAAGTCCAACTTATCTAGTAGTTGTCAGAAGCAGGAACAAGCACTGAGAGGCATCAGATAACATTGTTGACCGGCAAGAAACCACCAGAGAAATGAGCTTAAATAGCGACACCCACTACTGATGGAAACAGGTGAAACAGGAAAGAGGATGACAAGTCCAATTCCACAAGCGGCCACCGGGGGAGCCCAGAATCCAAATTCACAACAGTACCCCCCCCTCAAGGAGGGGGCACCGAACCCTCACCAGATCCACCAGGGCGACCAGGATGAGCCCTATGGAAGGCACGAACAAGATCAGAAGCATGAACATCAGATGCATTGACCCAAGAATTATCCTCCTGGCCGTAACCCTTCCAATTGACCAGATACTGGAGTCTCCGTCTGGAAACACGAGAGTCCAAAATTTTCTCCACAACGTACTCCAACTCACCCTCAACCAACACCGGAGCAGGAGGCTCAACTGAAGGTACAACAGGTACCTCATACCTGCGCAATAACGACCGATGAAAAACGTTATGAATGGAAAAGGACGCAGGGAGGTCCAAACGGAAAGAAACAGGATTAAGAATCTCCAATATTCTATAAGGGCCGATGAACCGAGGTTTAAACTTAGGAGAAGAGACCCTCATAGGGACAAAACGAGAAGACAACCAGACCAAATCTCCAACACAAAGCCGAGAACCAACACGACGATGACGGTTGGCAAAACGCTGAGTCTTCTCCTGGGACAACTTCAAATTGTCCATAACCTGCCCCCAGATGTGATGCAATCTCTCCACCACCGCATCCACTCCAGGACAATCCGAGGATTCCACCTGACCGGAGGAAAATCGAGGGTGAAACCCCGAATTACAGAAAAACGGGGACACCAAGGTGGAAGAGCTGGCCCGATTATTGAGGGCGAACTCTGCCAATGGCAAAAAAGCAACCCAATCATCCTGGTCAGCAGAGACAAAACACCTCAGATATGTCTCCAGGGTCTGATTAGTCCGCTCGGTCTGGCCATTAGTCTGAGGGTGAAAAGCAGATGAAAAAGACAAATCTATGCCCATCCTAGCACAGAATGCCCGCCAAAATCTAGACACAAATTGGGTACCTCTGTCAGAAACAATATTCTCAGGAATACCGTGCAATCGGACAACATTCTGAAAAAACAGAGGAACCAACTCAGAAGAAGAAGGCAACTTGGGCAGAGGAACCAAATGGACCATTTTAGAGAAACGGTCACAGACCACCCAGATGACAGACATCTTCTGGGAAACAGGCAGATCTGAAATAAAATCCATCGAGATGTGTGTCCAAGGCCTCTTAGGAATAGGCAAGGGCAACAGCAGTCCGCTAGCCCGAGAACTACAAGACTTGGCCCGAGCACAAATGTCACATGACTGCACAAAGACTCGCACATCTCGTGACAGGGAAGGCCACCAGAAGGATCTTGCCACCAAATCCCTGGTACCAAAAATTCCGGGATGACCTGCCAATGCAGAAGAATGTACCTCAGAGATGACTCTACTGGTCCAATCATCCGGAACAAACAGTCTATCAGGCGGACAACGATCCGGTCTATCCGCCTGAAACTCTTGCAAGGACCGCCGCAGATCAGGAGAAACGGCCGACAAAATTACTCCCTCCCTAAGGATACCTGTGGGTTCAGTATTACCAGGAGAGTCCGGGTCAAAACTCCTAGAAAGGGCATCTGCCTTAACATTCTTAGAACCCGGTAGGTATGACACCACAAAATTAAAGCGAGAAAAAAATAAAGACCAGCGCGCCTGTCTAGGATTCAGGCGCCTGGCAGTCTCAAGATAAATCAAATTTTTGTGGTCAGTCAATACCACCACCTGATGCTTAGCCCCCTCTAGCCAATGGCGCCACTCCTCAAACGCCCACTTCATGGCCAAAAGCTCCCTATTCCCAACATCATAATTCCGCTCTGCGGGCGAAAATTTGCGAGAAAAGAAGGCACAAGGCCTAATGACGGAGCAGTCGGAACCTTTCTGCGACAACACTGCCCCAGCTCCGATCTCCGAAGCGTCAACCTCAACCTGAAAAGGCAGATTCACATCAGGCTGACGTAACACAGGGGCAGAGGCAAAACGGTGCTTAAGCTCCTGAAAGGCCTCTACAGCATGAGGGGACCAATTAGCAACATCAGCGCCATGTCTGGTCAAATCAGTCAGTGGTTTAACGACATCCGAAAAACCAGCAATAAATCGGCGGTAAAAGTTGGCAAAGCCCAAAAATCTCTGAAGACCCTTAAGAGAGGAGGGCTGAGTCCAGTCACAAATAGCTTGCACCTTGACGGGATCCATCTCAATGGAAGAGGGAGAAAAAATATACCCCAAAAAGGAAATTTTCTGGACCCCAAAAACGCACTTAGACCCCTTCACACATAAAGAATTAGACCGCAGAACCTGAAAAACTCTCCTGACCTGCTGGACATGAGAGTCCCAGTCATCAGAAAAAATCAGAATATCATCCAGATATATTATCATAAATTTATCCAGAAAATCGCGGAAAATATCATGCATAAAAGACTGGAAAACTGAAGGGGCATTAGAAAGACCAAAAGGCATGACCAAATACTCAAAGTGGCCCTCGGGCGTATTAAATGCGGTCTTCCACTCATCCCCCTGCCTGATCCGCACCAAATTATACGCCCCACGAAGATCAATTTTAGAGAACCACTTAGCACCCTCTATACGAGCAAACAAATCAGTAAGCAATGGCAATGGGTATTGGTACTTAACAGTGATCTTATTCAGAAGCCGATAATCAATACATGGTCTCAAAGAGCCGTCCTTTTTTGAGACAAAGAAAAACCCAGCTCCCAAGGGAGAAGAAGATGGACGAATATGTCCCTTTTCCAAAGACTCCTTTATATATTCCCGCATAGCAGCATGTTCCGGCACGGACAGATTAAACAAACGACCCTTTGGATATTTGCAACCCGGTATCAAATCTATGGCACAATCGCACTCACGGTGCGGAGGTAACGACCCAAGCTTGGGTTCGTCAAAGACGTCTTGATAATCTGAGAGGAACTCAGGGACTTCAGAGGGAATGGACGACGAAATAGAAACCAAAGGTAAGTCCCCATGAATACCCTTACATCCCCAGCTCAACACAGACATTGCTCTCCAGTCCAAGACTGGATTGTGAGACTGCAACCATGGCAATCCCAGTACCAAATCGTCATGTAAATTATACAGCACCAGGAAACGAATAATCTCCTGGTGATCCGGATTGATACGCATGGTTACTTGTGTCCAGTATTGTGGTTTATTATTAGCCAATGGGGTGGAGTCAATCCCCTTCAGAGGAATAAGAGTCTCCAAAGGCTCTAAATCAAAACCACAACGATTGGCAAAGGACCAATCCATAAGACTCAGAGCGGCGCCAGAGTCAACATAGGCGTCCGTGGCAATGGATGACAAAGAGCAAATCAGGGTTACAGACAAAATAAACTTAGACTGAATGGTGCCAATGGAAACAGACTTATCAAGCTTCTTTGTACGCCTAGAGCATGCTGATATAACATGAGTAGAATCCCCACAATAGAAGCACAATCCATTCTTCCGTCTAAAATTCTGTCGCTCGCTCCTGGACAGAATTCTATCACACTGCATACTTTCTGGCGTCTTTTCCATAGACACCGCCAGATGGTGCACCGGTTTGCGCTCCCGCAGACGCCTATCAATCTGAATAGCCATTGTCATGGACTCATTCAGACCTGCAGGCACAGGGAACCCCACCATAACATCCTTAACGGCATCAGAGAGACCTTCTCTGAAAGTTGCCGCCAAGGCGCACTCATTCCACTGAGTAAGCACAGACCATTTACGGAATTTTTGGCAGTAAACCTCAGCTTCGTCTTGCCCCTGAGATAGTGCCATCAAAGTTTTTTCTGCCTGAAGTTCCAAATGAGGTTCCTCATAAAGCAAGCCCAAGGCCAGAAAAAACGCATCCACATCGCGCAACGCAGGATCCCCTGCTGGCAATGAGAAGGCCCAATCTTGAGGGTCACCCCTGAGCAAGGAAATCACAATCCTAACCTGCTGAGCAGGGTCTCCAGCTGAACGAGACTTCAGGGACAAATAAAGCTTACAATTATTTCGGAAATTCTGGAAACTAGCTCTATTCCCTGTGAAGAACTCCGGCAAAGGAATTCTCGGCTCAGATACTGGAGCATGTACCACAAAATCTTGTAAATTTTGTACTTTCGTGATGAGATTATTCAAACCCGCAGTTACACTCTGAAGATCCATTATTGTCAGGTGCACACAGAGCCATACAGAGATTAGGAGGAGAGAGAGAAAAAAGACTGCAGCAAGGCAAACTGGAGGGAAAAAAAAAAAAAAAAAAAAAATTCCAGCAGACTTCTTATAACTCTCCTTTCTCAACCTGGGTCTTTAACACTTTATTGGCCGGTCAAACTGTCATGATCTCTGCAGGCAGAGATCATAGCAAGCCTATAGAGGGACAAGCTCTCGGAAGATGGAACTATACTGACCATGAACTAAGCCTGCCGCGCAACTAGAAATAGCCAGGTAGCATTTCCTATTTATTGCTAGATGCCCAGCTCTGGCCTAAGACCTAAATAGCTAGCAGAGGGAAATATAAGACCTGGCTCACCTCTAGAGAAATATTCCAAAGAAGACAGTAGCCCCCCACATATAATGACGGTGAGTTCAGATGAAACAACAAACGCAGCAGGAAAATAGTCTTAGCAAATTTGAGGTCCGCTTACTAGATAGCAGAAGACAGATAGTATACTTTCATGGTCAGCAGAAAAACACTAACAAAACACCATCCAGAGATTACCTTAAACTCTGGCATTAACTCATAACACCAGAGTAGCAATCCCTGATCAACGAGAGCTTTCCAGACACAGTAACAAAACTTCAGCTGTGAACTGGAACAAATAGGCAAAACGAAACATGGACAAAAGTCCAACTTATCTAGTAGTTGTCAGAAGCAGGAACAAGCACTGAGAGGCATCAGATAACATTGTTGACCGGCAAGAAACCACCAGAGAAATGAGCTTAAATAGCGACACCCACTACTGATGGAAACAGGTGAAACAGGAAAGAGGATGACAAGTCCAATTCCACAAGCGGCCACCGGGGGAGCCCAGAATCCAAATTCACAACACAGACCACACAAGATCACGGAGACATGTCCAATTTTGACTCAAGACTATCAATTCATGAAAACAGCGGACAGCACTCAGATGTCAGCATGTGCTGTCAGATTGTCACAAACTGTCTACTATAAAATTGTCTAAGGGGTACTTCCGTCTGTCCTTCTGTCTGTCTGTCTGTCACGGATATTCATTGGTCGCGGCCTCTGTCTGTCATGGAATCCAAGTCGCTGATTGGTCTCGCCAGCTGCCTGTCATGGCTGCCGCGACCAATCAGCAACAGCCACAGTCCGATTAGTCCCTTGTTGTGAATTCTGTTTTTGGGCTCCCTCTGGTGGCTGCAGATGGTACTGGGTGACTTGCGTTCCCTACGGTCTCTGGCATCCACCTGTTCCGTCAGGAAGTGGGAGTTCCTATTTAACCTGGCTTCTTTGTCATTCCCTCGCCGGCTATCAATGTATCAGTGTGTCTCTGTTACCTTTGCTACCTGCTCCTAAAGCCTACAGGACAAGCTAAGTCTGGATTTCCCTGTTTCATGTTTGCTTTCATGTTTTTAGTCCAGCTTGCAGATATGTAATTCTCTGCTGCTGGTTGCTCTAGTGGGCTGAAATTACCACTCATGTACCATGAGTTGGCACATGAGTTCAAGTAATTTCAGGATGGTATTTTGAAGGGTTTTAAGCTGACCGCGCAGTTCACCTTTTGTATCCTCTGCTATCTAGCTTTAGCGGGCCTCATTTTGCTGAATCTGTTTTCATAACTACGTTTGTGCCTTCCTCTCATTTCACCGTCATTACATGTGGGGGGCTGCTATTTCTGTGGGAATATTTCTCTGGAGGCAAGAGAGGTCTGTGATTCTTCTGATAGGGGAAGCTAGATCTCCGGCTGGCGCGAGACGTCTAGAGCCCCCCCAGGAACGTTCCCCGGCTGCTGCTAGTTGTGTGTTGAGGTTCAGGATCGCGGTCAGCTCAGGTTCCATCACCCTAGAGCTCGTCCTGTTTTTGCCCATGTTCTTTTGTTAATTCCCTGCCATTGGGAACATGACAGTATAGCCGGCCCACAAAGTGTTAATTGTATTGGCTGAAGTAGGAGGAAAAGAAGTCTGAGGAACCTTTTTTTTTTTTTTTTTCCTCTCTCTTACTCAGAGTGTGCTGCCTAGCCATAATTGCAGCCTGCTGCTTCTTTCCTCCTCTTAATCCTTAAATGGCTCTGACCTCAGCTGTTTAACATGGACGTCCAGAGTTTGGCTTCCAGCCTGAATAATCTTGCTGCTAAGGTGCAAAATATACAAGATTTTGTTGTACATGCTCCTGTGTCTGAACCTAGAATTCCTACCCCAGAGTTTTTTTTCTGGGGATAGATCTAGTTTCCTGAATTTCAGGAACAATTGCAAATTGTTTCTTTCTTTGAAATCTCGCTCCTCTGGAGATCCGGCTCAGCAGGTTAAGATTGTTATATCTTTCCTGCGGGGCGACCCTCAGAATTGGGCATTTGCATTGGCACCAGGGGATCCTGCGTTGCTCAGTGTGGATGCGTTTTTTCTGGCATTGGGTTTGCTCTATGAGGAACCTAACTTAGAGATTCAGGCTGAAAAAGCTTTATTGGCTCTCTCTCAGGGGCAAGATGAAGCAGAAATATATTGTCAGAAATTTCGGAAATGGTCAGTACTTACTCAGTGGAATGAGTGCGCCTTGGCTGCCAATTTCAGAGAGGGCCTTTCTGAGGCAGTAAAAGATGTTATGGTGGGGTTTCCTGCGCCTACAGGTCTGAATGAGTCTATGACAATGGCTATTCAGATTGATCGGCGTTTACGGGAATGCAAACCTGTACACCAGTTGGCAGTGTCTACTGAACAGGCACCTGAGACTATGCAATGTAATAGAATTCTGTCCAGAAGCGAACGGCAAAACTATAGACGGAAAAATGGGTTGTGTTTTTATTGTGGTGATTCAGCTCATGTTATATCAGCATGCTCTAAACGCACAAAAAAGGTTGATAAGTCTTTTGCCATTGGCACTTTGCAGTCTAAGTTCATTTTGTCTGTGACTCTGATTTGTTCATTGTCATCCATTTCCGTAGATGCCTATGTAGATTCGGGCGCTGCCCTGAGTCTTATGGATTGGTCATTTGCCAAGCGCTGTGGTTTTTGTCTGGAGCCTCTGGAGGTCCCTATGCCCTTGAAGGGAATTGACTCTACACCATTGGCTAGGAATAAACCACAATATTGGACACAAGTGACTATGCGTATGACTCCCGTTCATCAGGAGGTGATTCGCTTCCTTGTACTGTATAATCTACATGATGTCCTAGTGCTTGGTCTGCCATGGTTACAAGCTCATAATCCAGTCCTTGACTGGAAAACAATGTCTGTGTTAAGCTGGGGATGTCAGGGGGTTCTGTTGTGAATTTGGATTCTGGGCTCCCCCGGTGGCCGCTTGTGGAATTGGACTTGTCATCCTCTTTCCTGTTTCACCTGGTTCCATCAGTAGTGGGTGTCGCTATTTAAGCTCATTTCTCTGGTGGTTTCTTGCCGGTCAACAATGTTATCTGATGCCTCTCAGTGCTTGTTCCTGCTTCTGACAACTACTAGATAAGTTGGACTTTTGTCCATGTTTCGTTTGCCTATTTGTTCCAGTTCACAGCTGAAGTTTTGTTACTGTGTCTGGAAAGCTCTCGTTGATCAGGGATTGCTACTCTGGTGTTATGAGTTAATGCCAGAGTTTAAGGTAATCTCTGGATGGTGTTTTGTTAGTGTTTTTCTGCTGACCATGAAAGTATACTATCTGTCTTCTGCTATCTAGTAAGCGGACCTCAAATTTGCTAAGACTATTTTCCTGCTGCGTTTGTTGTTTCATCTGAACTCACCGTCATTATATGTGGGGGGCTACTGTCTGCTTTTGAAATATTTCTCTAGAGGTGAGCCAGGTCTTATATTTCCCTCTGCTAGCTATTTAGGTCTTAGGCCAGAGCTGGGCATCTAGCAATAAATAGGAAATGCTACCTGGCTATTTCTAGTTGCGCGGCAGGCTTAGTTCATGGTCAGTATAGTTCCATCTTCCGAGAGCTTGTCCCTCTATAGGCTTGCTATGATCTCTGCTTGCAGCGATCATGACAGTTTGACCGGCCAATAAAGTGTTAAAGACCCAGGTTGAGAAAGGAGAGTTATAAGAAGTCTGCTGGTATTTTTTTTTTTTTTTTCCCTCCAGTTTGCCTTGCTGCAGTCTTTTTTCTCTCTCTCCTCCTCATCTCTGTATGGCTCTGTGTGCACCTGACAATAATGGATCTTCAGAGTGTAACTGCGGGTTTGAATAATCTCATCACGAAAGTACAAAATTTACAAGATTTTGTGGTACATGCTCCAGTATCTGAGCCGAGAATTCCTTTGCCGGAGTTCTTCACAGGGAATAGAGCTAGCTTCCAGAATTTCCGAAATAATTGTAAGCTTTATTTGTCCCTGAAGTCTCGTTCAGCTGGAGACCCTGCTCAGCAGGTTAGGATTGTGATTTCCTTGCTCAGGGGTGACCCTCAAGATTGGGCCTTCTCATTGCCAGCAGGGGATCCTGCGTTGCGCGATGTGGATGCGTTTTTTCTGGCCTTGGGCTTGCTTTATGAGGAACCTCATTTGGAACTTCAGGCAGAAAAAACTTTGATGGCACTATCTCAGGGGCAAGACGAAGCTGAGGTTTACTGCCAAAAATTCCGTAAATGGTCTGTGCTTACTCAGTGGAATGAGTGCGCCTTGGCGGCAACTTTCAGAGAAGGTCTCTCTGATGCCGTTAAGGATGTTATGGTGGGGTTCCCTGCGCCTGCAGGTCTGAATGAGTCCATGACAATGGCTATTCAGATTGATAGGCGTCTGCGGGAGCGCAAACCGGTGCACCATCTGGCGGTGTCTATGGAAAAGACGCCAGAAAGTATGCAGTGTGATAGAATTCTGTCCAGGAGCGAGCGACAGAATTTTAGACGGAAGAATGGATTGTGCTTCTATTGTGGGGATTCTACTCATGTTATATCAGCATGCTCTAGGCGTACAAAGAAGCTTGATAAGTCTGTTTCCATTGGCACCATTCAGTCTAAGTTTATTTTGTCTGTAACCCTGATTTGCTCTTTGTCATCCATTGCCACGGACGCCTATGTTGACTCTGGCGCCGCTCTGAGTCTTATGGATTGGTCCTTTGCCAATCGTTGTGGTTTTGATTTAGAGCCTTTGGAGACTCTTATTCCTCTGAAGGGGATTGACTCCACCCCATTGGCTAATAATAAACCACAATACTGGACACAAGTAACCATGCGTATCAATCCGGATCACCAGGAGATTATTCGTTTCCTGGTGCTGTATAATTTACATGACGATTTGGTACTGGGATTGCCATGGTTGCAGTCTCACAATCCAGTCTTGGACTGGAGAGCAATGTCTGTGTTGAGCTGGGGATGTAAGGGTATTCATGGGGACTTACCTTTGGTTTCTATTTCGTCGTCCATTCCCTCTGAAGTCCCTGAGTTCCTCTCAGATTATCAAGACGT
The DNA here is from genome assembly GCF_051348905.1 of Ranitomeya variabilis. Lineage (NCBI taxonomy): Eukaryota > Metazoa > Chordata > Amphibia > Anura > Dendrobatidae > Ranitomeya > Ranitomeya variabilis. Next base: position 491,763,682 of record NC_135236.1, on the reverse strand, counting down.
CTTTGACGAACCCAAGCTTGGGTCGTTACCTCCGCACCGTGAGTGCGATTGTGCCATAGATTTGATACCGGGTTGCAAATATCCAAAGGGTCGTTTGTTTAATTTGTCCGTGCCGGAACATGCTGCTATGCGGGAATATATAAAGGAGTCTTTGGAAAAGGGACATATTCGTCCATCTTCTTCTCCCTTGGGAGCTGGGTTTTTCTTTGTCTCAAAAAAGGACGGCTCTTTGAGACCATGTATTGATTATCGGCTTCTGAATAAGATCACTGTTAAGTACCAATACCCATTGCCATTGCTTACTGATTTGTTTGCTCGTATAGAGGGTGCTAAGTGGTTCTCTAAAATTGATCTTCGTGGGGCGTATAATTTGGTGCGGATCAGGCAGGGGGATGAGTGGAAGACCGCATTTAATACGCCCGAGGGCCACTTTGAGTATTTGGTCATGCCTTTTGGTCTTTCTAATGCCCCTTCAGTTTTCCAGTCTTTTATGCATGATATTTTCCGCGATTTTCTGGATAAATTTATGATAATATATCTGGATGATATTCTGATTTTTTCTGATGACTGGGACTCTCATGTCCAGCAGGTCAGGAGAGTTTTTCAGGTTCTGCGGTCTAATTCTTTATGTGTGAAGGGGTCTAAGTGCGTTTTTGGGGTCCAGAAAATTTCCTTTTTGGGGTATATTTTTTCTCCCTCTTCCATTGAGATGGATCCCGTCAAGGTGCAAGCTATTTGTGACTGGACTCAGCCCTCCTCTCTTAAGGGTCTTCAGAGATTTTTGGGCTTTGCCAACTTTTACCGCCGATTTATTGCTGGTTTTTCGGATGTCGTTAAACCACTGACTGATTTGACCAGACATGGCGCTGATGTTGCTAATTGGTCCCCTCATGCTGTAGAGGCCTTTCAGGAGCTTAAGCACCGTTTTGCCTCTGCCCCTGTGTTACGTCAGCCTGATGTGAATCTGCCTTTTCAGGTTGAGGTTGACGCTTCGGAGATCGGAGCTGGGGCAGTGTTGTCGCAGAAAGGTTCCGACTGCTCCGTCATTAGACCTTGTGCCTTCTTTTCTCGCAAATTTTCGCCCGCAGAGCGGAATTATGATGTTGGGAATAGGGAGCTTTTGGCCATGAAGTGGGCGTTTGAGGAGTGGCGCCATTGGCTAGAGGGGGCTAAGCATCAGGTGGTGGTATTGACTGACCACAAAAATTTGATTTATCTTGAGACTGCCAGGCGCCTGAATCCTAGACAGGCGCGCTGGTCTTTATTTTTTTCTCGCTTTAATTTTGTGGTGTCATACCTACCGGGTTCTAAGAATGTTAAGGCAGATGCCCTTTCTAGGAGTTTTGACCCGGACTCTCCTGGTAATACTGAACCCACAGGTATCCTTAGGGAGGGAGTAATTTTGTCGGCCGTTTCTCCTGATCTGCGGCGGTCCTTGCAAGAGTTTCAGGCGGATAGACCGGATCGTTGTCCGCCTGATAGACTGTTTGTTCCGGATGATTGGACCAGTAGAGTCATCTCTGAGGTACATTCTTCTGCATTGGCAGGTCATCCCGGAATTTTTGGTACCAGGGATTTGGTGGCAAGATCCTTCTGGTGGCCTTCCCTGTCACGAGATGTGCGAGTCTTTGTGCAGTCATGTGACGTTTGTGCTCGGGCCAAGTCTTGTAGTTCTCGGGCTAGCGGACTGCTGTTGCCCTTGCCTATTCCTAAGAGGCCTTGGACACACATCTCGATGGATTTTATTTCAGATCTGCCTGTTTCCCAGAAGATGTCTGTCATCTGGGTGGTCTGTGACCGTTTCTCTAAAATGGTCCATTTGGTTCCTCTGCCCAAGTTGCCTTCTTCTTCTGAGTTGGTTCCTCTGTTTTTTCAGAATGTTGTCCGATTGCACGGTATTCCTGAGAATATTGTTTCTGACAGAGGTACCCAATTTGTGTCTAGATTTTGGCGGGCATTCTGTGCTAGGATGGGCATAGATTTGTCTTTTTCATCTGCTTTTCACCCTCAGACTAATGGCCAGACCGAGCGGACTAATCAGACCCTGGAGACATATCTGAGGTGTTTTGTCTCTGCTGACCAGGATGATTGGGTTGCTTTTTTGCCATTGGCAGAGTTCGCCCTCAATAATCGGGCCAGCTCTTCCACCTTGGTGTCCCCGTTTTTCTGTAATTCGGGGTTTCACCCTCGATTTTCCTCCGGTCAGGTGGAATCCTCGGATTGTCCTGGAGTGGATGCGGTGGTGGAGAGATTGCATCACATCTGGGGGCAGGTTATGGACAATTTGAAGTTGTCCCAGGAGAAGACTCAGCGTTTTGCCAACCGTCATCGTCGTGTTGGTTCTCGGCTTTGTGTTGGAGATTTGGTCTGGTTGTCTTCTCGTTTTGTCCCTATGGGGGTCTCTTCTCCTAAGTTTAAACCTCGGTTCATCGGCCCTTATAGAATATTGGAGATTCTTAATCCTGTTTCTTTCCGTTTGGACCTCCCTGCGTCCTTTTCCATTCATAACGTTTTTCATCGGTCGTTATTGCGCAGGTATGAGGTGCCTGTTGTACCTTCAGTTGAGCCTCCTGCTCCGGTGTTGGTTGAGGGTGAGTTGGAGTACGTTGTGGAGAAAATTTTGGACTCTCGTGTTTCCAGACGGAGACTCCAGTATCTGGTCAACTGGAAGGGTTACGGCCAGGAGGATAATTCTTGGGTCAATGCATCTGATGTTCATGCTTCTGATCTTGTTCGTGCCTTCCATAGGGCTCATCCTGGTCGCCCTGGTGGATCTGGTGAGGGTTCGGTGCCCCCTCCTTGAGGGGGGGGTACTGTTGTGAATTTGGATTCTGGGCTCCCCCGGTGGCCGCTTGTGGAATTGGACTTGTCATCCTCTTTCCTGTTTCACCTGGTTCCATCAGTAGTGGGTGTCGCTATTTAAGCTCATTTCTCTGGTGGTTTCTTGCCGGTCAACAATGTTATCTGATGCCTCTCAGTGCTTGTTCCTGCTTCTGACAACTACTAGATAAGTTGGACTTTTGTCCATGTTTCGTTTGCCTATTTGTTCCAGTTCACAGCTGAAGTTTTGTTACTGTGTCTGGAAAGCTCTCGTTGATCAGGGATTGCTACTCTGGTGTTATGAGTTAATGCCAGAGTTTAAGGTAATCTCTGGATGGTGTTTTGTTAGTGTTTTTCTGCTGACCATGAAAGTATACTATCTGTCTTCTGCTATCTAGTAAGCGGACCTCAAATTTGCTAAGACTATTTTCCTGCTGCGTTTGTTGTTTCATCTGAACTCACCGTCATTATATGTGGGGGGCTACTGTCTGCTTTTGAAATATTTCTCTAGAGGTGAGCCAGGTCTTATATTTCCCTCTGCTAGCTATTTAGGTCTTAGGCCAGAGCTGGGCATCTAGCAATAAATAGGAAATGCTACCTGGCTATTTCTAGTTGCGCGGCAGGCTTAGTTCATGGTCAGTATAGTTCCATCTTCCGAGAGCTTGTCCCTCTATAGGCTTGCTATGATCTCTGCTTGCAGCGATCATGACAGGGTTCATGATGATGCACCTCCGATTTCCATCGCTTCGTCTACTCCCTCTGAGGTCCCTGCGTTTTTGTCTGACTATCGAGATGTTTTTGAGGAGCCTAAGCTCAATTCGCTCCCTCCTCACAGGGATTGTGATTGCGCTATAGATTTAATTCCTGGCAGTAAATTTCCTAAAGGTCGTTTGTTTAATCTGTCTGTGCCAGAGCATACTGCAATGCGGGATTATATTAAGGAGTCCTTGGAAAAGGGACATATCCGTCCATCTTCATCCCCTTTAGGAGCAGGTTTTTTTTTTGTGGCCAAAAAAGATGGTTCCCTGAGGCCTTGTATAGATTATCGTCTTTTGAATAAAATTACAGTCAAATATCAGTACCCTTTGCCATTATTGACTGATTTGTTTGCTCGCATTAAGGGGGCTAAATGGTTTACTAAGATAGATCTTCGGGGTGCGTATAATCTTGTGCGAATAAAGCAAGGGGATGAGTGGAAAACCGCATTTAATACGCCTGAGGGCCATTTTGAGTATTTGGTAATGCCTTTTGGACTTTCTAATGCTCCTTCAGTCTTCCAGTCCTTTATGCACAATATTTTCCGTGAATATCTGGATAAATTTATGATTGTGTATTTGGATGATGTTTTGATTTTTTCTGATGATTGGGAGTCCCATGTCCAACAGGTCAGGAAGGTATTTCAGATTTTGCGGGCCAATTCTTTGTTTGTAAAGGGCTCAAAATGTCTTTTTGGGGTCCAGAAGATTTCTTTTTTGGGGTACATCTTTTCCCCTTCTACTATTGAGATGGATCCTGTCAAGGTTCAGGCTATTTGTGACTGGACGCAACCTACTTCTCTTAAGAGTCTTCAGAAATTCTTGGGCTTTGCTAATTTCTACCGTCGCTTCATAACTAATTTTTCTAGTGTGGTTAAACCTTTGACTGATTTGACTAAGAAGGGTGCTAATGTTGCTGATTGGTCTCCTGCGGCTGCGGAGGCCTTTCGGGAACTTAAGCGCCGGTTTTCTTCTGCTCCTGTGTTGCGCCAGCCAGATGTTTCACTTCCTTTTCAGGTTGAGGTTGATGCTTCCGAGATTGGTGCGGGGGCAGTTTTGTCGCAGAGAAGTTCCGATGGCTCGGTGATGAGGTCATGTGCGTACTTTACTAGAAAATTTTCGCCCGCCGAGCGGAATTACGATGTTGGTAATCGGGAGCTTTTGGCCATGAAGTGGGCATTTGAGGAGTGGCGTCATTGGCTGGAGGGTGCTAGGCATCGTGTGGTGGTCTTGACTGATCACGAGAATCTGATTTACCTTGAGTCTGCCAGGCGTCTGAATCCTAGACAGGCTCGTTGGGCGTTGTTTTTCTCCCGTTTCAATTTTGTGGTCTCATACCTGCCAGGTTCAAAGAATGTTAAGGCGGATGCTCTTTCTGGGAGTTTTGCGCCTGACTCCCCTGGAGATTCTGAGCCCTCTGGTATCCTTAAGGATGGGGTGATATTATCTGCTGTCTCCCCGGACTTGCGTCGTGCTTTGCAGGAGTTTCAGGCGGATAGACCTGATCGTTGTCCGCCTGAAAGACTGTTTGTTCCGGATATTTGGACCAGTAGAGTCATCTCTGAGGTCCATTCTTCTGTGTTGGCGGACCACCCTGGAATATTTGGTACTAGAGACTTGGTGGCCAGGTCCTTTTGGTGGCCTTCTTTGTCAAGGGATGTGCGTTCTTTTGTGCAGTCTTGTGGGGTTTGTGCTCGGGCTAAGCCTTGCTGTTCTCGGGCCAGTGGACTGTTGTTATCTTTGCCTATCCCGAAGAGGCCTTGGACGCACATTTCCATGGACTTTATTTCAGATCTCCCTGTCTCTCAGAAAATGTCCGTCATCTGGGTTGTGTGTGACCGTTTTTCTAAAATGGTTCATCTGGTACCCTTGCCTAAGTTGCCTTCCTCCTCTGAGTTGGTCCCTCTGTTTTTTCAGAACGTGGTTCGTTTGCATGGGATTCCGGAAAACATCGTTTCTGACAGGGGATCCCAGTTTGTGTCTAGATTTTGGCGGGCGTTCTGTGCTAGGATGGGCATTGATTTGTCTTTTTCGTCTGCATTCCATCCTCAGACGAATGGCCAGACGGAACGAACTAATCAGACCTTGGAAACTTATTTAAGGTGTTTTGTGTCTGCTGATCAAGACGACTGGGTTGCCTTTTTGCCCCTGGCTGAATTTGCCCTCAATAATCGGGCTAGCTCTGCTACCTTGGTTTCTCCTTTCTTTTGTAATTCGGGGTTTCATCCTCGTTTTTCCTCTGGTCAGGTTGAGACTTCTGATTGTCCTGGAGTGGACATGGTGGTGGATAGGCTGCACCAGATTTGGAGTCATGTGGTGGACAATTTGAAGTTGTCCCAGGAGAAGACTCAGCAGTTCGCTAATCGCCATCGTCGTGCGGGTCCTCGACTTCGTGTTGGGGACTTGGTATGGTTGTCTTCTCGTTTTGTTCCTATGAAGGTCTCCTCTCCTAAGTTTAAGCCTCGGTTTATCGGTCCTTATAAGATCTTGGAGATTCTTCACCCTGTGTCTTTTCGTTTGGACCTCCCAGCATCGTTTGCTATCCATAACGTCTTCCATCGGTCGTTATTGCGGAGGTATGAGGTACCGGTTGTTCCTTCAGTGGAGCCTCCTGCTCCGGTGCTGGTGGAGGGTGAATTGGAGTATGTTGTGGAGAAGATCTTGGATTCTCGTGTTTCCAGACGGAGACTCCAATATTTGGTTAAGTGGAAGGGTTATGGTCAGGAGGATAATTCTTGGGTAGTCGCCTCTGATGTTCATGCCACTGATTTAGTCCGTGCCTTCCATAGGACTCATCCTGATCGCCCTGGTGGTTCTCGTGAGGGTTCGGTGACCCCTCCTCAAGGGGGGGGTACTGTTGTGAATTCTGTTTTTGGGCTCCCTCTGGTGGCTGCAGATGGTACTGGGTGACTTGCGTTCCCTACGGTCTCTGGCATCCACCTGTTCCGTCAGGAAGTGGGAGTTCCTATTTAACCTGGCTTCTTTGTCATTCCCTCGCCGGCTATCAATGTATCAGTGTGTCTCTGTTACCTTTGCTACCTGCTCCTAAAGCCTACAGGACAAGCTAAGTCTGGATTTCCCTGTTTCATGTTTGCTTTCATGTTTTTAGTCCAGCTTGCAGATATGTAATTCTCTGCTGCTGGTTGCTCTAGTGGGCTGAAATTACCACTCATGTACCATGAGTTGGCACATGAGTTCAAGTAATTTCAGGATGGTATTTTGAAGGGTTTTAAGCTGACCGCGCAGTTCACCTTTTGTATCCTCTGCTATCTAGCTTTAGCGGGCCTCATTTTGCTGAATCTGTTTTCATAACTACGTTTGTGCCTTCCTCTCATTTCACCGTCATTACATGTGGGGGGCTGCTATTTCTGTGGGAATATTTCTCTGGAGGCAAGAGAGGTCTGTGATTCTTCTGATAGGGGAAGCTAGATCTCCGGCTGGCGCGAGACGTCTAGAGCCCCCCCAGGAACGTTCCCCGGCTGCTGCTAGTTGTGTGTTGAGGTTCAGGATCGCGGTCAGCTCAGGTTCCATCACCCTAGAGCTCGTCCTGTTTTTGCCCATGTTCTTTTGTTAATTCCCTGCCATTGGGAACATTACAGTCCCTCCCTACTCCCCTGCAGTCAGTGCCCGGCGCCCGCTCCATACTCCCCGCAGTCACCGCTCACACAGGGTTAATGCCAGCGGTAACGGACCGCGTTATGCCGCGGGTAACTCACTCCGTTACCGCCGCTATTAACCCTGTGTGACCAAGTTTTTACTATTGATGCTGCCTGAGCAGCATCAATAGTAAAAACATCTAATGTTAAAAATAATAAAAAATCATTATTGTTGTGATCCGCTTTTTGGGCTCCCCTAGTGGTGGCTGGTGGTACTGGAGACTTGTGTGTTCTTTTCTGCCTCAGCTCACCTGCTTCCATCAGTTTTGGGAGTTCCCTATTTAGCCTTGCTCTCCAGTCACTTCCTTGCCGGTCATCATTGTAACCTGAGTCTTTCAGTTGCATGTTCCTGCTACCAGTCTGCTGATCAGCTAAGTGGACTCTTGTCCTTTTTGTTTTGTATTTTTTGTCCAGTTTACAGTTTGTCATTTCCTGTTACTGGAAGCTCTTGTGGACTGAAATTGCCACTCCTGTGTCATGAGTTGACACAGGAGTCTTAAAGTAATTTCAGGATGGGTTTTTGAAAGGGTTTTTCAGCTGACCGTGAAGTCCTCTTTTGTATCCTTCCTCTATCTAGTAAGTGGACCTCGCTTTGCTAAATCTACCTTCATACTGTGTATGTCTTTTCCTCTGAACTCACCGTTAATATATGTGGGGGCTACTATCATCTTTGGGGAATTTCACTAGAGGTAAGCCAGGTCTGTTCCTTCCTCTTCCAGGCGTAGTTAGTTCTCCGGCTGGCGCATGGCATCTAGGCAGCCGTAGGAATGCTTCCTGGCTACTGTTAGTTGTGTGGTAGATTTAGGTCACGGTCAGCTTGAGTTTCCATCACCCGAGGGCTAGTCTGTTATTTTGTGTTTCTGATGTTCCCATGCCATTGGGGAATCATGACAGTATGACCGGCCACTGTTAAAGTAATTGGCAGAAGAAAGGAGAGTAAAAGAAGTCTGTAGATTTTTTTTTTTTTTTTTTCCTCACATGTTTGCTACTTAGTTGGCTCAGTTGTATTTCTGCTCTATTTACAGCCTTGCCTTTCTCTCCTTCTAATCCTTGAATGGCTCTGATCTCTCCGGTGTAAGGATGGACTCTCAGAGTTTGGCTGCAGGTTTAAATAATCTTGCTACGAAGGCTCAGAATTTACAAGATTATGTTATACGTACTCCTATTTCTGAACCTAAGATTCCTACACCAGAGGTATTTTCCGGAGATAGATCTCGGTTTCTGAATTTCAAATGTAATTGTAAATTATTCCTTTCTCTCAGACCTCACTCCTCTGGAGATCCTGTTCAGCAGGTTAAGATTGTGATTTCTTTGCTGCGAGGTGACCCTCAAAATTGGGCATTTTCATTGACACCAGGGGATCCTGCGTTGCTCAATGTGGATGCGTTTTTTCTGGCTTTAGGGTTGCTGTATGAGGAACCTAATTTGGAGATTCAAGCTGAAAAAGCTTTAATAGCCCTGTCTCAAGGGCAAGATGAAGCTGAGATATACTGCCAAAAATTTCGTAAATGGTCTGTGCTTACTCAGTGGAATGAGTGTGCCCTAGCGGCAATTTTCAGAGAAGGCCTTTCTGATGCCGTTAAGGATGTCATGGTGGGGTTTCCTACGCCCACAGGTCTGAATGAGTCCATCACAATGGCGATTCAGATTGATCGGCGTTTGCGGGAGCGCAAACCCGTGCACCATTTGGCGGTATCTTCTGAAGGGATGCCAGAGAAAATGCAATGTGACAGAATTCTGTCAAGAAGCGAGCGGCAGAATTATAGGCGCAAAAATGGCTTGTGCTTCTACTGTGGTGATTCCGCGCATGTTATATCAGCATGCTCTAAACGTACTAGGAAGGTTGACAAGTCTGTTTCTATTGGCACTTTACAGTCTAAATTTCTTCTGTCTGTAACTCTGATTTGTTCATTATCAGTTATTACCGTGGATGCCTATGTGGACTCTGGCGCCGCTCTGAGTCTCATGGATTGGTCCTTCGCCAGGCGCTGTGGGTTTGATTTGGAGCCTCTGGAAGTTCCTATACCTCTGAAGGGTATTGATTCTACACCTCTGGCTTGTAATAGACCACAGTTCTGGACGCAAGTGACTATGCGTATGACTCCAGACCATCAGGAGATGATTCGCTTCCTCGTGTTGCATAATTTACATGATGTGTTAGTGCTTGGATTACCATGGTTGCAATCTCATAACCCAGTACTGGACTGGAAAACTATGTCTGTGTTAAGCTGGGGATGTCGGGGGGCTCATGGGGACATACCTTTGGTTTCTATCTCGTCATCTATTCCCTCTGAGGTTCCGGCATTTTTGTCGGATTTTGGGGATATTTTTGAAGAGCCTAAAATTGGTTCTCTCCCTCCCCACAGAGAGTGTGATTGCGCCATAGATCTGATTCCAGGCAGTAAATTTCCAAAGGGTCGTTTGTTTAACCTATCTGTACCTGAGCATGCTGCCATGCGAGAGTATGCTAAGGAGTCCCTGGAAAAGGGACATATTCGTCCTTCTTCATCACCTTTAGGAGCTGGGTTTTTCTTTGTCTCTAAAAAGGATGGCTCGCTGAGGCCTTGTATTGATTATCGACTCCTGAATAAAATTACTGTCAAATATCAGTATCCGTTGCCGCTGCTTACTGATTTGTTTGCTCGCATAAGGGGGGCTAAGTGGTTCTCCAAGATTGATCTCCGTGGGGCGTATAATTTGGTGCGAATTAAGCAAGGGGATGAGTGGAAAACCGCATTTAATACGCCTGAGGGCCACTTTGAGTATTTAGTAATGCCTTTCGGCCTTTCTAATGCACCTTCAGTTTTTCAGTCCTTTATGCATGATATTTTCCGTGAATATCTGGATAAATTTATGATTGTGTATTTGGACGATATTTTGATTTTTTCTGAGGACTGGGAGTCTCATGTTCAGCAGGTCAGGAGGGTTTTTCAGGTCTTGCGGGAGAATTCTCTGTGTGTAAAGGGTTCTAAGTGTGTTTTTGGGGTTCAAAAGATTTCCTTTTTGGGGTACATTTTTTCCCCTTCTTCTGTTGAGATGGACCCTGTCAAGGTTCGGGCTATTTGTGACTGGACGCAGCCTACTTCTCTAAAGGGTCTTCAGAAGTTCTTGGGCTTTGCTAATTTTTATCGTCGATTTATAACTGGTTTTTCTGGTGTTGCTAAGCCTCTTACGGATTTGACTAAGAAGGGTGCTGATGTTGCCAATTGGTCCTCTGCCGCTGTGGAGGCCTTTCGGGAACTTAAGCGCCGCTTTTCGTCTGCCCCTGTGTTGCGCCAGCCTGATGTCTCTCTCCCCTTTCAGGTTGAGGTCGATGCTTCCGAGATCGGAGCGGGGGCGGTTTTGTCGCAGAAAAGTTCCGATTGCTCAGTGATGAGACCTTGTGCGTTCTTTTCTCGAAAATTTTCTGCCGCCGAAAGAAATTATGATGTCGGTAATCGGGAGCTTTTGGCCATGAAGTGGGCATTTGAGGAGTGGCGTCATTGGCTTGAGGGTGCTAGACATCAGGTGGTGGTTTTGACTGATCACAAGAATCTGATTTATCTTGAGTCTGCCAGGCGCCTGAATCCTAGACAGGCGCGCTGGTCGTTGTTTTTCTCTCGGTTTAATTTTGTGGTCTCATATCTACCAGGTTCTAAGAATGTGAAGGCAGATGCCCTTTCTAGGAGTTTTGAGCCTGATTCCCCTGGTGATTCGGAACCTACAGGTATCCTTAAGGATGGGTTGATATTATCCGCTATTTCCCCAGATCTGCGACGTGCTTTGCAAGAGTTTCAGGCGGATAGACCTGATCGCTGTCCACCTGGTAGACTTTTTGTTCCTGATGATTGGACCAGTAGAGTCATCTCGGAGGTTCATTCTTCTACGCTGGCGGGTCATCCTGGAATTTTTGGTACCAGGGATTTGGTGGCTAGATCCTTCTGGTGGCCATCTCTGTCTCGAGATGTGCGTGTTTTTGTGCAGTCTTGTGATGTGTGTGCTCGGGCCAAGCCTTGTTGTTCTAGGGCTAGCGGGTTGTTGTTGCCCTTGCCTATTCCGAAGAGGCCTTGGACGCACATCTCGATGGACTTTATTTCTGATCTTCCTGTCTCTCAGAGGATGTCTGTTATCTGGGTGGTGTGTGACCGTTTTTCTAAGATGGTTCATTTGGTGCCATTGCCGAAGTTGCCTTCCTCGTCTTAGTTGGTTCCTTTGTTTTTTCAAAATGTGGTTCGCTTGCATGGTATTCCTGAAAATATCGTTTCTGATAGGGGTACTCAGTTCGTTTCTAGATTTTGGCGGGCATTCTGTGCCAGGTTGGGCATTGATTTGTCTTTTTCGTCTGCCTTCCATCCTCAGACTAATGGCCAGACGGAGCGAACTAATCAGACTTTGGAGACGTATTTGAGGTGTTTTGTGTCTGCGGATCAGGATGATTGGGTTGCCTTTTTGCCGTTGGCGGAGTTTGCTCTTAATAATCGGGCTAGTTCGGCCACTTTGGTTTCCCCTTTCTTTTGCAATTCGGGGTTTCATCCCCGTTTTTCTTCTGGTCAGGCGGAGTCTTCGGATTGTCCTGGAGTAGATGCTGTGGTGGATCGGTTGTATCGGATTTGGGAACAAGTGGTGGACAATTTGAATTTGTCCCAGGAGAGGACTCAGCGGTTTGCTAACCGCCAGCGTCGGGTTGGTCCTCGCCTTCGTGTTGGGGACTTGGTGTGGTTGTCTTCCCGTTTTGTCCCAATGAGGGTTTCTTCTCCTAAATTTAAGCCTCGGTTCATCGGTCCCTATAGGATTTTGGAGATTATTAACCCTGTTTCCTTTCGTTTGGACCTCCCGGCATCTTTCGCTATCCATAATGTGTTCCATCGGTCGTTGTTGCGGAGATACGAGGTGCCGGTGGTTCCTTCTGCTGAGCCTCCTGCTCCTGTGCTGGTTGAGGGTGAATTGGAGTACGTTATAGAGAAGATCTTGGACTCCCGTATTTCCAGGCGGAGACTCCAGTATCTGGTTAAATGGAAGGGCTATGGTCAGGAAGATAATTCTTGGGTAACTGCCTCTGATGTTCATGCCTCGGATTTGGTTCGTGCCTTTCATAGGGCTCATCCAGGTCGCCCTGGCGGTTCTTGTGAGGGTTCGGTGCCCCCTCCTTAAGGGGGGGTACTGTTGTGATCCGCTTTTTAGGCTCCCCTAGTGGTGGCTGGTGGTACTGGAGACTTGTGTGTTCTTTTCTGCCTCAGCTCACCTGCTTCCATCAGTTTTGGGAGTTCCCTATTTAGCCTTGCTCTCCAGTCACTTCCTTGCCGGTCATCATTGTAACCTGAGTCTTTCAGTTGCATGTTCCTTCTACCAGTCTGCTGATCAGCTAAGTGGACTCTTGTCCTTTTTGTTTTGTATTTTTTGTCCAGTTTACAGTTTGTCATTTCCTGTTACTGGAAGCTCTTGTGGACTGAAATTGCCACTCCTGTGCCATGAGTTGACACAGGAGTCTTAAAGTAATTTCAGGATGGGTTTTTGAAAGGGTTTTTCAGCTGACCGTGAAGTCCTCTTTTGTATCCTTCCTCTATCTAGTAAGTGGACCTCGCTTTGCTAAATCTACCTTCATACTGTGTATGTCTTTTCCTCTGAACTCACCGTTAATATATGTGGGGGCTACTATCATCTTTGGGGAATTTCACTAGAGGTAAGCCAGGTCTGTTCCTTCCTCTTCCAGGCGTAGTTAGTTCTCCGGCTGGCGCATGGCATCTAGGCAGCCGTAGGAATGCTTCCTGGCTACTGTTAGTTGTGTGGTAGATTTAGGTCACGGTCAGCTTGAGTTTCCATCACCCGAGGGCTAGTCTGTTATTTTGTGTTTCTGATGTTCCCATGCCATTGGGGAATCATGACACATTATATACTCACCTTCCGCCGCCTTTCCCACTCCTCGCGATGCTCCGGTGTCCGCTCCATGCAAGCGGCAGGTTCCGGTGGCAAGGATGGTATGCAAGAAGGACCTGCCATGACGTCACGGTCATGTTACTGCGATGTCATCACACCCTGGGACCGGAAGCTGCACCGCACACAGGCGACAGAACTACAAGGGGCCCTCGGAAGGTGAGTATATGTTTATTTTTTACTTTTTAACCTGTGACATACGTGGCTGGGCAATATACTACGTAGCTGGGCAATATACTACGTGACTGGCCAATATACTACGTGGCTAGGCAATATACTACGTGGCTCTGTGCTGTAAACTTCGTCGCTGTGCAATATACTACGTGGCTCTGTGCTGTATACTATGCCACTGGGCAATATACTATGTGGCTGGGCAATATGCTACGTGGGCTGTGCAATATACTATGTGGACATGCATATTCTAGAATACCCGATGCGTTAGAATCGGGCCACCATCTAGTTTGATATAAGAAGCTTTCTGTAAATATATATATGCTAAAAAAGGCAAAAGTATATATGAGAAGCTTGAAACATTTCCATAATTTTGTTTTCATTTGAGAAAGTTTAATGAAACTGATCAAACTCTGATAACACTCTAACCAAAGACAATGATGAAACTGGGACCATTTTTTGACTACGAGAAAAATCACTAATGTCTAAATGAGCCCTAAGCAACAAATGTATCGAAAATGCTCTGATAATCCTCTGATTTCATTGTTCCTGTCACACCTTCAGGTCTCCAGTCCCATTGGCAGCAAATCAGCCAAAAACCACTATGGCTACTTCATCATGCTTCATGGGTTTGTTCATTTTGCAGAGCTTGGTCCAGGTTGAAGCCATCTGTCTTGATGTGTCTCCGGCTAAGCCTGAACCAACTTTCATCATGTTCACTCATTCATTTTCCTTTCCTCACTACATCCTTGAAGGTTCTAGCAAACTTCTTGATAACATTTTGAATAGCGGAAGATCTTTGGACATAGTTTTGTAGACACAAGATTGCTTGTGCTTGTTGATCAAACATTTCTAGTCATCTCTTTTGTCTTTGCCATTGTGAACAAGGGACAGGAAATAAAATTGGTTATTTCAAGCATCAAAGCCCTCATTCATATGCTAGTTTGATCATAAGAACTGAAAAGGTGGGGACTAGTGATGAGCGAACGTGCTCAGATAACGTCTTATCCAAGCATGCTCGGGTGTTATCCGAGCATCTGCATATGGGTGTGCTCGTATATTATGTTAGAGTCCCTGCGGCTGCATGATTTGTGGCTGTTTGACTGCCTGAACACATGTGGGGATTGCCTAGTTGATAGAGAATCCCCGCATGTTCGCTCATCACTGGTGGGGACAGGTGAGCCTAATTTCTAATTACAGTGCTGTGCAAATTAATTGGGACAAAGCATTTTTTAAGTAAAATCGTAAGTTGGTTACCAGTCAGTGATTCAAACCAGTTTTAATATATAATAAATAAATCTTGGTCAACTAGCCAGTGGAAAAAGGTAATTTTCAGAATTAGTATGTAACAGTGCATTATAACATTTTATTTTTTTGCTTTGTCCCAATTAATTTGCACAGCACTGTAATCACTTGTAGTTTGAAATTGTCATTTGTGTCAAACTAAACAAAGAAACCTAATTATGAGGTTCTGGCATTCTTTTCAATTTTGTATCTTTTTTTTCCTGTGAAGATTTAATTTTTAATTTGTGTGTTTTAGTGGTCTTGTGCTTTCCTGTATTAAACATATTAGTTTCTTGATATTCAAATAGTTCATTTAAAAACTGCTTGGTGTTTGGACCGTTCAAGCACGATTGTATGCGAAACTGCCGTCATATTTCTCTTGCACCTGTATTCCTGCATCCATTATTCTGAAATAAAAGATGATTTTATGGGAAAGAGAGTGCCAACTTTCCTCTCTTAGAAGTTTCCCGAAAATCTTGCATTTGGTGAAGCATCCGGAGTTCCCAAATAATCGCGAGGTGTATGTCGTTATCCATTCAAGTCGTGTGAGTTATGAATAATGCTGTTTTTTTGTTTTATTTCTCTTTTTTGTATGTTTCACATGATGTACTTAACAGTGTTGTCCAGCCTTGAGATATTGATGACCTAACCTTTGGAAAGGTCATCAATATAAGATCGGTGGAAGTTCGACACCTGGCACGCCCACCGATCAGCTGTTTTCAGCTCTGGCCCCGGATGGTTGTAAACAGTGAATAACTAGTTCTAGAACAGCATGACTCCACTCACTGTGTAGTGGCAGCTTTCTATATTTGTAGCTCAGCTACTATTCAATTTAAATATACATGCACCAAATTAATTCTGAGAGATATTGCTTCCACCCCATTTACTGAGAATTGCATTATGGATTAGTATGTAAATAAATTACATTTGTAGCACCCCAAATTAAGCTGATTTCTCTTAATTAGTATGAGATTTTATAAACTCCTGCAAATCTTTAATGATGACGCTAATCTGCTTTTTACTGTCCTTTATGTTACCAATCATTAATGTGTGTATACTGAATGTATTAAAACATTTAACCACCACTATCTTCTGCCATTTTCAATGCTACTCCATTACTTTCTTGTATCATGAGACCACAAATTTGACCTAGCAACTCACATAGCATCTTCTGCGTGGACTTTCTCAATATAAATCTATGAGACTCAGAATGAGATTCTCTGCCTCATCAAAGTACTTCTTTAATATAGCAACTGGACACTGCAGGATAAATACACTGCTCAAAAAAATAAAGGGAACACTTAAACAACAGACTATAACTCCAAGTAAATCAAACTTCTGTGAAATCAAATTGTCCACTTAGGAAGCAACACTGATTGGCAATCAATTTCACATGCTGTTGTGCAAATGGAATAGACAACAGATGGAAATTATTGGCAATTATCAAGACACACTCATTAAAGGAGTGGTTCTGCAGGTGGGGACCACAGACCAAATTTCAGTACCAATGCTTTCTGGCTGATGTTTTGGTCACTTTTGAATGTTGGTTGTGCTTTCACACTCATGGTAGCATGAGACGGACTCTACAACCCACACAAGTGGCTCAGGTAGTGCAGCTCATCCAGGATGGCACATCAATGTGAGCTGTGGCAAGAAGGTTTGCTGTGTTTGTCAGCGTAGTGTCCAGAGGCAGGAGGCGCTACCAGGAGACAGGCCAGTACACCAGGAGACGTGGAGGGGGTCATAAGAAGGCAACAACCCAGCAGCAGGACCACTACCTCAGCCTTTGTGCAAGGAGGAAAAGGTGGAGCACTGCCAGAGCCCTGCAAAATGACCTCCAGCAGGCCACAAATGTGCATGTGTCTGCACAAATGGTTAGAAACCGACTCCCTGAGGGTGGTCTGAGTGCCCGACGTCCACAGATGGGGGTTGTGCTCACAGCCCAACACCGTGCAGGATGCTTGGCATTTGGCACAGAACACCAGGATTGGCAAATTCGCCACTAGCACCCTGTGCTCTTCACAGATGAAAGCAGGTTCACACTGAGCACATGTGACAGACATGACAGAAGTCTAGAGACACCGTGGAGAGCGATCTGATGCCTGCAACATCCTTCAGCATGACCGGTTTTGCAGTGGGTAAGTAATGGTGTGGGGTGGCATTTCTTTGAAGGGCCGCACAGCCCTCCATGTGCTCACCAGAGGTAGCCTGACTGCCATTAGGTACGAGATGAGATCCCCAGACCCCTTGTGAGACCATATGCTGGTGCGGTTGGCCCTGGGTTCCTCCTAATGCAGGACAATGCCAAACCTCATGTGGCTGGAGTGTGTCAGCAGTTCCTACAAGATGAAGGCATTGAAGCTATGGACTGGCCCGCCCGTTCCCCAGACCTGAATACAACTGTACACATCTGGGACATCATGTCTTGCACCATCCACCAATGTCACATTGCACCACAGACTGTCCAGGAGTTGGTGGATGTAGGGAGATCATACAGGCACATGGAGGCCACACACACTACTGAGCATCATTTCCTTGTCTTGAAGCATTTTCACTGATGTTGGATCAGCCTGTAACTTCATTTTCCACTATGATTTTGAGCATCATTCCAACTCCAGACCTCCGTGGGATATTAGTTGTTAATTACGTTGATCATTTTTAGGTTTTATTGTTCTCAACACATTCCACTATGTAATAAATAAATATTTACAACTGGAATATTTCATTCAGTGATATCTAGGATGTCGGATTTTAGTGTTCCCTTTATTTTTTTGAGCAGTGTAATACATGATTGTAGTAGTAGCAAAGGTGTCAGGTGAGACAAAGTTATGTGGACCATTGCATATGGCGTTGCTTTGGGTCAGTGTATTAAACCAGTATACATTCTGCTGCCTCCAATCCTTTAAGAGGTAAACAACTCTGTAATGCCGCAAAGGATCATGACAACCTGATCATGTATTTTTCTTATGTATTCCCACAGAATCCATGAGAAGAAAAGCTAAAGCTACAGTATGCGCATCTTCTTTTAAAATTGGAAGAAGTTGGAGGTAGGCCCCAAACATGGTGGAAGTTGTTTTTGCCACAGTGAACTTACTTTTCCATTAAAGGAAAAGCTCACCTGTAATTTTATTTTTTTGCTTATTAAATTTTAGTGAGTCTTTTTTTGCTCAGTTACATTCATTGCCTCCTCTCTCCCTGTCACCACAATTTCAGTGGTATCCATATTCTCAGGATATGGATACTGTTGAATAGAATAGTGTATCACAGAGCTGAAAGCTCCGTGATCCATCATTCAGCCTATGCCTGAGAGTCTGAAACTTCATGCCCTGTAGGTGTGATGACGTCAGTACATTGTGCCTGTAGTGTAGTCTGGAACCTCAGCACTCATACTGCACAGTCAGAATACTGTAGAGATAGGAACATAGAGTTAGGAACTAGTTAACTTAGGAGGGGCCACTGTGAGTAAGCTAGGGACATTTCCTGTTTGTGGGCAGAAGGGACAGGGAGCCCAAACAGTCCGGATGGGCTTTAAAGCCCAAGGACAGCATTGTAACCCCGCAACGTTAAGAAGCTAAGAGCTAAGCTGTCCAGGGTCTGCAGTGGCCAGAAGCTACAGTAGAAGGCTACAGCAGAAATGCAGCAGAATAAGTGAGCAGGTCGCTCCAAGATGTGGCAGCTTTCTACATTGGCAGATGCCCTCATGTCTGGACGAAACAGACAAGGGAATCCTGAACATAGCGAAGCTGAACAGGGAAGACGCTGCAGTACCGGTCGAGATGGTATGAACCGGGTACAAACTGAAGGACATAGGGAAGAGCACAGGGAAAATGAAGGATGTGAACGGTGCACAACTCTGTGTTGATGCTGTAACTGATGTGGACATGCTGCAATTGGAAACAAGTAAAGTTCTACGTTTAAAGTTGGAATTGGACTCTGTCTCTATTTGTGCAACAATGCAAGCAGCCGAACTTTGGCTGCCCAGATGAGACCCTGATAGTGTAGATGGTGTAGCTGAAGGTACGATAAAAAGGGACAGTGTTTTCCTGTGGTGGGAGACCAGGGCATGTGTAAATGGATATTCTCAGCCATGACTATGGCCCTGGCGCTCCCTCACACTTGGCGTAGTCGGCAGGATCCCACAGCCTTGCAAAGCGGGGATGCCGTGAAGAAAGAAGATGCTGATATTCCAGAAGTGACTAATATATTTTACATGACTGAAACTTTGGATGTGACCGACCCTTTATATGTGACTAAGATGACAGCCTTAAAGATGGTAGAGAATGGCACCAAAGAGGAGAACGATGACTGTGATGTAAGCTTTCGTGGATGTGCTGACTCAGAGATGGCACGAAAATATGTCAGGCGACATCCCACGGGCTGCCCATGATGGGTGCACTAGAGAAGGAAAAGGCCCCGCCCTCTACCTCCTGATTCTGAGAAATGGGTGGAGTGGCTGGAAGTAACCCCACCCTGGAAAGGGTGGGGCCCAGAAGAAAACCTCGTGTGCAGTTGTGCTCGTCATCACGTACCAGAGGAGGTCGGTGATCTGGAAGAATGTGAGCCGGAGGAAGAAAAGGCCCGACCCGGAAGGCTGAGGGGAGTCGCTTACGAATTCTGGACTGACTGATTACCTGTACCTGTGGAGGAGCATTGCTGGCGGCTGCCGGAGCTGGAACATCATCGTTGGGAGCTGGAGACCGGTGAACTGGAAGCAGAGACTTCCCCGGAGTAGCCCGTGCTGGAAACAGAGGAGTCTGAGTAAGAGTGTGCAATTGCTGTGACGGAAGGATCCGCCAGTGGTGGAGCAGTCGCAGCCGGGATGATGGCTGTGTGGCCCTCCAAAGAAATGCCACCCCACACCATTACTGAGCCACTACCAAACCGGTCATGCTGAAGGATGTTGCAGGCAGCAGATCGCTTTCCACAGCATCTCCACACTCTGTCACGCCTGTCACATGTGCTCAGTGTGAACCTGCTTTCATCTGTGAAGAGCACAGGGCGGCATTAGGAATTTACCAATCCTGGTGATATGTGGCAAATGCCAAGCATCCTGCACGTTGTTGGGCTGTGAGCACAACCCCCATCTGTGGACGTCGGGCACTTAGACCATCCTCATGGAGTCAGTTTATAACCGTTTGTGCAGACACATGCACATCTGTGGCCTGCTGGAAGTCATTTTTCAGGGCTCTGGCAGTGCTCCTCCTGTTCCTCCTTGCACAAAGGCTGAGGTAGCGGTCCTGCTGCTGGGTTGTTGCCCTCCTATGGCCTCCTCCACGTCTCCTGGTGTACTGGCCTGTCTCCTGGTAGCGCTTCCAGCCTCTGGACACTACGTTGACAGACACAGCAAACCTTCTTGCCACAGCTCGCATTGATGTGCCATCCTAGGTGAGCTGCACTACCTGAGCCACTTGTGTGGGTTGTAGAGTCCGTCTCATGCTTCCATGAGTGTGAAAGCACAACCAACATTCAAAAGTGACCAAAATATCAGCCAAATTGGGAAAACTTTGAAAGTGTCCCCAAGTGCAGTGGCAAGAACCATCAAGCGCTACAAAGAAACTGGCTCACATGATGACCGCCCCAGGAAAGGAAGACCAAGAGTCACCTCTGCTTCTGATGATAAGTTTATCCCAGTCACCAGCCTCAGAAATTGTAGGTTAACAGCAGCTCAGATTAGAGACCAGGTCAATGCCACACAGAGTTCTAGCAGCAGATACATCTCTACTACAACTGTTAAGAGGAGACTTTGTGCAGCAGGCCTTCATGGTAAAATAACTGCTAGGAAACCACTGCTAAGGACAGGCAACAAGCAGAAGAGACTTCTTTGGGCTAAAGAACACAAGGAATAGACATTAGACCAGTGGAAATCTGTGCTTTGGTCTGATGAGTCCAAATTTAAGATCTTTGGTTCCAACCACCATGTCTTTGTGCAACGCAGAAAAGGTGAACGGATGGTTCCCACTGTGAAGCATGGAAGAGGTGTGATGGTGTGGGGGTGCTTTGCTGGTGAGACTGTTGGGGATTTATTCAAAATTGAAGGCATACTGAACCAGCATGGCTACCACAGCATCTTTGAGTGGCATGCTATTCCATCCGGTTTGCGTTTAGTTGGAACATCATTTATTTTTCAATAGGACAATTACCCCAAACACACCTCCAGGCTGTGTAAGGGCTATTTGACCAAGAAAGAGAGTGATGGGGTGCTACACCAGATGACCTGGCCTCCACAGTCACCAGACCTGAACCCAATCCAGATGGTTTGGGGTGAGCTGGACCGCAGAGTGAAGGCAAAAGAGCCAACAAGTGCTAAGCATCTCTGGGAACTCCTTCAAGATTGTTGGAAGACCATTTCTGGTGACTACCTCTTGAAGCTCATCAAGAGAATGCCAAGAGTGTGCAAAACAGTCATCAAAGCAAAAGGTGGCTACTTTGAAGAACCTAGAATATAAAAACTAATTTCAGTTGTTTCAGACTTTTTTGTTAAGTATATAATTCCACATGTGCTAATTCATAGTTTTGATGCCTTCAGTGTGAATGTACAATTTTCATAGTCATGAAAATACAGAAAAATCTTTAAATGAGAAGGTGTGTCCAAACTTTTGGTCTGTGCTGTATATGTACAGCATATATTAGGGTGACAGTCGAAATAATGTTGTGCACATTTTTAGGTTTCATTCCTGGGAATAATTCCCTTTGGTGTGATTGTAACATACACACATTTCCTAACATTGCAATATTGTTTACTGGTGGCTCAATCATTACAAAACTAACAATTATTTGTAATAAATGTATTGCAGCAAAGTACCGTATTTTCCGGCGTATAAGACGACTTTTTAACCCCTCAAAATCTTCTTAAAAGTCGGGGGTCGTCTTATACGCCGGGTACAGATAAAATGTGCATATGGTGGGTGGGGGGGCAGTGGTCCTGATGACTAAGACAGGGGGCGTCTCACAGTAAAGTGTAAGTGGAGTATATCCCCCTATTACCTCATTGTGGCAGCGTGGGGGTCTCTGTGCTGGGAGCGGCAGCTCCTCTTCGTGCCGTGGGTGCTCTGTGCTGTGGGGCGGCGGCGCATCTTCGTGCCGTGGGTGCTGTGGGGTTGGCGGCGGCGACGCATCTTTTTGCAGCGTCGGGGCTTCTCCGGCATCTCCTCCAGGCCCGGAGGCACCACCAGCCCCATTGCTTTGATGCGGTGGCCTCCGGGAAAATGGCCGCTGCTCAGATTCAGATCTCGTCTCCCGAGGTCTCGGGAGACAAGATCTGAATCTGAGCATGCGCCGCCCCCAGCGGCCATTTTCCCAGGGGCCACCTCATCGCAGCCTCTGGGAAAATGGCCGCTGCTCAGATTCAGATCTCGTCTACCGAGACCTCGGGAGACGAGATCTGAATCTGAGCAGCGGCCATTTTCCCGGAGGCCACCGCATCAAAGCAATGGGGCTGGCGGTGCCTCCGGGCCTGGAGGAGATGCCGGAGAAGCCCCGATGCTGCAAGAAGATGCGTCGCCGCCGCCCCACAGCACCCACGGCACAGAGCACCCACGGCACAGAGCACCCACGGCACAGAGCACCCACGGCACAGAGCACCCACGGCACGAAGAGGAGCTGCCGCTCCCAGCACAGAGACCCCCACGCTGCCGCATTGAGGTAATAGGGGGATATACTCCACTCACACTTTACTGTGAGACACCCCCTGTCTTAGTCATCGGGACCACTCCCCACGCCAAAAGGCACATTAGTCACCGGCCCTATAAGTTGACATACGGCGTATAAGAAGACCCCCGAAGATTTTATATTTTAACTAGAAAAGTTGTGGGGTCGTCTTATACGCCCAGTCGTCTTATATGCCGGAAAATACGGTAAATGTATAATTTTACAGTAGTTTAACGGTTTCACTTTTTTTTTTTTAATGAAACACACTTTATTTGGTGGTTGATAGTCATGACGATGCTTCTCCACACACTGGAGAATAAACTGTTTCAGGTCTTCTTGAGTGCTCAGTGATGAATTGAATATACAATGGGTACGGAAAGTATTCAGACCCCTTTAAATTTTTCACTCTTTGTTTCATTGCAGCCATTTGGTAAATTCAAAAAAGTTCATTTTTTTCTCATTAATGTACACTCTGCACCCCATCTTGATTGAAAAAAACAGAAATCTAGAGATTTTTGCAAATTTAATAAAAAAGAAAAACTGAAATATCATATGGTCATAAATATTCAGACCCTTTGCTCAGACACTCATATTTAAGTCACATGCTGTCCATTTCCTTGTGACCCTCCTTGAGATGGTTCTACTCCTTCATTGGAGTCCAGCTGTGTTTAATTAAACTGATAGGACTTGATTTGGAAAGGCGCACACATGTCTATATAAGACCTCACAGCTCACAGTGCATGTCAGACCAAATGAGAATCATGAGGTCAAAGGAACTGGCCAAAGAGCTCAGAGACAGAATTGTGGCAAGGCACAGATCTGGCCAAGGTTACAACAGAATTTCTGCAGTACTCAAGGTTCCTAAGAGCACAGTGGCCTCCATAATCCTTAAAAGGAAGAAGTTTTGGACCACCAGACGTCTTCCTAGAGATGGCTGTCCAGCCAAACTGAGCAATCATGGGAGAAGAGCCTTGGTGTGAGAGGTAAAGAAGAACCCCAAGATCACTGTGACTGAGCTCCAGAGATGCAGTAGGGAGATGGGAGAAAGTTCCATGAAGTCAACTATCACTGCAACCTTCCACCAGTCGGGCCTTTATGGCAGAGTGGCCCGACGGAAGCCTCTCCTCAGTGCAAGACATATTAAAGACCACATATAGTTTGTTAAAAAAAACCACTCCCAGGACTCCCAGACTATGAAAAATAAGAGACAAAGATAGACCTTTTTGGTGATAATTCAAAGCGGTATATGTGGAGAAAACCAGGCACTGGTCATCACCTGCCCAATACAATCCCAACACTGAAACATGGTGGTGGCTGCATCATGCTTTGGGGGTGTTTTTCAACTGCAGGGACAGGATGACTGGTTGTCATTGAAGGAAACATGAATGTGGCCAAATACAGAGATATCCTGGATGAAAACCTCTTCCAGAGTGCTCTGGACCTCAGACTTGGCCGAGGTTCACTTTCCAACAAGACAATGACCCTAAGAACACAGCTAAAATAACAAAAGAGTGGCTTCAGAACAACTCTGTGACCATTCTTGACTTGCCCACCCAGAGCCCTGACCTAGGATCTGCAAGGAAGAATGGCAGAGGATCCCCAAATCCATGAGTGAAAAACTTGTTGCATCATTCCTAAGAAGACTCATGGCTGTACTAGCTCAAAAGGGTGCTTCTACTCAATACTGAGCAAAGGGTCTGAATACTTATGACCTTATGATATTTCAGTTTTCGTTTTTTAATACATTTGCAAAAATTACTACATTTGTTTTTTTCAGTCAAGATAGGGTGCAGAGTGTAGATTAATGAGAAAAAAAGAACTTTTTTGAATTTACCAAATGGCTGCAATGAAACAAAGAGTGAAAAATTTAAAGGGGTCTGAATACTTTCCGTACCCACTGTACTTATGGGTGTAAAGGAGTGTTCGGCAGCATCATTCACAATTTTCAATCC
Organism: Ranitomeya variabilis; assembly: GCF_051348905.1. Classification (NCBI taxonomy): domain Eukaryota; kingdom Metazoa; phylum Chordata; class Amphibia; order Anura; family Dendrobatidae; genus Ranitomeya; species Ranitomeya variabilis. The sequence goes on along the minus strand of NC_135236.1, from coordinate 491,739,487 downwards.
GTCGACTTTTGAGGATGCATCGGTGTAGCTTGCATTAGTGTGCCATAGACAAGGATCTTGATGAAGAAAATCTTGGTTTATTTCCAGTGCCACTAAGTTTTTTGTGTTGGTCGACATGAAGTGATAAAGCTTTTTGTGCGGCACAAGGTCTTCGACAAGCTGCACACGAGTTGAGCAGACACTGTTGCCTTCTTTCTGCAGAACCAGTACCATCTTAACATTTTCTGCAGTTGAAGTCTCACTGTAAAAAAAAGCCAGTCCCAGCATAATCTCACTGAGGTACCGTAGGTGTCTGTTGAAACTTTTTTTTGCTGCCTCAGCAACATTCATGTTGATGCCTTTGTATGCTACGAGTTCTTGCAGTAATGTCAAATCATTTTGCTGTCATGTGGCTGGGATCTGGCAGAGGTACCAAGTCATCAAGAATAAGCGGACAGTAAAAGTGTAAAATTGACGGAGATTTTTTAACTCTGTCAAAATTAAACGAAATTGGTGACGAAACATGAAGATCTTCAGAACGTATATCAGTTTGGCCATCCATCGGGTCCAATGGTAGGCGTCTGGAGTATTGATGTGTACGTCTGGGTTTCACATTTCATTAAAGTTTGATGCGTTGCTGCTAGGGATGAGAGAATCCCTGTGTATTTGGCTCTGCACCTTCTCCTTTGCCATTAGCAACCCATGCCAATGACTGAAGGAGGGGCTACAGCCGCAAAGTTTGTTGATTGGCTTCTCTGAACTCAGCCTTTCAACAAAATTTATTGTATGGAAGCAGGAACAGTGAATGGAGTGAGAGTGCAAGCTACTGCGCATGATCACCCTCCGTTCCATTCACTTCCAATGCGGGCTGGACAGCGCCTGAATGCATCCACGATCAAATACACAAGGATTTGCTCATCCCTAGTTGATGCAAATCACCCTTATATCGCTCATCAACACTTGCAAATTACTATTATAAATTAACGTAAGAGAATTTCAGGCAAAAATGTCATTAGACAGTAAAAGACCCATGGGAGCAGTGTAGGCTGCTGCGTAAATATTTAGAGATTAAATTGACCTAAAACAGTGAATAATACTGGATGTTGTCTGTAATCTGGCAAGTTTATTTTGAAACAGGAAATATAAACTAATATTAATAACATTAAATATTATTTTCAAATTACAAATACTTAAATTGGGGAGAGTTTCAAGCATCGGTAGGGCCCTTATTGCTGCTCTATATTAAAACTACCCAAATCCTTTTTTAACAGCTATTAAGTGTTCAAGGACTGACATTGAGCCAGCTTTTAAAAACAACCAAAAGAAACAATTTTTTAAAGGATATTAGAGATCATTATGTGCAACAATTACAAGGAGTGAGACTCGGAATAAAACTAATTTTTATTTTTTCTATAGAACGCATTGAATTTGTCACCCTAATATATACAGTAATATATATAAATATATAAATATATATCTGTATATATATATATATACACTCACCGGCCACTTTATTAGGTACACCATGCTAGTAACGGGTTGGACCCCCTTTTGCCTTCAGAACTGCCTCAATTCTTCGTGGCATAGATTCAACAAGGTGCTGGAAGCATTCCTCAGAGATTTTGGTCCATATTGACATGATGGCATCACACAGTTGCCGCAGATTTGTCGGCTGCACATCCCAAAGATGCTCCATACAAGGCAGGATGGATCCATGCTTTCATGTTGTTTACGCCAAATTCTGACCCTACCATCCGAATGTCGCAGCAGAAATCGAGACTCATCAGACCAAGCAACGTTTTTCCAATCTTCTACTGTCCAATTTCGATGAGCTTGTACAAATTGTAGCCTCAGTTTCCTGTTCTTAGCTGAAAGGAGTGGTACCCGGTGTGGTCTTCTGCTGCTGTAGCCCATCTGCCTCAAAGTTCGACGCACTGTGCGTTCAGAGATGCTCTTAGGCCTACCTTGGTTGTAATGGGTGGCGATTTGAGTCACTGTTGCCTTTCTATCAGCTCGAACCAGTCTGCCCATTCTCCTCTGACCTCTGGCATCAACAAGGCATTTCCGCCCACAGAACTGCCGCTCACTGGATTTTTTTTCTTTTTCGGACCATTCTCTGTAAACCCTAGAGATGGTTGTGCGTGAAAATCCCAGTAGATCAGCAGTTTCTGAAATACTCAGACCAGCCCTTCTGGCACCAACAACCATGCCACGTTCAAAGGCACTCAAATCACCTTTCTTCCCCATACTGATGCTCGGTTTGAACTGCAGGAGATTGTCTTGACCATGTCTACATGCCTAAATGCACTGAGTTGCCGCCATGTGATTGGCTGATTAGAAATTAAGTGTTAACAAGAAGTTGGACAGGTGTACCTAATAAAGTGGCCGGTGAGTGTATATATATATATATATATATATATATATATATATATATATATATATATATATACAGTACAGACCAAAAGTTTGGACACACCTTCTTATGTAAAGATTTTTCTGTATTTTCATGACTATGAAAATTGTACATTCTCACTGAAGGCATCAAAACTATGAACTAACACAAGTGGAATTATATACTTAACAAAAAAGTGTGAAACAACTGAAAATATGTCTTATATTCTAGGTTCTTCAAAGTAGCCACCTTTTGCTTTGATGACTGCTTTGCACACTCTTGGCATTCTCATATACCCATCACACATCCTCCATCCCATAGTTCCGTGTCCATATACCCATTATGACATAACGTTCGCCATGGCAACCATTCTGACATTACCGTCACCATTGCAACCTATTATGACATCATCGTCACCATGGCAACCATTATGACATCATGTTCGCCATGGCAACCTTTATAATACCATCGTCACCATGGCAACCATTATGACATCATCATTGATACACACATACTGTACATACACTCGTTTTATATATCTATATATATAATTGTCTAAGGGTTTTTATGTCTGTCTGTCTGTCTGTCCTGGAAATCCCGCGTCTCTGATTGGTCGAGGCTGCCAGGCCTCGACCAATCAGTGACGGGCACAGCATGGCGACGATGATGTCATAATGGAAATCCCGCGTCTCTGATTGCGACGGGCACAGTATCGACGTAGATGTCATAATGGTTGCCATGGCGACGATGATGTCATAAAGGTTGCCTCGACCAATCAGCGACGGGCACAGTCTGCCGCGAATTCTGGAATCATCATTGTTCATATACTACGGGGACATGCATATTCTAGAATACCCGATGCGTTAGAATCGGGCCACAATCTAGTATTTATATATATATATATTTTGGGGGGCAGTTAGAGCTTTTGCTCTATGTCCTGGAGAGATGCCCAGCCTCAGCACAAGCAGCATAGAGAAATGACCAGAAACACTGATATGCAAATGTAACAAGAAGAACCGCACCGGGGGTACCTCTCTTGCGCCAGGTGCGGAACTGTCGGGCCGTCTCCTCTGTTGTCTGGGGGAAAGCTTAGGGGACCGGACTGACCTTTGCACTTGACTGTATGGGGCATAGCTAAGGAGAAAAAGGGAGAGCGCAGGTGGAACTGTTCAGAATTGCTGGGAACGTTCAGTGAGCAGCAAGGAGAAGAGAGTGCTCTGCCTCTTCAGCACCACAGCAGTATAGGCCCGCACCGTAGTGTTCCCACTGGTACTCACAGAGACTGTGATCAGAGACGCGCTGAGTGCCCGTTGGTTCCCACAACACAAGGTGCAAAATATCCACTTAAGAAAGACTGGGGTTGCTACCGTGAGCTGTACCCTGACCCCCCGGTCCATGTCTGCTGTGCTACGTTAGGCTCTGACAACTCTGTTAACTGTCCTATTCTTCCTTTGCTGGATCCTGGATCAAAGAACCCGCGTAAGACACCGGAGACTAACCGTCGACGCCAGAACCCTGCTTATCAACATCACCAGGACTACACCGGACATGCTACATGCTAACTGATGTTAGGGCCATTCTCCATCCTGTGGACATTGCATACTGGACATCGTCTGGACCGGATAAGTTATACCGTGAACCCTGTTGTTATTGTTGTACATTGCATTTCCCCAAACTGCTTATTCTTTATTCCTTTATATCCCTTTTTCTCCATCATCCTCCCTGCCTGGAGTATACAACTGTTAGAAGTAAAACCGTTAACCCTTGCTCTGCATCCAGTCCGCTACTGCATCCCGCAACCTGCTCACACAAACACAGCCCAACAGCATGTATATCAAAATTACCATGGAAAGGAATAAATCTATAATCAAAATTAATTGATGAATGACAAATCTTGTTTCTAATTCATACCATTATGGTATCTGGTGTTTAATTTAAAAATCCATGATGCTTCCCTCAAAAGTACCGGTCTGCTCCAATCTCTGCTTCTTGGAGGGCAATTGACTGTTTTGATGCCATAAAACATGAAACGCTTCACACTAGCACCGTGCTGTTCTACAAGTTGTTCAACCTCTCCTGAATAAGATGCGTTTTTTACAATAAATATTAGAAATGTGTCGCCCAATTCTCTTTTTAAGATTTCTGATTGTACACCCTATATACAGTATGTAACAGTGTTCAATACAGTATACTACATGGTGCAGGTCACAGTTAATGAAAGATTCAGTATATACAATACTACATCATGATGTTCTTTTAATCAAGATGGAATAAAATGTAGTTGTTTTTATACAAGGTATTGGGATGTACCGTTTTCTCTGCCTTTTTCATCTGTTCTTACATTATTCTGCTCTCTAATTATAGCAAAAACCTGCTGACATATTTCTTCAATGGGCAATTTTCTGATGTCTTGTTCCCTTTAATATTTCATATGACTTTATATGAAATGACATTGCATGTAACAATGAACTTGGCAGACAATCCATACCGAACATACTGTAACTGACATATGCATGAATGTGAGTGTTCCAAAACAATGACTTCATGGTGTAAAGTAATCCTTCTAAGCATGTGATTGAAAGCTATGGGTGCATATGGGACTTGTTTCTATGTTGTCCATATATAACGAATTAGATTATGTAAGACTCATGCACTCCAATAATACTAACAAAGAACTGTATAGTATACATTGTCATGTTAATGGTATGCTTGTCTCCAAGTATACATCACAATTACACATTACAAAAAAGCACTACTAGACGCAGAGATCTAATTTTATCAGTTTACAACTTATTTTAGAACAACCTGCACAGATTGAAAAGTCCTGTGTAAAAATATGCATAATTGTGTGACAAAAGTTGTGAAATTTGTCTTTATACTCCAAAATAAATGAAGCTATTAAAGTTAACTTTCATCTTGCTTTACTGATTGGAAATAGTTCAAAGGATGCAATAAATGTCACAAATAGTGTTGAGCGATACCGTCCGATACTTGAAAGTATCGGTATCGGAAAGTATCGGCCGATACCGGCAAAGTATCGGATCTAATCCGATACCGATACCCGATACCAATACAAGTCAATGGGACTCAAGTATCGGACGGTATCCCTGATGGTTCCCAGGGTCTGAAGGAGAGGAAACTCTCCTTCAGGCCCTGGGAACCATATTAATGTGTAAAATAAAGAATTAAAATAAAAAATATTGCTATACTCACCTCTCCGACGCAGCCTGCACCTTACCGAGGGAACCGGCAGCGTTGTTTGCTTAAAATTCGCGCTTTAACTTCCTTACGCGAAGTCCCGGCTTGTGATTGGTCGCGCGCCGCCCATGTGGCCGGGACGCAACCAATAACAGCAAGCCGTGACGTAATTTCAGGTCCTTCAGGATTTTAAAATTACGTTCCGGCGTTGTGATTGGTTGCGTCGCGGTCACATGGGCAACGCAACCAATCACAAGCCGTGACGTCACGGGAGGCTGGACACGCGCGCATTTTAAAATGCGCGCGTCTCCTGCCTCCCGTGACGTCACGGCTTGTGATTGGTTGCGTCGCCCATGTGACCGCGACGCAACCAATCACAGCAAGCCGTGACGTAATTTCAGGTCCTTCAGGATTTTAAAATTACGTTCCGGCGTTGTGATTGGTTGCGTCGCGGTCACATGGGCGACGCAACCAATCACAAGCCGTGACGTCACGGGAGGCAGGAGACGCGCGCATTTTAAAATGCGCGCGTGTCCAGCCTCCCGTGACGTCACGGCTTGTGATTGGTTGCGTTGCCCATGTGACCGCGACGCAACCAATCACAACGCCGGAACGTAATTTTAAAATCCTGAAGGACCTGAAATTACGTCACGGCTTGCTGTGATTGGTTGCGTCCCGGCCACATGGGCGGCGCTCGACCAATCACAAGCCGGGACTTCGCGTAAGGAAGTTAAAGCGCGAATTTTAAGCAAACAACGCTGCCGGTTCCCTCGGTAAGGTGCAGGCTGCGTCGGAGAGGTGAGTATAGCAATATTTTTTATTTTAATTCTTTATTTTACACATTAATGTTGTTTCGATACCGATACCCGATACCACAAAAGTATCGGATCTCGGTATCGGAATTCCGATACAGCAAATATCGGCCGATACCCGATACTTGCGGTATCGGAATGCTCAACACTAGTCACAAATGTTTGTACGTAGTGAGACTTATAGTAAATTAGGAGCAATTCTTGACAATAAGTTGAGTATTTGGTGAATTTTCGGGGTTGCAGAATTTCTGTACCATTTCTTATTAGCTAAATTAGCTTACTTGTGTTTTTTAACAAGCTGCTTTGTTTTTGATAGTTCCTGGTATTTGGCTTTAACAAAACTTTACTGATACATTCATGTATGGATTTCGTGGATTTTTTACCTGCAGATTTTTCACATCTAATGCAATTCACTGGGGAAAATCTGCACATAAAACTCAGCGTACCCGCGAGAGAAGTTGACATGTTTCAAACACGCACCGCAGGTTAGCTGCGCAAAAAAAGGACAGTGGGCATGAGATTTCTATAGATCCCATACAATTTTCTGGAACTGTATGACGCTGATTTTTTTTGGGCAGAGCATGGGGCCGGGAACGACCCTCCTCTCTGCCTCCCTTCCCCGTAGCTACGCTACTGACTGTAAGGCTAGGTTCACATTGCATCAAGTACATGGCGTTAAACGGATCCGTTAAATGCATGTACAGAAAAGGATCCAATTTGTCGAAAAATCGGCATCAAGTTAACGCTTGCGTTAACGCAGGTGACCACATTTTTCTCATTTGGATGTCCGTTCGCGAAGTATCCGTTTGTCTGCGTTTGTCACTGTCAATAAAGTTTTTTTTTTTTCTCCTTTTGTCCTCGTCGGGGTGTGGATGCAGACTCATTCTCCATTTTGAAAGCATTGAGTGAACTTCTGCTCGCAAGATGTTTGTGTCTGAGCTCGTTTGATTTCGCTTGATGCGGTTGCGACTTCGGCAGAGAAAGCGTAGTTTGCAAAGGAGATATTGGATCCACGAAGTGAATTTCTTGCGGAATACATATGGTGCCTTTCACACCCTGTATGTTCAGCTTCGGGATCACCCCTCCAAATTCCAACGCTATCTACGGATGTCCATTGAGACCTTTGATGTTCTGCTCTCACATGTGAAGGATGAGATACATCATCAGCGCAGCACTTTCCGTGAAAGCATCTGTGCGGAGGAACGATTAGTAGTGACTGTGAGGTAATTATACATTTTTTTATCATTCTATTGACAAACACTAGATGTAGGTATCGTGGGGCATAATGTTCATTTAAGCAATAGTATATTCTATTGTATGTAGCCTTTTAGTTGTCCTTTAAAATCCTAAACAATTTATTTATTTTTTTCTTTTTCAATGCCGACAGGTATGTGGCTACCGGAGAATCTTTTGCGTCACTGCATTACCAATTTAGACTTGGAAAGTCAACAATTTGCCAACTGGTTCGGGAAACTTGTGATGCCATTTGGAATAACTTGCAACCACTTGTGCTACCAACCCCGACATCAGAAATGTGGCTAGCGATTTCCCAACAGTTCGAGGATGTGGCTAATTTCCCCAATTGTATTGGTGCCGTGGATGGCAAGCACATTCGTATTCAGAAACCAGCGCATAGTGGATACTTTTCAATTATATTGATGGCTATTGCGGATGCAAGATACCGTTTTGTAGCTGTGGATATTGGTGCATATGGCCGGACTAACGATTCCAGAGTCTTCAGAGACTCCAACATGGAGAGATGTTTGTGCAGCAACAATTTTAACATACCCTCATCACGACCTCTACCGGGGACCGAAGACCCAAGTTTGCCCTTTGTTTTCGTTGGTGATGAGGCTTCCAACTTGGACAAAATCTCCTCAAGCCGTACTCAAGCCGTAGTCTGAACTCCACCAGGCGCATTTTTAATTATCGTTTGAGTCGGTTAAGACGTTATGTGGAATGTGCCTTTGGTATTTTGACATTAAAATGGCGAATTTTACTAACTTGCATGCAACTGCAACCAGAAAATGTGGACCGTGTTGTGAAGGCATGCATCTGTCTGCATAATTTTGTTGCCAGACATGAACCCCAGGTGGTTGACCCCGATGAATGTGAGTCGAACCTCATTAGCATTGAATCTACTGCTGTTCGGTCTACAGCTCAAATAATGAGGATTCGTGACCAATTTGCACAGTACTTCACACATGAAGGCCATGTTCCATGGCAAGACAGACACGTGTGAAAATTATTTAAAGTCTGAAGTTGTGTCCTGATTAGTGTTGAGCATTCCGATGCTGCAAGTATCGGGTATCGGCCGATACTTGCTGTATCGGAATTCCGATACCGGGATTCCGATACTCTTGTGGTATCGGGTATCGGGTATCGCAACAACATTAATGTTAAAATGTGTAAAAGAGAGAATTAAAATAAAAAATATCGCTATACTCACCTCTCCGACGCAGCCGGGACTTCAGCGAGGGAACCGGCAGCGTTGTTTGTTTAAAATTCGCGCTATTACTTGGTTACGTGAATTCCCGGCTTGTGATTGGTCAGGTCGGCCACGTTGCCGGGACGCGGACCAATCACAGCAAGCCGTGACGAAATTACGTCACGGCTTGCTGTAATTGGTCCGCGTCCCGGCAATATGGCCGCCCTGACCAATCACAAGCCGTGACGTCACGGGAGGCTGGACACGCGCCCATTTTAAAATGAGCGCGTCCAGCCTCCCGGCTTGTGATTGGTTGACCGCGGCGCAACCAATCACAAGCCGTGACGTCACGGGAGGCTGGACACGCGCCCATTTTAAAATGAGCGCGTCCAGCCTCCCGGCTTGTGATTGGTTGACCGCGGCGCAACCAATCACAAGCCGTGACGTCACGGGAGGCTGGACACGCGCCCATTTTAAAATGAGCGCGTGTCCAGCCTCCCGTGACGTCACGGCTTGTGATTGGTCAGGGCGGCCATATTGCCGGGACGCGGACCAATCACAGCAAGCCGTGACGTAATTTCGTCACGGCTTGCTGTGATTGGCCTGCGTCCCGGCAACATGGCCGACCTGACCAATCACAAGCCGGGAATTCACGTAACCAAGTAATAGCGCGAATTTTAAACAAACAACGCTGCCGGTTCCCTCGCTGAAGTCCCGGCTGCGTCGGACAGGTGAGTATAGCGATATTTTTTATTTTAATTCTTTCTTTTACACATTTATATGGTTCCCAGGGCCTGAAGGAGAGTTTCCTCTCCTTCAGACCCTGGGAACCATCAGGAATACCGTCCGATACATGAGTCCCATTGACTTGTATTGGTATCGGGTATCGGTATCGGATTGGATCCGATATTTTGCCGGTATCGGCCGATACTTTCCGATACCGATACTTTCAAGTATCGGACGGTATCGCTCAACACTAGTCCTGATGTTTTGTTTAAAGTGTTTTGGATTTTTTTTGTTTGTTTTATTTCCCACAACCTTATGTCTTGTAAAAAGTTACATTCATGTTGTTATGTTGTGCTAAAAGTTAAATTCATACAAGAATCGTAAATTTTAAACAGTTTACTAAAGTTTCCGAATTTGCATGAAAGAACTGTTGCTAGACATGTTTAACATATGATATCCCATAGGGATGTAAAAAAACACACACGAAATTGGGTGCAAAAAAAAAATTAACCAACAAAAAGTGAAACGCAGTAATTGCACCTGGCTGGGGACAGTGAGCTGTACTATAGACTCTGGTATTGCGCGGGCGTATTGTCTGCCCAACTGTATGATGGACTGCTACTTTGTCTCTGATGTTCCATGCTCGTTTCACCCCGGCCTCTATATTGAGGGTTGTAGGCCGGCATGTCTATGCTTCTTGTTCTCGATGGAGCGGGTTCCTGGGGGCCCACAAATTCCTCAAGAAGGTCATTCAATCTTTGCCTAAACAAAAGGTTTCTGTGTGCCGGGATATTTTGTGCTACAGGCACATAGGACAAAAAAAGTAGCTTCCACTCATTTGCAGAATATACAGACTCGCGGGATTGCAAGTCGGTAATTTCCCGCCTCAGGTCTTTGAGTTCACTACGACACATGTCCTCAACCCGTTGGAGTCCATCGACAATAATGGCATCAGCCTCATCTTTTTGTGATGCTCACTTGCGTCCACGCTGTGATTGCAACCGGGCACTCACACCAGAAGCAACAGTGCTTCTCTCCCCAGATCGTGGCTCGCTGATGCCAGACACATCTTCAGCGCCCGTCTGCTGGCTTGGTTCCAGTGGAGATGGCTCCAGTTCCTCTGCCTGTCTAGGCGCGGCGGTACTGCATATCGTGCTGTAACCCCCCCAAAAAATAAAATTATTTTGCTTGAATTTAAAAATTTTGTCTCGCACACAGACCTATTTGTACTTACGAGCCCTGAGACACTGTTTTTTGCAGAAAGAGCAATTGCTATTAATTAATATATAGATAGTAGATAGATAGATAGTTGATAGATAGTAGTTTATTAGATAGACGATAGAGAAATAGTTTAAGAAATAGTGTATAGATAGTTGAGAGTTGAGAGATAGATAGTAGACAATTTAACATCACCAATATTTACCAATTTTTTTCTTTGAGGTTGACGACTTCTCCATGTATCGGGGATCGAAGTGAGAGATAATTTGATCCAACAACTTGCGGTTCTTCACGATGTCATGGTGGGAGCTGTCGCTTTGGTCCCATATTGAGGGGTTGGCTTCCACAAGGTTGATCAGTGTCTCGTTGTGAATGGTCAACGGCTCTTCATCAACCACAATCCTTTTCTTTTTTTGGCTCGCTGACTTGGACTATGTAAACACAAAACGTTATGTTGAAAGGTTCAATTTCACTTTATTGGTAGACTGATAGATAGATAGATAGATAGATAGATAGATAGATAGATAGATAGATAGATAGATAGATAGATAGATAGATAGCAGATAGAAAGTGAATAGATAGATTGTTGATAAATATTGGATAGAAAATTTCTAGTTTTATATTTACCACTGGCAGTTGTGGCGACGACAGACGGCGAGGAACCTTCTTTCTCTTGTGTCCTCCGTGTGCCACAACCTATTGTGTATGTAAATGGAAATAAATAAAATTATATTTCTTGGATCAATAAATTTATGCTTGCAAAACTAAAAATGTCTGCCATGTACCTTTGTGGGTTTTGCCTGTTTTTTTTGGGGGGCCTAGCAGCCTCGGGCTCCGAAGACTCCTATTTGCAATAAAAACATGATTATACACGTGCTTAGCTCAATACACTGGAGTGTCACACAACTTATTGTGGTTTTTTAAAGTGCAAGCCTACCGATTGAGAAGAAAAAACCGCAGACACGCTGCTGCTGCTGCTGCTGCTGCTGCTGCTGCTTCCCTCACTATCCAACATCTGCAACAAAGCAATACATTTTTAGTACACACACATCCGACGGACAATACAGACTCCCATGATGTATACAGAGATATATATATATATATATACACTCACCGGCCACTTTATTAGGTACACCATGCTAGTAACGGGTTGGACCCCCTTTTGCCTTCAGAACTGCCTCAATTCTTCGTGGCATAGATTCAACAAGGTGCTGGAAGCATTCCTCAGAGATTTTGGTCCATATTGACATGATGGCATCACACAGTTGCCGCAGATTTGTCGGCTGCACATCCCAAAGATGCTCCATACAAGGCAGGATGGATCCATGCTTTCATGTTGTTTACGCCAAATTCTGACCCTACCATCCGAATGTCGCAGCAGAAATCGAGACTCATCAGACCAAGCAACGTTTTTCCAATCTTCTACTGTCCAATTTCGATGAGCTTGTACAAATTGTAGCCTCAGTTTCCTGTTCTTAGCTGAAAGGAGTGGTACCCGGTGTGGTCTTCTGCTGCTGTAGCCCATCTGTCTCAAAGTTCGACGCACTGTGCGTTCAGAGATGCTCTTAGGCCTACCTTGGTTGTAACGGGTGGCGATTTGAGTCACTGTTGCCTTTCTATCAGCTCGAACCAGTCTGCCCATTCTCCTCTGACCTCTGGCATCAACAAGGCATTTCCGCCCACAGAACTGCCGCTCACTGGATTTTTTTTCTTTTTCGGACCATTCTCTGTAAACCCTAGAGATGGTTGTGCGTGAAAATCCCAGTAGATCAGCAGTTTCTGAAATACTCAGACCAGCCCTTCTGGCACCAACAACCATGCCACGTTCAAAGGCACTCAAATCACCTTTCTTCCCCATACTAATGCTCAGTTTGAACTGCAGGAGATTGTCTTGACCATGTCTACATGCCTAAATGCACTGAGTTGCCGCCATGTGATTGGCTGATTAGAAATTAAGTGTTAACAAGAAGTTGGACAGGTGTACCTAATAAAGTGGCCGGTGAGTGTATATACAAATGTACTTACATTTCCTGTGATCTCTTGCAAGACACTTTTTCTCTCTCACGTGCAGCAGGCCTCAGGAAAAATGTGTGCTAGGGACATTAATGGCCGAAATCATGTTTCCTGTCACATGACCACATGGACCACCCTCAAACGCTATTAAAACGTATGGTTCTATTTGGAAATTTTTCAAGATTTGCGTCTGGCTGCGTTTGCCATAGCCATCAATGGCAGAATTAACGCTTCCGTTAGTATTGCGTTAGCTTGGCCGGACCCGAAAACGCTGCAAGCCGCGTTCCAAGGTCTGTCAAAAAAAAAATGTTATGTGACAAACGCATGCGTCACGATGCGTCAGACAATGCAAGTCTATGGCCGCGTTAGTATGTGAGTTATATTGCGTTTTGAGTACTTAAAAACGTGTCCGTTAGACGGACTCGCCTAGCGCAATGTGAACCTAGCCTGTATGTGTCTTGTCCAAAACTATCACTCCTCCAACAGCTATCTCCGAAGGCAGATAACAATGGTTTTACTAGAGAAAGGACAGCATGTATCAGTGAAAAGGTATTTTGCTTTAATAGTGCAGCAGCGATACACAAGAACTGCAATAGCAATTAAACACTGCCTATATGCCTGCTCTAATCTAAGCTCTCCAGAGAACAGTGCTGAGAATTGCATCATATCTAGTGACCTAATGACTAGAGATGAGCCACCTCCCTAGTGTTCAGGTTCGGTTCGTCGAACAAGGACGTGTTCGACGAACTGTCCGTCGAACGTTCGACGAACACCGTCGAACCCCATTAAAACCAATGGCAGGCAAACAAACACATACAAACACATGGAAAACACATAGAAAACACCTGGTGTCCAAAAGCTGACAAACTGCTCAGAAGACACGACAAACACATGGAAAAGTCACAACTATACGTATATAGTCATGTGAAAAGAAAAAAGGTGGAGGAGTAAAATGAGGAGGAGACACAGATATAGGTATGCCATGCCCTTCTAAAATCAAGAAAGGCTGGAGTAAAAATCTAAACTCACTCTACCAACACCCAGACGTCTTAACAAAAAAAATAAAAAAATAAACATCTTTAGGTAGAATGGCGGCGGGTCCATTCAGAACACTTTCCTTAGAAGACGTAGTGGTACCCTCGTTGTGCCAAAAAATGAACCCAATACATTCAGACTAATCCACCATTTGTCATATCCAAGGGGCAGGTCAGTAAACAACAACATCGACGCGGAACCAAGTACAGTACTATGTACTGTGCCTCCTTTGATGAGGCAATCAGGCGGGTCAAGAAGTTGGTAAGGGGCACCCTAATGGCCAAAACAGACATTGAGGGGGCATTCCGGTTACTACCTGTGCCTCCGAATAGTGTCCTCCCATTGGGCTGCTTCTGTGAAGGAGCATACTACATAGATCGCTGTTTGCCCATGGGGTGCTCCATATCCTGCTCACTATTTGAGGCGTTTAGTTGCTTCCTCGAATGTGTCGTCATGGACGTTTGTAAGGCGGCACATATTATCCATTACCTCGATGACTTCTTATGCCTGGGCCCAAAAGATTCGCCACAGTGTGAAAACACGCGGTAGTCCACCTGTGAGAAGGAGAGAGCTGGAGGGAGAGTGGACACCGCAGAGCTGAAGGGTTAGATTGAGAAAGAAAGAAGGCGGTGTAGCTTGCTTCATGGGTGGGGTACTCTGCTGAGTAGCAGAAATTGCTACTAGGCCCAAAAGGATTTCCTGGGCCAGATGCCGTTACAAAATAGTAGTTAGGTAAACAGGCGGTGTAGCTTGCTTCATGGGTGGGGTACACTGCTGAGTAGCACTAAATTCTACTAGGCCCAAAAGGATTTCCTGGGCTAGATGCCATTAAAAAATAGTACTTAGGTAAACAGGCGGTGTAGCTTGCTTCATGGGTGGGGTGCGCTGCTGAGTAGCACCAAATTCTACTAGGCTCAAAAGGATTTCCCGGGCCAGATGCCATTAAAAATAGTACTTAGGTAAACAGGCGGTGTAGCTTGCTTCATGGGTGGGGTACGCTGCTGAGTAGCACTAAATCCTACTAGGCCCAAAAGGATTTCCTGGGCTAGATGCCGTTACAAAATAGTAGTTAGGTAAACAGGCGGTGTAGCTTGCTTCATGGGTGAAGTACGCTGCTGAGTAGCACCAAATTCTACTAGGCCCAAAAGGATTTCCTGGGCCAGATGCCGTTAAAAATAGTACTTAGGTAAACAGGCGGTGTAGCTTGCTACATGGGTGAGGTACGCTGTTGAGTAGCACTAAATTCTACTAGGCCCAAAAGGATTTCCTGGGCCAGATGCCTTTAAAAAATAGTACTTAGGTAAACAGGCAGTGTAGCTTGCTTCATGGGTGGGGTACGCTGCTGAGTAACACCAAATTCTACTAAGCCCAAAAGGATTTGCTGGGCCAGATGCCGTTGAAAATAGTACTTAGGTAAACAGGCAATGGGTGGCTGGGCTACTCTGCTGACTAGCAGACACTGAAGCTTTGGAGCAGACCTCTGAATCCCAGGCCATAGTGTGAGTAAACAACTCTGCAGACGATCCCACCCACCTGGAATTGATGATGGAAACGTCATGTAAAACTCAGCAAGGGGACTAAATAAAAGAGTCTCCATTTTTAAAAAAAATTCGGCCACAGACACCACTTAAGTGGCATCAATTTCGCCAGAGTTTTTTAAAACGGAATGGTCATGCTGATAATGGCATCGTCAGCACTAAACATCTTCGTTGCTATTTCAAAACTGTGCAGAAGGGTGCATAGGTTCCTGATCTGAGACCACTGCTGCAGCGTGATTTGTGGTACACAGGCGGTGTAGTTAATTTCACAGGCGGGCTACTCTGCTGACGTGCAGACACTGCTCCTAGGCCCAAAACTATTAACTGGATTAGATGCAGTAAAAATAGAGATACACAGGCGGTATAGTTAGTTTCACAGGCGGGCTACTCTGCTGACGTGCAGACACTGCTCCTAGGCCCAAAACTATTAACTGGATTAGATGCAGTAAAAATAGAGATACACAGGCAGTATAGTTAGTTTCACAGGCGGGCTTCTCTGCTGACGTGCAGACACTGCTCCTAGGCCCCAAACTATTAACTGGATTAGATGCAGTAAAAATAGAGATACACAGGTGGTATAGTTAGTTTCACAGGCGGACTACTCTGCTGACGTGTAGACACTGCTTCTAGGTCCAAAACTATTAACTGGATTAGATGCAGTAAAAATAGAGATACACAGGCAGTATAGTTAGTTTCACAGGCGGGCTTCTCTGCTGACGTGCAGACACTGCTCCTAGGCCCTAAACTATTAACTGGATTAGATGCAGTAAAAATTGAGATACACAGGCGGTATAGTTTGTTTCACAGGCGGGCTACTCTGCCGACATGCAGACACTGCTCCTAGGCCCAAAACTATTAACTGGATTAGATGCAATGAAAATAGAGATACACAGGCGGTGTAGTTAATTTCACAGGCGGGCTACTCTGCTGATGTGCAGACACTGCTCCTAGGCCCTAAACTATTAACTGGATTAGATGCAGTAAAAATTGAGATACACAGGCGGTATAGTTTGTTTCACAGGTGGGCTACTCTGCTGACGTGCAGACACTGCTCCTAGGCCCAAAACTATTAACTGGATTAGATGCAGTAAAAATAGAGATACACAGGTGGTATAGTTAGTTTCACAGGCGGACTACTCTGCTGACGTGTAGACACTGCTTCTAGGCCCAAAACTATTAACTGGATTAGATGCAGTAAAAATAGAGATACACAGGCAGTATAGTTAGTTTCACAGGCGGGCTACTCTGCTGACGTGCAGACACTGCTACTAAACCCAAAACCCCAAAACGATTTACAGGGTTAGATGCAGTAAAAATTGAGGTACACAGGCGGTGTAGCTAGCTTCACAGGCGGGCTACTCAGATGACTATCAGACAATGCTACTAGCCCAAAAGGATTGGCTAAGCTAGATTACACCAAATGCTGTGACTAACACTTGCACAGCACTGGCTCAGAACTGCCTGGCAAACAGTGCTATGAACTGCTGTAACCTACCCTGAAAAGGGCTGATATTACAACTAGTCCCGACTCCTCCCGACTCCCTAAACCTATCTCTCTGACAATTTGCTCCAAAAAAACACTCTTAGTCTGTATAGCGCCCACAGCAGCAGCGGTGCCGTCTAACACTAAGCTGCAGCAGTGAGGAAATGGTGGCGACGGGGCAAATGGTTTGTTCTTATAGGGCAAGGACATGTGACATACACAGCCAATGACACATGCCCTTGCTTGTGTGCATCACATGCACATTGCTGTGTGTGTGCACTGCTGATAGGCTGAGAGACTGCACCGCCCTTCTGTAAATGCGGGAAAGAAAAAAAATGGAGATCGGCGTTATTTCAGCACAGATCTACCCCCCCCCCCCCCCCCGCCCACTATACACTGAAACAGTCCATTGACAATGATGAACAGTTTTAATGTGCAAATCAAGCTAGGCTTTTGGTGAACGAACAGTTATCGAACAGAAACTCGGACAGCCGAATTTTAAGCAAATTGTTTGAGTTTGTCGAACGGCTCGAACACTGCCCAAAACAGCTCGAATTTGAAATTGGCGAACAGTTCGACTCGAACACCGCTCATCTCTACTAATGACGTGATGCAGCCGGCCAATCACAGCAGTGCCAGTAGCCAACATGGCTACGGCATAACCGTGTATGACAGGCGATCCCTGCATGTTTATTGGCTGTCTAAAAGCTGTGAAACTTGAACAAGTAACGTAACGAATGTACACAAGCACCCCAATCAGGGCTGCCACTGGAATTTCAGGGCCTCATACTGGCAAGATTTTCATCTTCCTTGAGACTCCGCCCAGGCTCCACCCCAGATCTGCCTCCATCCCTTGAATCTTCCACAGTCCCACCACCCACTCTTGGAAAAACTCCACTTCTGCACCACACTCTCACCAGTCACACATTAGGAGTTCCCATCTAATACCATATCACATACACATCCATCATCTTTGGTTTTGGCCAAAAGATTTTTTAAGCCTGCTATCATGACAAGGTCGACTCTTTTGGCAGGGCCCTACTTCACTCTAACCAGTTAAAATGTGTTAAAATATCAAATAATTTTTTTAACAATGGAAAAGGGAACAGCACAATTACTTATCTTCCAGTGCATGGCCCCCAGGCAACCTGTCCACTGATTGCTCCAAATATACACAAGTTAAAAAATGAAGGCAGCACTCCAAATCCTTAGTGAAAAACGTGCAGAATTTATTCAACCCACATGTCTGGGCGACATTTCGGCTCTGAATGAGTCATTCTCAATAATTTTTTTAGATCTAATTTTATTAATTTTTCTTTAAATGAATGTGTCTCATGCATTTTTAAAAAATGAGCAATAATACCACATACAATAGACAAATAAAGTCCCATCATGGCTAGACCACATATTACCACCACATAGTGACTGAATAATACCCATACAAGAGACAAATACCGTCAAACCATGGCAGGACCACATATTACCACTATAAAGTGATCAAATAATACCTCATACAAGGGACAAATGCTGTCATACTGTGTACAAATCACATATTACCACCACATAGTGACTGAATAATACCACATACAAGGAACAAATTCCTTCTCCTGTAAAAGAAATCACAAATAAAAAGCAACAATATCCCATACCTATAACACTAATAGGAGAACCATGAGTCAAAAAAGTTGCCAAGAATAGTTAGAGCAAAAGTACAAAATTTATTAAAGATACAATCAATATCAGGATAAAATATTACCAGTTACAGAAAAGTGACTAAATCCGTGGATACAGTGGTGAACTGAGAACACCAGGACGAGACATGGAAATCCTAAGGTATATGAATATGTAATACATATGCTGTTACAATCGTGTGCACTGAAGGCTAACTGCCAAAAGTAGGCAGCCCAGCAAAGAAATGTGATGGTAACATAAGGTGCAAACGTACTAAAACAATTAGCCGGGAGCTACAGCACACACAAAATAAGTAAAGCAGTTAGTTACCCATGTGGGATGGTGTGGAGGTCCCGTCCGGTGCCCAGTCACATACCCCAACGCGCGTTTCGCGTTTGAATGTTGCCGCTTCCTCAGGGGGCGCCCCCTGAGGAAGCGGCAACATTCAAACGCGAAACGCGCGTTGGGGTATGTGACTGGGCACCGGACGGGACCTCCACACCATCCCACATGGGTAACTAACTGCTTTACTTATTTTGTGTGTGCTGTAGCTCCCGGCTAATTGTTTTAGTACGTTTGCACCTTATGTTACCATCACATTTCTTTGCTGGGCTGCCTACTTTTGGCAGTTAGCCTTCAGTGCACACGATTGTAACAGCATATGTATTACATATTCATATACCTTAGGATTTCCATGTCTCGTCCTGGTGTTCTCAGTTCACCACTGTATCCACGGATTTAGTCACTTTTCTGTAACTGGTAATATTTTATCCTGATATTGATTGTATCTTTAATAAATTTTGTACTTTTGCTCTAACTATTCTTGGCAACTTTTTTGACTCATGGTTCTCCTATTAGTGTTATATCTATGGTTGAGTCGCCATTTTTTGGTAATACAATACACGGCTGATGTTCCTGTATGTGAATATCCCATACCTGTCCGCCGTACAGTCAAGTCCCATGCTGTAAATCCATCTCAAGGGGTTAAATACAGTTACAACTCATGAACGCATATGAATTGTAGCGTGGGAAAATATTCCGAAACTTTCCCATGCTACAGTTCATATGAGCTCATGCTGCCAGGGGGCGGAGCTTCGGGGACAGCACCACTAGTCACTGAAGCTCCGCCCCTTGCATTTCATTCATTCCCCAGTCTTTTACAGCTGTGAGCGGCCTCATTAGCAGTGCTCCTGGTCGTAAATGTATTTAACCCCTTGAGATGGATTTACAGCGTGGGACTTGACTGCACGGCGGACAAGTATGGGTTGCTTTTTTATTTATGATTTTTTTTACAGGAGAACTAGGGTCTTCAGTTGGATTGAGTGTACAATAAACATATTAAAAACCTGTGTGTTTCTTTTTTTCAATATAGTACTTTATTCTTAATGTGTGTTTGCGTGCAAAACTTGCAAAACTCGCCTCATGGAAAACTCGCCACACGCAAAACTTGCACACGCGGAAAAATTGCCACATGCACAAAAGTTGCAACACATGCAAAAGGTGCCTCACACAAAACTTGCACATACTCAAAATGCACCACACATAAAACTCGCCACGCGCAAAACTCGCCATGCGCAAAACTTGCTGCACACAACTTGCTACACTAACCTGTCACATGCAACTCGACACACAAAAAGTTGCTACACACATGTCGCCGCACAAAACTCATCTCACAAAAGTCTCTACATGCATGTCGCCACACGCAACTCAACACACACAACTTGACACATGAAACTTGCCCTAAAACACACACAAGTCTGGTATTATCCTTCAAAAATAAAAATCTGATTAATAAGCAGACAAACTACAAGAGCAACAAATGTACCATATAGGAAATACGGCAGCTGTCAGTCACATGACCTGTCTATTATGTGTATGTGTGAGCTAATATATACTGCCAGGGGGGAGGGCTTCTTGTTGGCTGGGGATTTATCAGGCTGCCAATTTAGCTTACAAATACTGAGGTAAAAATACTGACCAAATAACGTGTGAACGAGGTCTAATACAGGAGGAGATGACATACAGGTACACACTATATACAAGGGAGATGACACACAAGTATATACTATATACATGAGCAGATGACACACAGGTATATACTATACACAGGAGGAGATGACTTACAGGTATATACTATATACAGGAGGAGATGACATACAGGTATATACTATATATAGGAGGAGATGACATACAGGTATATACTATATACAGGAGGAGATGACACACGTATATACTATGTACAGGAGGAGATGACATACAGGTACATAGTATATACAGGGGAGATGACACACAAGTATATACTATATACAGGAGCAGATGACACACAGGTATATACTATACACAGGAGGAGATGACTTACAGATATATACTATATACAGGAGGAGATGACATACAGGTATATACTATATATAGGAGGAGATGACATACAGGTATATCTATATATATAAGAGGCATCGCGATTACTCGCTAATCCCGCCCCCTGCACAGTAGCTCCACCCCCCACATCACCACACATAATCCTGCCCCCCACCCCATGGTAACACAAGCCCCACCAAAATCCCCAATAAAAACACATGTGACACAAGAATCTTTTTGGAATAAAATGGCCGTGGCGTTTATTTTGAGTTACATATAAAAATGCATTTTAATCCAAGAATAAAAGAATAAACCATTTGAATACTCATAAACTGACTTAAATCAAATCACATTACCAAATCCACTCGAAAATAACGGGTGATTTTCCCACAAATAAATGACACGACAGGCTTAAATAAAATATAACCATAACTTAGGGAGGGAGAAAGGGGTCTTCAATCTGCATCAGATGACTGGTGACAAGCCGTCAAAACAGCTGATTTTTATAGAGGAATTTCTTCCTGCAGTTTTCACCTCAACCAATCAAATTAAACAAAAAGTGCGGGAAGACAACCAGATAAAACCGGAAAGAACCTGCTCATGAGTTAGCACAGCTTACTGAAAGTATTAACCCTTCACAAACTTAACTTCTTGATGCATAAATACCACACACAGCTAAAGCCTCGCAGGAGGGGTGGGAAGGGGGCTGTGTTATCATGCGACCCCCTTTGTACTCGCCAAAGGGAGGGCGTTCATTACCACACACAATCCGCACCACATTACCACACATAATCCCACCCCCAACACATCACCACACATAATCCCGCCACCCAACACATCACCACACATAATCCCGCCCCCACCACATCACCACACATAATCCCGCCCCTTCAACACATCACCACATACAATCCCACCCCTTCAACACATCACCACACATAATCCCGCCCCCACCACAATACCACACATAATCCTGCCCCCCCACCCCATTACCACACATAATCCCCCCACCCCATTACCACACATAATCCTGCCCCCCACCACATCACCACCCATAATCCCGCCACCCCACCACATTACCACACATAATCCCGCCCCCACCACATTACCACACACAATCCGCACGACATTACCACACAAAATCCCGCCCCCCCACCACATCACCACACATAATCCCACCACCCCACCCCATTACCACACATAATCCCCCCACCCCATTACCACACATAATCCCGCCCCCCACCACATTACCACACATAATCCCGCCCCCACCACATTACCACACATAATCCCGCCCCACCACATTACCACACATAATCCCGCCCCCACCACATTACCACATATAATACCACCCCCCACCACATTACCACACATAATCCCGCTCCCCACCACATTACCACCCATAATACCACCCCCCCCAACACATTACCACACATAATGCCACCCTCCCACCCATTACCACACATAATCCCGCCCCCCACCACATTACCACACATAATCCCGCCCCCCACCACATTACCACACATAATCCTGCCCCCCCACCCTATTACCACACATAATTCCGCCCCCCACCCCATTACCACACATAATCCCGCCCCCCCACCCTATTACCACACATAATACCGCCCCCCAGCCCATTACCACACATAATCCCGCCCCCCACCTCATTACCACACATAATCCCACCCCCCACCACATTACCACACATAATCCCGCCTGCCACCCCATTGCCACACACAATCCCGCCCCCAACCACATCACCACCCATAATCCCGCCACCCCACCACATTACCACACATAATCCCGCCCCCACCACATTACCACACACAATCCGCACGACATTACCACACAAAATCCCGCCCCCCCACCACATCACCACACATAATCCCACCACCCCACCCCATTACCACACATAATCCCCCCACCCCATTACCACACATAATCCCGCCCCCCACCACATTACCACACATAATCCCGCCCCCACCACATTACCACACATAATCCCGCCCCACCACATTACCACACATAATCCCGCCCCCACCACATTACCACATATAATACCACCCCCCACCACATTACCACACATAATCCCGCTCCCCACCACATTACCACCCATAATACCACCCCCCCAACACATTACCACACATAATGCCACCCTCCCACCCATTACCACACATAATCCCGCCCCCCACCACATTACCACACATAATCCCGCCCCCCACCACATTACCACACATAATCCTGCCCCCCCACCCTATTACCACACATAATTCCGCCCCCCACCCCATTACCACACATAATCCCGCCCCCCCACCCTATTACCACACATAATACCGCCCCCCAGCCCATTACCACACATAATCCCGCCCCCCACCTCATTACCACACATAATCCCACCCCCCACCACATTACCACACATAATCCTCTCTACCACATAACCACACTATTGTTATTAACTTCATTTTAAGTTAATTTACCACCTGCGTAAGCGCTATTGAATGTTGTTATTATTTACTTTAGTTTAATCACCAGCAGCATTAATTAGATAGCAATGAGCGTGCCGAGCGTTAGCTGGCTGGAAACATCTAGTACTATATACAGGAGGAGATGACACATGTATATTCTATATACAGGAGGAGATGACATACAGGTATATACTATATAAAAGAGGAGATGACACATAGGTATATAGAGGAGGAGATGACATACAGCAGGTATATACTATATACAGGGGAGATGACATACAGGTATATACTATATACAGGAGATGACATACAGGTATATACTATATATAGGAGGAGATGACATACAGGTATATACTATATACAGAATAGATGACATACAGTTATATACTATATACAGGAGGAGATGACACATAGGTATATACAATATACAGGAGGAGATGATATACAGCAGGTATATACTATTTACAGGGGAGATGACATACAGGTATATACTATACACAGAGGAGATAACATACAGGTATATACTATATACAGGAGATGACATACAGGTGTATACTATATATAAGGGAGATGACAAACATGTATATACTGAGGAAAAATGAGAGGTGTGGGGTGATAATGAGAGGTGTGAGGTGAAAATGAGAGGTGTGAGTGCAAAATGAGAGGAGTGAGGGAAAATAGTGGAGTGATCCGAAAATGACAGATGTGAGGTCGAAATGACAAGTGTTAGGGGGGAATGAGAGGAGTGAGGGGGGAATGAGAGGAGTGAGGGAGAAAATAAGAGGAGTGAGGGGGAAAATGAGAGGTGTGAGGGAGAAAATGAGAGATGTGAGGGGGAAAATGAAAGATGTGAGGGGGAAAATGAGAGGTGTGATGGGAAAATAAGAGAAGTGAGGTGCTATAACTAACCACAGATATTTACTATGCCAAGGCCAGCTGCGACCAATCAGCGCAGTGGGATTTAAATCCCAAGCCAATATCGCTGATTGGTCGTGGTCGGCCGGGCACGACCAATCAGCGAAGCTTTGTTGAAATTCCGTGCCAATTCATGGCCGAACTGCGCCTGTCGCTGATTGGTCGCGGGTAGCTGGCGAGACCAATCAGCGACGCGGGATTTCTATTGCAGACAAACAGACGGAATTAGACGATTATATAGTAGATACCCGATGCGTTAGAATCGGGCCACCATCTAGTATTCATATAAACATTGGTGCTTACATTTATGTTTTAACCCATTGGACACACTGCCATTGTTTTTCTCCTGTCTTTATTTTAAGAGACTAAAACCAGAGCAACGAACCAGGAAAAACACCAGAAAGTATACCAGTTCAAGGGTAATTAAAAATTATGCCTTTATTTTAAACAAGTGGCAAATGGTTACATAAAAATGTGATATATAAATGAATATACATAAAAAATAAAAAAATACAACAACACAGAAATTGCGCAGGAACAGGATAAGATCATAATAATTCCCAGCAAGGAAATAACCCCAGATACCACATTATAAGGATTTTTACTTCAGCTGTGCCAATGTATCAAAGTGCTAATAGGTGAAAAAAAGGGAAATTATTTAAAATATTAATTGTGAAAAAGAATCAAAGTTTGCAGCAATTACAAGGTGCAGCAGTGCAAAACTTGCAAAAATTATATATATAGCCAGAAAAAATAAAGTGCCAAAGTGCTATGACCAAAATTAAGGTCAGGAACTGTGCATTCAACACCAATCATGTAATGAAATGTGCAAAGGAATCTGAAACAGCACAGCAATAAATCTTTCTCATATACCTGTGGGGGGGCTGGGTCCCATATCCGCGCACACCCGACGCGCATTTCGGAGCACTGTCCTTCGTCAGGGGGTGACTTATCCGGGCGATAGTGAGGTTTTTATAGTGTGCTCATTCCGAGCGCTGTGGCCCGGGTATGGACGGCGCATGCGCAGTCAGGAGGTCCCGGAAGTTCCGGTCTCCGCGTCACATGACCAGGGACGGAGTACCTGACGTAACCAAGGGAACATGGACACGGAGAGCCGGGACTCCAGGACACAGACCGGGCATGCGCACTGCCCGAGACACAGTGTGGGAAAAATGAAGGTGAAGATATACCACAAATAATGTCAGAAAATGTGGGCAATTTGTGAAAGATAAAAATGCAAAGGGGAGCACATATATATACGTTCCACCATATATCCATGATGTTCACAAGGTATGTGGACAAAAAAGAGTTTGGGCAATAGCATAAAAATTAGATATGTGCAGAAAAAAGATACATATAATACGGTATATAAAAATGAAGAAAGGGCAGAAATTATAATGAATATGGCCCATATTTAATATCACGCCATATAAAGCAAAATATAAACAAAATAATTAGAATATAAAGGGTTATTAACCAAATAAATCAAAAAATATATATATAATTAAGAAGTGCAGATGTACAATCCATAATATACAAAACATAATGTGTAGAAAATATATGCACAGTAGGTCGAGACAATATGATAAATCAAATATTAAATGCGACGCTGAGAAGCAGAAGAAAGAAAAAATATAAAAGAGAAAAAACATATATGAAATAATAAGAAAAAAATATAATAAAAAATATATAAGTAAGTAAATAAAAATTATTATAGACAAAATATATTAATCATCCTTTATATGCTTCACAGGATCTCCTAATTTTTCAGCGTGCATCGACCCGCAGTCCAACATCCAGCACGACTGGCGGAAAAAAATGTATCCAAACAAGTGAAGTCCACATACGGTAAGAATAGAACTATGAACAATAAAATAATAAAAGGTTAAACGTTATGCACTATAAAAGCCAATTATATCAATCAAATAAAAGGTTAAAAAGATCAAGAGTAAAAACGATGGTTTACAAAAGGAGGTTACAAAAAAGGCACGAAGCTCAAATTTTCATTTACGGTAAACCTTTTGGTGACACCGTATCAAGAGTCCATATCCATTTAGTTTCTTTTTTGGCTAGGGCTATACTTATTTCACCACCTCTTTCATTAGTTTTGATCATGTCTATGCCAGTAACCTTCAGCAAAGATGCATCACAATCATGGTACAATTTAAAGTATTTTGGGATTGTTTTTAGTAGGGACGCATCATTCACTTCTTTTGCAGCTATAATCCCCAAAATGTGTTCCCTGGTGCGAACCTTAAGCTGTCTGGTTGTCATGCCCACATAGATGAAAGAACATGGGCATGTGGCGTGATATATTACAGCTTTTGATGTACACGTTATGCTCTGTTTAATTTTATATACGGTTGTACCATCATGGTTACAGAAGGTATTTGTTCTTACAATATTAGGACATGCAACACATTGTCCGCATGGTTTGCAACCTGGAACTGCCTTTGTACCTGTGAGAAAAGAGAGGATTGCTGAATTATAGGTATAATGGCTTTTGACTAAGTGGTCTTTCAAATTTCTCGATCTGCGGTAGGTAATATTGGGTGTTTCTCCAATGTACTGAGACAGAACAGGATCAGCTTTCAAAATTGCCCATGATTTGGTTAAATACGACCTCATTAATTCAGTCTGTCCATGATATTGAGTGATGTATCTCACTATACGATTGGATTTGGGTGGTTTATTCCCATATAGGGCTTGATGTCTTGTTATGTGTCTGGCACGGTTATAGCCTTTTTTTATTGAAGGCCTGCTATATCCACGTTCCAAAAATCTCTCTTTGAGCTCACCAGCTTGTCTCTCAAAATCCGTCTCATTGGAGCAAATCCTACGCAGACGCAAAAATTGGCCTATAGGAATAGATTCAATCATTGCTGGGGGGTGTGATGACGAAGCATGAAGGAGAGAATTTACAGCCGTGGATTTCCTAAAAATACTAGTATACAGACATCCATCATCGTCCTTATGTATACCCACATCCAAGAATTCCATAAACTTTATATCGCATTTATAGGTCAGATGGATATTCAAAGTATTGGAATTTAACTGTTCCACAAAGGTGTGGGGTGATTCCACCGATCCTTGCCAAATAAAAAATATGTCATCAATGAACCGCACCCAAATAAGGATGCGGTCCATCGATGACATTGGCTCAGAATGAAAAAGGTCCCTCTCCCACAGCCCCAAGAATAAATTTGCATAGGAGGGCGCAAAGGAAGCGCCCATAGCTGTGCCTTGGAGCTGTAGGTAGAGGGACCCCTTAAAAAGAAAAAAATTCTTTGTTAAAGAAAATTCAAGTAACTGTAAAACAAATTGTCTCATGGATGTGGGTACAGATGATGATTCTAAAAAATACCTGGCTGCCTGCACACCATTACTGTGGCGGATGTTGGTATATAAGCTCTCAACGTCACAAGACACCAACAGCGTATCACCCCCAACATGAAGACCATCTATTTTTTTCAAAAAATCGTTGGTGTCTTTAATGAAGGAGGGTAAATTTTCAACTAGAGGTTGTAGTCTTGAGTCAACAAATTTGTTATTTTTTTCTAAATAATTGCCACAACCCGATATAATAGGTCTGCCCGGTGGAGTTATTTGGTTCTTATGAACCTTCGGCAATAAATAAAGTGTTGATATAGTCGGCTCAGATACCTGTAGAGCCATAAACAAATCCTTGTTGATAACATTATTATCAAGGGCTTCCTTCAAAATTCGTGAAAGTTCTGCTCTAAATTTCCCCAGAGGATTAAAGGTTAATTT
The DNA here is from genome assembly GCF_051348905.1 of Ranitomeya variabilis. Taxonomy (NCBI): domain Eukaryota; kingdom Metazoa; phylum Chordata; class Amphibia; order Anura; family Dendrobatidae; genus Ranitomeya; species Ranitomeya variabilis. The sequence goes on along the minus strand of NC_135236.1, from coordinate 491,711,488 downwards.
TTTATAATAGATGCTATCCCTTAGTTGTCTAAATGCTTCATGTTCGTACATTTGTTTCGGCCAAACTACAACATTACCCCCCTTGTCAGCCGGTTTAATAACCACGTCAGATAAACTCTCTAGGTTTTTTAAAGCAATTTTTTCATTTTTATCCAAATTATTAATAGATGGAAAACGAGGAATTTTATCAAACTCCCGGCTTACTGTTTTAACAAAGATATCGATAGTGGGACAGGCCGACAAGGGGGGAAATTTACGAGACTTAGGCCGAATCGATGTCGGGATCTTACCTCCCTCTGGGTCATTGTGCTCTTGTGCTAATTCATCCAGGATCCCTAGTGCCTCCTGTTCCACCTCTGTAGGAAATAATTGTAATATTTTTTCATTGTGAAAATGCTTTTTAAACATAAGTTTCCTTGCGAATAAATGTAAATCTTTAATGGCTACAAACTTATCAAACTGTGCCGTAGGGCAAAACATAAGGCCCTTTTTAAGAACATCAATCTCATTGTCAGATAAAGTGTGAGTACAAGCTGGTGAGCTCAAAGAGAGATTTTTGGAACGTGGATATAGCAGGCCTTCAATAAAAAAAGGCTATAACCGTGCCAGACACATAACAAGACACCAAGCCCTATATGGGAATAAACCGCCCAAATCCAATCGTATAGTGAGATACATCACTCAATATCATGGACTGACTGAAATAATGAGGTCGTATTTAACCAAATCATGGGCAATTTTGAAAGCTGATCCTGTTCTGTCTCAGTACATTGGAGAAACACCCAATATTACCTACCGCAGATCGAGAAATTTGAAAGACCACTTAGTCAAAAGCCATTATACCTATAATTCAGCAATCCCCTCTTTTCTCACAGGTACAAAGGCAGTTCCAGGTTGCAAACCATGCGGACAATGTGTTGCATGTCCTAATATTGTAAGAACAAATACCTTTAGTAACCGTGATGGTACAACCGTATATAAAATTAAACAGAGCATAACGTGTACATCAAAAGCTGTAATATATCACGCTACATGCCCATGTTCGTTCATCTATGTGGGCATGACAACCAGACAGCTTAAAGGGAACCTGTCACCCCGTTTTTTCAGTATGAGATAAAAATACTGTTAAATAGGGCCTGAGCTGTGCATTGCAATAGTGTATTTTGTGGACCCCGATTCCCCACCTATGCTGCCGAAATACGTTACCAAAGTAGCCGTTTTCGCCTGTCAATCAGGCTGGTCTGGTCAAAAGGGCGTGGTGTCTTCCCCCAGATCTTGCTTAGTTTTCCGTTGGTGGCGTAGTGGTTTGCGCATGCCCAAGGTCCCGAATCCACTGCACAGGGGAGTTAAAAGAGCGCAATGTGCACTATTTCATTGGTGATCGGTGGGGGCGGCCATCTTCCTTTGGCCGCGCGTGCGCAGAAGCGGCGCTCTGCTGGCCGCGGCTTCAGGAAAATGGCCGCGGGATGCCGCGCGTGCGCAGATGGAGATCGCGGCGGCCATTTTCCTGAAGCAGAGTTCGCATCTCGGCTTCAGGAAAATGGCCGCCGCGATCTCCATCTGCGCATGCGCGGCATCCCGCGGCCATTTTCCTGAAGCCGCGGTCAGCAGAGCGCTGCTTCTGCGCACGCGTGGCCAAAGGAAGATGGCCGCCCCCACCGATCACCAATGAAATAGTGCACATCGCGCTCTTTTAACTCCCCTGTGCAGTTGATTCGGGACCTTGGGCATGCGCAAACCACTACGCCACCAACGGAAAACTAAGTAAGATCTGGGGGAAGACACCACGCCCTTTTGACCAGACCAGCCTGATTGACAGGCGAAAACGGCTACTTTGGTAACGTATTTTGGCAGCATAGGTGGGGAATCGGGGTCCACAAAATACACTATTGTAAAGCACAGCTCAGGCCCTATTTAACAGTATTTTTATCTCATACTGAAAAAACGGGGTGACAGGTGCCCTTTAAGGTTCGCACCAGGGAACACATTTTGGGGATTATAGCTGCAAAAGAAGAGAATGATGCGTCCCTACTAAAAACAGTCCCAAAACACTTTAAATTGTACCATGATTGTGATGCACCTTTGCTGAAGGTTATTGGTATTGACATGATCAAAACTAATGAAAGAGGTGGTGAAATAAGTATAGCCCTAGCCAAAAAAGAAACTAAATGGATATGGACTCTTGATACGGTGTCACCAAAAGGTTTAAATGAAAATTTGAGCTTCGTGCCTTTTTTGTAACCTCCTTTTGTAAACCATCGTTTTTACTCTTGATCTTTTTAACCTTTTATTTGATTGATATAATTGGCTTTTATAGTGCATAACGTTTAACCTTTTATTATTTTATTGTTCATAGTTCTATTTTTACCGTATGTGGACTTCACTTGTTTGCATACATTTTTTTCCGCCAGTCGTGCTGGATGTTGGACTGCGGGTCGGTGCACGCTGAAAAATTAGGAGATCCTGTGAAGCATATAAAGGATGATTAATATATTTAGTCTATAATAATTTTTATTTACTTACTTATATATTTTTTATTATATTTTTTTCTTATTATTTCATATATATTTTTTCTCTTTTATATTTTTTCTTTCTTCTGCTTCTCAGCGTCGCATTTAATATTTGATTTATCATATTGTCTCGACCTACTGTGCATATATTTTTTACACATTATGTTTTGTATATTATGGATTGTACATCTGCACTTCTTAATTATATATATTTTTTTTTATTTATTTGGAATAACCCTTTATATTCTAATTATTTTGTTTATATTTTGCTTTATATGGCGTGATATTAAATATGGGCCATATTCATTATAATTTCTTCCCTTTCTTCCTTTTTATATACCGTATTATATGTATCTTTTTTCTGCACATATCTAATTTTTATGCTATTGCCCAAACTCTTTTTTGTCCACATACCTTGCAAACATCATGGATATATGGTGGAACGTATATATATGTGCTCCCCTTTGCATTTTTATCTTTCACAAATTGCCCACATTTTCTGACATTATTTGTGGTATATCTTCACCTTCATTTTTCCCACACTGTGTCACGGGCAGTGCGCATGCCCGGTCTGTGTCCTGGAGTCCCGGCTCTCCGCGTCCATGTTCCCTTGGTTACGTCAGGTACTCCGTCCCTGGTCATGTGACGCGGAGACCGGAACTTCCGGGACCTCCTGACTGCGCATGCGCCGTCCATACCCGGGCCACAGCGCTCGGAATGAGCACACTATAAAAACCTCACTATTGCCCGGATAAGTCACCCCCTGACGAAGGACAGTGCTCCGAAACGCGCGTCGGGTGTGTGCGGATATGGGACCCAGCCCCCCCACAGGTATATGAGAAAGATTTATTGCTGTGCTGTTTCAGATTCCTTTGCACATTTCATTACATGATTGGTGTTGAATGCACAGTTCCTGACCTTAATTTTGGTCATAGCACTTTGGCACTTTATTTTTTCTGGCTATATATATAATTTTTGCAAGTTTTGCACTGCTGCAAACTTTGATTCTTTTTCACAAATAATATTTTAAATAATTTCCCTTTTTTTCACCTATTAGCACTTTGATACATTGGCACAGCTGAAGTAAAAATCCTTATAATGTGGTATCTGGGGTTATTTCCTTGCTGGGAATTATGATCTTATCCTGTTCCTGCGCAATTTCTGTGTTGTTGTATTTTAATATTTTTTTATTTTTTATTTTTTATGTATATTCATTTATATATCACATTTTTGTGTAACCATTTGCCACTTGTTTAAAATAAAGGCATCATTTTTAATTACCCTTGAACTGGTATACTTTCTGGTGTTTTTCCTGGTTCGTTGCTCTGGTTTTAGTCTCTTCTTTGGCAGTGGTTTCCACTGTCTACCTTCACAGCGCACCCTATCTAATGGTTTATGTACTGATATAGTGAGATATTGTATATGATTTGTGGATATCCTTGGGTGTACTGTGGTATTTAATTTTATTTTAAGAGTCAAAACTTTATTAGTCATCTATCGCTGTATGACAGCTTGTTTTCTACAGGATGACTTATAGTTTTCAAAGACACCATTTATTTTACCATATGATAAACTTCAAAAACGGGGAAAATTTTTATTCTCTCCCTTACACACTGTCCTCCATGCTGTTCTCTCCCTCACAGACTGTACTCCATGTTATTCTCTCCCTCACAGACTGTCCTCCATGTTATTCTCTCCTTCATACACTGTCCTCCATGTTATTCTCTCCCTCACAGATTGTCCTCCATGTTATTCTCTCCCTCACAGACTGTCCTCCATGTTATTTTCTCCCTCACAGACTGTCCTCCATGTTATCCTCTCCCTCACAGACTGTCCTCCATGTTATTCTCTCCCTCACAGACTGTCCTTCATGTTATTCTCACCCTCACAGACTGTCCTCCATGTTATTCTCTACATCACACACTGTCCTCCATGTTATTCTCTCCCTCACAGACTGTCCTTCATGTTATTTTCACCCTCACAGACTGTCCTCCATGTTATTCTCTCCTTCACAAACTGTCCTCCATGTTATTATTCTCTCCCTCACAGATTGTCCTCCATGTTATTCTCTCCCTCACAGACTGTTCTCCATGTTATTCTCTCTATCACAGACTGTTCTCCATGTTATTCTCTCCCTCACAGACTGTCCTCCATGTTATTCTCTCCCTCACAGACTGTCCTCCATGTTATTCTCTCCCTCACAGACTGTCCTTCATGTTATTCTCGTTCTAGTATATGTATGTAGTTTATTTATGAAGGCTGATTGGTCAAGGCCGGCCGTGACCAATCAGCGACGTGGAATTTCGGTTACAGACAAACAGACACTTAGACAATTATATATATAGATATACTAGATGGTGGCCCGATTCTAACGCATCGGGTATTCTAGAATATGCATGTCCACGTAGTATATTGCCCAGCCACGTAGTATATTGGCCAGCCACGTAGAATATTGCCCAGTCACGTAGTATATTGCCCAGTCACGTAGTATATTGCCCAGCGACGTAGTATATTGCCCAGCCATGTAGTATATTGCCCAGCGACGTAGTATATTGCCCAGCCATGTAGTATATTGCCCAGCCACGTAGTACATTGCCCAGCCACATAGTACATTGCCCAGTCACATAGTATATTGCCCAGTCACGTAGTATATTGCTCAGCGACGTAGTATATTGCCCAGCCACGTAGTATATTGCCCAGCCACGTAGTATATTGCCCAGCCACGTATGTAGTATATTGCCCAGCCACGTAGTATATTGCACAGCGACTGAGTATACAGCACAGAGCCACGTAGTATGCAGACTTAAAATAAAAAATAAACATATATTTACCTTCTGAAGGCCCGTTGAAGTCCTGGCCCTGTGTGCGGTGCACGCGGCAGCTTCCGGTCCCAGGGTTGGTATGAGCGCAGGACCTGTGATGACGTCGCGGTCACATGACTGTGACGTCATGGAAGGTCCTTCTCGCAGGACCTGTGATGACGTCGCGGTCACATGACCGTGATGTCATGGAAGGTCCTTCTCGCATACCATCCTTGGCACCGGAACCTGCCGCTTGCATGGAGAGGTCACCGGAGCGTCGCGAGGAGCGGGAAAGGTGGCAGAAGGTGAGTATATAATGATTTTTTATTTTTTAATTATTTTTAACATTAGATTTTTTTTACTATTGATGCTGCATAGGCAGCATCAATAGTAAAAACTTGGTCACACAGGGTTAATAGCGGCAGTAACGGAGTGAGTTACCCGCGGCATAACGCGGTCTGTTACTGATGGCATTAACCCTGTGTGAGCGGTGACTGGAGGGGAGTATGGAGCGGGCACTGACTGCGGGGAGTATGGAGTGGGCGCCGGGCACTGACTGCAGGGGAGTAGGGAGGGACTAATCAGACTGTGGCCGTGGCTGACTGGTCGCAGCAGCCATGACAGGCAGCTGGCGAGACCAATCAGCGACTTGGATTCCATGACAGAGACCGCGACCAATGAATATCCGTGACAGATAGAAGGACAGACAGAAAGATGGAAGTGCCCCTTAGACAATTATATAGTAGATATATACCTATACTATGTGTAGACGTTTATTTGAGCTATTCTATTTTTAACCTGTCAGTGTGATTTTACTGTACACCACACTGAATTACCGGCTTTTCTATAGGACACCAGTGCGTATTTCTAGCAAGTCACACTTGTGGTCAGGGCCGTATTTAGAGTTTGCGCTGCCCTAGGCACTTTTAGTGCTGCCTCCCCCATTGGTATGACTAAGGGCTCATACTCATATGCGAGAAACTCGGATGAGTGTCGCACGTCAATACCCGGCACTGAGATCGGAGCCTGTGGCCGCATAGCAGTACACGCTCCGCTCCTGAGTGCCGGGTATTGATGTTCAACACTCATCCGAGTTTCTCACATGTGAGTATAAGCCCTAATGCAGACACTGTCGGCAGTGACTTAGGCTACTTTCACATCAGCGGCACACATACATACAGCTCCGCACACACATATGCAACTCCGCACACACACATACAGCCCCACACATACAGCTCCGCACACACACATACAGCCCAGCACACACACATACAGCTCTGCACACACACAAATACAGCCCCGCACATACAGCTCTGCACACATACAGCCCCGCACATACAGCTCCGCACACACACAGCTCCGCGCACACACACAGCCAGCTCAGTGCACACACAGCTTCGCGCACACACAGCTCCGCGCACACACACAGCTCTGTGCACACACACAGCTCTGTGCACACACACAGCTCCGCACACACACATACAGAGCCCTCCACACACATACAGCTCCGCAGACACACATACAGCTCCACACACACAGCTCCGCACACACAGCTCCGCTCACACACACACATACAGCTCCGCACACACAGCTCCGCACACACACATACACAGCCCCCCACACACACAGCTCCACACACACACATACAGCTCCACGCACACACACACATTCAGCTACACATACACATACAGCTACACACAGCTCCGCACACACACACACATATACAGCTACACACACAGCTCCGCACACACAAGCACACAGCTTTGCACATACACACACAGCTCCGCACACACACACACAGCTCTGCGCACATACACACAGCCACCCCAAATCAGCGTGCTGTACGCATTCCGTTCTGTGAATAGCGTTATTCGCGTACAGGTCCCACTTGTGCACCTTCAAATTGCCTTCTGCGCATGCACAGTATGCTTTGCCCAACTGCTGGCAAAGCCAAAAAGCATTAGTACGCATGCACTGGTTAAGTACGTCCCGGAACACAGTGAAAGACTTCAGGGACATAGTACTTCCGGAGCAGGCGCACTAATGCTTTTTGGCTTTGCCAGCAGTTTGGCAAAGCATACTGTGCATGCGCAGAAGGCAATTTGAAGGTGCACAAGCGGGACCTGTACGCGAATAACGCTATTCACAGAACGGAATGCGTACAGCACACCGATTTGGGGTGGGGAGAGGGGCCAGAGCCAATGCCCATCGGACCGGATCGAGGATATTTCCATACAGCGTGGGAGAAATATAAAAGGTTCTTATGGAGGGTTCATGGGGAGTCGGGGTATTTCACAAGTAGTTGGGGAATGTATAGCTCACACTCTATTAGATGACATTTTTAGTTGATAGGCAAAAAAAACTGGTGACAGGTTCCCTTTAACAAGGCTTAATATCACCTTACATTAGCAATGTGACAATAACCCTTTATTACCCCATATCCCACCGCTACAGGGGAGTGGGAAGAGAGTGGCTAAGTGCCAGAATAGGCGCATCTTACAGATGTTCCTTTTCTGGGGTGGCTGGGGGCAGATGTTTTTAGCCAGGGGGCAATAACCATGGTCCCTCTCTAGGCTATTAATATCTTTCCCACTCTGGCGGAGAAAATTGTGCGGGAGCCCACACCTATTTTTTCCGAGATTTAACCCTTTATTTTAACAGCTAGAGCCCCCAAATTTTACACACAGAGACTTTTAACATTGTTAGTGGGGAATATGTAAAAAAATAAGGGATATGAAATGGTTTACTGTATGTAAACCATGTCTCATATCCTGTCGGGTTTGATAAGGAGATAGCAAAATCCGGCAATTGAATTACCAGCTTTTAATCTATCTAGTGCTGTATTAAATATACATATATATCTGTCTCACTGACATATATACAGTATATATATATATATATATATATATATGTATATATATATATATATATATATATATATATATATGTTTTCACAAATGTTTGAGCCCATGGATCCATTCTATGTCCATTTTGCAAACCGGCGAGAAAATCTCTCTCTACGGATGCCATACAGATTACATACGGAGGATTACATGCGCAAAATACACAGCCACACCCTGCCTACGGATGACATACGGATCACTGTTCAGGGAACATTTCTGCATATTTGGTCTGTAAAAGACAGACCGTATTTTTATACGTTGTGTGTGACTCCAGCCTAATTCATTTATATTTGGACAGATGTGGCAAAATAAATGTCTACTAGGTCACATTTACATGTACCGCATTTGTTCAGTATTTTACATCAATGTTTGTAGCCAAAACCAGGAGAGGGTGATAAACACAGAAGTGGTGACGTGTGTTTATATTATACTTTTCTGCTGACTCCTCTACTCCTGATTGTGGCTTAAGGTACCGTCTCACAAAACGATTTACCAACGATCACGACCAGCGATACGACCTGGCCGTGATCGTTGGTAAGTCGCTGTGTGGTCGCTGGGGAGCTGTCACACAGACAGCTCTCTCCAGTGACCAACGATCAGGGGAACGACTTCGGCATCGTTGAAACTGTCTTCAACGATGCCGAAGTCCCCCTGCAGCACCCGGGTAACCAGGGTAAACATCGGGTTACTAAGCGCAGGGCCGCGCTTAGTAACCCGATATTTACCCTGGTTACCAAAAAAAACAAACAGTACATACTCACCATCTGATGTCCGTCAGGTCCCTTGCCGTCTGCTTCCCGCTCTGACTGAGTGCCGCCGTACAGTGAGAGCAGAGCGCAGCGGTGACGTCACCGCTGCGCTCTGCTCTCACTGTACGGCGGCACTCAGTCAGAGCAGGAAGCGGACGGCGAGGGACCTGACGGACATCAGATGGTGAGTATGTAGTGTTTGTTATTTTTTACATTTACGATGGTAACCAGGGTAAACATCGGGTTACTAAGCGCGGCCGTGCGCTTAGTAACCCGATGTTTACCCTGGTTACCAGCGAAGACATCGCTGAATCCGTGTCACACACACCGATTCAGCGATGTCAGCGGGACCTCAACGACCAAAAAAAGGTCCAGGCCATTCCGACACGACCAGCGATCTCACAGCAGGGGCCTGGTCGCTGGTACGTGTCAAACATAGCGAGATCGCTACTGAGGTCGCTGTTGCGTCACAAAACTTGTGACTCAGCAGCGATCTCGCTAGCGACCTCGCTATGTGAGACGGGGGCTTTACACATACTGAGGTAAAACACTGACCAAATACTGTGTGAACATGGCATTAGGCTATAAGCAAGCTTTAGCAATTTGACTGACAACTGACTCTGCATTGATTCACTGCAAAGCTGGCTGTCAATCAAAGTGCTGGGGTGTGCTCATAGCCGCTGTTAACGGTGCTGTGAGTGATGACTATAACCACGCTGGCACGCCTGTATGACTGCAAGCTGACGGCTCCTAGTAGAAATAAAGGTAATTTTCTCCTGGGATATGCGCTTTTAGTATGGTGGCTGGGCACTTTCTAACGCTATTAACCTGCAGAACAACCTTATGGCCATGTGCACACAATTGGAAGCCCCCCCCCCCACACCAAAAGGAGCAATAAAGGGGGGTCTCATGGCTACACAGACCTTCTCCATAGTTTTTACATATGTATTATATTTGGTACTGTAATGACTGTTTAGGGGTCAAATAAACGTCAGCAGTTTAGCTGTGGAATCTGCCACGGGCAGTCCTGATCGGTTTTTACTAGTTACATAGGTTACATAGTTACATAGTTACATAGTTAGTAAGGCCGAAAAAAGACATTTGTCCATCCAGTTCAGCCTATATTCCATCATAATAAATCCCCAGATCTACGTCCTTCTACAGAACCTAATAATTGTATGATACAATATTGTTCTGCTCCAGGAAGACATCCAGGCCTCTCTTGAACCCATCGACTGAGTTCGCCATCACCACCTCCTCAGGCAAGCAATTCCAGATTCTCACTGCCCTAACAGTAAAGAATCCTCTTCTATGTTGGTGGAAAAACCTTCTCTCCTCCAGACGCAAAGAATGCCCCCTTGTGCCCGTCACCTTCCTTGGTATAAACAGATCTTCAGCGAGATATTTGTATTGTCCCCTTATATACTTATACATGGTTATTAGATCGCCCCTCAGTCGTCTTTTTTCTAGACTAAATAATCCTAATTTCGCTAATCTATCTGGGTATTGTAGTTCTCCCATCCCCTTTATTAGTTTTGTTGCCCTCCTTTGTACTCTCTCTAGTTCCATTATATCCTTCTTGAGCACCGGTGCCCAAAACTGGACACAGTACTCCATGTGCGGTCTAACTAGGGATTTGTACAGAGGCAGTATAATGCTCTCATCATGTGTATCCAGACCTCTTTTAATGCACCCCGTGATCCTGTTTGCCTTGGCAGCTGCTGCCTGGCACTGGCTGCTCCAGGTAAGTTTATCATTAACTAGGATCCCCAAGTCCTTCTCCCTGTCAGATTTACCCAGTGGTTTCCCGTTCAGTGTGTAATGGTGATATTGATTCCTTCTTCCCATGTGTATAACCTTACATTTATCATTGTTAAACCTCATCTGCCACCTTTCAGCCCAAGTTTCCAACTTATCCAGATCCATCTGTAGCAGAATACTATCTTCTCTTGTATTAACTGCTTTACATAGTTTTGTATCATCTGCAAATATCAATATTTTACTGTGTAAACCTTCTACCAGATCATTAATGAATATGTTGAAGAGAACAGGTCCCAATACCGACCCCTGCGGTACCCCTCTGGTCACAGCGACCCAGTTAGAGACTATACCATTTATAACCACCCTCTGCTTTCTATCACTAAGCCAGTTACTAACCCATTTACACACATTTTCCCCCAGACCCAGCATTCTCATTTTGTGTACCAACCTCTTGTGCGGCACGGTATCAAATGCTTTGGAAAAATCGAGATATACCATGTCCAATGACTCACCGTGGTCCAGCCTATAGCTTACCTCTTCATAAAAACTGATTAGATTGGTTTGACAGGAGCGATTTCTCGTAAACCCATGCTGATATGGAGTTAAACAGTTATTCTCATTGAGATAATCCAGAATAACATCCTTCAGAAACCCTTCAAATATTTTACCAACAGTAGAGGTTAGACTTACTGGCCTATAATTTCCAGGTTCACTTTTAGAGCCCTTTTTGAATATTGGCACCACATTTGCTATGCGCCAGTCCTGCGGAACAGTTCTTTGTGCCTATTTTTAAAAAGTTTTCATTGGTGGATTCAGGATTTGGCGGGTAAATCAAAGGTATAAAAAAACGTGTTTGTGGGTGATTTTTGCATACCGGAGCTGTGTGAAGAAAAGAAGATCTCACCCTCCCACCCTCTTTTTTTATGCTGTTTGTCGTGATGTGATATTTGTGGGTAAATCGCCGTTTACAAGCGTGGATTGGTTGGTTGGTAATGAAGTGACGGTTATTAGATATTTAATTTAGTTATTACAATTTTATTATTTACATGGCCATTTCTTCTAAGTTGGTAGTTCAGTGTTTTCATTTAATGGGGTTGGGTTTTGTGTTGCCATGGTATTTAGTGACCTTTTACTTCAGTATGTGTAAGCCAAAACCAGGAGAGGAACAATCAGAGGAAAAGTATAATAGAAACATATGCTCCACTTCTGTATTTATCACCCACTCCTGGTTTTGGCTTACACATACTGAGGTAAAAAACTCAAAATACTCAACATGTGCACGTGGCCTATATCTGCAGGCTGTTACCATTATCCGATGTAACATGTTTTCTTTCTCCACCTCTCTTTTGTCTCATATGGTTGTCAGTCTCTAATAAATCATGAAGTTGTGATGATTAACTAGGAAAATCATTAGTTCCAATGAAAAATGCCCAAACAATATAATATATTTGTTACATATTTACTGGTATCTTTTTGGCACATGAAGACAAATCCAGAAAAAAAACAGCTGGCACATTTATTGTTGTTGAAGTTTTTAAGAGATGTAAATAGGATCACATTTTGGCAATCACTGTTAATGTCAAATGTTTGAAATCACTCTGGTTGAATTTCAAGGAAGACAGAGTCACAAGAAAACTCTTATGGTATGTGCCCATGTTGAGTATTTGCTTGCAGAAATTTCTGCAGGGTTTCAGCATCTCTAGCCAGCAAAAGCGCTGTGGCAAAAACACACGTTTTGCCATGTTTTTTGGTGCATTTTTGCCGCGTTTTCTGCATGCGTTTACAGCAATTAATTATATTTTGAGCTAAATAAAGGTATTTAACCCCTTAATGACCCCCAATACGTCTTTTAACTGACCTGAGATATAAGAGAATAGAATCCCCATATAGGTGACAATCCCGCAGCTGTCGGCTGTACACTATAGCTGACAACTTGCTGCATCAGCCACGATCAGTGTTTGCACCTTCCAAATCTGTTTCACCCCTTAGATGCTGCTGTCAATAGTGACTACATCATATAAATGGTTAACAGAGTGTGGAGGCTTCGTCTTTATCCAAATCGGAGCCCTCAGATCATGATTTTATGGTCCTGATGTTTGCCATGGCAATTCATGACCAAATAGCGGCCTTAGAGTCTGACGGCTGTAGTAATCTGTTCAGAAGTTAGCGACATTTAGGTGGTAAAAATACACATTTTCATTTCTGTCATGCCACATTGCATTAATTCCTGAAAATCACCTGAAGGGTTATTAAACTACCTGACAGCAGTTTTCAATATGTCAGGGGGTGCTGTTTTTAAAGTGGTATCACTTTTTGCGTTTCCCAATATATGGGACCCCTAAAGTCACTTCAAACATGGATAAGTCCCTAAAAGAAATACATTTTGTAAATTTCCTTGAAAAAATGAAAAATTTCTGCTACATTTTTAAACCTCCTAAAATGCTAACAAAATAAAATAACAGTTTACAAATGGTGCTGATGTAAATGTGGGAAATGTTATTTATTAAGTTTTTGCTGTGGTCTGACTAAAGGGATAAAAGGATTAAAGGGATAATCATTCAAATTTTTAAAATTGCTCATTTTTAAAAAATTTTCTCAAATTTCTGATATTTTTTATAAACAAACACAAAACATACCGACCTAAATTTACCTTTATCATAAAGTATAATGTGTCACAAAAAAAAATCTCAAAATACATTGGGATTTCTTGAAGCGTTCCAGAGTTATTACCACAAAGTGACACTGGTCAGATTTAATAAATTTGGCTCTGACACTAAGGGGTTTTGTTTTGTGATGTATTTTCTTGGTTCAACACCTTCTTTTTCATTCTGATGCAGTGGCATCAGGGTAATGGGATTAGAGCTTGGTGTCAGCAGCTATCTCTGACAACAATCCCTAGGTTTAGTTATGAAGAAGTGTCTGCCAGACACCGTCATTACAAACTAGTAAGTAAAGAGTTAAATTAGCACACGTTGTTACCAGCCTATGTAGGAGCATTAACAGAATGAACTTACATAGTCTGTAACCAAACAGCAACTGTTAGTTTAAAAAAAAAATAGTGTGGGCTCCCGCATAATTTTCAGAACCAGCAGAGGGAAAGCAAATGGTAAGGGCTGTTGTTAATACTTTAGGAAGGAGCTTATAGCCATAAAGGTTCCCAGACTATTAATATCAGTTCACAGCTGTTTGCTTAGCCTTTACTGGCTAGTTTACAGGGGGACCACAAAAAAAATTAACATAGGGTCCCCTATAAAATCTAACCAGCAAAGGCTAGGTAGGCAGACGCGGGCTGATATTAGTAGCCTAGGAACGGGCCATGGATATTGTCCCCCTCCCAGACTAAAAACATCAGCTCTCAGCCTCCTCAGAAAAATAGCATCAATAAGTTTCACCATTTCTAGAGCTTAGCCTCGCTCTTCCCACGTTCCCTGTAGCCGTGGCAATTGGGGTGATAGTTGGGGGGTTTATGTCACCTTTGCATTGTCAGGCGACATCAAGCCCAGAGGTTAGTAATGGAGAGGCTTCTATAAGACACCCCCATTACTAACCCCATAGTAAATGTTTGTAAATAAAATGCACCCAGAATGAAGTTCTTTATTTAAAATAATGACAGACTCCTTTATGGAATCTAAATTAAACCATTCACACCAAACACCCAAATCCCCTGAAGCCAACGTCTCCTGTAACAGAATTAAAATAATAAACAACAATATTCCTCACCTGTCTACCAAGAAGATAATAATCCATAATGTCTCACGACGATCCTGATGACTTTGAGAGCAGTCACTGATGTGACTGATGTCATGGACAACTGGCTACACACTAACACAGGAGGTAATCGCTCCCGCAGTGTATAGCTCTGAGCTAAACCCTGTGATCTCATGGCACCACCACCGCATGAGAAAGTTCTCACACACACAGACATCCGACAGCATGATCCCGCAGCGCTCTGATCAATGGTCTTACCGGCGGTAGCATTACCGCTGATCAGAACAGCTGCGTCGGTATTTCCCACGCTGTCACACAAATGACAGAGTGAAAAACAACATAGGAAGCCCATAAAATGCAAGCAAAAAACTCAGCAAATCCGTAAACATTTTTATACCTGAGTTTTTGCTGCAGATTTGACTGACTCAATTGAAGTCAATGGGTGAAAAAGCTAAAAATCCGCACAAAGGGTTGACATGCTGCATAAAAAAAACACACTGTAAATACACCGTGTTCCAAATTATTGTGCAAATTGGATTTAAGTGTCATAAAGATTTAATTATTTTGTTTTTCAAATAAACTCATTAATGGTATTGTGTCTCAGGGCTCAATGGATCACTGAAATCAATCTTAAACATGTTGCAGTGGGCCCAGACATACATGAAGACTAATTTCCAAACAGTCTTGTTTACTGATGAGTGTCGAGCAACCCTGGATGGTCCAGATGGATGGATGGTTGGTGGATGGCCACCATGTCCCAACAAGGCTGCAAGTCAGCAAGGAAGTGGAGGAGTCATGTTTTGAACCGAAATCATGGGGAAACAGCTGGTAAGGCCCTTTAAGGTTCCTGAAGGTGTGAAAATGACCTCTGCAAAGTATATAGAGTTTCTGACTGACAACTTTCTTCTATGGTTTAAAAAGAAGAAACGTGCCTTTAGGAGCAAAATTATCTTCATGCATGATAATACACCATGTCATATGCTGCAAAGAAAACCTCTCAGTCATTGTCTGCTATGGACATAAAAGGCGATAAACTCATGGGGTGGCCACCATCTTCCCCTGACCACAACCCTATAGAGAACCTTTAGAGGATCATCAAGCAAAAGATCTATGAGGGTGGGAGGCAGTTCACACCAAAACAGCAGCTCTGGGAGGCAATTCTGACTTCATGCAAAGAAATACAAGCAGAAACTCTCCAAAAACTCACAAGTTCAATGGAGGCGAGAATTGTGAAGGTGATATCAAAGAAGGGGTCCTATGTTAACATGTAACTTGGCCTGTTAGGATGTTTTGGAGTTAAATAGCTTTTTTGTTCAGTGAATGTGACCTCCTAATGCTGCAAATTCCACAAATGAGCATTTTCAGTTCTTTAAAACCTATCAAATGTTTAGAAATTCTACTGTGCCTAATAATTTGGAACAGTGCATTTTCAGTTTTTATTCATTTTGGGGATTATACTGTTAACATTGGGAGGTTTCCTCAATAAAATTCGATGTATAATCTAACGGATGATGACTTTTTTTAGACTGACTGTCATTTGCACTGACCATTTTGGAAAATCCTAGAAAAATATCATTTGCATAATAATTTGGAACATGGTGTACTCAAGGAAAATTACTGATCATGCGCACAACACTTCAAGATTTTAATTGAATTAGTTGGCTTATGGATTTCTTAGCGTTTTTGGCCCATTTCCGCATGAAAAAACGCAGTGAAAATGCTCCAAAAACACACCGTGTGCACACAGCCTTAGGGTATGGATGCACATTGCGTATATGCTTGCAGAAATTTCTGCAAGGTTTCTGCATCTCTTGGCAGCTAAAACGTTGTGGAAAATCTGCAGTGTTTTTGGTGTGTTTTTGCTTGCATTTGTTTCCTGTGCATTCAATGGGTCAAAAATACAGGCAAAGAATTGACATGCTGTGGATTTAAACACAGAGGAAATCCTAAAAGGAAGAATGCTGATTACAACACTTAAGGATTCTCATTGACTTTGCTGGCGTAAGGATTCCCTAGTGTTTTGGGGCCAATTCCAAGAGGAAAAAACGCTGCAAAAATGCATAAAAATCGCGCCGTGTGCACACAGCCTTAAGGTATCTGCAAACATTCAGTATTTGCAGCAGAAAAATCTGTTGCAAATCTGCAGAAAATACTGATGTGTTGTCAGGAAAAACACAGCATAAAATACATGTGTTTTTGCCCCATTTTTGCATTTGGTTTTGATAATTTTTTCTATTCAATAGTATGGGTGAAATCTGCAGCAAAAATGATTAAAAAATTGACATTGATTTAAATCTGCTGCAATCTTCAAGAAAAAAATAAGCAATTGTGCATGAAACTTCAGGAATCTCATTCACTTTGCTTGTACTAGGAAATTCTTGAGGTTTTGCGACAAACCTAGGGAGAAAAAAACACACTAAAAATCCAACATGTGCAGAGAGCCATACAGCTTATATTAAAAATGAACATGACTGTATTATTATTTTTATTATTATTATTATACATTTTTATAGAGCTATTTATTCCATGGCGTTTTACATGTGAAAAGGGGGCAAATATAGACAAATACAATTAAACATGAGCGAAACACAAGGCATACAGGCACATAAGGAGGGAGGACCCTGCCCGCGAGAGCTCACAGTCTGCAGGGGATGGGTGAGGATACACTAGGAGAGGGTAGAGCTGGTTGTGCGGTGGTTCAGTAGGTTGAGGATCACTGCAGGCTGTAGGCTTGTCAGAAGAGGTGAGTCTTCAGGTTCTTTTTGAAGGTTTCTATGGTAGGCGAGAGTCTGATGTGTTGTGGTAGAGAGTTCCAGAGTATGGGGGAGGCACGGGAGAAGTCTTGGATGCGGTTGTGTATCATATAACTTATACCACATTATCTTTGTAATATTGCCAAAACGATAGTGATAAATATGATTCAAATAGAAATTCCTGGAACAAAAGTAGTGGATTGACAATGGGTGTTGACAAGCGGCATTTACCTCTTATTCGGAATCACAATGTCATGTATCCAGTACATCATTAGTGTAAAATGGAAAACATTGCAAAATATTAGAGCACACATGTTCTACTTGTAGTAAAATACAATGACGTACCTTTACAGGTTTAATCAAATACATGGGTCTCTCAAGTACGTGTAGAATATAAAGTAACACCATTCTAACTGGTTTTGCTTTCTATTGTTTTATACAATTCTTTTCCATTTGTATTTAAATTTAGTATTTTATTTTTGTTATTATTCTTTTTTTTTTGTTGAAATCTAAATTTGTCGATTTGCCAAAAATTATATAAAGGTATATAACATTACACACGCTGAGAAGTTGTCACCATAGAGATGAAGACTTTGTGTAGATAAATGTTAGACACTACGTACAAGAGGGACTGGATAAAAGCAGCACCATGAAATGAAATATGTATTGCTTTGAAACTGGATACTGAGGCTTAGGGTCACATTCTGTCTGGAAGACAATAAATCAGTGAAGTCAACTATGTAGCCAACAAAAACAATTGGTGTAAGATATTTTGGAGCACATAAGAGAGTAAAGGACACTTATATTATGACTTCCAGTAGTAAAATAAATACTATGATATAAGATTCATCATAGACTGCAGATGGGATGCTTTCACAAGATTTTTTCCATGATTTACGTTGGAACTTAAAGGGAACATGTCACCAGATTTGTGTTGCCCAAACCACAGGCACCATGAATCAGAGCTGGGTTGCACAATTGCAGCCAGGTAGATTATTTTCTGTGATTCAGAAAATCTATACTTTAAAGATCTGTCCGGCTCTTCGAAGCACTGCTAGAGGTCATTTGCATGAGATACCCGTGAAGCACTAGAAGCAGTGTTGGGAGAAGCCGATTGTTGACAAAGCTGGACAAAGGTAAAGTCTCCAGTTATGGTACCTGGCTGTATCTTTACAGCATATTTTCTCTGAAAATCTGGAGCGTTCAAAGAAAAGTATAACTGCCTGCAATCACACAGCCAGGCTTTGATTCATACTGCCCGCGGTTTGGGTACCATGAATCAGGTGGCATGTTCCCTTTAAATATATTTTTTGTGTGCAACTTCCTCAATTAATTCTATACAAACATAAGATCGACCAAACAAGGCAAATGTTCATTGTTAAACCCCCACAACCTCTTTGTATACCAGACCAATGCCCAAATCCCATAACCTCCCTATCCAACATCACTGAAGGGGAGATTAAATGTCTCCTCTCCAAATTGCACCTCTTCACCTGTGCGTTCGACCCCATCCCACCTCCTCCCCAGCCACACCGCCACTCTTGTCACATTCCTAACCCTCCTCTTCAACCTATCACTAACTTCTGGCACCTTCTCTTCTGCTTTCAAACATGCCACAATCATGCCTACTATTAAAAAGCCAACCCTTGACCCAACCGCTATGTCCAGCTGTCGCTCAATATCGTTGCATCCTAGCTCTTGGAGCAGCACGTCCACGCTGAACTTTCCTGCACGCTGAACTTTCCTCCACCTCTCATCTAACTTGCTCTTAGACAATCTACAATCTGGTTTCCGCCCCCATCACTCAACTGAGACAGCCCTGACCAAAATTACTAACGACCTACTTACAGCCAAAGCTAACAGACAATACTCTATACTTTTCCTTCTAGACCAGTCCTCTGCTTTCGACACAGTTGACCACTGCCTCCTACTACAGATCCTCTCCTCCTTTGACATCAAAGACCTTGCCCTATCCTGGATCTCCTCATACATTTCCAACTGCACATTCAGCGTCTCCCACTCCCACACTATCTCCTCATCCCACCCTCTTTCTGTTGGTGTCCCCCAAGGCTCTGTTCTAGGACCCTTACTCTTCTCAATCTAATATGCAAATTGCCTCTTCAGAGAAAAAGAGGACTTAAACTCTATAGCGCCACCTGTTGGAAGTAGCGATCCTACAAGTCAAAATCAACCCTTTAATGAGTCATGCAATATGACAGGATAAAAGCCAAATCAGTATCTCAATTTGAAGACACAGTGTTTCGGGCTGTTGGCCCTCGTCAATGCGAAGCATGAGAACTAATTTGGCTAGATGAGAGGCTCTGGACTGGGGTCTAAGGAGCAAGGTTTCTCCTTATGGAGAGTGACATACCAGCTCTGGCTTGTCAAGGTATGGAGGCTTATTCGCAGTGCAATGCTCCTCTGGGAAATATAATATGCAAATTGCCTCTTCAGAGAAAAAGAAGACTTAAACTCTATTTCGCCACCTGTTGGAAGTAGCGATCCTACAAGTCACAATCAACCCTTTAACGAGTCGCGGTCCTGGCTTGGGACAACTCATAAAGTCCCATGGATTGCAGTACCACCTTTATGCTGATGACCCTCAGATCTACAGTACCTCTCTGGCCCAGATGTCACCTCTTTGCTGTTCAGAATCCCGGAGTGTCTATCAGCCATATCCTCCTTCTTCTCCTCTTGCTTCCTCAAACTCAATATGGACAAATCTGAACTCATCATCTTTCCTCCATCTCATAGATCTTCCTTACCTGACCTATCTATCGCAATTAATGACATCACGCTTTCCCCCGTACCGTAAGTCCGCTGCCTCGGAAGAAACCCTTGACTCTTCCCTGTCCTTCAAACTGCACATCCAAGCTCTTTCCACCTCCTGTCGCCTTCAGCTCAAAAATATCTCCAGAATCCATCCTTTCCTCAACCGTCAATCTACTAAAATGCTTTTGCATGCCCTCATCATCTCCCGCCTCGACTACTGCAATATCCTTTTCTGTGGCCTCCCTGCTAACACCCTTGCACCTTTCCAGTCTATCCTTCACTCTGCTGCCCAACTAATTCATCTCTCTCCTCGCTACTGCTCCGCTTCCCCCTTCTGCAAATCTCTTCACTGGCTCCCATTCCCTCAGCGTATCCAGTTTAATACTGACCTACAAAGCCATCCATAACCTGTCTCCTCCATATATCTCTGAACTAATCTCTCGATATCTTCCCTCACATAATCTCCGGTCCTCCCAAGACCTTTTTCTCTTCTCCACACTTATTCGATCCTCACCCAACCGCCTCCAAGACTTCTCCCAAATATCCCCCATCTTCTGGAATTCTTTGCCCCAACACAGCCGACTATCAACCACATTCGGATCCTTCAGACGGAACCTGAAAACCCACCTCTTCAGGAAAGCCTACAGCCTGCACTGACCCCACTGCCTCCTCACCACTACCGAAGCTACCGCCTCAACAACACCGGAGCTCCTGCAACCCTCAACCTACTGTCTCCTTCCCTACCATCCTGTAGAATGTAAGCCTGCAAGGGCATGGTCCTTGCCCCTCTGTATCAGTCTGTAATTGTTAGTTTGCTTACTGTAAGTGATATCTGTAATTTGTATGTAACCCCTTCTCATGTACAGCACCATGGAATCAATGGTGCTATATAAATAAATAATAAATAAATACAATAATAATGTACATCATAGACTAAAAGGTGTCCAAAGATGAAATAACTGCTGTATATGCCTATAAACCTAATATGCAACTTGCCTCTTCAGAGAGGAAGAAGACTTAAACTCTAAAGCAAACCTTTAATGGCCCTTGAAATGTGACTTAGGATAAAAGCCAAATCATAATGTCACAAGTTTGCCAACACAGAGAGGAGCCAGAAGACTGCAGCATCTGATTTCTCCTACTCCTACATGGATTAAAAGCTATTCACCTTCTTATTAAATGGTGTAAATTTCCTTTGCCAATGCAGGGGTTAATCTTCTCTGTTGAGAGCTCCTTGAGCATTTAGGCTCTCAGCTGTGCACTGTTAGCCACTCCCATATCCTATGTAATCTGGGTCCACGCTAGCACTACATTATCAGAGCGAGCTTATGCTGCATGGCTAGAGATTGTTGTTGGTTATTGTAGGAGAAGGCAATTGGTGGGTTTATCTGTGACTGTTGCTAGGTCTTGAGTGTGTGATAATTCCCTTTCTTCTCCTACTTTGGTTTTACACCACCCTCCACTTCCCGGTGCATACCTCTGTTGTTTATGTGTGTATATTTGTATG
Organism: Ranitomeya variabilis; assembly: GCF_051348905.1. Taxonomy (NCBI): domain Eukaryota; kingdom Metazoa; phylum Chordata; class Amphibia; order Anura; family Dendrobatidae; genus Ranitomeya; species Ranitomeya variabilis. The sequence goes on along the minus strand of NC_135236.1, from coordinate 491,690,024 downwards.
TTTGGTATTTTGCATTTATTGTTCATATTACCTCGTTATCCTGGTTGTTGTATTATGGCACACTTCTACGCCGCTCTTCCCTGGGTGGGGGAAAGGTACAGACTGAGGGCGGATTCAGGAACTAAGACAAGGTACCTGGCCCCAGCATCTTCACCATCAGAAGTAACCCGGGAAACAGGCAACCAGGAGCCCCTTGTCCCAGGACACCCGACAACAGAGTGTGTTGTGAATTAGACTTTTTGGCTCCCTCTTGTGGTCACTAGTGATATGACTCTGGGATTGTCTTTCCTCAGTTTGGCACTCACCTGGGTCGTTAGTCCAGGGGTGTTGCTATATAAGCTTCCTGGATCCTTAGTCCAGTGCCTGGCATCGTTGTAATCAGATCCTTTCTGTTTGCTCCTGTCTGCTGGTCCCGGTTCGTGCAAAATTAAGCTAAGTCCTGCTTCTTTGTTTTTTGGTTATTTGCTTTGCTCTTATTTTTGTCCAGCTTGTACTAAATGTGATTCCTGACTTTGCTGGAAGCTCTAGGGGGCTGGTGTTCTCCCCCCGGGCCGTTAGACGGTTCGGGGGTTCTTGAATATCCAGCGTGGATATTTTGATAGGGTTTTTGCTGACCATATAAGTCATCTTACTATATTCTGCTATTAGCTAGTGGGCCTCTCTTTGCTAAATACCTAGCTCATTCTTACGTTTGTCTTTTCCTCTTACCTCACCATTATTATTTGTTGGGGGCTTGTATCCAACTTTTGGGGTCTTTTCTCTGGAGGCAAGAAAGGTCTTTCTTTTCCCTTCTAGGGTTAGTTAGTTCTCCGGCTGGCGCGAGACGTCTAGAACCAACGTAGGCATGTTCCCCGGCTGCTGCTATTTGTGGTGCTAGGATTAGATATATGGTCAGCACAGTTTCCACTGCCCTATGAGCTGGTTTATTGTGTTTGCAGACTTAGTAATTATTTCTGAGACCCTCTGCTATTGGGGTCATAACAGTATGCCAGGCCGACATTGAATGTTTAATGCATTGCAGAAGTGGGATAATAAGAAAGGAAATTCTGAGGTTTTTTTTTTGTTTTTTTTTCCTCTCTTCCTCCCCTTTACCTCTGAGTGGCTTGTGCTTGCTGCAGACATGAATGTCCAGACCTTGATTACAAGTGTAGACCAGCTTGCTGCTCGTGTGCAGGGCATACAAGATTTTGTTACCAGTAGTCCAATGTCTGAACCTAAAATACCTATTCCTGAACTGTTTTCTGGAGACCGATTTAAGTTTAGGAATTTCAGGAATAATTGTAAATTGTTTCTATCTCTGAGACCCCGTTCATCTGGAGATTCAGTTCAGCAAGTTAAAATTGTTATCTCTTTTTTACGGGGCGACCCTCAGGATTGGGCTTTCTCGCTAGCGCCAGGAGATCTGTCATTGGCAAATATTGATGCGTTTTTTCTGGCACTCGGATTGCTTTACGAGGAACCCAATCTTGAAGTTCAGGCAGAAAAAGCCTTGCTGGCTATTTCTCAGGGCCAGGATGAAGCTGAAGTGTATTGCCAAAAATTTCGGAAATGGTCCGTGCTTACTCAGTGGAATGAGTGTGCTCTGGCCGCAAATTTCAGAAATGGCCTTTCTGAAGCCATTAAGAATGTGATGGTGGGTTTCCCCATTCCTACAAGTCTGAATGATTCCATGGCGCTGGCTATTCAAATTGACCGGCGTTTGCGGGAGCGCAAAACCGCTAATCCTCTGGTGGTGTTGTCTGAACAAACACCTGATTTAATGCAATGTGATAGAATTCAGACTAGAAATGAGCGGAAAAATCATAGACGTCAGAATGGGTTGTGTTTTTACTGTGGTGATTCTACACATGTTATATCAGCATGCTCTAAACGCCTAACAAGGGTTGTTAGTCCTGTCGCCATTGGTAATTTGCAACCTAAATTTATTTTGTCTGTGACTTTAATTTGCTCATTGTCTTCTTACCCTGTTATGGCGTTTGTGGATTCAGGTGCTGCCCTGAGTCTTATGGATCTGTCATTTGCCAAGCGCTATGGTTTTGTTCTTGAACCGTTGGTAAATCCTATTCCTCTTAGAGGTATTGATGCTACGCCATTGGCGGAAAATAAACCGCAGTTTTGGACGCAGGTAACCATGTGCATGACTCCTGAACATCGGGAGGTGATTCGTTTTCTTGTTCTGCATAAAATGCATGATTTGGTCGTTTTGGGTCTGCCATGGTTACAGACCCACAATCCAGTCTTGGATTGGAAGGCAATGTCTGTGTCAAGTTGGGGCTGTCAGGGAATTCATGCTGATTCCCCGCCGGTGTCTATTGCTTCCTCTACTCCTTCGGAAATTCCTGAGTATTTGTCTGACTATCAGGATGTATTCAGCGAGTCCAGGTCCAGTGCTCTGCCTCCTCATAGGGACTGTGACTGCGCCATAGATTTGATTCCAGGTAGTAAATTTCCTAAGGGAAGACTATTTAATCTGTCTGTACCTGAGCATGCCGCAATGCGTTCGTATATTAAGGAGTCTCTGGAGAAGGGGCATATCCGTCCATCCTCTTCCCCTCTTGGTGCGGGATTCTTTTTTGTGGCCAAGAAGGACGGATCTTTGAGACCTTGTATTGACTATCGGCTTCTGAATAAAATCACTGTTAAATTTCAGTATCCTTTGCCTCTGTTGTCGGACTTGTATGCCCGGATTAAAGGTGCCAAGTGGTTCACCAAGATAGATCTTCGTGGTGCGTACAACCTTGTGCGCATTAAGCAAGGAGATGAATGGAAGACAGCATTTAATATGCCCGAAGGTCATTTTGAGTACTTGGTGATGCCTTTTGGGCTCTCTAATGCTCCCTCAGTGTTTCAGTCCTTTATGCATGATATTTTCCGGAAGTATCTGGATAAATTTATGATTGTTTATCTGGATGATATTCTGGTTTTCTCTGAAGATTGGGACTCACATGTGGAGCAGGGCAGGATGGTGTTTCAGGTTTTGCGTGAAAATGCTTTGTTTGTTAAGGGCTCAAAGTGTCTCTTTGGAGTACAGAAGGTTCCCTTTTTGGGGTTTATTTTTTCCCCTTCTGCTGTGGAGATGGACCCAGTCAAGGTCCGAGCTATTCATGATTGGACTCAACCCACGTCAGTTAAGAGTCTTCAGAAGTTCTTGGGTTTTGCTAACTTCTACCGTCGTTTTATCGCTAATTTTTCTAGCGTTGTTAAACCTTTGACGGATATGACCAAGAAAGGTTCTGATGTTGCTAACTGGGCTCCTGCAGCCGTGGAGGCGTTCCAAGAGTTGAAGCGCCGGTTTACTTCGGCGCCTGTTTTGTGCCAGCCTGATGTCTCACTTCCCTTTCAGGTCGAAGTGGATGCTTCTGAGATTGGGGCAGGGGCCGTTTTGTCGCAGAGAGGCCCTGGTTGCTCGGTAATGAGACCATGTGCTTTCTTCTCTAGGAAGTTTTCGCCTGCTGAGCGGAATTATGATGTTGGCAATCGGGAGTTGCTGGCCATGAAGTGGGCATTTGAGGAGTGGCGTCATTGGCTCGTGGGTGCTAAGCATCGTGTGGTGGTCTTGACTGATCACAAAAATTTGATGTATCTCGAGTCTGCTAAACGCCTGAATCCTAGACAGGCCCGCTGGTCATTGTTTTTCTCCCGTTTTGACTTTGTGGTCTCGTATTTACCAGGTTCAAAGAATGTGAAGGCTGATGCTCTTTCAAGGAGCTTTGTGCCTGACTCTCCTGGAGTCGCAGAACCAGTTGGTATTCTTAAAGAGGGAGTTATCTTGTCGGCCATTTCTCCTGATTTGCGACGTGTGTTGCAGAGATTTCAGGCTGGTAGACCTGACTCTTGTCCACCTGACAGACTGTTTGTTCCTGATAAGTGGACCAGCAGAGTCATTTCCGAGGTTCATTCCTCGGTGTTGGCAGGGCATCCGGGAATTTTTGGCACCAGAGATCTGGTGGCTAGGTCCTTTTGGTGGCCTTCCTTGTCACGGGATGTGCGGTCATTTGTGCAGTCCTGTGGGACTTGTGCTCGAGCTAAGCCTTGCTGTTCTCGTGCCAGCGGGTTGCTCTTGCCCTTGCCTGTCCCGAAGAGGCCTTGGACACACATTTCCATGGATTTCATTTCAGATCTCCCGGTGTCTCAGGGCATGTCTGTCATCTGGGTGGTATGTGATCGCTTTTCTAAAATGGTCCATTTGGTGCCTTTGCCTAAGCTGCCTTCCTCTTCCGATCTGGTTCCTGTGTTCTTTCAGAATGTGGTTCGTTTGCACGGCATTCCTGAGAATATTGTGTCTGACAGAGGATCCCAGTTTGTTTCCAGGTTCTGGCGATCCTTTTGTGCTAGGATGGGCATTGATTTGTCGTTTTCGTCTGCCTTTCATCCTCAGACTAATGGACAAACGGAGCGAACTAATCAGACTCTGGAGGCTTATTTGAGGTGTTTTGTTTCGGCAGATCAGGATGATTGGGTGACCTTCTTGCCGTTGGCTGAGTTTGCCCTTAATAATCGGGCTAGTTCCGCTACTTTGGTTTCGCCATTTTTCTGCAACTCTGGTTTCCATCCTCGTTTTTCCTCGGGACATGTGGAGCCTTCTGACTGTCCTGGAGTAGATTCTGTGGTGGATAGGTTGCAGCAGATCTGGAATCATGTGGTGGACAACTTAAAGTTGTCACAGGAGAAGGCTCAGCGTTTTGCCAACCGCCGCCGCGGTGTGGGTCCCCGACTTCGTGTTGGGGATTTGGTATGGCTGTCTTCTTGATTTGTTCCTATGAAGGTCTCCTCTCCTAAATTTAAGCCTCGCTTCATCGGTCCTTACAAGATATTGGAAATCCTTAATCCTGTGTCCTTTCGCTTGGATCTTCCGGTGTCGTTTGCCATTCACAACGTGTTCCATAGGTCTTTGTTGCGGCGGTACGTTGTACCTGTGGTTCCTTCTGTTGAGCCTCCTGCTCCGGTGTTGGTTGAGGGCGAGTTGGAGTACGTGGTGGAGAAGATCTTGGATTCTCGTCTCTCCAGACGGAGGCTTCAGTATCTGGTCAAGTGGAAGGGCTATGGTCAGGAGGATAATTCCTGGGTGGTTGCTTCTGATGTGCATGCGGCTGATTTAGTTCGTGCCTTTCACGCTGCTCATCCTGATCGCCCTGGTGGTCTTGGTGAGGGTACGGTGACCCCTCCTTAAGGGGGGGGTACTGTTGTGAATTAGACTTTTTGGCTCCCTCTTGTGGTCACTAGTGATATGACTCTGGGATTGTCTTTCCTCAGTTTGGCACTCACCTGGGTCATTAGTCCAGGGGTGTTGCTATATAAGCTTCCTGGATCCTTAGTCCAGTGCCTGGCATCGTTGTAATCAGATCCTTTCTGTTGCTCCTGTCTGCTGGTCCCGGTTCGTGCAAAATTAAGCTAAGTCCTGCTTCTTTGTTTTTTGGTTATTTGCTTTGCTCTTATTTTTGTCCAGCTTGTACTAAATGTGATTCCTGACTTTGCTGGAAGCTCTAGGGGGCTGGTGTTCTCCCCCCGGGCCGTTAGACGGTTCGGGGGTTCTTGAATATCCAGCATGGATATTTTGATAGGGTTTTTGCTGACCATATAAGTCATCTTACTATATTCTGCTATTAGCTAGTGGGCCTCTCTTTGCTAAATACCTAGCTCATTCTTACGTTTGTCTTTTCCTCTTACCTCACCGTTATTATTTGTGGGGGGCTTGTATCCAACTTTTGGGGTCTTTTCTCTGGAGGCAAGAAAGGTCTTTCTTTTCCCTTCTAGGGTTAGTTAGTTCTCCGGCTGGCGCAAGACGTCTAGAACCAACGTAGGCACGTTCCCCGGCTGCTGCTATTTGTGGTGCTAGGATTAGATATATGGTCAGCTCAGTTTCCACTGCCCTATGAGCTGGTTTATTGTGTTTGCAGACTTAGTAATTATTTCTGAGACCCTCTGCCATTGGGATCATAACAAGAGTGGTGACATTAGCACTGACTGAAACCATTTTTTAATCCATTATGGATCCTATCACTGTGCAACTGCAGCAGCTCAGCCTGTAGGTGGCAGATCTACGCAATATCATTTTACAGCACCCTAACACATCAGGTTTATGGACCATGACTCACAGGCAACCCTTAGTGGAGACCAAGATCGCTTTGGAGCATGACAAGTTTGTTTTCAAAGAGGCCTGTAGTCTATACTTCAGGTTATGTCATGTTAGGGCATGTTAGGTTAGGCTATGGGTTGAACTAGATGGACTTAAATTCTTCCTTCAACCTTAATAACTATGTTACTATGTTATTGTTCCTCAGGAACCTAGGAGCAACGGGTGGAGATAATAATCTCGCTCCTTCAGAGTGACTCTCAAGCATGGGCATTCTCTCTCCCATCTCATTCCCAGTCTCTCCAGATGGTGGAAGAATTTTTTCTGGTGCTGGGTCTTATACACAATGACCCTGACCTCATCTCCCTGGCTGAGTCCACACTATGTCAGCTTCAGCAGGGAAATCGGCTGGCGGAGGAGTATTGCTCTGAGATTTGGAGGTAGGCCACTGACACTAAGTGGAATGACCCCGCACTACATAGCCTATTCTGTGAAGAGCTATTAGTAAGGGTGAAGGATGCCTTAGCCCTGTATGAGACTCCAGATTCCCTTGAGGTGGCCATGTTCCTGGCTATCCAGGTGGATTCCTATCTTTGCCAGAGACATAAAGAGACACCCCAATATGCGGTGGGTCTGGGGCCAAGGGAAACTTGGTCTGTGTCATCTGAGGAACCTATGCAGTTGAGTGGGACAACTCATTCTAGAATGCTGTCTGTTGTTTGGCGCAAAGGGGGAGTATGTTTTTACTGTGGTAGAAAGGGTCATTTCGTGGGCTCATGTCCTTCCCTATCTCACTGTAAACAGCCCCCGGAAAACTAAGGAACCCGGGATGGGGGAAGGTTAGCAACTCCGGTGTACATATCTCCTCCATTGGTAGGACAATTGTTTCTGCCTGCTGAGATTTTTCTTGGCAAAAATAAGGCGGTTATCTCTGCCTTTCTGGACAATGGGGCGGGGTTTAACTTGATAGACGCTAGGTTTCTCCAGGTCCAAGGCCTCAAATCGCATACACTGTTCAATCTATTCCCATAATTGCCAATGACTCTGCACCCTTGAGACAGGGAAATTTTACTCAAGCCATCCAGGGATTACGTCTACATGTAGGGACCTTGCACTCAGAAGGTATTGACTGTTATGTGCTAGAGGGTCTGCCCTCTCCCTTGGTTCTTGGACTTCCTTGGTTCATGAAACACACACCCTGTGGCAGATTGGCCGGTGGTAAAGTGTAGAAAGTATTGTCAAGGACGCTGCTTGTGCACCTGGCTTGCAAGGGTGGATACTCAGTCTGTACCTAAATACCTGTCGGACTTTGGAGATGTGTTCTCAGAGCAGGGGTGCCAAGAACTTCCTCCCCATCATTCTTATGATTGCTCCATAAATCTTGTCTCTGGGACCAAGCTACCAAAAAGCAAACTATATAATATCTCTGGCCCAGAGAAGCAGGCCATGAAGGACTATATCTCGGAAAGTTTGGAAAAAGGTCATATCAGACCATCCTCGACACCCATTGCTGCAGGGGTTTTCTTTGTAAAGAAGAAAGATGGGGGTTATGCCCCTGCCTAGATTTCCGTGAACTTAATTAGTTCACAGTCTGGGATACGTTTCCGCTCCCTCTCATCCCGGTTCTATTTAATCAGATTCTAGGAGCAAAATGATTTTCTAAATGGGATCTCAGGGGGGCGTATAATCTCATTCATATTAAATACGGGGATAAGTGGAAAAAAGCTTTCAATACACCTGAGAGACACTATGAGAACCTTGTGATGCCATTTGGGTTGACCAATGCTCCCGCCGCTTTTCACCACTTTGTAAATGATATCTTCAGCCACCTGGTAGGTAGATTTGTGGTAATCTATCTTGATGACATATCAATTTATTCACCTGACGATGAGTCACATCAGGTATATGTCAGGCAGGTCTTACAGATACTCAGAGACAATAAATTATTTATCAAACCAGAGAAATGTATGCTCTCGGTTGAGCAGATACCTTTTGGTGTCTGAGCAGGGGGTGCAGTTTTTTAAAAATTTTCCGGAGGTCCCTCGTAGAATAGGGGGTACTGTCACAGGGATCCAGAAGACTGAATTGTCTGATTTCTCCTACTCCTGCACGGATTACACGCACTTCACCTTCTTATTAAATCATGTAAATTTCTTTGGAAAGTGCAGGGGTTAATCTACTCTGTTGAGAGTTCCTGGAGCTAAGGCTCTCATCTGTGCACTGTTAGCCACTCCCATCTCCTATATAAACTGAGTCCTTTCTAACACTCATTGTGAGAGCAAGCTCTTGCTGCATGGCTGGAGGCTGTTGCTGGTGGTTATTGGAGAAAGGTGTTTGGTGAATTTATCTGTGACTGTTGCTAGGTTTTGAGTGTGTGATAGTTCCCTTTCTTCTCCTACTTTGGTTTTACCACATCCTCCAATCCCCGGTGCATACATCTGTTTTTATGTGTATATATTTGTATGTCTGGTATTTTTCGTTACCCTTGTTCGTATTACCTTGTTAGCCTGGTTGGTATATTACGGTACACTACTACTCTCCTCTTCCCTGGGTAGGGGAAGGGTACAGACTGAGGGCGGATTCAGGAGGTAAGGCAAGGTATGTGGCACCGTCATCTTCACTATCAGAAGTATCCCGGGGAACAGGGCAAGCTAGAGCACCCTCTAGCGTCAGGGACAGGGAAGGAGCCCCTGATTCGGGGACACTCGACAACAGAGTCATGACACAGAATCTCAATTTACAGACACAGTGTTTCGGGATGTTGCCCTTAGTCAGTGCAAAGTATGAGAACTGATTTGGCTACCTGGACACTCGTAGCCAAATGTTGAGATACTGTATATCTGTATATCTTATTAACTAGAACAGGGTAGACTTCAAACAACAACAGTAATAGATAATCTAAAGTATTTGCGAGCAATAAGTTCTTCAGTTAAAATTTTTCAAGCTTAATTTGTATTAAATATAAATATACAATTTTCAAATAAAAGTGGTATTTGTTTTTTTGTGAAATTTTACATGATTTATATGCTGTTTGTATGGAACCATTGAAAATTGAACCTTAACATAGGCAATGTCAATGAAGCTTGCAATGTTTTAACTGAAGATCTGATTCTTATATTTCCCAGAGATAAAAAATGTTATGCATTAAGTGAGCTGGACTCCTTTCTTACTTACTCATGTTTATTTAGTTTCAATAATTTTTATTTTCAATAACATAGTAATTGAACAACACTTTCCCTTACAAGGGAATTCAATAAGAAAAAACATACATATATTAACTCAAATTCCAAGATACAAATATGACAAGACAAGAACATGGGGAGACATAAAAGAGGGAAAATGGGGAGGGTAATGAGATGCTGCACTTTATTTCGTGATAAGCTGCAGTATATTTACCAGACAAGGATATACTATGTTCCATTTTATGAGTTCTGCCTCCCACCTCCCCGCACCCCACCCCACGCCGGCTCGACCCTAGTGTCATCAGAATCACCCACAGGATAGAGTCTCAAATAGATAGAGTCAGGGTTTGTTCAAGATTTAAGTTCGCGTTAAGATCTATCCACGGTTTCCAAACCTGGTAGAAGGTTTCCCACACATCTTCCCTAGTCGCATGTATACGTTCATATAAGAGGATTGAATTCATTTTATCTCTAACTGTCTGGACAGAGAGAAACGGCGACCTCCAGCTGGTAGCTATATGTAGCTTAGCAGCCATAAGCAGTTGGCCTATCAGCTTGTGGAATTTATTAGTGAATCCAGGGTATTTGGCTCCCAAGAGGAATGTGGCCGGGTCAGGTTGTATTGTCCCGCCATACATTTTTCCAATTATTAATCCTACTTCCTGCCACATAGCCGAGGCTATCGGACATTCCCACCAAATATGCTTCATATCTCCCACTGCGCCACATCCTCTAAAGCATTGATCTGAAATGTTGGGGTATATAGCGTGAAGTTTACTTGGGACTTGGTATGTTCTGTGTAAGACCTTAATGGACGTCTCTGCCAGGGAGGCTTGATGACTACCCCTGGAAATTGTGTCACAGCATCGTCTCCAATTTTCCAAAGTTAGTTGGAAACCTAGATCTTCCTCCCACTGTTTCATGTATTGCAGTTTGTCAACACCATGTGCTGCATTGAGGCATCCGTACAGCAGAGAAATAGTTCCCCTTCCCAGTGGGTCATCCATGCATCTCTGTTCAAAGCCAGTCGCGCGAAAAGGGATTTTCCGTTGTAGAAACTGTTCCGCAAAATGGAAAACCTGATAGGTACGGAAGGTTTCGCTAATGGGTGGGTTGTATTTATGAAGGAATTCTTGTCTAGATAAAATTATATTAAAGGGTGAGCAGAGGTGCTTTAGAGTAGTAATTCCGTTTACTTTCCACCAAGCAAAAGAACGTGGGTCAAGTCCTGGTGGGAACATGGGGTTGCAGAAGAGGGGGGTCAGAGGGGCAGACCCAGATTGGAGTTCGAATTTAAATCTTACCTTCCTCCAAAGGATCAGGGAATGTGCTGTGAAAGGTGCTGTGATGTGTAGACTCTTTGGTAGTTTTTGTGTGGACCACATAAGGCCCGGCAAGGAAAATGGAAGTAGAAGGGACGATTCCAGATCAACCCATCTCGGAGCACGGTTGACAGCGCAGGCATTAGTCAATTGGGCTAACTGAGCCGCTTTGTAGTACAGTGTGAAGTTAGCTCATGTTTATTTAATTTATATAATTTGTTTACCCTAAATGGAGGAGACCGACTTGGACAGAGATAAAGCTGTGCATTCACTCAAGGATTATTTGGCATGCATGAATCTGTAAAGTGTGCTGCAGAGCCGAACTTGCGAACAAGCTGATGTCCAGGTTACCATCTGGCACTTTACAGACAAAGTGTGTCCCAGTCCCAGTGTGCTGTAGAGTGTGGCGTACATCACACTCACTTGCAGGCCGCAGGTCTCCGCTGCCTCGAGGCTTCTGTACTCAGGAGCTGCCGCACACAATGCATGGGACACCAGGTTCTTTGCAACAGTCAAACTTTTACAATACAGGCCAAGTTCATCAGGCAGGCACATGAGGGATAGGGCACAGCAATTCACACTTCCTTCCTCCCTAGCGCAACTCTTCTTCTGTTCTGCCATACATTCATTCTGGACTGCCTTACAGCCACAGGGATTCATTGTCCACTCCGGCAGTGCACTCTGACCATCTGCTCCCCATGTAACTCCATGTCCACCGGCCTCATTGTGTCGGAAAACCAGGCCAGTTCCATGGTACCTGGCCCAAGCCCGAGGCTCCAGACTCTGTTGGAATGTCCATCAGGGATCTCCATTTGACCGCCCACTGCCCTGAAAGTTTGGCCCAAGCTGCACCTAGCAACCCACCGCAGCTGAACATGTACTTTACTCCACACTTCACTGGCTGACACTGAACTCCCTCTAAACAGGAAGTGCCCCTTCTTATCAGCACTGGTACTAAACTTAACCATTTCCTATCTACATGCTAACCTATTCTATATCCTATGCTGTCCTAAACTTACTCTTATGCTATATTCACATTATGCTCTAACACTTTATATACTGTACATCACTATAATACATTATATCACATTACATTAGACACACGTTACTTCACATAAAAAAACACACAACAGTATTCACATAGTGTGCCTGTTGTCTTCAGGGGCAGGAACTGGGTAAGACAGTCCACATCCCTACATTCCTCCCCTCTTTGAACATGGTCATCTTCAACCATTCTGGGACTTAGAAGGCAACACACAGCATGGAAATATTACATAAAACATTTAAACTTTTAGTCTCCTCTCTTTTGGGGCATAGAGTGTCGATTGCCAATGAGTGCACTGACCCCAAAATCAAAGAGCACAAGTTCCTGGGCATGTAGGCAAACTTAACAACTGCCCAACAGTTCGTGGGCTCATACCACATCCTTCTCCTGCACGAAACCACAAATCAATGTCCATCCGACACATTAACAGTTACCCGACAATCCATGGACATAGTCCAGTTCCTTAATGGGTTCATGTGACCCTGATCTCACCAACTTGGGGACCCTGACTCCGTGTATCTAAGTTCTTTGTACTCACAGGCCCATTGACCAATACACTAGCAGCTTCAGTTGTTCAGTAGCACAGTCCATACAGTCCCTCATTTGTCTTTTAAGACGGGGGTGCAAATAACACAGTTCTGACCATGCAAGATCCTCAGGTCATCCATTTACATTCCCCCCTATTTGAGATCAACAGTCCCTTTAAGTTGCACAGAACAGGGCCCTTTAAGAGTTTACAGTCCTGCCATCAAGCAGGGGGGTATGCAACATGCGGAAAACAAATTTGGAGGTAGTGGATGTAAAACACAAAAACTATTTGGCCGTCCTGGCCAGCATCCAGGGGTTACCGGCACACTGCAATGCGGAACAGTTATTTCTCAGTAGCTGTTCTCAGGTGCAACAAGCACAACTGAGCCTTTACTGTTTTAAGAGGCATTTTCACTTATGGCCGCCTTACACATGGTGTCTCTTGCTCCAGCTTGCCCAACATAGGTAGTTGAGTGGGGGTCCTGGGAAACAATAACATTGGCTAGAACTCTGGCCGCCTCATCCAGTGCCGGGGCTTGGATGCTGGCGGCGGAGGATACACTGCTTGACCCGGATTCCCCGCTATTCATCCAGGCTTTCTCTGTGGCGCTAGAGAGCACAGGAATAGCAGGTATTTGGCCCTGTTCACTTGTCCTACTGGTCGCAGCTGGGTGGCTCACCTTCTCCAATTGCATTTCCTGAGGATCTCCCTCTTCTGGAGGGATCATGGTCACCGAGACTACAATCCACCCTCGTGGTCCGTCCTCCTTAATCAGGGGGGGGATCTTTTTTCTGCGAAGGGCCATTTGGATATTTATACCATCCTTCTGGGGCCATACAAACTCCGCCCACAAAGTACATTCTGACTCTGGCACTGGTTTCAGGACATAATCTTTCATTGCATGCCCTTCAGTGTTCAGTAATGAACACTGCTTGTGTGTGCTAACAGAGCAAGAAGAAAATAATGAGCTGGTTGTAATCAAAATACACCTCCCTGTCCAAGAATGTGGTCCCTGAGAATCTGCTCGGGAGCCTGATAAAAGGTCATTGAGGGCCATAAATGGCCCTGGAGCCTGAGGTTCCCCACCCCTGTCCTTAATGAAACTAAGACAGTCCCTTGTGCACAGCATAAAGGACCCATGCAGCAAAGACCCCACATTCACATAGACTTTACTTACGGTGACTGCCTCATGGATGAACCTGTCCTGGAATCATAATGGTGCACAACCCCTTGCCTTATTCGGTGGCCAACTTCAACATCTCTGGGAAGCTGTAACTGGGCCCGTACCCATTTTCCCCACTTTCTCTTTCCTTGGATCACCAGGGACACCCATCGGGCCTTTTTGAGGTCTGGGGCTTCCGCCATGTACATCCATGGCATGGGGTTAGGGGCTGCCTTTGAGACTGAAGCTTCAGTAGGGGGTCAATGTGAACTCACAGCTGCCACCAGCAGGGCCTTCAATCTCAATGCTCAGCTACAGAGGTTCGGCCATACTGGCATACTTCCTTCAGCAGTTCAGGCTCGGGATCATGTGCTGACCAGGAAACTTCAACCTTGAGGTCTGATTTTGGGTGCTGAAGTCTCTGAACGGGCACAGCCAAATCCACCAGTGGCCACAGTCCTCCTGGCTGCATCTCTTGTTCCTGTTCCCATAGCTTTTGCTGCCATTCGACTTGCCCTTCTCTCCATCTTGACTTGCTTGTCTCTGTTCTCTCTCATCAACAATGCCACCGGGCTGTTCTCCTCAGGGTGTACTTTTCAAGGACTCCGCCCTTCTTTGGGTGGTGCCATTTCCAGCTCTCCTGTTGTGAATTCTGCTCTTGGGCTCCCTCCGGTGGTTATAAGTAGCATTTTTGTGAGTTCTGCTCTTGGGCTCCCTCCTGTGGTTTTGAGTGGTATGGCTGCTTCTTGGATTTAGCATCAGCAGCTGTTTTCACTGATCGTCTTTCTGGCTCTGCTATATTAGTCTGGCCTTTTCCCTAATTCAATGCCAGTTGTCAATTGTTGAGCTTGGAGTCATGGCTCTCTGAGGATTTCCCTGTCACTCTGACCATTTCAGCTAAGCTAAGTCCTTGCTTGTCTTTTTGCAGTTCACTTGTTGTGGACTTTGTTGTTTAGCACTTTCTATTTTTTTGCTCATTTGTCCAGCTTATCAGTATGTATCTAGTCAGCTAAGCTGGAAGCTCTGGGCAGCAGAGTTTGCCCTCCACACCTTTAGTGAGGTGTGGAGATTTTTGCATTTCTCTGAGGTGGACTTTTTTTAGTTTTTATTACTGACCGCACAGTGTTCTGTCCTGTACTAATTCTTTCTAGCTAGTAGTGGCCGCCTTTGCTAAATCTTGTTTCATACTATGTATGTCATTTCCTTCTCCTCTCACAGTCATTATTTGTGGGGGGCTGTCCTATCCTTTGGGGATTTTCTCTGAGGCAAGATAGCTTTCCTGTTTCTACCTTTAGGGGTAGCTAGATCTCCGGCTGTGACGAGGTGTCCAGGGAGTGACAGGAACATCCCACGGCTACTGCTAGTGTCTGTGTTAAGATCAGGAACTGCGGTCGGTATAGTTATCACCTGCCCAGAGCTAGTCGCATGTCGCTCCTTAATCACCAGACCATAACAGTACAACTGGCCAAAAATGAGCTGAATGCATCTCAAAAGAAGGAAAAGAAAAAGAGTTCTGAGCCATTTTTTTTTTCTTTAGTCTGTTTTGTCTTTTTCCTTCCTCTTAATCTCTGGGTGATTCAGGATTTGGATGCGGGCATGGATGTTCAGGGGTTGTTTTCTCGTATGGATCAGCTTGCTGCAAGAGTACAGAGTATTCAAGATTATGTTGTTCAGACTCCGGCCTTAGAGCCTAGAATTCCTACTCCAGATTTGTTTTACGGGGATAAATCTACGTTTTTGAACTTTAAAAATAACTGCAAATTGTTTTTTGCTCTGAAACCCCATTCCTCTGGTGACCCCATTCAGCAAGTAAAAATAGTTATTTCTCTGCTGCGTGGTGACCCTCAGGATTGGGCATTCTCCCTTGAGTCAGGGGATCCGGCATTGCTTAATGTAGATGCATTTTTTCAATCGCTTGGATTATTGTATGACGAACCTAACCCTGTAGAGCATGCTGAGAAAACACTGTTGGCCCTGTGTCAGGGACAGGAAGCGGCAGAATTATACTGCCAGAAATTTAGAAAATGGTCTGTGCTCACTAAATGGAATGAGGACGCTCTGGCAGCAATTTTCAGAAAGGGTCTTTCTGAAGCCCTTAAAGATGTTATGGTGGGGTTCCCCACGCCTGTTGGTTTGAGCGAATCTATGTCTCTGGCCATTCAGATTGATCGGCGCCTGCGCGAACGCAAAGTGGTGCACCATATGGCAGCGTCCTCGGAGCAGAGTCCTGAGCCCATGCAATGTGATAGGATTTTGACTAGAGCGGAACAGAGGGGATACAGACGTCAGAATGGGCTGTGTTTTTACTGTGGGGATTCTGCTCATGCTATTTCTGATTGCCCTAAGCGTATTAAGAGGGTCGCTAGATCTGTTACCATTAGTACTGTGCAGCCTAAGTTTCTCCTGTCTGTGACCCTGATTTGCTCATTGTCATCTTTTTCTGTCATGGCATTTGTGGATTCGGGCGCTGCTCTGAACTTAATGGACTTAGAATTCGCTAGGCGCTGTGGTATTTCTTTGCAGCCTTTGCAGAGTCCCATACCCTTAAGGGGTATTGATGCTACACCGTTGGCCAAGAATAAACCTCAGTATTGGACTCAGCTGACTATGTGTATGGCTCCAGCACATCAGGAAGATTGCCGTTTTCTGGTGTTGCATATTTTACATGATGTTGTTGTACTGGGTTTTCCATGGTTACAAGTACACAATCCAGTGCTGGATTGGAAATCAATGTCTGTGACTAGTTGGGGTTGTCAAGGGGTACATAGTGACGTTCCTTTAATGTCAATTTCCTCTTCCCCCTCTTCTGATGTTCTTGAATTTTTGTCAGATTTCCAGGATGTATTTGATGAGCCCAAGTCCAGTTCCCTTCCTCCACATAGGGACTGTGATTGTGCTATTGACTTGATTCCTGGCTGTAAGTTCCCTAAGGGCCGACTTTTCAACCTGTCTGTGCCTGAACATACCGCCATGCGGAGCTATGTAAAGGAGTCTTTAGAGAAGGGGCATATTCGGCCGTCTTCGTCACCATTGGGAGCGGGATTCTTTTTTGTTGTCAAGAAGGATGGCTCCTTGCAGTGGCGTAACTACAAAGTTATGGGCCCCGGTGCGAACTTTCAAATGGGCCCCCCCCCCACCATGTCAAAATATTTTCCACCTAAATTCACATTTTCCCTATTCATTTCGCACACTATAACTTTATTGCAATGTTGTATAGTCTGACCTCAGTGGCGTAACTATCCGGTGCCCCATTCTGGTATATATTTGTCCCTCGTACTGTACCATTGTTCTGTAATGTATAAAACAAAATAAACCATTATACTCATCAGGGACTTACATAGAAGTCATGGGGATCCATTTAAGAATTATAATGCACCCCCATAGTCCTCCT
This sequence comes from Ranitomeya variabilis, assembly GCF_051348905.1. Classification (NCBI taxonomy): domain Eukaryota; kingdom Metazoa; phylum Chordata; class Amphibia; order Anura; family Dendrobatidae; genus Ranitomeya; species Ranitomeya variabilis. The sequence continues at coordinate 491,673,320 of NC_135236.1, read as the reverse complement.
TATAATATACTGCACAGTTCATAGTGATCCATGTAGTATAATTAAATGCACCTCCATAGTCATCCATAAAGCATAATGCACAGCCCATAGTCCTCGATAAAGTATAATGCACCCCATAGTACTTCATAGTAGTAAAATGCACCTCATAGTCCTCCTATAAAGTATTATGGGCCCCATAGTCATATATAGTATAATGCAGCAGCCCCATAGGAGTATAAAATGCAGCAGCCCCATAGCAGTATAATGCATCCTCTTTCACCCTACCCCCCATAGTAGTAAAATGTGCCCCATACCGCGGCTTTACAAAATAAAAATAAAAATTTCCTTACCTGGCCAAGCTTCAGAGATGTCCTCACTCACGATTCGGCTGAGGTGTGCAGCGTCGTTCCAGCGTATGACAGTACAGTGACGTCATACGTCAGCAACGTGCACGCTGATGTCAGCTGCCAGCCTGTGATTGGCCGACGGCTGTTAACTATTGCCAGAGGTGTATCTAGATTTTCTGGCACCCGGGGCAAAATTCAGTTTGGCGCCCCCACCCCCTAAGCACACATGCGATTTGCACACTTAGTCACATGCCGAGGAGCTCCTCTCCCTAATTCAATGTTCAGTTAAAAACTGAGAGAAGCAGGAAGAGAAGCTCGTTGTCACCCAACAGTATGAAAATCGCATATGAGTAAAGCGGCCATGTGATGACTGCTGGAACCAGCAAGCAGAGCTGAATTCTCACAGTGAGTATATTTCAGGCTGTTAGGATTGGCTGCAGGGCTTCCATTTATAATTAAAGGGTGCGTCCAGGTTTGAGATGAAAGTCTGCAGTGACTATAGGTGGCTGCAGGCTTCTGAATTCTCACAGCGCACACACTGCACACATTCAGGATTCTCCTTTGCACAAGTATGCGATTTGTATACTTCTGACCACATTCCGACTAGACGTGCCTGGCCTCACTCAATTCATTTTCATTGAGTGAGGCCACACATGTCTAGTCAGCACGTGACCACATGTATGCAAATCACCAGCACCAGAGAGTGTGCAGTATGCACTGTGAGAATTCAGAAGTCTGCAGTCACATAGAATGACTGCAGACTCATCACAAATGTGGATAACGCCTTTAATATCCCTAACATAAATACAAATATGAGAATTAGTCAGTATAATAAAAAATATTTACATCCAGGTACCTTATAGGTGACGTCGTCTCTGGAGTTGTTCTCTTTCTTTTCTTCGTCATCTTGTCCAGACTCCATGAGTTTTCTCATCCACAGCCGTCTCTGCAGACTTCCATCTTCTCCGGTCTTGTGCAGCACATCCCCGCACGACGCCCTTAAAGATAGCAGTGTCATTATAATGCTCCTGAATAAAATATCTGTCTTACCCTGAGCCTCTGAATAACTAATTGCCCCTCACTATATGCCCTGCACAAAGTATGACCCCACACTGCCCCTCTTATGGTACATGATCTCCACACTGCCCCCTCCTTTCCATACTTCACACTGTTCTCTCACACTGAGTCAGTCACCCCTATAGGGCCCAGTCTCTATACTGTGCCCCCTTATCACACTCCCCCTTCTTGGTATACTATTGCCTCCTGGCTATGGCCTTACACTGTTCCCCCATGCTACATCCCCCACACTACTCAGTCTATTCTGTGCCCACACACACATTTTGCCACCATAATATCTCCTTGCACGTTTCCTCCTCCCTCCTCATACATTTACCTTCTCACTTTCCATACTGCCTCCTCACACATTGCTCCGACTTCCCATACTGTGTCCGCACCCATCCCATCACCCTCACTTCCCATACTGTGTCCTCTTACTTTTTTCCCTCGCTACTCATACTGTATCCACACCCATACCACCACTCACCATACTGTGTCTGCACCCATCCCCCATCTCATACCTTCCTTTCCTCCTCATATTGTCTTCAAATTTCTCCTGCTCCCCATATTGTGTCTGCACCTGTCCCTTCCTTTGCTCTCCAAATTTGTGCCCTCAAATCATACCAGTTACACAAAATCTCACCCAGCTATACTAAATACCCCCATCACAGTAAATCTCCTTCTGCCCGTTACAGTAAGTACCCCCCACACAGGCACAGTAAATACCCCACACGCACAGTAAATACCCCACACACGCACAGTAAATACCCCACACACGCACAGTAAATACCCCACACACGTACAGTAAATACCCCACACACGCACAGTAAATACCCCACACACGTACAGTAAATACCCCACACACGTACAGTAAATACCCCACACGCACAGTATATACCCCACACGCACAGTATATACCCCCACACACGTACAGTAAATACCCCACACACGCACAGTATATACCCCCACACACGTACAGTAAATACCCCACACACGCACAGTAAATACCCCACACACGTACAGTAAATACCCCCACACACGTACAGTAAATACCCCCACACACGTACAGTATATACCCCCACACACGTACAGTAAATACCCCACACACGCACAGTATATACCCCCACACACGTACAGTAAATACCCCACACACGCACAGTATATACCCCCACACACGTACAGTAAATACCCCACACACATACAGTAAATACCCCACACACGCACAGTAAATACCCCACACACGCACAGTATATACCCCACACACGCACAGTATATACCCCCACACACGCACAGTAAATACCCCACACACGTACAGTAAATACCCCACACACGCACAGTAAATACCCCACACACGTACAGTAAATACCCCCACACACGTACAGTAAATACCCCCACACACGTACAGTATATACCCCCACACACGTACAGTAAATACCCCACACACGCACAGTATATACCCCCACACACGTACAGTAAATACCCCACACACATACAGTAAATACCCCACACACGCACAGTAAATACCCCACACACGCACAGTATATACCCCACACACGCACAGTATATACCCCCACACACGCACAGTAAATACCCCACACACGCACAGTAAATACCCCACACACGCACAGTATATACCCCCACACACGTACAGTAAATACCCCACACACGCACAGTATATACCCCCACACACGTACAGTACAGTAAATACCCCACACACGCACAGTATATACCCCCACACACGTACAGTAAATACCCCACACACGCACAGTATATACCCCCACACACGTACAGTACAGTAAATACCCCACACACGCACAGTAAATACCCCACACACGCACAGTAAATACCCCACACACGCACAGTATATACCCCCACACACGCACAGTATATACCCCCACACACGCACAGTAAATACCCCACACACGCACAGTAAATACCCCACACACGCACAGTAAATACCCCACACACGCACAGTAAATACCTCCTAACACAGAAAACACCCCCCTCCACAGAAAACACCCCCCTCATACACACAGTAAATGCCCCCCCTCCAAACTAAATGCATTGTGGAACAGAGGAGCTGGGTTTGACAGTTCAGTAATGTGCACACCATCTACCTCTGTACTCAGGGGTTGTTTTGCGCCTGAGCCTGGCTATGTGGCCTGGGAAAATTACATCACAGAGGTTTATCGGATTGTACGGCCATCCGGTGTGCAGAGGAACAGAGGGACCCTGTGGCAGAAGGAGGAGGACGAAGCACCAGCTTGCAGCTTTTTACTCACACTCAAGCAGCAGGAGCTGCCTTCGGCCCGTCCTTCCCTTTGGTGCAGCTGAAGGACCTGCAGACACACCTCTCTGCTGGTCACAAGGTTGGATCACATGACTGCATGCAATCCATCTTCCCTAATGTAAATGGGGACCTGCTGTGACGCGCGCCTCCCTCCGGGTCTCATGATTGGGACCTTGACAATTGCGCTACCTGTTTTTTCTGCGTCTTTGCTGGACGGGCAGACGGATGGACAGATGGGCGGGCCGGGGCCCCTAAGTACTGCGGGGCCCCGTCGCAGCTGCGACCTCTGCGACCGCTGTAGTTACGCCCCTGGCTCCTTGAGACCCTGTATTGATTATCGCCTTCTTAATAAGATCACGGTCAAATTCCAATACCCTTTACCTTTTTGCTCTCTGATTTGTTTGCTCGGATTAAGGGGGCTAGTTGGTTTACCAAGATTGACCTTCGAGGGGCATATAATCTTGTTCGTATTAAACAGGGTGACGAATAGAAAACTGCATTTAATACGCCCGAAGGCCATTTTGAATACCTGGTGATGCCTTTCGGGCTTTCTAATGCTCCTTCTGTATTTCACTCCTTTATGCATGATATTTTCCGCAATTATCTTGACAAATTCTTGATTGTGTATTTGGATGATATTTTGATTTTTTCCAATGATTGGGAGTCTCATGTGAAGCAGGTCAGGATGGTATTCCAGATCCTTTGTGATAATGCTCTATTTGTGAAGGGGTCTAAGTGCCTATTTGGAGTTCAGAAGGTCTCTTTTTGGGGGTTTATTTTTTCTCCTTCGTCTATAGAAATGGATCCTGTTAAGGTCCAAGCCATTCATGACTGGATTCAACCCACATCTGTGAAGAGCCTTCAGAAATTTTTGGGCTTTGCTAATTTTTATCGCCGTTTCATTGCCAACTTCTCTAGTGTGGTTAAACCCCTGACCGATTTGACGAAGAAAGGCGCTGATGTGACTAATTGGTCCTCTGAGGCTGTTGAGGCCTTCAGGAGGCTTAAACGCCGATTTACTTCTGCCCCTGTCTTGCGTCAGCCGGATGTTTCTCTTCCTTTTCAGGTTGAGGTTGACGCTTCTGAGATTGGGGCAGAGGCCGTTTTGTCACAGAGGAATTCTGATGGTTCCTTGATGAAGCCATGTGCCTTCTTTTCCCGAAAGTTTTCACCTGCGGAATGCAATTATGATGTCGGCAATCGTGAGTTTTTGGCTATGAAGTGGGCATTTGAGGAGTGGCGACATTGGCTTGAGGGAGCCAAGCACCGCATTGTGGTCTTGACCGATCATAAGAATCTGATTTACCTCGAGTCGGCCAAGCGGCTGAACCCTAGACAGGCTCGGTGGTCCCTGTTTTTCTCCCGTTTTGATTTTGTGGTCTCATATCTTCCAGGATCTAAGAATGTTAAAGCGGATGCCCTCTCTAGGAGTTTTTTGCCTGATTCTCCTGGAGTCCTTGAGCCGGTTGGCATTCTTAGGGAAGGGGTGATTCTGTCTGCCATCTCCTCTGATTTGCGGCGGGCGCTTCAGGAATTTCAGGCTGATAAACCTGACCGCTGTCCTGTGGGGAAGCTGTTTGTTCCTGATAGATGGACAAGTAAGGTAATTTCTGAGGTCCATTGTTCTGTGTTGGCCGGTCATCCTGGGATTTTTGGTACCAGAGATTTGCTTGCTAGGTCCTTTTGGTGGCCTTCCTTGTCGCGGGATGTGCGTTCTTTTGTGCAGTCCTGTGGGACTTGTGCCCGGGCTAAGCCTTGCTGTTCCCACGCTAGTGGGTTGCTTTTGCCTTTGCCTGTCCCGGAGAGGCCTTGGACGCATATTTCCATGGATTTTATTTCGTATCTACCTGTGTCCCAGAGGATGTCTGTTATCTGGGTGGTTTGTGACCGGTTCTCTAAAATGGTCCATTTGGTACCTTTGCCTAAATTGCCTTCCTCCTCTGATTTGGTTCCATTATTTTTTCAGCATGTGGTTCGTTTGCATGGCATTCCAGAGAATATTGTGTCTGACAGAGGTTCCCAGTTTGTTTCCAGGTTTTGGCGGGCCTTTTGTGCTAAGATGGGCATTAATTTGTCTTTTTCTTCGGCGTTCCATCCTCAGACAAATGGCCAAACTGAGCGAACTAACCAAACCTTGGAAACCTATTTGAGATGCTTTGTGTCTGCTGATCAGGATGATTGGGTGGCTTTCTTGCCGTTGGCCGAGTTTGCCCTTAATAATCGGGCCAGTTCGGCTACTTTGGTTTCGCCTGTTTTTTGTAATTTTGGTTTCCATCCTCGTTTTTCTTCAGGACAGGTTGAGCCTTCTGATTGTCCTGGTGTGGATTCTGTAAAGGACAGGTTGCAGCAGATTTGGACTCATGTGGTAGACAATTTGACGTTGTCTCAGGAAAAGGCTCAGCGTTTTGCTAACCGCCGTCGGTGTGTTGGTCCTCGGCTTCGTGTGGGGGATTTGGTCTGGTTATCCTCTCGTCATGTTCCTATGAAGGTTTCTTCCCCTAAGTTCAAGCCTCGGTTTATTGGTCCTTATGAGATTTCTGAGATGATCAATCCAGTGTCTTTTCGTTTGGCCCTTCCAGCCTCTTTTGCCATCCACAATGTTTTCCATAGATCTTTGTTGCGGAGATATGTGGTACCCGTTGTTCCATCTGTTGATCCTCCTGCCCCGGTGTTGGTTGAGGGGGAGTTGGAATATGTGGTTGAGAAAATTTTGGATTCTCGTTTTTCGAGGCGGAGGCTTCAGTATCTTGTCAAGTGGAAGGGTTATGGCCAGGAGGATAATTCTTGGGTGGTTGCCTCCGAAGTCCATGCCGCCGATTTGGTTCGTGCTTTTCATTTGGCTCGTCCTGATCGGCCTGGGGGTTCTGGTGAGGGTTCGGTGACCCCTCCTCAAGGGGGGGGTACTGTTGTGAATTCCGCTCTTGGGCTCCCTCCGGTGGTTATAAGTAGCATTTTTGTGAGTTCTGCTCTTGGGCTCCCTCCTGTGGTTTTGAGTGGTATGGCTGCTTCTTGGATTTAGCATCAGCAGCTGTTTTCACTGATCGTCTTTCTGGCTCTGCTATATTAGTCTGGCCTTTTCCCTAATTCAATGCCAGTTGTCAATTGTTGAGCTTGGAGTCATGGCTCTCTGAGGATTTCCCTGTCACTCTGACCATTTCAGCTAAGCTAAGTCCTTGCTTGTCTTTTTGCAGTTCACTTGTTGTGGACTTTGTTGTTTAGCACTTTCTATTTTTTTTGCTCATTTGTCCAGCTTATCAGTATGTATCTAGTCAGCTAAGCTGGAAGCTCTGGGCAGCAGAGTTTGCCCTCCACACCTTTAGTGAGGTGTGGAGATTTTTGCATTTCTCTGCGGTGGACTTTTTTTAGTTATTATTACTGACCGCACAGTGTTCTGTCCTGTACTAATTCTTTCTAGCTAGTAGTGGCCTCCTTTGCTAAATCTTGTTTCATACTATGTATGTCATTTCCTTCTCCTCTCACAGTCATTATTTGTGGGGGGCTGTCCTATCCTTTGGGGATTTTCTCTGAGGCAAGATGGCTTTCCTGTTTCTACCTTTAGGGGTAGCTAGATCTCCGGCTGTGACGAGGTGTCCAGGGAGTGACAGGAACATCCCACGGCTACTGCTAGTGTCTGTGTTAAGATCAGGAACTGCGGTCGGTATAGTTATCACCTGCCCAGAGCTAGTCGCATGTCGCTCCTTAATCACCAGACCATAACAGTACAACTGGCCAAAAATGAGCTGAATGCATCTCAAAAGAAGGAAAAGAAAAAGAGTTCTGAGCCATTTTTTTTTTCTTTAGTCTGTTTTGTCTTTTTCCTTCCTCTTAATCTCTGGGTGATTCAGGATTTGGATGCGGGCATGGATGTTCAGGGGTTGTTTTCTCGTGTGGATCAGCTTGCTGCAAGAGTACAGAGTGTTGTGAATCCGCTTTTTGGGCTCCCCTGGTGGTTGCTGGTGGTACTGGTGACTTGTGTGTGCTTTGCTGTATCAGTTCACCTGCTCCCATCAGTGTTTGGGAGTTTCCTATTTAGCCTTGCTCTCCAGTCATTTCCTTGCCGGTCATCATTGTAACCAGAGCCTTCGGTTGCATGTTCCTGCTACTAGTCTGCTGATCAGCTAAGTGGACTTTGTCCTTTTGTTTTGTATCTTTTGTCCAGTTTGCAGTTTTTGTTATTCTCTGTGGCTGGAAGCTCTTGCAGGCTGAAATTGCCACTCCTGTGTCATGAGTTGACACAGGAGTCTTAAAGTAATTTCAGGATGGTTTTTTGAAGGGGTTTTCAGTTGACCGTGAAGTCCTCTTTTGTATCCTTCTGCTATCTAGTAAGTGGACCTCTCTTTGCTAAATCTACTTTCATACTGTGTATGTCTTTTCCTCTTAACTCACCGTTATTACATGTGGGGGGCTGCTATCATCTTTTGGGGTATTTCCCTAGAGGTAAGCCAGGTCTGTTCCTTCCTCTACCAGGCGTAGTTAGTCCTCCGGCTGGTGCGTGGCATCTAGGAAGTCGTAGGTATGCTCCCTGGCTACTATTAGTTGTGTGGTAGATTTAGCTCACGGTCAGCTCGAGATTCCATCACCCAGAGCTCGTCCGTTATTTTTGTGTTCTGATGTTTCCCTGCCATTGGGAATCATGACAGTATGACCGGCCAATGTTAAAGTTATTGGCAGAAGAAAGGAGAGAAAAAAGAAGCCTGTAGATTTTTTTTTTTTCCCCTATGCTTGCTCCATAGTTGGATCAGTTGTATTTCAGCTCTAATTACAGCCTTTGCCTTTCTCTCCTTCTAATCCTTGAATGGCTCTGATCTCACCTGTTTAAAGATGGACCCTCAGAGTTTGGCTGTAGGTTTAAATAATCTTGCTACCAAGGTTCAAAATTTACAAGATTTTGTTATACATACTCCGATGTCTGAACCTAAAATTCCTACACCAGAGGTGTTTTCTGGAGATAGATCTCGGTTCCTGAATTTCAAATATAATTGTAAATTGTTCCTTTCTCTCAGACCTCACTCCTCTGGAGATCCTGTCCAGCAGGTTAAGATTGTAATCTCTTTGCTGCGAGGTGACCCTCAAAATTGGGCATTTTCATTGACACCAGGGGATCCTGCGTTGCTCAATGTGGATGCGTTTTTTCTGGCTTTAGGGTTGCTTTATGAGGAACCTAATTTGGAGATTCAAGCTGAAAAAGCTTTGATAGCCCTATCTCAAGGGCAAGATGAAGCTGAGATATACTGCCAAAAATTTCGTAGATGGTCTGTGCTTACTCAGTGGAATGAGTGCGCCCTAGCGACAAATTTCAGAGAGGGCCTTTCTGATGCCGTTAAAGATGTTATGGTCGGGTTCCCTGCGCCCACAGGTCTGAATGAGTCCATGACAATGGCTATTCAGATTGATCGGCGTTTGCGGGAGCGCAAACCCGTGCACCATTTGGCGGTATCTTCTGAAGAGACGTCAGAGAAAATGCAATGTGACAGAATTCTGTCCAGAAGCGAGCGGCAGAATTATAGGCGTAAAAATGGGTTATGCTTCTATTGTGGTGATTCTGCTCATGTTATATCAGCATGCTCTAAACGTACAAGGAAGGTTGACAAGTCTATTTCAATTGGCACTTTACAGTCTAAATTTATTCTGTCTGTAACCTTGATTTGTTCATTATCAGTTATTACCGTGGATGCCTATGTGGACTCTGGCGCCGCTCTGAGTCTTATGGATTGGTCCTTTGCCAGGCGCTGTGGGTTTGATTTAGAGCCTCTGGAAGTCCCTATACCTCTGAAGGGTATTGATTCTACGCCTTTGGCTTGTAATAAACCACAATTCTGGACGCAAGTGACTATGCGTATGACTCCAGACCATCAGGAGGTGATTCGCTTCCTTGTGTTGTACAATTTGCATGATGTTTTGGTGCTTGGATTACCATGGTTACAATCTCATAACCCAGTCCTTGACTGGAAAACAATGTCTGTGTTAAGCTGGGGATGTCGGGGGGCTCATGGGGACATACCTTTGGTTTCCATTTCGTCATCTATTCCCTCTGAGATTCCGGCATTTTTGTCTGATTATCGTGATATTTTTGAGGAGCCAAAAATTGGTTCACTCCCTCCCCACAGAGATTGTGATTGCGCCATAGATCTGATTCCTGGCAGTACATTTCCAAAGGGTCGTTTGTTTAACTTATCTGTACCTGAACATGCTGCTATGCGAGAGTATATTAAGGAGTCCCTGGAAAAGGGACACATTCGTCCTTCTTCATCTCCTTTAGGAGCTGGTTTTTTCTTTGTATCTAAAAAGGATGGCTCTCTGAGGCCTTGTATTGATTATCGACTCCTGAATAAAATTACAGTCAAATATCAGTATCCGTTGCCTTTGCTGACTGATTTGTTTGCTCGCATAAGGGGGGCTAAGTGGTTCTCTAAGATTGATCTTCGTGGGGCGTATAATTTGGTGCGAATTAAGCAGGGGGATGAGTGGAAAACCGCATTTAATACGCCAGAGGGCCATTTTGAGTATTTAGTAATGCCTTTCGGCCTTTCTAATGCACCTTCAGTCTTTCAGTCCTTAATGCATGATATTTTCCGTGAATATTTGGATAAATTTATGATTGTGTATTTGGATGATATTTTGATTTTTTCTGATGACTGGGAGTCTCATGTTCAACAGGTCAGGAGGGTTTTTCAGGTTTTGCGGGAGAATTCTTTGTGTGTAAAGGGTTCAAAGTGTGTTTTTGGGGTTCAAAAGATTTCCTTTTTGGGGTACATTTTTTCCCCTTCTTCTATTGAGATGGACCCTGTCAAGGTTCGGGCTATTTGTGACTGGACGCAGCCTACTTCTCTTAAGAGTCTTCAGAAATTCTTGGGCTTTGCGAATTTTTATCGTCGATTTATAACTGGTTTTTCTGGCGTTGCTAAACCTCTGACGGATTTGACCAAAAAGGGTGCTGATGTTGCCAATTGGTCCCCTGCTGCTGTGGAGGCCTTTCGGGAGCTTAAGCGCCGCTTTTTGTCTGCCCCTGTGTTGCGCCAGCCTGATGTTTCTCTTCCCTTTCAGGTTGAGGTCGATGCTTCCGAGATCGGAGTGGGGGCGGTTTTGTCGCAGAAAAGTTCCGACTGCTCAGTGATGAGACCTTGTGCGTTCTTTTCTCGAATATTTTCGGCCGCCGAGCGAAACTATGATGTTGGTAATCGGGAGCTTTTGGCCATGAAGTGGGCATTTGAGGAGTGGCGTCATTGGCTTGAGGGTGCCAGACATCAGGTGGTAGTTTTGACGGATCACAAGAATCTGATTTATCTAGAGTCTGCCAGGCGCCTGATTCCTAGACAGGCACGATGGTCGTTGTTTTTTTCTCGGTTTAATTTTGTGGTTTCATACTTACCGGGTTCTAAAAATGTTAAGGCAGATGCTCTTTCTAGGAGTTTTGAGCCTGACTCTCCTGGGGATTCTGAACCTGCTGGTGTCCTTAAGGATGGGGTGGTTTTGTCTGCTGTCTCCCCAGATCTGCGATGTGCTTTGCAAGAATTTCAGGCGGATAGACCTGATCGTTGTCCGCCTGGTAGACTGTTTGTTCCTGATGATTAGACCAGTAGAGTCATCTCGGAAGTTCATTCTTCTTCGCTGGCAGGTCATCCTGGAATTTTTGGTACCAGAGATTTGGTGGCTAGATCCTTCTGGTGGCCTTCCCTGTCTCGGGATGTGCGTGTTTTTGTGCAGTCTTGTGATGTGTGTGCTCGGGCCAAGCCTTGTTGTTCTAGGGCTAGTGGGTTATTGTTGCCCTTGCCTGTTCCGAAGAGGCCTTGGACGCACATCTCTATGGACTTTATTTCTGATCTCCCTGTTTCTCAGAAGATGTCTGTCATCTGGGTGGTGTGTGACCGTTTTTCAAAAATGGTTCATTTGGTACCATTGCCTAAGTTGCCTTCCTCATCTGAGTTGGTCCCTCTATTTTTTCAAAATGTGGTTCACTTGCATGGTATTCCGGAAAACATCGTTTCTGACAGGGGAACCCAGTTCGTGTCTAGATTTTGGCGGGCATTCTGTGCCAGGTTGGGCATTGATTTGTCTTTTTCGTCTGCATTCCATCCTCAGACTAATGGCCAGACGGAGCGAACTAATCAAACCTTGGAGACTTATTTGAGGTGTTTTGTGTCTGCGGATCAGGATGACTGGGTTGCCTTTTTGCCGTTGGCAGAATTTGCTCTTAATAATCGGGCTAGTTCTGCCACTTTGGTTTCTCCTTTCTTTTGCAATTCAGGGTTTCATCCGCGTTTTTCATCTGGTCAGGTGGAATCTTCGGATTGTCCTGGAGTGGATGCGGTGGTGGATCGGTTGCATCAGATTTGGGGACAAGTGGTGGACAATTTGAAGTTGTCCCAGGAGAGGACTCAGCAGTTTGCTAACCGCCGTCGTCGTGTTGGTCCTCGCCTTCGTGTTGGGGACTTGGTGTGGTTGTCTTCCCGTTTTGTCCCTATGAGGGTTTCTTCTCCTAAGTTTAAGCCTCGGTTCATCGGTCCTTATAGGATTTTGGAGATACTTAACCCTGTGTCCTTTCGTTTGGACCTCCCGGCGTCTTTCGCTATCAATAATGTGTTCCATCGGTCGTTGTTGCGGAGATATGAGGTACCTGTGGTTCCTTCTACTGAACCTCCTGCTCCTGTGCTGGTGGAGGGTGAATTGGAGTACGTTGTAGAGAAGATCTTGGATTCCCGTATTTCCAGACGGAGACTTCAATATCTGGTTAAATGGAAGGGCTATGGTCAGGAAGATAATTCTTGGGTAACTGCCTCTGATGTTCATGCCTCGGATTTGGTTCGTGCCTTTCATAGGGCTCATCCAGATCGCCCTGGCGGTTCTCGTGAGGGTTCGGTGCCCCCTCCTTAAGGGGGGGGTACTGTTGTGAATCCGCTTTTTGGGCTCCCCTGGTGGTTGCTGGTGGTACTGGTGACTTGTGTGTGCTTTGCTGTATCAGTTCACCTGCTCCCATCAGTGTTTGGGAGTTTCCTATTTAGCCTTGCTCTCCAGTCATTTCCTTGCCGGTCATCATTGTAACCAGAGCCTTCGGTTGCATGTTCCTGCTACTAGTCTGCTGATCAGCTAAGTGGACTTTGTCCTTTTGTTTTGTATCTTTTGTCCAGTTTGCAGTTTTTGTTATTCTCTGTGGCTGGAAGCTCTTGCGGGCTGAAATTGCCACTCCTGTGTCATGAGTTGACACAGGAGTCTTAAAGTAATTTCAGGATGGTTTTTTGAAGGGGTTTTCAGTTGACCGTGAAGTCCTCTTTTGTATCCTTCTGCTATCTAGTAAGTGGACCTCTCTTTGCTAAATCTACTTTCATACTGTGTATGTCTTTTCCTCTTAACTCACCGTTATTACATGTGGGGGGCTGCTATCATCTTTTGGGGTATTTCCCTAGAGGTAAGCCAGGTCTGTTCCTTCCTCTACCAGGCGTAGTTAGTCCTCCGGCTGGTGCGTGGCATCTAGGAAGTCGTAGGTATGCTCCCTGGCTACTATTAGTTGTGTGGTAGATTTAGCTCACGGTCAGCTCGAGATTCCATCACCCAGAGCTCGTCCGTTATTTTTGTGTTCTGATGTTTCCCTGCCATTGGGAATCATGACAACAGAGTATTCAAGATTATGTTGTTCAGACTCCGGCCTTAGAGCCTAGAATTCCTACTCCAGATTTGTTTTACGGGGATAAATCTAAGTTTTTGAACTTTAAAAATAACGGCAAATTGTTTTTTGCTCTGAAACCCCATTCCTCTGGTGACCCCATTCAGCAAGTAAAAATAGTTATTTCTCTGCTGCGTGGTGACCCTCAGGACTGGGCATTCTCCCTTGAGTCAGGGGATCCGGCATTGCTTAATGTAGATGCATTTTTTCAATCGCTTGGATTATTGTATGACGAACCTAACCCTGTAGAGCATGCTGAGAAAACACTGTTGGCCCTGTGTCAGGGTCAGGAAGCGGCAGAATTATACTGCCAGAAATTTAGAAAATGGTCTGTGCTCACTAAATGGAATGAGGACGCTCTGGCAGCAATTTTCAGAAAGGGTCTTTCTGAAGCCCTTAAAGATGTTATGGTGGGGTTCCCCACGCCTGTTGGTTTGAGCGAATCTATGTCTCTGGCCATACAGATTGATCGGCGCCTGCGCGAACGCAAAGTGGTGCACCATATGGCAGCGTCCTCGGAGCAGAGTCCTGAGCCCATGCAATGTGATAGGATTTTGACTAGAGCGGAACAGAGGGGATACAGACGTCAGAATGGGCTGTGTTTTTACTGTGGGGATTCTGCTCATGCTATTTCTGATTGCCCTAAGCGTATTAAGAGGGTCGCTAGATCTGTTACCATTAGTACTGTGCAGCCTAAGTTTCTCCTGTCTGTGACCCTGATTTGCTCATTGTCATCTTTTTCTGTCATGGCATTTGTGGATTCGGGCACTGCTCTGAACTTAATGGACTTAGAATTCGCTAGGCGCTGTGGTTTTTCTTTGCAGCCTTTGCAGAGTCCCATACCCTTAAGGGGTATTGATGCTACACCGTTGGCCAAGAATAAACCTCAGTATTGGACTCAGCTGACTATGTGTATGGCTCCAGCACATCAGGAAGATTGCCGTTTTCTGGTGTTGCATATTTTACATGATGTTGTTGTACTGGGTTTTCCATGGTTACAAGTACACAATCCAGTGCTGGATTGGAAATCAATGTCTGTGACTAGTTGGGGTTGTCAAGGGGTACATAGTGACGTTCCTTTAATGTCAATTTCCTCTTCCCCCTCTTCTGATGTTCTTGAATTTTTGTCAGATTTCCAGGATGTATTTGATGAGCCCAAGTCCAGTTCCCTTCCTCCACATAGGGACTGTGATTGTGCTATTGACTTGATTCCTGGCTGTAAGTTCCCTAAGGGCCGACTTTTCAACATGTCTGTGCCTGAACATACCGCCATGCGGAGCTATGTAAAGGAGTCTTTAGAGAAGGGGCATATTCGGCTGTCTTCGGCACCATTGGGAGCGGGATTCTTTTTTGTTGCCAAGAAGGATGGCTCCTTGAGACCCTGTATTGATTATCGCCTTCTTAATAAGATCACGGTCAAATTCCAATACCCTTTACCTTTTTGCTCTCTGATTTGTTTGCTCGGATTAAGGGGGCTAGTTGGTTTACCAAGATTGACCTTCGAGGGGCATATAATCTTGTTCGTATTAAACAGGGTGACGAATAGAAAACTGCATTTAATACGCCCGAAGGCCATTTTGAATACCTGGTGATGCCTTTCGGGCTTTCTAATGCTCCTTCTGTATTTCACTCCTTTATGCATGATATTTTCCGCAATTATCTTGACAAATTCTTGATTGTGTATTTGGATGATATTTTGATTTTTTCCAATAATTGGGAGTCTCATGTGAAGCAGGTCAGGATGGTATTCCAGATCCTTTGTGATAATGCTCTATTTGTGAAGGGGTCTAAGTGCCTATTTGGAGTTCAGAAGGTCTCTTTTTGGGGGATTATTTTTTCTCCTTCGTCTATAGAAATGGATCCTGTTAAGGTCCAAGCCATTCATGACTGGATTCAACCCACATCTGTGAAGAGCCTTCAGAAATTTTTGGGCTTTGCTAATTTTTATCGCCGTTTCATTGCCAACTTCTCTAGTGTGGTTAAACCCCTGACCGATTTGACGAAGAAAGGCGCTGATGTGACTAATTGGTCCTCTGAGGCTGTTGAGGCCTTCAGGAGGCTTAAACGCCGATTTACTTCTGCCCCTGTCTTGCGTCAGCCGGATGTTTCTCTTCCTTTTCAGGTTGAGGTTGACGCTTCTGAGATTGGGGCAGAGGCCGTTTTGTCACAGAGGAATTCTGATGGTTCCTTGATGAAGCCATGTGCCTTCTTTTCCCGAAAGTTTTCACCTGCGGAATGCAATTATGATGTCGGCAATCGGGAGTTGTTGGCTATGAAGTGGGCATTTGAGGAGTGGCGACATTGGCTTGAGGGAGCCAAGCACCGCATTGTGGTCTTGACCGATCATAAGAATCTGATTTACCTCGAGTCGGCCAAGCGGCTGAACCCTAGACAGGCTCGGTGGTCCCTGTTTTTCTCCCGTTTTGATTTTGTGGTCTCATATCTTCCAGGATCTAAGAATGTTAAAGCGGATGCCCTCTCTAGGAGTTTTTTGCCTGATTCTCCTGGAGTCCTTGAGCCGGTTGGCATTCTTAGGGAAGGGGTGATTCTGTCTGCCATCTCCTCTGATTTGCGGCGGGCGCTTCAGGAATTTCAGGCTGATAAACCTGACCGCTGTCCTGTGGGGAAGCTGTTTGTTCCTGATAGATGGACAAGTAAGGTAATTTCTGAGGTCCATTGTTCTGTGTTGGCCGGTCATCCTGGGATTTTTGGTACCAGAGATTTGCTTGCTAGGTCCTTTTGGTGGCCTTCCTTGTCGCGGGATGTGCGTTCTTTTGTGCAGTCCTGTGGGACTTGTGCCCGGGCTAAGCCTTGCTGTTCCCACGCTAGTGGGTTGCTTTTGCCTTTGCCTGTCCCGGAGAGGCCTTGGACGCATATTTCCATGGATTTTATTTCGGATCTACCTGTGTCCCAGAGGATGTCTGTTATCTGGGTGGTTTGTGACCGGTTCTCTAAAATGGTCCATTTGGTACCTTTGCCTAAATTGCCTTCCTCCTCTGATTTGGTTCCATTATTTTTTCAGCATGTGGTTCGTTTGCATGGCATTCCAGAGAATATTGTGTCTGACAGAGGTTCCCAGTTTGTTTCCAGGTTTTGGCAGGCCTTTTGTGCTAAGATGGGCATTAATTTGTCTTTTTCTTCGGCGTTCCATCTTCAGACAAATGGCCAAACTGAGCGAACTAACCAAACCTTGGAAACCTATTTGAGATGCTTTGTGTCTGCTGATCAGGATGATTGGGTGGCTTTCTTGCCGTTGGCCGAGTTTGCCCTTAATAATCGGGCCAGTTCGGCTACTTTGGTTTTGCCTTTTTTTTGTAATTTTGGTTTCCATCCTCGTTTTTCTTCAGGGCAGGTTGAGCCTTCTGATTGTCCTGGTGTGGATTCTGTAAAGGACAGGTTGCAGCAGATTTGGACTCATGTGGTAGACAATTTGACGTTGTCTCAGGAAAAGGCTCAGCGTTTTGCTAACCGCCGTCGGTGTGTTGGTCCTCGGCTTCGTGTGGGGGATTTGGTCTGGTTATCCTCTCGTCATGTTCCTATGAAGGTTTCTTCCCCTAAGTTCAAGCCTCGGTTTATTGGTCCTTATAAGATTTCTGAGATGATCAATCCAGTGTCTTTTCGTTTGGCCCTTCCAGCCTCTTTTGCCATCCACAATGTTTTCCATAGATCTTTGTTGCGGAGATATGTGGTACCCGTTGTTCCATCTGTTGATCCTCCTGCCCCGGTGTTGGTTGAGGGGGAGTTGGAATATGTGGTTGAGAAAATTTTGGATTCTCGTTTTTCGAGGCGGAGGCTTCAGTATCTTGTCAAGTGGAAGGGTTATGGCCAGGAGGATAATTCTTGGGTGGTTGCCTCCGAAGTCCATGCCGCCGATTTGGTTCGTGCTTTTCATTTGGCTCGTCCTGATCAGCCTGGGGGCTCTGGTGAGGATTCGGTGACCCCTCCTCAAGGGGGGGGTACTGTTGTGAATTCCGCTCTTGGGCTCCCTCCGGTGGTTATAAGTAGCATTTTTGTGAGTTCTGCTCTTGGGCTCCCTCCTGTGGTTTTGAGTGGTATGGCTGCTTCTTGGATTTAGCATCAGCAGCTGTTTTCACTGATTGTCTTTCTGGCTCTGCTATATTAGTCTGGCCTTTTCCCTAATTCAATGCCAGTTGTCAATTGTTGAGCTTGGAGTCATGGCTCTCTGAGGATTTCCCTGTCACTCTGACCATTTCAGCTAAGCTAAGTCCTTGCTTGTCTTTTTGCAGTTCACTTGTTGTGGACTTTGTTGTTTAGCACTTTCTATTTTTTGCTCATTTGTCCAGCTTATCAGTATGTATCTAGTCAGCTAAGCTGGAAGCTCTGGGCAGCAGAGTTTGCCCTCCACACCTTTAGTCAGGTGTGGAGATTTTTGCATTTCTCTGCGGTGGACTTTTTTTTAGTTTTTATTACTGACCGCACAGTGTTCTGTCCTGTACTAATTCTTTCTAGCTAGTAGTGGCCTCCTTTGCTAAATCTTGTTTCATACTACGTATGTCATTTCCTTCTCCTCTCACAGTCATTATTTGTGGGGGGCTGCCCTATCCTTTGGGGATTTTCTCTGAGGCAAGATAGCTTTCCTGTTTCTACCTTTAGGGGTAGCTAGATCTCCGGCTGTGACGAGGTGTCCAGGGAGTGACAGGAACATCCCACGGCTACTGCTAGTGTCTGTGTTAAGATCAGGAACTGCGGTCGGTATAGTTACCACCTGCCCAGAGCTAGTCGCATGTCGCTCCTTATTCACCAGACCATAACACTCTCCTACCCATTTTACAGCAGTCTCTGCCAGTTCACCATTAACTAGCTTGAACGGGCATGGTTTCTTTTTCTTTTGTCATGCCCATTGGGGGCAGACACTGCTCACCATGGGCCGGCCTCTCTTGACAACAATCTACCTAGACTGGACAGACTTTTGTTTCTCTTCCGGTGCACCCACAATAGGCGGATACATCTAGTCACCTGCATCATCTTTGTTTTAGCTGGATCTTTCCCAGCACCTTTCAAGTTTTCTTAATGCATGGGTGGATCCTGCCGACTATGCCAAATGCAAAGTGCTGCAGAACGGTAGTTGAGAGAAAGCTGCTGTCCAGTTGCGCTCTGGTGCTTTACAGACAAGGAGTGTCCCAGTCCCAGTGAGCTGTAGGGTGTGGGGTGCATCACACTCACTTGTAGGCCGCAAGTTTCCGCTGCCACGAGGCTTCCGTCCACAGGAGTCACCGCACACAATGCAAGGGACACCAAGTTCTTTGCAACAGTCAAACTTTTACTATACAGTCCAAGTTCATCAGGTAGGTACTGGTGGGATGGGGCACAGCAATTCACACTTCAATCCTCCTTAGCACAAGTCCTCTTCTGTTCTGTCACACATTTATTTTGGACTACCCCCAAGCCAGCTGACTCAATGCAGTGATAGGAGTGCAGAATGATGTGCCCCCCTGGCGGCGCGTGTTAAATGCCACGGTCAAATATTGACAGCTGGATTTAACAGGTTAACAGCCGCGGGCATAACTCCACTGTTAGAGGCACATGATGGCCGATTAAATCATCCAACATTTTCTGAAAAGATGTGGGCTTGGCATATCAAAGGCAGGGACACGACATATGATGTAAGTTTACGTCATATGTAATGTAATATGTATGAATACTCATATGCCAGTTCTGATTCAGACATACTGTACATGTGCCCTTTTTAATTTTTAATCTTGGATCAAGATATACCAAGACAGCATCGGACTGTAGTGGTAATGTCCCACCAGTAACATTGTTTCTGATGGTCCACTGTTCAGCTAAATGCAAGTATTTTCTTATCATCCTTTAGAAATGCACCTATGCTTCTATACAATGGTAAACTTGGTAGTTTGTTAAATAAATTATGAGATTTTGCCTTTGATTGTACATAGTGAATTAAATGTATAGTGCCACCTATTGCTCATACAGTGGGCCCACACCTGCGCAGAGGCCCTTCGGGGAATTTACCTGTTTCCCTGTGGGCTAGTCCAAGCTCGTACCAATTTGAGTGTGATATGAAATGCCCTAAAAAAATATTGTGATGTTTATATGTATCTGCATAGCAACGTATTTTTTTTTATAAAGAGAAATTAGAATAATTTATTAAATTTGTAAAAAACTAAGGTAAACATGTCTGAATGACAATAATTAAAAAAGATAAAAGTCTGTGGAGTCCATTTATTTTATATTCAATAAAATGACACAAATTAATGGAGCTATATTACATTGTTTGACACTGGAAACTAACACCAGACACCACTAATTGGCTGGCATTATCTATTTCAATCCTTGACTTATGACCTTCATCTTTCAGATTGTTCAGGTGCCAAGCCGTTTCACATGAACAAAGCAATAAAATTTCCCCCACTTGCATGCAAGGATAGGCAACAAAAGAGGGGGTGGAAGAGCTGTTTGCAGTATGCATTTGTTTGAAGCACTCACCAAGCTATCATTTGCAGAAGCAATGACTTGTCCAAGTATGGAGCCAACACCTGTCAAAAATCTCCCCTGGGAAACCCAATGAAAGCATTCAGAAACAGGCTTCAGGATGTAGCAGTGATGCCTCCCTAGGGAGCTTCATAGTTATGGAGGTGGTGTCCTTGTTGCTCAGAAAACATAATCAAAGAGGTGCAGACTGTGGTCACGTAATGTCTATCACATCATACCTTACATGAAGGCAATGGTACAGATATTCCTTTATATGTTCCAGAGATTAGCTCTTACATAACATCAGTATTAATAAACTTCACCTAGTTCATGCAAATTGTGGTAAAAGTGAGGATCCTGGATAATAAGTATCCATTGGAGCATTGATAAAGTCCCAATCCTCAGGCAGACAGGCCAGAGATCGTTAATCTTTCATAATTCTCTTCTCCATTTAATATCCAGCTATTCTCAAATCTGGAAAATCAATTCAACGTTCAGTATCATGAGCCCTTGTTGGGAAACTCCGGATAAATGTAAGACATGGACAATGTGGAAGATTAATTTGGTAACAAAAAACAATAACGACACAGAGTAATTATTCCCGTGAGATCCCTCAGACTTTAAAGGACTATGCTGTGTCTATTCTGGGACCTCTATAAAACAAATGCTGGTTCTGTTTGTTTCATACCTAATCCATGACAAGTGCTTTGTCCAATCTGCCAGCATGCAACATGTGTTCCGGTAAACAAGAGACTGTGTCACATTCTCCCCTTGCTGTATGATACCTTTAAGTGTTGGGGGTCTTAACTGTCCATTGATTTTTATGAAAACAAACATAGATGTCAAGCATTGGATATTACATAAGGGGATTGTGTAAGTAAGCAGAGCTTCAAAGGAAGTTTCAGTAAACTGCTTTCTATGCATTCTGTACTTGGCAAACTAATGCATTGTGTGGGCATATAGATGTCACAAGTGATTGCTTCCTTGCTATCTGATGTTGTTAAGCTATTTACAGCTTTTTTAAAATACCTATGTGAATTCATGATGTACACTGCTGGCTTCACCTTGACCAATTGTAATCGATACTTTGGACCAGTGCAGAAAATAACTTAATTTATTTTAAAGGGAATTTATCAGTAAAATCAACCCCCTCCCTAAAACCACATATGTGGGGATGCAGATCTTTGAAATTTAAATCTAACAACACCTTTATAACTTATATCTGTTGCTGCATTCCCAAGTAATTAATGTTTTTATTTTTATGCAAATAAGGCATTAATTGCTCTATGCCTGACAGAGCACTTCCTTAGCTGTTGCCTTGCCAGGTTGTTTCCCCACCCAGCACCAGCCTCTTTATCAGCTTACTATTTGTGTGACATCAGGCAAGAAAATCAGACAGCGATCAATCAAGCTAAAGAGGCTAGTACTGGGAGGGGAAAACAACCTGGGGAGTCAGAGGCTCAGGGAGCGCTGTGTCTCATTCAGAGAACTCAATGCTATGAAGAGGTAATTTACATATTTCATTTCTCAGAGGACTGTTGCATGGCCTAAAAGTCTCCTTACACTGGCATGTCAGGGATGTCACTCTTCACAAGGAGAGAAGTTACCCCTTAGACGCCTGTCAGAGGCCTCAAATACAGTCAAATCAGATCTCATGCTTTGCCCTGAGGATTGAGATTCTGCTTGGAGTTGTCATGTGGCAAGGCTCATTAAAGATTAATATCGAATTTTAGGATA
Organism: Ranitomeya variabilis; assembly: GCF_051348905.1. Taxonomy (NCBI): domain Eukaryota; kingdom Metazoa; phylum Chordata; class Amphibia; order Anura; family Dendrobatidae; genus Ranitomeya; species Ranitomeya variabilis. The sequence goes on along the minus strand of NC_135236.1, from coordinate 491,651,800 downwards.
GCTACTTTCAGTAATTTGCACTAGAGTTCAAGTCCTCTTCCTCTCTGAGGGGGGAATTTGCATATTTCACTATGAAAAGGAAAATAATGTATAATTAGGTAATCACATACAGTTATCTCATATCTGTGTTAACAGTTTTCTTTTAACATATTTGAGCATTATATCTTGCTAGTATTTGTGCTCAAAATTTTTGTTTTATTTTAGCCTTGTATAGTGATTTTGTTCTACACGATTTAAGCACTGTATATTGGAGTGTTTTTGGTATTTTGTAAGCACTGTATATTGGTATTAATTGATGGGATTTTTTGGTATGTATTCAGGCACTGTATGTTGTTGGAAATTCTTTCACTTTATATTGATATAATTTGTTCTTCCTTATTTGAGCACTGTATTTTGACATTATTTGGGCTGTGTATATTGTAATTATTTTGCACTATATAGTGATGTGTTACTGTGCATTTATTGTGTGTTTTCTGTATTTGTTGTCTCTGTTGTGTGTTTAATACATAGTAACATAGTTAGCAAGGCCGAAAAAGACATTTGTCCATCCAGTTCAGCCTATATTCCATCAAAATATATCTCCAGATCTACGTCCTTCTAAAGAACCTAATAACTGTAAGATACAATATTGTTACGCTCCAGGAAGACGTCCAGGCCTCTCTTGAACCCCTCGACTGAGTTCGCCATCACCACCTCCTCAGGCAAGGAATTCCAGATTCTTACTGACATAACAGTAAAGAATCCTCTTCTATGTCTGTGGAAAAAACAGATCCTCTGATAGATATTTGTATTGTCCACTTATATACTTATACATGGTTATTAGATCGCCCCTCAGTCGTCTTTTTTCTAGACTAAATAATCCTAATTTTGCTAATCTCTCTGGGTATTGTAGTTCCCCCATCATGTGCGGTCTAACCAGGGATCTGTACAGAGGCAGTATAATGCTCTCATCATATGTATCCAGACCTCTTTTAATGCACCCCATGATCCTGTTTGCCTTGGCAGCCGCTGCCTGTCACTGGCTGCTCCAGGTAACTTTATCATTAACTAGGATCCCTAAGTCCTTCTCCATGTCAGATTTACCCAGTGGTTTCCCATTCAGTGTGTAATGGTGATATTGATTCCTTCTTCCCCTGTGCATAACCTTACATTTATCATTGTTAAACCACATCTACCATCTCTCAGCCCAAGTTTCCAACTTATCCAGATCCATCTGTAGCAGAATACTATCTTCTCTTGTATTGACTGCTTTACATAGTTTTGAATCATCTGCAAATATCAATATTTTACTGTGTAAACCTTCTACCAGATCGTTAATAAATATGATGAAGAGAACATCGACCCCTGCGGTACCCCACTGGTCACAGCAACCCAGTTAGAGAATATACCATTTATAACCACCCTCTGCTTTCTATCACTAAGCCAGTTACTTACCCAATTACACACATTTTCCCCCAGACCCAGCATTCTTATTTTGTGTACCAACCTCTTGTGCGGCATGGTATCAAACACTTTTTTAAAAATCAAGATATATCATGTCCAGTGAATCACCTTGGTCCAGTCTATAGCTTTCCTCTCCATAAAAAGTGATTAGATTGGTTTGATAGGAGCAATTCCTCATAAACCCATGCTGATATGGAGTTAAACAGTTATAAACAGTTATAATAATAAATAATAATAATTCTCATGGAGATCATCCAGAATAACATCCCTCAGAAACCCTTCAAATATTTTAACAATAGAGGTTAGACTTACTGGCCTATAACTTCCAGGTTCACTTTTAGAGCCTTTTTTGAATATTGGTACCACATTTGCTATGCGCCAGTCCTGTGGAACAGACCCCGTCACTATAGAGTCCCTAAATATAAGAAATAATGGTTTGTCTATTAGATTACTTAGTTCTCTTAGTACTCGTGGGTGTATGCCATTCGGACCCGGAGATTTACAGTGGGGCAAAAAAGTATTTAGTCAGTCAGCAATAGTGCAAGTTCCACCACTTAAAAAGATGAGAGGCGTCTGTAATTTACATCATAGGTAGACCTCAACTATGGGAGACAAACTGAGCAAAAAAAATCCAGAAAATCACATTGTCTGTTTTTTTATCATTTTATTTGCATATTATGGTGGAAAATAAGTATTTGGTCAGAAACAAAATTTCATCTCAATACTTTGTAATATATCCTTTGTTGGCAATGACAGAGGTCAAATGTTTTCTGTAAGTCTTCACAAGGTTGCCACACACTGTTGTTGGTATGTTGGCCCATTCCTCCATGCAGATCTCCTCTAGAGCAGTGATGTTTTTGGCTTTTCACTTGGCAACACGGACTTTCAACTCCCTCCAAAGGTTTTCTATAGGGTTGAGATCTGGAGACTGCCTAGGCCACTCCAGGACCTTGAAATGCTTCTTACGAAGCCACTCCTTCGTTGCCCTGGCGGTGTGCTTTGGATCATTGTCATGTTGAAAGACCCAGCCACGTTTCATCTTCAATGCCCTTGCTGATGGAAGGAGGTTTGCACTCAAAATCTCACGATACATGGCCCCATTCATTCTTTCATGTACCCGGATCAGTCGTCCTGGCCCCTTTGCAGAGAAACAGCCCCAAAGCATGATGTTTCCACCACCATGCTTTACAGTAGGTATGGTGTTTGATGGATGCACCTCAGTATTCTTTTTCCTCCAAACACGACAAGTTGTGTTTCTACCAAACAGTTCCAGTTTGGTTTCATCAGACCATAGGACATTCTCCCAAAACTCCTCTGGATCATCCAAATGCTCTCTAGCAAACTTCAGACGGGCCCGGACATGTACTGGCTTAAGCAGTGGGACACGTCTGGCACTGCAGGATCTGAGTCCATGGTGGCGTAGTGTGTTACTTATGGTAGGCCTTGTTACATTGGTCCCAACTCTCTGCAGTTCATTCACTAGGTCCCCCCGCGTGGTTCTGGGATTTTTGCTCACCGTTCTTGTGATCATTCTGACCCCACGGGGTGGGATTTTGCGTGGAGCCCCAGATCGAGGGAGATTATCAGTGGTCTTGTATGTCTTCCATTTTCTAATTATTGCTCCCACTGTTGATTTCTTCACTCCAAGCTGGTTGGCTATTGCAGATTCAGTCTTCCCAGCCTGGTGCAGGGCTACAATTTTGTTTCTGGTGTCCTTTGACAGCTCTTTGGTCTTCACCATAGTGGAGTTTGGAGTCAGACTGTTTGAGGGTGTGCACAGGTGTCTTTTTATACTGATAACAAGTTTAAACAGGTGCCATTACTACAGGTAATGAGTGGAGGAAAGAGGAGACTCTTAAAGAAGAAGTTACAGGTCTGTGAGAGCCAGAAATCTTGATTGTTTGTTTCTGACCAAATACTTATTTTCCACCATAATATGCAAATAAAATGATAAAAAAACAGACAATGTGATTTTCTGGATTTTTTTTGCTCAGTTTGTCTCCCATAGTTGAGGTCTACCTATGATGTAAATTACAGACGCCTCTCCTCTTTTTAAGTGGTGGAACTTGCACTATTGCTGACTGACTAAATACTTTTTTGCCCCACTGTATCTATTTTAATCTTATTTTGCCGGTTTCGCACCTCTTCTTGGGTTAAATTGGTGAGCCTTAATATAGGGCTTTCTTTGTCTCTTGGCATTTCACCTATGATTTTATTTTCCACATTTTTTCCTCACAATTTTTTAAGGGGCCCACACTTTCACTTTTGATTCTTTTACTATTGATATAGTTGAAGAACAGTTTGGGATTAGTTTTACTCTCCTTAGCAATGTGCTTCTCTGTTTCCTTTTTCTCAGCTTTAACCCCTTCCCGACCTGTGATGCCATGTAGGAGTCATGAAAGTCGGTGCCAATCCGACCTGTGACGCCTATGTGGCGTCATGGAGGGATTGCGTCCCTGCAGATCGGGTGAAAGGGTTAACTCCAATTTCACCTGATCTGCAGAGACAGGGGGAGTGGTACTTTGGCCCAGGGGGGTGGCTTTACCCCCATGTGGCTACGATTGCTCTGATTGGCTGTTGAAAGTGCAACAGCCAATCAGAGCAATTTGTAATATTTCACCTATGAAAAGTGGTGAAATATTACAATCCAGCCATGGCCGATGCTGCAATATCATCAGCCATGGCTAGAAATCCTGATCTGCCCCCCCCCCCACCGCCACCAATCTCCTCCCCAGTCCTCCGTCCTGTGCTCCGCTCCCCCCGTCCTCCTGTCCGCTCCCCCGTGCTCCAATCCCACCCCCCATGCTCCGATCCCCCCCTGTGCTCCGATCCCCCCCTATGCTCCGATCCCCCCTCTCATACTTACCGAGCCTCCCGGTGTCCGTCCGTCTGTTCCATGGGCGCCGCCATCTTCCAAAATGGCGGGTGCATACGCAGTGCGCCCGCCGAATCTGCTGGCTGGCAGATTCGTTCCAGGTACATTTTGATCACTGTGATAAAACCTATCACAGTGATCAAAATAAAAAAATAGTAAACTAACCCCCCCCCTTTATCACCCCCATAGGTAGGGACAATAATAAAATGAAGAAAATATATTTACTTTTATTTTTCCACTAGGGTTAGGGTTAGAACTAGGGTTAGGGTTAGGGTTAGGGCTAGGGTTAGGGTTAGGGTAAGGATATGTGCACATGTATTCTGGTCCTCTGTGGAGTTTTCCGCAGCGGATTTGATAAATCCGCAGTGCAAGACCACTGTGGATTTATCGCAGATTTACCGCGGTTTTCCTGTGGTTTTTCTGCAGATTTCACTGCAGTTTTACAACTGCGGTTTTCTATAGGAGCAGCTGTAAAACCGCTGCGGAATCTGCAGAAAGAAGGGACATGCTGCAGAATGTAAACCGCTGCGTTTCCGCGCAGTTTTTTCCGCAGCATGTGCACAGCGTTTTTTGTTTCCCATAGGTTTACATTGAACTGTAAACTCATGGGAAACTTCTGCGGACCTGCAGCTGCGGAAACGCTGTGGATCCGCAGCGTTTTCCACAGCATGTGCACATACCCTTAGAATTAGGCTATGTGCACACGGTGCGGATTTGGCTGCGGATCCGCAGCGGATTGGCCGCTGCGGATTCGTAGCAGTTTTCCATCAGGCTTACAGTACCATGTAAACCTATGGAAAACCAAATTCGCTGTGCCCATGGTGCAGAAAATACTGCGCGGAAACGCTGCGTTGTATTTTCCGCAGCATGTCAATTCTTTGTACGGATTCCGCAGCATTTTACACCTGTTCCTCAATAGGAATCCGCATGTGAAATCCGCACAAAAAACAATGGAAATCCGTGGTAAATCCGCAGGTAAAACGCAGTGCTTTTACCTGCGGATTTTTCAAAAATGCTGTGGAAAAATCTCACACGAATCCGACACATGGGCACATAGCCTTAGGGTTAGGTTTGGAATTAGAGTTAGGGTTGGATTTAGGGCTAGGGTTGGAAATAGGGTTAAGATTAGGCTTGTGGCTAAGGTTATATTTAGGGTTAGGGGTGTGTTGGGGTTAGGGTTGTGGTTAGGGGTGTGTTAGGGTTAGGGTTGTGGTTAGGGTTGGGTTAGGGTTGGGATTAGGGTTAGGGGTATGTTGGGGTTGGGGTTGTGATTAGGGTTAAGGCTAGAGTTTGGATTAGGGTTAGGGGTGTGTTGGGGTTAGTGTTGGAGTTAGAATTGAGGGGTTTCCACTGTTTAGGCACATCAGGGGTCTCCAAACGCAACATGGCGCCACCATTGATTCCAGCCAATCTTGCGTTCAAAAAGTCAAATGGTGCTCCCTCCCTTCCGAGCCCCGACGTGCGCCCAAACAGTGGTTTACCCCCACATATGAGGTACTAGCATACTCAGGACAAACTGGGCAACAACTATTGGGGTCCAAGTTCTCCTGTTACCCCTGCAAAAATAAAAAATTGCTTGCTAAACATCATTTTTGAGGAAAGAAAAATAATTTTTTATTTTCACGGCTCTGCGTTGTAAACTTTTGTGAAGCACTTAGGGGTTCAAAGTGCTCACTACATATCTAGATAAGTTCCTTGGGGGGGGTGTTTTCCAAAATGGGGTCACTTATGGGGGGTTTCTATGGTTTAGGCACATCAGGGGCTCTGCAAATGCAACGTGACGCCCGCAGACCATTCCATCAAAGTCTGCATTTCAAAACGTCACTACTTCCCTTCCGAGCCCCGACGTGTGCCCAAACAGTTGTTCCCCCCACATATGGGGTATTAGCGTACTCAGGACAAACTGGACAACAAGTTTTGGGGTCCAATTTCTCCTGTTACCCTTGTGAAAATAAAAAATTGCTTGCTAAAACATCATTTTTGAGGAAAGAAAAATGATTTTTTATTTTCACGGCTCTGCGTTGTAAACTTCTGTGAAGCACTTGGGGGTTCAAAGTGCTCACCACATATCTAGATAAGTTCCTTGGGGGGTCTACTTTCCAAAATGGGGTCACTTGTGGGGGGTTTCTACTGTTTAGGCACATCAGGGGCTCTGCAAACGTAACATGATGCCCGCAGACCATTCCATCAAAGTCTGCATTCCAAAATGTCACTACTTCCCTTCCGAGCCCCGACGTGTACCCAAACAGTGGTTCCCCCCACATATGGGGTATCAGCGTACTCAGGACAAACTGGACAACAACTTTTGGGGTCCAATTTCTCCTGTTACCCTTGTGAAAATAAAACATAGCGGACTAAAAAATCATTTTTGAGGAAAGAAAAATGATTTTATATTTTCACGGCTCTGCGTTATAAACTTCTGTGAAGCACTTGGGGGTTTAAAGTGGTCACCACACATCTAGATTAGTTCCACGGGAGGTCTGTTATGGTTACCCCAATGACCATGGGAAAAAATACAAAACGGACTAGCTCTCGGGTGATGGAAACTAAGGCCGACCGTGACCTGAACCTGACCCAACACTTACAGTAGCCGGGGGATGTACCTACGATGCCCTAGACACCACGCGCCAGCCGGAGATCTAACTACCCCTATAAGAGGAATATACAGGCCTGCCTTACCTCCAGTGAGGAACCCCAAAAGATGATAGTAGGCCCCCACAGATATTGACGGTGAGTTCAGAGGAAATGACATACGTAGGATGAACAGCAGATTTAGCACAGTGAGGTCCGCTTACTAGATAGCAGAAGGACAGGAAAGAGTTACTTCACGGTCGACCTAAAAATCACTATTCAAAAACACCATCCAGAAATTACTTTAAACTCCAGTGACAACTCATGCCACTGGAGTAGTAATTTTCTGTCCACAAGAGCTTCCAGCACTGAAGAGTCACATTGCAGATTGCTGGACAAAAATAGCAAAACAAGAAACTAAATTCAACTTAGCTGAACTGGAACTTGAGGCAGGTGAATGCAACAGAATGCTACTAGCACATTGTTGGCCGGCATGTGACTAGCAGCCAAGCAGCCTTAAATAGGAAACTCCCCTAGAGGGTGGCGACAGGTAATCAGAGATGGAGGAAGGCACATAAGAGACACTACCATAACAGACCACCGGGGGAGCCCACAAACCGAATTCACAACAGTACCCCCCCCTTAAGGAGGGGGCACCGAACCCTCACCAGAACCACCAGGGCGACCTGGATGAGCACTATGAAATGCACGAACCAAATCGGGAGCATGAACATCGGATGCTGTCACCCAAGAATTATCCTCCTGGCCATAACCTTTCCACTTAACCAGATACTGAAGTTTCCGTCTGGAAACACGGGAGTCCAAGATCTTTTCCACCACATACTCCAATTCACCCTCAACCAACACAGGAGCAGGTGGATCAGCAGAAGGAACAACCGGTACCTCATACCTCCGCAATAATGACCGATGGAAAACATTATGGATATTAAAAGATGCTGGGAGGTCCAAACGAAAGGACACAGGATTAAGAACCTCCAGAATCCTATAAGGGCCGATAAACCGAGGCTTAAACTTAGGAGACGAGACCTTCATAGGAACAAATCGAGAAGACAGCCACACCAGGTCCCCAACACAAAGACGAGGACCAATACGCCGATGACGATTAGTGAACTGTTGAGTCTTCTCCTGGGACAACTTCAGATTGTCCACAACCTGTCCCCAAATCTGATGCATCCTATCAACCACAGCATCCACTCCAGGACAATCCGAAGACTCCAATTGACCGGACGAAAACCGAGGGTGAAACCCTGAATTACAAAAAAATGGAGAAACCAAAGTGGCAGAACTAGCCCGATTGTTAAGGGCAAACTCTGCCAATGGCAAAAAGTCAAGCCAATCATCCTGATCAGCGGACACAAAACACCTCAAGTAAGTCTCCAAGGTCTGATTAGTACGCTCAGTCTGGCCATTAGTCTGAGGATGGAATGCAGACGAAAAAGACAAATCGATACCCATCCTGGCACAGAACGTCCGCCAAAATCTAGACACAAACTGAGTACCCCTGTCAGACACTATATTCTCAGGAATACCATGCAAACGCACCACATTCTGAAAAAATAGAGGAACCAACTCAGAGGAGGAGGGCAATTTGGGTAAAGGTACCAAATGAACCATCTTGGAAAAACGGTCACAAATCACCCAGATGACAGACATCCTACGAGAAACCGGAAGGTCAGAAATAAAGTCCATAGAGATGTGCGTCCAAGGCCTCTTAGGAATAGGCAAGGGCAACAACAACCCACTGGCCCTAGAACAGCAGGGCTTGGCCCGAGCACAAACATCACAAGACTGCACAAACATGCGTACATCTCGAGACAAAGAAGGCCACCAGAAGGACCTAGACACCAAATCCCTGGTGCCAAAAATTCCAGGATGACCTGTCAACGCGGAAGAATGAACCTCCGAGATAACTCTACTGGTCCAATCATCAGGGACAAACAGTCTACCAGGCGGACAGCGATCAGGCCTATCCAACTGAAACTCCTGCAAAGAACGCCGCAGGTCTGGGGAGACAGCTGACAATATCACCCCATCCTTCAGGATGCCGGTAGGTTCGGAATCACCAGGCGAGTCAGGCTCAAAACTCCTAGAGAGGGCATCCGCCTTCACATTCTTGGACCCAGGCAGATATGACACCACAAAGTTAAATCGGGAGAAAAACAACGACCAGCGCGCCTGTCTAGGATTCAGACGCCTGGCCGACTCAAGATAAATTAGATTCTTGTGGTCAGTGAGGACCACCACCTGGTGTCTAGCACCCTCAAGCCAATGACGCCACTCCTCAAACGCCCACTTCATGGCCAGAAGTTCCCGATTTCCCACATCATAATTTCGCTCAGCGGGCGAAAACTTTCGGGAGAAAAACGCACATGGTCTCATTACTGAGCAGTCAGGATCTTTCTGCGACAAAACTGCACCTGCTCCGATCTCCGAAGCATCCACCTCAACCTGGAACGGAAGTAACACATCAGGTTGGCGCAACACAGGAGCGGAAGAAAAGCGGCGCTTAAGCTCTTGAAAGGCCTCCACAGCCGCAGAGGACCAATTAGCAACATCAGCACCCTTTTTGGTCAAATCAGTCAAAGGTTTAGCAACGGCAGAAAAACCCGCTATAAATCGGCGATAGAAATTAGCAAAACCCAAGAACTTTTGCAGACTCTTCAAAGAAGTAGGTTGCATCCAATCACAAATAGCCTGGACCTTGACAGGGTCCATCTCCATAGATGAAGGGGAAAAAATATATCCCAAAAAGGAAATTCTCTGAACTCCAAAACTACACTTTGAGCCCTTTACAAAAAGAGAATTAGCTCGCAAAACCTGAAAAACTCTCCTGACTTGTTGAACGTGAGATTCCCAGTCCTCCGAAAAAACAAGAATATCATCCAAATACACAATCATAAACTTATCCAGATATTCACGGAAAATATCGTGCATAAAGGACTGAAAAACGGAAGGGGCATTTGCGAGACCGAAAGGCATTACCAAATACTCAAAATGGCCTTCAGGCGTATTAAATGCGGTCTTCCACTCATCCCCCTGCTTAATCCGCACCAAATTATACGCACCACGTAGATCGATCTTAGTGAACCACTTAGCCCCCTTTATACGAGCAAACAGATCAGTCAGTAAAGGTAACGGGTACTGGTATTTAACTGTAATCTTATTCAAAAGTCGATAGTCGATACAAGGTCTCAATGAACCATCCTTTTTACCTACAAAGAAAAATCCTGCCCCTAGTGGAGACAACGAGGGGCGAATATGACCCTTTTCCAAGGATTCTCTGATATACTCCCGCATAGCAGTATGTTCAGGTACAGACAAATTAAACAAGCGACCCTTAGGAAACTTACTACCGGGGATCAATTCAATAGCGCAGTCACACTCTCTGTGGGGAGGGAGAGAATCAACTTTAGGCTCTTGAAAGACATCATAAAAATCTGACAGAAATGCTGGGATCTCAGAGGGAGTAGATGAAGAAATAGGAACCAAAGGTGCATCCCCATGAATACCCCGACATCCCCAGCTCAACACAGACATAGATTTCCAGTCCAAGACGGGATTATGAATCTGTAACCATGGTAATCCAAGCACTAAGACATCATGTAGGTTATATAATACAAGGAAACGAATAATCTCCTGATGGTCTGGGGTAAGACGCATAGTCACTTGTGTCCAATATTGTGGTTTATTGCTAGCCAAAGGTGTAGAATCAATACCCTTCAGGGGAATAGAAACTTCCAACGGCTCCAAATCAAACCCACAACGCTTGGCAAAGGACCAGTCCATGAGACTCAGAGCGGCACCAGAATCCACATAAGCATTCACAGTCACAGATGATAAGGTACAAATCAATGTCACGGACAAAAGAAATTTTGACTGCAAGGTACCTGTAGAAAAAGATTTATCAACCTTTTTATCAACCTTATTTATACGTTTAGAGCATGCTGATATAACATGAGCTGGATCTCCACAGTAGAAGCACAATCCATTTTTGCGCCTGTAATTTTGACGTTCGCCTCTAGACAAAACACGATCGCATTGCATATGCTCTAATGCCTTTTCAGAGGTCACCGCCAAATGGTGCACAGGTCTTTGCTCAGAAGACACCGCCATATGGTGCACAGGTCTTTGCTCAGAAGATACCGCCCTATGGTGCACAGATTTTTCCTCAGGAGACCCCGCCATATGGTGCACAGATTTGCGCTCCCGCAAACGCCGATCAATCTGGATAGCCAATTTCATGGCATCATTCAGACCTGTAGGCACAGGGAACCCCACCATGACATCCTTCACGGCATCAGAGAGACCTTCTCTGAAATTAGCCGCTAAAGCGCACTCATTCCACTTAGTAAGCACCGACCATTTACGGAATTTCTGGCAGTATATCTCAGCTTCATCTTGCCCTTGGGAAAGAGCTATCAAGGCTTTCTCAGCCAAAATCTCCAAATTAGGTTCTTCATAAAGCAACCCCAAAGCCTGAAAAAACGCATCTACATTTAACAACGCAGGATCCCCTGGCGATAATGCAAATGCCCAACTTTGTGGGTCGCCGCGCAGTAGAGAGATAACAATTTTAACTTGTTGAGTCTGATCACCAGCAGAGTGAGATCTCAGAGACAAAAACAATTTGCAATTTTCTCTGAAACTCAAAAACCGGGATCTGTCTCCGGTAAAGTATTCAGGCAGAGGAATCTTAGGTTCAGACATTGGAGCACGTATAACAAAATCTTGTAGGTTCTGTACTTTTGTCGCAAGGTTATTCAAACCTGCAACTAAACTCTGTGGATCCATGTTTCAAATGGGTGTAACCCAAGCATTCAGAGGTTAAGAGGAGAGGAGAAAAAAAAAAGGCTGAAGACTGCAGTTTAAGCAAGGAATACAAATGATCCAACTAAGGTGCACTTTCAAACACAGAAAAAAAAACCTTTTCTTCTCCTTCCTACTTTAGTGCATATTTTAACACATAGATTTTTTACAGGCCGGCCAAACTGTTATGGTTACCCCAATGACCATGGGAAAAAATACAAAACGGACTAGCTCTCGGGTGATGGAAACTAAGGCCGACCGTGACCTGAACCTGACCCAACACTTACAGTAGCCGGGGGATGTACCTACGATGCCCTAGACACCACGCGCCAGCCGGAGATCTAACTACCCCTATAAGAGGAATATACAGGCCTGCCTTACCTCCAGTGAGGAACCCCAAAAGATGATAGTAGGCCCCCACAGATATTGACGGTGAGTTCAGAGGAAATGACATACGTAGGATGAACAGCAGATTTAGCACAGTGAGGTCCGCTTACTAGATAGCAGAAGGACAGGAAAGAGTTACTTCACGGTCGACCTAAAAATCACTATTCAAAAACACCATCCAGAAATTACTTTAAACTCCAGTGACAACTCATGCCACTGGAGTAGTAATTTTCTGTCCACAAGAGCTTCCAGCACTGAAGAGTCACATTGCAGATTGCTGGACAAAAATAGCAAAACAAGAAACTAAATTCAACTTAGCTGAACTGGAACTTGAGGCCGGTGAATGCAACAGAATGCTACTAGCACATTGTTGGCCGGCATGTGACTAGCAGCCAAGCAGCCTTAAATAGGAAACTCCCCTAGAGGGTGGCGACAGGTAATCAGAGATGGAGGAAGGCACATAAGAGACACTACCATAACAGACCACCGGGGGAGCCCACAAACCGAATTCACAACAGAGGTCTAGTTTCCAAAATGGGGTCACATGTTGGGGAGCTCCAATGTTTAGGCACTCAGGGGCTCCCCAAACGCGATATGGTGTCCGCTAACGTTTGGAGCTAATTTTTCATTCAAAAGTCAAATGGCGCTCCTTCCCTTCCGAGCCCTGCCGTGTGCACAAACAGTGGTTTACCCCCACATGTAAGGTATCGTTATACTCAGGAGAAATTGCCCAACACATTTTATGATCCATTTTATCCTGTTGCCCATGTGAAAATGAAAAAATTGAGGCTAAAAGAAATTTTTTGTGAAAAAAAAGTACTTTTTCATTTTTACGGATCAATTAGTGAAGCACCTGGGGGTTCAAAGTGCTCACTATGCATCTAGATAAGCTCCTTGGGGGGTCTAGTTTCCAAAATGGGGTCACTTGTGGGGGAGCTCCAATGTTTAGGCACACAGGGGCTCTCCAAACGCAACATGGTGTCCGCTAAAGATTGGAGCCAATTTTTCATTGAAAAAGTCAAATGGCGCTCCTTCCCTTCCGAGCCCTTTTGTGCGCCCAAACAGTGGTTCCCTCCCCCATATGGGGTATCGGCATACTCAGGACATATTGTACAATAACTTTTGGGTTCCAGTTTCTCTTTTTACCCTTGGGAAAATAAAAAAATTGTTGCTAAAAGATTATTTTTGTGACTAAAAAGTTAAATGTTCATTTTTTTCCTTCCATGTTGCTTCTGCTGCTGTGAAGCACCTGAAGGGTTAATAAACTTTTTGAATGTGGTTTTGAGCACCTTGAGGGGTGCAGTTTTTAGAATGGTGTCACTTTTGGGTATTTTCAGTCAAATAGACCCTTCAAACTGACTTCAAATATGAGGTGGTCCCTAAAAAAAATGGTTTTGTAAATTTCGTTGTAAAAATGAGAAATCGCTGGTCAAATTTTAACCCTTATAACTTCCTAGCAAAAAAAAAATTGTGTTTCTAAAATTGTGCTGATGTAAAGTAGACATGTGGGTAATGTTATTTATTAACTATTTTGTGTCACATAACTCTCTCGTTTAACAGAATAAAAATGCAAAATTTGATAATTGCGAAATTTTCAAATTTTTTGCTAAATTTCCATTTTTTTCACAAATAAATGCAAAAATTATCGACCTAATTTACCACTAACACGAAGCTCAATATGTCACGAAAAAACAATCTCAGAACCGCTAGGATCCGTTGAAGCGTTCCTGAGTTATTACCTCATTAAGGGACACTGGTCAGAATTTCAAAAAACGGCCAGGTCATTAAGGTCAAAATAGGCTGGGTCATGAAGGGGTTAAAGTGGACTTTAGACAAGACTTTACATAAAGACAAACCCCTCCTCCTCTCCGATTTTTACGATCCTTTCTAAACAGACTGTAAGGGTATGTGCACACGTCCGGATTTCTTGCAGAAATTTCCTGAAGAAAACCGGAAATTTTCTGCAAGAAATCCGCATTTTTTTTTTTGCGTTTTTTTTCCGTTTTTTTCACGGGTTTTTTAGCATTCTGCAAGCGTAATTAGCTTGCAGAATGCTAACGTTTTCCAAGCGATCTGTAGCATCGCTTGGAAAACTGACTGACAAGTTGGTCACACTTGTCAAACATACTGTTTGACAAGTGTGACCAACTTTTTACTATAGATGCTGCTTATGCAGCATCTATAGTAAAAGATAGAATGTTTAAAAATAATAAAAAAATGGTTATACTCACCCTCTGCAGACAGCCGATCTCAGCGGCGTTCGTTCCTATAGATACCGGTGTGGTTCAGGACCTTCGATGACGTCGCGGCTTGTGATTGGTCGCGTGAGTCACATGAGCGGTCACGCGACCAATCACAAGACAGCGATGTCACCACAGGTCCCGAACCACACCATCTATAGGAACGGAAGAGAGAGCATGCACCGGAGAGGCGGGAACACTTCGGGGGCCATCAGAGGGTGAGTATATCACTATTTTTTATTTTAATTCTTTTTTTTTACCAATTATATGGTGCCCAGTCCGTGGAGGAGAGTCTCCTCTCCTCCACCCTGGGTACCAACCGCACATAATCTGCTTACTTCCCGCATGGTGTGCACAGCCCCGTGCGGGAAGTAAGCAGATCAATGCACTCCTAGGTGTGCGGAATCCCCGCAATTCCGCATTTTTAATGAACATGTTGCTTTTTTTTCCGCGATGCGATTTTTTCGCGGAAAAAAATGCAACATTTGCACAAAAAATGCGGAATACCCTGTAAATAATAGGAGGCATATGTTAGTGTTTTTTCGTGTTTTTATCACGTTTTTATAGCGAAAAAACGCGAAAAAAACGCGAAAAATCCTGAACGTGTGCACATGGCCTAACCCTGTAAGTTAACTGCCCAGCCATAGCTTTCATCTAACCATGTCTCGGTTATTCCCACTATATCATAGTTACCTGTAGATATTTCTGCTTCTAGTTCTTGCATCTTGTTTGTCAGGCTTCTTGCGTTTGCGTTTTGTTTTGTTTTGTTCCAATCTCCTCCCTGTGGATTGTTTTAGAAATTTTCATACCTCCCTTCCGAGTATGTTGTCTTGGCTCCTCTTTGCCGCACCTCATATCCTTCATCAGTATATTTTCTGGCTTCATGTTCGTGTCTTTTTCTTCCCTTCCCCTCTTCTTCTAGTTTAACACCCTCCTGATGAGTTTAACGAGTCTTCTGATGAATGTGTTTCCTAGGTTTGTTGAGGTGTAGTCCTTCTCTGGCGAGGAGTTCGTTATACAGGTAATTCACACCATTGTCCAGGAATCCGAATCCTTGTTGTCTGCACCATCGTATTAGCCAGTTGTTTGCATCAAGGATCCTGTTCCATCTCCTGGTGCCATGCCCGTGGAGCGCCCTACCAGGGCAGTGGGGTACTCGGTACCGGGTCCGGTCTTAAAGGGGATGTCATGGTGGCTGCGACCCGGTCCGTGGCCCTGGGCACCCAATTAAAGGGGAATGGTCTTTAAAGGGGTTTTTAATAAAGTTTGTCGTGACGCCACCTGTGGTGTTCGGTCAGTGGGGACCGACGCCGCTTAAAGGGGTCCTCTGGGGTGATGGTATGGCGGCTAGATGGTGACACTTCCCACAGGTGAAGCGAGGTCCCCAGGGCTCCCAGGGTGTGTGGCAACGATGTTGTATGCCGACGAATAAGTGGAGGACACAAGTTGTAAAGTCTTTACCTGGTTTACTGTCGCTAGAAGGCCACAGTCCAGAGTACCAGGCACAGGTGGTGATGTGGTCCGGCCTGCTTGGAGGCAAAGGTGATCCCTCTCCCAGGTGAGGTCCGTAAGCCTTTCCTACTTGCGCTAAGATGGTGAGGTCCCTGCTGCTTGTAGCGTGCTGGCAAGGTATCCTCTCTCCCCTGTCATGGGACAGTTGCCTGCATGGTAGGCAGTTTGAGCCTTTTTATAGGGTCTCTACCTTGACCCGGGCTCTTAGAGTACTGCTGTCCCTCAGGCTTGGTGCGGGCGGTTAACGTGTAGTCTAGTTCCCTCCGGTTCTGCTTCGTGTCTTAGAGTCCCACAAAAGCCTCGGGCACCCAGTACCCGATTTCTATGTTCTGGCTCTGAGGGTGCCCGGTCTCAGTTCCCCTCTGAGCCCTGTTCCACTCCTGCACTCCTTTCCTCAATGCTCCACTGTATGCAACAACCTTTCAGGTTCTCCTCTTCCCAGGAGCCGTAGCACAGTCTTGGCTGCTCGGCTCCGCTGTCTGCTCCAGACGTCCTTCCTCTATCTCTCCCTCCTGGAGACTAACTCAGACTGACTGACTCCTCCTCTAGACCAGGATACATATATCCATATTTGAGGGAAGCTCCCCTGAATCTGGGTCCTGAGCTCCCCCTCCTGGCCTGGATTCAGAATGTGCTGCATGTGTGTGCTTACCTGGGTAAGAGAATCCTCTTTGCCTCCACACATGATATCGCCCTCCCCGAAAGGAAGGCAAAATCACTGTAACAACCGGTTACCTGGGGTGTTACACCCATCTACTGGAAGGGATGAAGAAAAAACTACCTGTGCATCCAGTTCCTTTACTTCCTTCTCCAACTCTTCAAAGTCCTTGCAGATTGTTGGTAGGTCCTTCCTTACCATGTCATTGGTGCCAACATGTATCAGATGAAATGGGTGGACGTCCTTGGAACTGATTTTGGCATCCTATCGGTCACAACCTTGATCTTCGCACCTGGGAGGCAGCATACTTCTCTTGCGGTTATGTCCGGTCTGCAGATGGCTGCTTCTGTGCCTCTCAGTAGTGAATCTCCCACTACTACCACTCTTCTTCGCTTCTTAGCTGTACTTTTTGTTGTCACTTCTGGGTGTTGCTTTGTGCCCTTTTCTTCTTTGCTTGCTGGTAGTGTCTCATCCTTAGGTGTGCCATCTTCGTCCTCCACAAGGCCTTGGTATCGGTTTCTCAGTTGTGTGGTTGGTGATGTCTCCATGGTCTTCTTGCTTGTTTTGGTCACATGCTTAAACTCGTCTGCTTTTGGAGGTTCTCTGACACTTTCTACACCTTCTGTGACCAGTAGAGATGCTTCTCTTCTGTCTAGAAAGTCTTCATTTTCTTTGATGAGTTTCAAAGTTGCAATTCTGAGTTTTCAAAGTTGCAATTCTTTCTTCCAGACCCCGTACCTTTTCTTCTAAAAGGGACAGTAGTCTACACTTCTGGCAGGTGAAATTGGATTCTTCTTCTGGTTGATCTGTGAACATGTTGCACATGTTGCAGCTCACCATGTAAGTTGTCACATCTGCCATGTTGCTCCTAGATCCTGCTGACTTGCTGTGTGTCTTCCTTCTTGTGTAATCTGCTCTGTTTTTTCCTTCTTGTGTTATCTACTCAATCACCCAAGCTTTCTTGCAATAATGTCCTAGAGGCAAAAATTAAGGCGCACGGTTTGGCGATGCTTTCCAAGCAGCAGGTCCCGGCTGTACCCAACGATCTTCTTGCTGAGGGAGACTCTTCGCTTTTCCCAAAAGGCACCTGGGATATGCAAATTGTCCTCTTCAAGCTTCAATCCCTGATTTAAATTCACTGTCGAGAGAGGTGAGTGTCACGCTTCTCATAATTTCAGCAGACATGCACAACAATAAGTTGACTGTATTCTCTAATTGCTCCTGTTAACCAAAAGCACAATATTTGTATCTGTCTTATAATGTGCAGCTTTTACATAGTGCACATTTAGATGACAGATCTGCGTTAAAATAGAATTTTGTAGTTTAAAATATTCTTATTTACAAATAACACAACCAAGTTTGCATTTATATTTTAATTCATTAGTTGTTGGAAAATAATACTTATGTTTTCTGTTTTTGATTATGGTTCATAAAACAATGTGATCCGCAATGCTGAATGGGTGTTGTGGTGGTGTGTGTGGGGGCGTGGACATAAGTATGGTTATGGGCGTGATCTAAAAATTTGCTGGCACACGCATAGTGAGAAGCAAAATTTATCCCTCTTTCCATTGCAGAAATGTTGGGAGGTATGCCAGAGATGCGAACAACAGAAACAAGAGGACCATATGCAGAGCAAAATGCAAAAGCCAAAAGGGCCGGTGCCAGTATTGGGCCAATGCACACTGTGCCATTGTCAGCGGTGCTAGCGCCGACTCGCCCCCCCAACAGTTCAATGCAATGATGGAGGAGAGAGCGTCTAACGACGCTCCCTCTCCCATCATTCCCCGCTCTGCCTCTGACACTGCGGGTGCTCAATGATGTCATCGCGCACTCACTGTGTGCCAGGCAGTGCAGTGGCAGCCGCCGAGACTGGAGCAGGGAGCAGCGCGGGCACAAGGAGAGGATGGGCTGTGTGTGCTGAATACTACTGTGTGGGCTGTGTGTGCTGTATACTACTGTGTGGGCAGTGCTGTATACTACTCTGTGAGCTGTGCTGTATACTACCCTGTGGGCTGTGCTGTATACTACTCTGTGGGCTGTGCTGTAAACTACTCTGTGGGCTGTGCTGTATACTACCACGTGGGCTGTGCTGTATACTACTCTGTGGGCTGTGCTGTATACTACTCTGTGGGCTGTGCTGTATACTACTACGTGGGCTGTGCTGTATACTACTCTGTGGGCTGTGCTGTATACTACTACGTGGGCTGTGCTGTATACTACTCTGTGGGCTGTGCTGTATACTACTCTGTGGGCTGTGCTGTATACTACTACGTGGGCTGTGCTGTATACTACTCTGTGGGCTGTGCTGTATACTACTCTGTGGGCTGTGCTGTATACTACTACGTGGGGTGTGCTGTATACTACTATGTGGGCTGTGTTGTATACTACGTGTGCTGTTTTATCTACTACGTGGGCTGTGTTATATTATAAATAAATGACAAAACCTCAGAGACATTTTATATGTCATAAAAATGGGGATACGAAAAAAACCTCCCCACATAAAAGAGCAAATACCCACTCCAAAAATCATAACAGAAGGAGACACCGGAGCGACTAGGTATAAAAAATGATTATTTTTATTAATGATAGTGCCAAATATATAAACCAAAAGTGACACCAAAGTATTAAATAAGATACAATTACATAATAGAAGCAGAGATTCCCAGAAAGTCCATCATTGCACATGCCCACATAAATAAATACAGAAGTCAATAAGTAAAGTGTCAGTGCATAGAATTTCATTACTGTGGTAAGATCGCTAATGCAAGCAAGTTTTTATGTTAATAGTAGCAAAACGGAGACATCAAAGCGGCAGAGCTTACCAAGAGGCAGAGCTAGAGGACCCTGGGACGGGTGTAGGCAGACCCCGACGTGCATTTCGCGTGGCAGAAGCACCGCTTTATCAAGGGGAATAGGACCACTAGGAAGGGCGGGACCTTTTATGGCCATGTGACCGGACATATGACGTCCGTATGGCCAATGATAGTGGTTGTACCGACGCATGCGCGCCACACTGCTCAGGTCCCACACAATGCATCAGAGCGTCATACATTCCTGCGCACACACGGGGGAAAGGAGATTTAACCCCATGCATGCAAGGAAGGCAAATAGACGCGCCGATGCATGTCGGAGACACAGAGCGTCGGGGCGCATGCGCACTCCCACAAGAACACCAATGATGTGAGAAGAAGGAAAAAGAATACTAAAGGGTGTAGTCCATCAATAAATATCAAAAGAAGGGGGCACGTCCGCTGTCATGTTAAAGCCACCATTGATATACATTAGGCTGTTTGAAGGGGATATACATATCTAAAGTCATAATAACAGATAGATATAATTTACTAATAAGCCAACATAATAATAATGACATAAAATACAAAAAGACAATACATATGTATATATACAACAGGAGGCCGGCATGGTGAGTGGGCATATCCAGTAGTAGATTGAGAATTTAAGCCATCAATCAAAACATACATTGGGGATGGGGGGAGCCAGAAGGTCCTGCTGAAAGACCAATGTGTACAGAGAAAAATTAATTAGACATCAATAAATACAAAAAATGTTAAAATCACAAATACCCCTACACCAAATAAACAAGGGTAGATAGAGGACAAAAGCAAAATAATTATAAATATGTACAGAATAATACCCAGAAACGGCTACATGTAGGGATCAGAGATATGAGCACACAAAAAGAAGGGTAATTCAAAGAAAAGATACGAATGACAATGATTCGTTCAGACTCCTAGGGGTCATGGTATCCAATGTCATGATCCATTTCGCTTCTGTTTGTGCCAAAATCTTCTTATAATTGCCACCTCTAATTCCTAAATGTCCTAAATGAATGACATCGATCCCTCTCACCATAAATGTGGATGGTTCACACCCATGGTATTGCCTAAAGTGGCGTGGAATAGTTTTGAGGAGGGAAAAATTGGTCACTGTCTTGGCCGCAAAAATGTCCCGCACATGCTCACGAATACGCACTCTCAATTCCCTTGATGTGAGACCAATATAAATCTTGGAGCAGCCACAGGTTGCATAATAAATAACCTTTGTGCTACTACACGAGATCCGATGTCT
The DNA here is from genome assembly GCF_051348905.1 of Ranitomeya variabilis. Classification (NCBI taxonomy): domain Eukaryota; kingdom Metazoa; phylum Chordata; class Amphibia; order Anura; family Dendrobatidae; genus Ranitomeya; species Ranitomeya variabilis. Next base: position 491,631,201 of record NC_135236.1, on the reverse strand, counting down.
GTTATCGAAATGTTTTTTGCCATCAGAGGAGGAGAACGTGGTGCAGCGCAGGACATTTGCGCAGGCAAGACAGTGACCACATGAGATGGAACCCAAAGTAGGGCCCCTATAGCCAAAAGGATAGCTCGGGGGGGGGGGGGACACAGTGGCTGTTAACCAAGAGGTCTTTAAGATTTTTGGACCTCCTGGCTGTCATAGCCGGACAAGCACCCAGAGTTGCTCCCAAGGCCAATGCTTCCCAAGGATCTGCCTCATGTCCTCGCAATTGTGATTAAATGTGGAAATAAACCTGATAGGTCCCGAATTTTTATTAATTACTCAAGCCCTAGATGGCTTCAGAAGATTAGCGCGTGGAGTTGTCCTGGCTCTCTGATAGCCATTTTTTTATGCAATGGTTAGAATAACCACGTGCACTGAATCTTGCCTTTAGGTCCGAGGCTTGTGCCTCGAACCTGTCATCGGATGAGCAGACCCGCCTCATCTGGAGGAACTGTCCGACTGGGATGGCCCGAATTGTGGAAGGATTGTGGGAGGAAGATGCATGAATCAGAGAATTCGTAAACTGTAGATGTGCTGCTGATAACATGATACTGTATGGTGATCTGTTAGTGATCTATTAGTGATGGTTCTGTCCCATCATTATTCCTCAGTTGGTGGAAAGAGGCCGGGAAACAAGTGTTGAACAACTTCAGTATTGTCGATCAAACTCATTTAGCGGCCTGAATCAGCGCATCTAAATACAACCAAAATGCTTTTGTGTGATGTGCAATATGTTAGCATTTGGGGCCCCATTTTAAACTTTGCCTAGGGCCCCACTTTGCCTAAAACCGGCCCTGCCTATAAGTGTACAAAGATATTAAACAGTCACCATGTGACAAGTGGGCCTGTGTGACTTCAAATGCCAGGGCTGAATTTTAGTCCCAGTCCGGCCCTGACCGTATGACAGGAGTTGAGCAGCGAGGTGGTTGGAGCAGCCAGCATTGAGGTGGGTAATATATATTTTTTTCCCAGCCTTGTTCCAACTCACATATATATCAAAGCAAGATAACCAGCAAAGCTACAAAACGGATCTAGTTCATAACCCTGGGACTGCCTGTACTAATACCGTACATTTCCTGGTTGCAGTAATGTTATAAAACAGTGACATCTAATGGTAGATCAAAGTCTAAACTTGTATTTTACAAAACACCATACCGAACAAATGAGCATATAGGTGTGTAAATTTTGTGTAAACAACCACAAATACTAACAAAATATTTTTAGGTGTGTGCGCACATAATGCAAATCTCGCTTTGTATACAGTACTCCTGTTTACAATGTATATTCTTTTCTAAAGCTGATAATTCCTTTGCTTGTTTGATGTCAACATACTCCAACGTGCTGTAGTTTGCAGTCAGTCCATGTTCCCAATACAGCTAATAATCTCCTAATTCTATTTTTTTGTCAATTGAGACAGATGACTGCATACATATTCAACATACAATACATCTGCTGATCAGATGTACTGATCATTACTAGGGATGAGTGGAGTCGTGGATGATTTGTTCAGCTGAACTAGAGTTAAAAGTTCAGTATACGAACTTGACACCGAATTCGAAAATAATAGAAGTCAATGGGAACTCGAACTTGGGTGTGATAAAATGGCTGTAAAATGGTTCTAGTAAGGCCTAGAGGGCTGCAAAAGGAAGCTAAATGTGGTAAGAGCAGGACAATTGCCCTGCAAACAAATTTGGATAGGGAAATTACTTAAGATAGAATTAAAAAAAAGAAAAAAAATTATAATCTTAAACCAGGAGGCAGAGGACCAAGTGCTGGAGGAGGTTGAGGAGGAGGTGGAGATGGCGGTGTAGGTGGAAGAGGCATAGGAGAAGCAGGTAGCCAACATTATTTTTCTGTTTTAATTTTTTTCGGGGGTACTCTGAAAACGGGCAGGGTAATAATCTGCTGGTCACTCTCTTCCTGTATACAAGTCATGTAATGCTCTGCACTTTTTTGAGTTGAATACAATGAGGAGAGCATCAAATAGGGGACGTGGCCATGTTGGTGGTGGTATAGGTGCTGCAGGGAGAGAGAGGCTGTGGTCAATCTGTCCCTGCTACGCGCCCAAATGAAACAACTTCCTCTGGTGCAAGCAGGTGACTGGGCATTCTGTGTAATTTCGTAGGCACGAGTTCCGCTATTTGAATGGTGAGGCCACAACAAGTAGAGGTGGTTTTACATTGGTTGGCTCAGAGTGCCTTCAGTTTCTTTGCTTCGTCTTCCACCCTGTCCCCTGCTGAAAGCACAGATTTTGCACCGTGGCGCATGGGCGTCCGTCTTCCATCTTACCCCCTTGCAAATCAGGCAAGCAGTCTGAGAAGGAATATGAACCAGCTCACCCGTGATGCATAAGCTGAGTTTCGGGAGCACGGACCAACTGTGTCCAGGCGTGTAGAATCCAAGAGAAGAAAATGTCCAGCTTCACCGAATCCGTGAAAAAAAGTTTTCTTTATTCACAAACTTAAACATGGAGGATACAAACTTCAGCACAAACCATATGGGTACGAATCTCAACGCGTTTCTGGAGACTAAGCTCCCTTAATCATGACATTCCAAATGACCCATGTATCCCACTTAAATAACACTAGACCGGAGAACACACCGGTAAGATAAGTGATTGATGTAACTAGTTTGAGAAGAGGGCGTGAAATAAACAAGTGTAAAAGGTTACATAACATGGTAATCTATTTGAACAACATACATTTGTAAGACATTACACAACAACAAAACTAATATATTACAGATAATTATACAATTTAAAATGATTTACACAATGAAATCTGTAAAGAATAAAATATTCATGGATAAAAAATTCTAACTGAGCAAAAATTCCACAGAAATGAGTTCATTATCGAATCCTACAATTGTCCGAGGCTTTTTCTTCTTCTTTGCTAACAAATAACTTTTGTATTGATCTTGTTTAAAAACAAGCCAGGTACATGCCAAAATACATGAGCATTTGTCATTGTAGTGCTATAAGCACACATGCTGCGTCTCCTGCCTGCGATTATAATTATCCATGGACATTTTGCCTTTGCCTTTTGTTATAGGTTTTTTTAAACAATTTTCCTTGTTAATATTTGCTGCTAAAATGTCTAATATAATTAGTCATCAACAACTGTAGGCATAATTGCTCATTTCTGTGGAATTTTTGTTCAGTTAGAATTTTTTATCCATGAGTATTTTATTCTTTACGGATTTCATATAAAAATTATTTCAGATTTCAGATAAAAAAATAACCTAGTCATGTTAGGTGTCTATGAACTTGTAATGACCTGGAGAATGATAATGGCAGGTCAGTTTTAGCATTTAGTGAACCTAGCAAAAAAGCCAAACAAAAAAACAAGTGTGGGATTGCACTTTTTTTTACAATTTCACCGCACTTGGAATTTTTTTCCCGTTTTCTAGTACATGACATGCTAAAACCAATGATGTCGTTCAAAAGTACAACTTGTTTCGCAAAAAATAAGCCCTCACATGGCCATATTGACAGAAAAATAAAAAAGTTATGGCTCTGGGAAGGAGGGGAGCGAAAAACGAACACGGAAAAACGGAAAATCCCAAGGTCATGAAGGGGTTAATACAGCTTAATTTGACCTCCTCCCACCCTCTATTCATCATAAGTTAAATTCCTTACTCCCCATACTCAATTTATCATTTGCTGTCCTCCACCGCCAATTCATCCTTATTTGCACTCAATACATCATCATTCACTGTCCTCTGTCCCACACCCTCAATTCATCATTAATTGCTCTCCCCCACCCTCAGTTCATCATTTGCTGTCCCCACCTTAATACATCATCATTTGCTGTCCCCATCCTCAATTCATCATTTATTCACCCCTCCCCACATTCATTTAATTATAAAGAAAAAGAAAAAAAAGTTTTTTCATACTTACCTCTCACGATCCCCTGATGGCGCAGCTCGCTCAACTCCTGGCTAGTTGCATGCATACATGCCAGTGCATACACGATGACACCATCACCCACGTAGTCCAAGAGAGGATGAACAGGGCTCCAGCCGGGTGTTGTAGTATCAAAAAGGTTTTATTGTGCCATGAAACAGCGACGTTTCGACAAGAGCCCTGGTCTTTTTCAAGCAAGACCAGGGCTCTGGTCGAAACGTCTCTGTTTCATGGCACAATAAAACCTTTTTGATACTACAACACCTGGCTGGAGCGCTGTTCAACCTTTCTTGGACTATTTGGAATATCCAGGTTGGTTCCCTGGACAAGGAACGAGCGCCCCCCTGAGCGAGTGCTGTCAGCCCCATCTTTTTATTACACCATCACCCACGTGTCACAGAAGTGTCAGAGGAACTCCTTTGGAGCTGCACAACCATGCAGAACCAGGATGGCTCCCTGAGCAAAAATGTGCACAACCGATGGTGGCACGCCTTTGCACGTTATTTCATCATACCCTGGGTCCCCGGTGAGCAGAACCAAAAGAGGGGGGCACGGAGTGGGTCCGGGAACCCCCTCTTTACTTCAGCTCACCAGGCCCCATACAGCAGTAAGTGCAATTTTCCATTTCATGAAAGCCAAAATGCAAAAAATGCAAAAGGGTCCAAATTCCCCCTGATGGTATTAATGTTGAGTGTTGTGAATTCCGCTCTTGGGCTCCCTCCGGTGGTTGTAAGTGGCACTTTTGTGAGTTCTGCTCTTAGGCTCCCTCCGGTGGTTTTGAGTGGTATGGCTGCTTCTTGGATTTAGCATCAGTAGCTGCTTCCACTGATCGTCTTTCTGGCTCGGCTATTTTAGTCTGGTCTTATCCCTCAATCAATGCCAGTTGTCAATTCTTCCTGCTTGGAGTCACGGCTCTTTTGGATTTCTCTGACACTCTGACCAGTTCAGCAAAGATAAGTCCTTGCTTGTCCTTTTGCAGTCCACTTGTAGTGGACTTTATTGTTCAGCACATTCTATGTTTTTCTCATTTGTCCAGCTTATCAGTATGAATCTATTCAGCTAAGCTGGAAGCTCTGGGCAGCAGATTTTGCCTTCCACACCTTTAGTCAGGTGTGGAGATTTTTGCATTCTCTGCGGTGGACTTTTTCTAGTTTTTATTACTGACCGCACAGTGTTCTGTCCTGTACTATCTATCTAGCTAGAAGTGGCCTCCTTTGCTACATCTTGTTTCATTCTACGTATGTCATTTCCCTCTCCACTCACAGTCATTATTTGTGGGGGGCTGTCCTATCCTTTGGGGATTTTCTCTGAGGCAAGATAGCTTTCCTGTTTCTACCTTTAGGGGTAGTTAGTTCTCAGGCTGTGACGAGGTGTCTAGGGAGTGACAGGAACATCCCACGGCTACTTCTAGTGTTGTGTTAAGATCAGGAACTGCGGTCAGTATAGTTACCACCTGCTCAGAGCTAGTCGCATGTCGCTCCTAAATCACCAGACCATAACAGTTGAGCTCGATATACTCCTGCACCATCCTCTCCAGTTGTTCACAATGTGTCAGACTTGTACTCTGTTCTGCTGGTGCATAGGCTGGTCTAAAAAATGTGTGAAATGACTCACAGAAATTGCTTTTGCCACTTACACTGCTGCTAATGTTTTTGCATTGACGACTCGACGTTCCCGAGGTTGGAGGTCTAAAACTGCAATGCACACTGTGTGTCTCACTGCTGTCTTGGGAAAAGCCACTCTTAAGATTGTCTACAAGCGTGTTCTGATAGTCCAGCATGTTCGCATCCCTTTCCATGGGGGGAAACATCTGGCAAAATTTACTCTTGTACCATGGATCTAACAGAGCAGCACTATTTCTAATCCTAACAATACGGGCATCATGTTGCCAATAGTGCAGCAAGAAGGTGCTCATGTGACCTTCCATGAGGTCCAAGTCCATGGTGTGTTGGTGGCGGGGTAATACTCAAGCTTGCTTCCTCCATCCCTTCCTTCCAACCACAGACAATAGAAAAGGGATCCTTATCCTCTTCATCTCTTGACTGTTGTGTGTCCATCACTTCTTCCTCCTCATCCTCCTCCATTTGTTCCCCAGCTCCTACACCTTCATAACAGTTTGTATGTTACCATGAGCCCCCCTCGAACACTGTAATCCACGCTCCCATGACTGCTTTTATTGGACCAACCAACCTACTCCACTGTGTAAACTGGGGGTGAGCTAAATATGGTAAAAAAATTAACTGCCCTGGGAAATCAGATGTTAAGCAGTATTGCGAGCAAGACACCAATACAAAAACAATATCCACATAGAAATAAACAGCTAAGCTAATAACTCTGTGAGAAGGAAACCTAAAATAAGTTTCAAATAATAATAAGATGCCCAAACAAATAACGGAGTAGCTAATATAAGGCAAAGAATTCCCAGAAGAGCAAGGCTGTATAAAACCTGTTGGTGAACATATCAAAGCCACCCAGTCACAGCGTGATGTCTAGAGGAAAGAACCCTACGCATATTGCCACAGAGCGTGGTTTCCTCAGGGGAAAGGTAATGAAAAAGTTTATTATCCATCTTATGTAATATGACTAATTACCAGAGAGGCAGATGTGCAGAAGCCGGGTTGCGTCTAGATATATCAAGCGCGCATGTGCGAGGTAGATTTTAAGAGAAGTAACTTCCTGACCGAAAGAAGTGACGTAATAGCGCATGAGCACCAGGAGTGCCCTGGCCATGCGATATTCACCAGAACGTAATGAAGACAGCATCCAAGGACACACATCCAGTTGAGGTTTCCACTGGCATCAGTGGGACACCTACCTGCATGTGCCTTGTCACAGCGATCGTTACACCCCTGCTGACCACCGTGAAGAGTGGAGGTGGAGAGGTGATGGTGTTTTATTGCTTTGCTGATGACACTGTTGGTGATTTATTCTAAATTCGAGGCACACTTACCTCAGCATATCTATACAACATTCATGAATGACAAGTCATTCCATCTGGTTTGCACTTAATAGAACCATCATATTGTTGCAACAGGACAATGATCCTGTTAAGGATATGTATTTGAAATATATATTATTTAATTATGAAGTCATACAAAAAAGATGCCTATAGGCAAAATGGACGCTTTGCTGAATATGTACAAGAATCACATATATTAATGGCTGTGTGCACGTGCTCTAATTCATTCCTGTCAACAGGTTATGCAATCCTCAAGTGGACTCTGATATGAAGGTATGATCCACTGAGCTAATCAAGAATGAATAATACTGAATAATGTTAAAGTGACCTAACATGCCCCTACCACCCTGTACCAAGGTGTACCAGTCGCCACTCCACTCATGGTGATCAAAGATCAATATGCTATGTGCAGGACAAGATGTCAGCATAATCTAATTAATTAACCATTAGAGTAATTTAGATAATGACATGTGGGCAACAGAAACCAGCAATGACTAGCAATAATTCAGAGAGAAGGCAATGAGGCAAAGTGTGGGAAAACCCCTTATTTCTCTCTATAAAATACTGTACATTTCAACCAATAAACCAGAATTCATTTGAGACACGACTCATTGTCCATGTCCTTTGATTTCTCCGGCCGCAATCCTCCAAGATACAATTTGACAGCAGACAACTGTTGTGAATTCCGTTCTCAAACTCCCTCCTGTGGTCATGAATGGTACTTCGGTGAGTTCTGTCCGTGGACTCCCTCTGGTGGCTATGAGTGGAGCTGCTGGTTCTGAGATTCCTTCCTCAGCTGCTCTCGTTTAGGGCTAGGCTGGCTTCTCTATTTAACTCCACTCAGATCGTTACTCCATGCCAGCTGTCAATGTCTTAGTACTGGTTCAGATCTCTCCTGGATCTTTCTGATGACCTGTCTACTCCAGCAGAAGCTAAGTCCCTGCTAGTTATATTGTTGTTCATTGTTTTCCTGTCCAGCTTGCTACCATGATATTGCCTTGCTAGCTGGAAGCTCTGGGATGCAGAGTGGCACCTCCGCACCGTGAGTCGGCACGGGGGTCTTTTCGCACACTCTGCGTGGTATTTTGTAGTTTTTTGTGCTGACCGCAAAGATATCTTTTCTATCCTCCGTCTGTTTAGTGAAGTCTGGCCTCCTTTGCTAAAACCTGTTTCATTCCTGTGTTTGTGACTTCCATCTTAACTCACAGTCAATATTTGTGGGGGGCTGCCTTTTCCTTTGGGGAAATTTCTCTGAGGCAAGGTAAGGCTTTATTTCCTATCTTTAGGGGTAGTTAGCTCTTAGGCTGTGAAGAGGCATCTAGGGAGAGTTAGGTACGCTCCACGGATATTTCTAGTGTGTGTGATAGGATTAGGTGTTGCGGTCAGCAGAGCTCCCACTTCCCAGAGCTTGTCCTGTTCTACGGTTTAATCATCAGGTCATTTCGGGTGCTCCTAACCACCAGGTCCATAACAGACAACTAACCGAAGAACAGAAGAAAGAAGTGACGTAATCGCACATGCGTACCAGGAGTGCCCTAGCCACGTGATATTCACCAGAACATAATGAAGACCAGTTGAAGTTTCCGCTGGCATCAGTGGGCCCCTACCGGCACGTGCCTTGTCACAGTGGCGCCTTGTGCAACTGCGATCGTTACACCTCTGTTGACCACCGTGAAGAGTGGAGGTGGAGAGGTGATGGTGTGGTATTGCTTTGCTGATGACACTGTTGGCGATTTATTCTAAATTCGAGGCACACTTACATCAGCATATCTGCACAGCATTCATGAATGGCAAGTCATTCCATCTGGTTTGCACTTAATAGAACCATCATATTGTTGCAACAGGACAATGATCCAAGAAAATATTGCCAGGCTATTTAACGGCTATGTGACCAAGATGGAGAGGGATTGAGTGCCTCATCAGATGACATGCCTCCACCAGCTCCCAACCTCAACCCAACTGAGATGGTTTGGAATGAGATGGACCTCACGGTGCAGTCAAAGCAGTCAACAAGTCCTCCAACATCTGGGAACTCCTTCAAAACTGTTGTAAAGTTACTCTGGGTGAAAATTTGATGATGCTGCTTGAGAGAATGCCAAGGGTGTGTAAAGTTGTCCTCATAGTAAAAGAGGTGTACTTTGAGGAATGTAAGGTTTAACACTTATTCTGGTTTATTTCACACAAGTTAATTTACTTATTTCCATATTTGTTCCTTCTGGATTTGCTGTGCAGTCTGGATCTACAATGTGCACATTACCAAAATAATAAGGAAAGCTATCACATGAACAGGTGTGTCCAAACTTTTTACTGGTAGTATATATGCCCTGACAAACCCTTTAAAGAGGACCTGTCACCAGGTGAAAAGTGCTCCTATTTTATTCCTGTTGCAATCCTCAGGATTTTGATTAATTCATTTATTTTTTCATTATTTATTTATTGTTTTTATTGTTTTTTTAATCTGCAATATTGGTTGAAGAGATATCTGCCTGCTGCTATATTCCCTGATAATGTTATACTAAGTATAGTATACTACTATACCCAGCACTTATATACAGAAAAATACAGACTGCAATGTTAATAAATTAGTTTTCATCCTAGGGAATTGCTACTGTCATGTTTTGTCATTGTGAGCCCCAATGGGGACAGCGATGTTAGTGTCTATAAAATGCTGCAGGATTAATGGATCTATTTAAGTAAGGTAAATAAATGGTTACAATATGTATAATTATTGATTTTTAGTGATGAGCGAATAGCATTGTTGCTCGGGTTTCCCAGAGCACACTCGGGTGATCTACGAGTATTTTGTAGTGCTCGGACATTTAGTTTTCCTAGCCTCAGCTGCATGATTTGCGGCTGCTAGACAGGCTGAATACATGTGAGGAATGCCTGATTGCTAGGGAATTCCCACATGTATTCAGGCTGTCCAGCAGCCGCAAATCATGCAGCTGAGGCTAGGAAAACTAAATGTCCGAGCACTACAAAATACTCAGAGATCACCCGAGCAACAACGCTATTCGCTCATCCCTACTGATTTTCCAATATGAAAAAGGAACAGCATCCCATCCAGGTGATGAAAGAATCAAAAAGACTTTATTCTGCCATGATGCAACGTTTCAACTATTGCAGGTCTTCATCAAGCAATGGTCGAAACGTTGCATCACGGCAGAATACAGTCTTTTTGACTCTTTCATCACCTGGATGGGATGCTGTTCTTTTTTTGTACTGGACTGTTTATTCTCTAATTGGGCCATTGGCCTGGAATGTGCACCCCTACATTGAAGTGCTGTCGGCTGTTATTTATTTCTATTGGTTTTCCAATATGGTCTTGATAAAAAATCTTGCTACAGTTGGAGTCACAATTAGAAATGGTAAGAGATCTACAGTAATAATGTTGTTCGTATGATGCATTTGTCTTCTGATTTATAAGTTTGCCATATGAGGTCTATGCAGTCGTATGTGTACAAATAATTTTAGAGCAATTAAAGCCATTATTGAGTTGATATATTTTTAACAATATTGTGACTGCCTTGCTTCCCCTCATTGTCATCTTTGATTTTAAACTTTATGTAAGTAATAAAAATATTTCTTGGACTTTTTGGTTGTTTTTTCTTCTTTTTTATCCTGTTTGGCAATTTCCGATTGTCCGTGACTTGTTTCTTATTGTCCTATGTTTATGGTAGCTACATCTTATTGGTTATTTTATTGAAATCTTTATATTTATTATTTTATTTATTATTTTTATTTTTGCTTTCATTTGCATGCCTTTGACTTCATTGGTATTAAAATAAACAAACATGTACATAAAAAATCAAACATCCACAAGATTTATGTACAAATTTATATACAATGTATATATTATTGACATGGCACCAAAAGATAATATAGGATTTGACACATACATTTCAGAAGCTGAGCTATTTTTACAGTTCATGATGAATTAGGCGATGCTCTTGAGGACTGCAATAGACAATTTTCTTTATGTGTACTGATAGCTGTAATTGCCGTAAGCATACTTATTAAATTCCCAGCACTGATGGCTGCTCCAATACTCCATGACCGGTTGGGCATATTGGTAGTAAACAGCATTTTTTCCTGACCCTGTGCCATGGGACAGTCTCTGTAAAACCAGCTCACTGAACTGGTATGTCAGCTTTCTTCTGACTTTACTAATTTCCCCAGTTCTTCCATAGTTCCGCAAAGCTCTGGCCATTTTCTGATAAGTCATAATTTTACGGTTTCCCTTTTTCTTACCCCAGACCTCTGCTAGTTTCTCTTTGTTTTTGGAGACAAATTGGAAGACACCATTTTCTTCATCCACCCACTGGATGCAGTTGACCATTTCAGGGTCAGACAAAGCCTTGTGGAGATATTCAAAGAGACGTGGCTTTTTCTTACCTGCTTATAAAGGATGAAATGTTATTCCAGGCAAACAAGTAAGGGGAAACAGTCATGATCCTCTAACTAATTATATTCTACTGGGAAATAAATATGAGCCATGGTGTCACGGTTCCACCTCTCAGTGTGTCTGAGATACAGTTATTGACAGCTCAGTCATCCAGTCTGGTACAGGGGCGTGCTGCACTGTCAGTGTGTTGATTGACATGTTGCCTGACCTTGGACCATGTTCTGACCATCCGTCTGTTTAACCCCCTTCTGCTCTGATCTGTTATCCTTCTGGAATTCTGACTTCAGAATGTTACCTGACCACGCTTTTGTCGCTTCCTTCTGTTTATGACGTGCCCTCCTGGCTTCTGACTTTGGACTCCTTGACTATTCTGACTCGCGGCTTGGCTGTGAGAAGTGACTAGCGTCACACATGGGAGATTGTGGCTGTTAAATACCATCCGATATCATTAGAGTCACCATTGAGGCCAATCACTGAGTTCAGCTACTTGGCCATTTACCTTAGCAGTCTAGCTGAGCATGAATGAAGAAGACAGAGAGGGCGTTTCATTAGACACCTCATTGCTAGACCCATTTTCATCTATATGTTGATAGATTTCCCATATCTATGTTTTTAATAATCTCCTCCCCATTACATTGCACCTGCAGGACATCTTCTACGCCGATTTTTCCATGCCCCTGCATATAAGTATAAGAAAGTTTTTCAGACTCTTTATTTGGTTGTTTTTTCTTTCTAATTTCAGCTATCAAAATACTGTACCTTTATAATTTTCCATATTATTGTGGAATCATTGGCAAAATAGTTAGTAAACAACATTTTACATTTATATTTACCAATTTTTTGTGGGGCTTTGGAAGAATGAACTGTGTCATTTAGATGATCGTCATCACAATTTTGCATGTTGCAATGCATATAATCCACAAATGAGTTTTGATTTACCTGAAATACAAATTAACATGAAAAAATGACTACAGCACTGCAATTACATAATAGGGAGGTCAATTTTTTCAGGACTTTTTTTTCATATTTGGCAGGCCCATGAATTACATGCAGATTGGGGTGGGTCCAAGTGCACTCTTGTCTCCTGAGCTGCACACTGTTCATGGTTCGCGAGTCGATTGAACAATTGGCGGTGCCCTCAGGACCTGGACCCTCACCAATCTCCAGACAATTAAGGCACATGTACACGTTGCGAATGCCATTGCGGATTTTTTGGGGTGGATTCTGCAGAATCCACAGGTAAAACGTCCTGCGTTTTACCTGCGGATTCCCTGCTTATTTTGTGCAGATTTTGTGCGGATTTCACCTCTGTTTTTACACCTGCGGATTCCTATAAAGCAGAGGTTCCCAACGTTTTTGACCTTGAGAGCCACATTCAGCTATGAGAGAGGGTCGCGAGTCACATCCAGCCCTGAGAGAGGGTCGCGAGCCACATACAGCTCCTGCCCCCGACAATAGTGGCAACCAAAGCCCCCTTTACAGGCATATTGGTAACCAAAGCTTTTCCACAAAAATCACCCAAAGCAGTATACTAAGATCCAGCGGTTCCCACAATACCCCTCATTCAATATTCTCCTATAAAACACTCCCAAGACACTGTCACATCCAGCTTCAACCACCTGCTCTGACAGGTGGTGTCATCTTGTCTCCAGTGTACCATACTTAAATTATCTCAAAACCCCTAAGACCAGGATATGTGCATCCAGATCTGCTCTTCAGTGCAGGGCTGCTCACAACATTCACAATTTTCAGATGTGCTCTTGAAACCTGTTTGCTAGACCTGGAGCTAATGCACCAAGCTGTCAGACAGCCACAAGCCACAATTCATGGGACCGAGAGCAACATGTGGCTCCTGAGCTACAGGTTGGGGACCCCTGCTATAAAAGAATAGGTGTAAAACACTGCAGAATCCACACAAAGAATTGACATGCTGCTAAAAATAAACCGCACCGTTTCTGCTCTGAATTTTCTTCAGCATGTGCACTGCGGATTTGGTTTTCCATAGATTTACATGGTACTGTATACAGCATGGAAAACTGCTGCGGATCCGCAGGTCTACATCCGCTGCGGATCCACAGCCAAATCCGCAACGTGTGCACATACCCTTAAAGTTCTTGTGAAATACGAAAAATTTCCCGGAAAGTTTAGTTAGTACTTTTTAATAGTAAAGTTCCTATTAGACTGTTAGACTTCTTTTAAACTGTTTTTTTTTGTGCCATCTAGTGGAAATTACAGTAAATGACTACTCACGAAAATAATACTGTTGCATGATTAAAGAGTACCTTTCACCAGCTTGAGCATGTTAAACTGGCCCCATCATGAAATAGTGGTTGCAAAGGTGAATAAAACGTAGTGTTTATTTTCTTAATTTCTCATCTCCTTTGCTGTGATATTAGCATCAATTAGAATCTAAACTTTACAAAGTAAAATAAAGGGGACGTTAGCAGAGATTCTTCCCTGGGACCATTGACTTTTTCCCCTGCATGATGTTGACCAATCATATGCAGGAAGTGTCATGCAGGAGGGAAAAAAAGCTTAGATCATGCTTTTTTTCTGTGTGAGACATGTAATGACAAACAGCTCCGCTCTCCTCACTGATCTCTGCATCACATTTGTAGAGTACAGCAGATATTTGTTTCTCATGAACTTATGTACTGAAGACTCTTCAGTCACCATGCCTCTTCCTGCTATTAGAGTGCCGAAACACAGGAGAAAAGCAGCGCTGGAGAGCTTATCTCAGTAGAATACACCGGGGCCAGGCTGCAGCTATGACCTACTCTCTGGGTGTTTGATTTTCCCTCTCTATGAAAAGGCAGTGTTTTGATTGGTCAATGTTATAAAGGAGACATTTTTTTTGTAGTATATGCCTACTTGGCCATGGCGTACATGCACCTTAATTCAAAAGTATAGGTGTGCTGGTCCATATATTTTTTTCATATACTTATATTGGTTCTGGTGCTGTGTTCATGAACAGATGTTGGTTCAGGTGTTGTATTCATGTACTGATGTTAGTTTTGGTTATGTATTAATGTTCTGCTCTTGGATCTGATGCTGTATTCATGTACTGATAGTGGTTTTGGTGATATATTCATGCACTGAAGTTGCATCTGGTGCTATATTCACATACCAATTTTGGCTCTTGTGCTGTGTCCTTATATTGAAGATGGTTCTGGTGCTGTATTAATGTAGTGATGGATTTTTATGGTGCTGCATTCATGTACAGCTGATGGTTCCAGTGCTGTATTCATTTACCAATGCTAAAACTTGTGCTGCATTCATGTAGTTATGTTGGTTCTGGTACCATGCTCATATACTGATTGTGGTTCTGGTGCTGAAGTCATGTACTCATGCTGGTTCTCGTCATGTATTCATGTACAAGTGTGGGTTCTAGTGCTGTATTCATGTACTGATGGTGGTTTATGTGATTATTTGTGTACAAATATAAATTTTGGTGCCTTATTAATGTAATCAATAATGGTTCTGGTGATAGATTCATGCAGTGATGGCTGTTTTGGTTATGTACTCATGTACTGATGCTGGTTGTTGTGCTATATTCATGTGGTAATGTTGGTTCTGGTATTGTGTTCATGTATTTATTTTGATTCTGATACTGTATTCATGGATTGATGTTAGTTCTGGTGTTGTATTCATGTACTGATGTTAGTTTTGTTCTGTATTCTTTTGTTGATGATGGCTTTGGTACTCTATTCATGTACTGAGTATATTTCTGGTGCTGTTTGCATGTACTGATGTTGATTCTGGTCCTGATTTTTAACATATGAAGTAATCCATAGCCTGTCAGATGCCATGTGACATGGCTATGTCAATAAAATAACATACCACCTGAAAAGTTATGGTTTGCTAAATCTGTATCTATATTATAAATTTTAAAAATATGTATATTGTTGGCTTGACAGAAATGTAGGAGTCCTACCTTGGTTTGTTGTGTATGAGACACAAGTCTCCTGTCTTTGCAGGAGTATATAATTTAGAATATCTATGATACTGAATATGCACATGTAGGTTGAGAAGTATACAATGAGTGTAATGGGGTGAGTGCACAAAGCTTCAGATGCATTTTAGGAAATTACTGTTCTATATATTAATATTTATTTAGAATCCATACCAGCATATTGTATATTTGAAATACTATACTGCCCAAAATTTCAGGAGTCTCAGTTGACACCACAATTGTAATAAGGGATTTCCCATTGTTTTTCTATCAATCTCATACATAGATGAAAGTATGGGAAAAGTCACTGAGTAAGGTGATTCACCAATGAATTCAATATATACTCACAACTGGATCCATCCACATGTGTGTAATTGCATCTTCAGGAGTTGACTTCATATAGATGTTGCATTGTGGGTGGTTATTAAGAATGCTTGCATAATTTTTGCATTCATCTGGATAACAGAGACATTTTTAGGAACATCATATGTCATCTTTACTTTTCTATTTTGACTGGAAGGTATCAAACACTGTGTCAGTGTCATGTCTCTAATTATTCAAGGAACAATACTGGCAAAACATAACGAGTACCTGTCACTTGCTCAAAACAATTGAGATAAATATCTTAAAAATCCATGAGTTTTGATTCTTCTGTTCTTTTCCATTTTGCACTTTCAGAGATATTCACTTTTTTTAGTGCAGTATGTGGAATCTCTGCTTGTTTGCAATTCGGTATTTCTTCACAGTCTTCTCTTGAGGCATGTAAATTTCACCCCTCCTATATGCTGCCAATTACAGCATGTAGAAGAGAGGTATGAAAGTGTACATGCCTGAAGAAATACCCAATTGCACTACAAGCAGAAATTCCACATAATGGACTACAAGAAAATATTTGACATACTGCACTCAAGAAGAAACAAATGTGATTAACTCTTTAATAGAGTGACACAGAGCAAAACTGAAAAGCAGAATATGGGTAGCTCAGGGAGTTTAACACATTATTTAACTCAATTGTTAGCAAGTGACAAGTCCCATTTAACTACTGTGTTTTACCATGTGCAGAGATTAAGGGTGCAATTCCGGGCATAGAGATTTAAAGAGCACCAAAGTAAGATTCCCTGTGTCATGTGCCACCTCTCAAACACTGAATTAGATATAACAGAGTCCAGGGCCGCCATCAGGGCATTAGTGCCCTTTGTGGTGTATGGATCCCAGTTAGCAGAAAAAAAGAGGCAAGGCCAGACCAAGTCAGGGCCCTCATTCTTTTGTCTGCTCACTTGGCCCCAGGTGCAGTGGTGGGTTGCAACGCACGTATTGGCGAAGGGTGTTTTCCTCAAGCTCCATGGCTGTCAAAAACAGAATTGCAGGGGCGCTCCCTCCACCTCTTCCATGATATGCTGTGATAGCGATGGCACCTGCATGTACGCACGCTGGATACTGGAAGTGATGCTGCAGGGGATTGCCTGAGAGGTAAGTACAAAAACCCTTTTTTTAATAAAGTGAAATAAATGTGTGAGGCTGGGGTCACACATGCGTGTTTTACGTACGTAAGAGCGCAAAAACTACGTACGTAAAACTCGTATTACATACGGCACAATGCTTCTCAATGGGGCTGCTCCTATTAGCCGTATATTACGGTTCAGTATTATACGGCTTTCTACGGCCGTACAAAATCGCAGCATGCTGCGTTTGTCAGCGTATTGCGCAAATAATACGCCAATGAAAGTCTATGGGGGCGAGAAAAATACGGATTCCACACGGACCAGCAGTGTGACTTGCGAGAAATACGCAGCGCTGTTAGTGAAAAGTCGGTAATTCAATTGCCGGCTTTTCATTTCTCCTTCACAAACCCGACAGGATATGAGACATGGTTTACATACAGTAAACCATCTCATATCCCCTTTTTTTTTGCATATTCCACACTACTAATGTTAGTAGTGTGTATGTGCAAAATTTCAGCGCTGTAGCTGCTAAAATAAAGGGTTAAATGGCGGAAAAAATTGGCGTGGGCTCCCGCGCAATTTTCTCCCCCAGAATGGTAAAGCCAGTGACTGAGGGCAGATATTAATAGCCAGGAGAGGGTCCATGGTTATTGCCCCCCCCCCCCCGTGGCTAAAAACATCTGCCCCCAGCCACCCCAGAAAAGGCACATCTGGAAGATGCGCCTATTCTGGCACTTGGCCACTCTCTTCCCACTCCCTGTAGCGGTGGGATATGGGGTAATGAAGGGTTAATGCCACCTTGCTATTGTAAGGTGACATTAAGCCAGATTAATAATGGAGAGGCGTCAATTATGACACCTATCCATTATTAATCCAATTGTATGAAAGGGTTAAAAAACACACACACACATGATTTAAAAGTAGTTTAATGAAATAAACACAGCGGTTGTTGTAATAATTTATTGTTCTCGCAATCCATCAGGAACACCCTCGCTTGGAAAAATAATAAACGCACAAGATACATACCTTCTGGTGAACCGTCTCGTCCCACGAAGTAATCCATCTGAAGGGGTTAACTAATATTACAGGCAGGAGCCCTGCTAAATGCAGCTGTGCTCCGTGCCTGTAATCCCCGGCGAATGAATGAAATGTAGGTCATTGACCTACATTTCCTTCATTCGCGGTGATGCGCCCCCTGGTGGATGTCCTCATATGACCTGGAGCGTGGGAAAAAGTCCCCAGGCTGCAGTTCATGAGAACATCCACCAGAGGGCGCCTCACCGCGACTCAATGTAAGTACAGATCACTGCTTTCCTTTCAGCACCCGGGGATTACAGGCACGAGCGAGTGGTTTATCGCAGCTCTGCCTGTAATATTAGTTAACCCCTTCAGATGGATTACTTCGTGGGACGTGATCTGACATCAGAAGGTATGTATCTTGTGTGTTTATTATTTTGCCAAGCGAGGGCCTGGAAATGGATTGCGAGAACAATAAATTATTACAACAACCGCTGTGTTTATTTCATTAAAATCCTTTTTAATCATGTGTGTGTGTGTTTTTTAACACTTTCCAACAATTGGATTAATAATGGATAGGTGTCATAATTGACGCCTCTCCATTATTAATCTGGCTTAATGTCACCTTACAATAGCAAGGTGGCATTAACCCTTCATTACCCCATATCCCACCGCTACAGGGAGTGGGAAGAGAGTGGCCAAGTGCCAGAATAGGGGCATCTTCCAGATGTGCCTTTTCTGGGGTGGCTGGGGGCAGATGTTTTTAGCCACGGGGGGGCCAATAACCATGGACCCTCTCCTGGCTATTAATATCTGCCCTCAGTCACTGGCTTTACCGCTCTGGCGGAGAAAATTGCGCGGGAGCCCACGCCAATTTTTTCCGCCATTTAACCCTTTATTTCAGCAGCTACAGCGCTGAAATTTTGCACATACACACTACTAACGTTAGTAGTGTGGAATATGCAAAAAAAAAGGGGATATGAGATGGTTTACTGTATGAAAACCATGTCTCATATCCTGTCGGGTTTGTGCAGGAGAAATGAAAAGCCGGCAATTGAATTACCGGCTGTTCACAGATATCGCGCTGAATGAAATCTAAATACAGAATATATATATATGTGTCTCAATGACATATATATATATATATATATATATATATATACTGTATATATGTTTTCCCTAACATTTGAGCACATAAATCCATTAGATGTCGGTTTTGCAAGCCTGCGCGAAAATCTCGCAGTACGGATGCCATACGGATTACATACGGAGGATGCCATGCGCAAAATACGCTGACACACCCTGACTACGGATCACTATTTTGGGAACATTTCTCTGTATTACGGCCGTAGTACGGACGTATAATACGTGGCGTATTGTCTTACGCCATGTGTGACTCCAGCCTGAGAGTGAGCAAATGATGATGATGAATTGAGGGTGGGGGACAGTAAATGATGATGTATTGAGGTGGGGGCGTCCAAATGATGAATTGGGTGTGTGAGAAGCAAATGACGATGAATTGAGGGAGGGGGACAGTTAATGATGATGTATTTAGGTGAGGGAGTGCAAATAATGTGATGAATTAGGTGTAAGGGAGAAAATGATGCTGTTTTGAGGGTGCTGGATGGGGACAGCAAATTATGTAATGAGGGTGGGGGAGAGCAAATAATGAGGAATTGGGGTAGGGGAGAGCAAACAATGCTATATTGAATGTGGGGGAGCAAATTATGAATTTAGGGTGGTCAACATGGGTCAGCAAATGATGAATTGAAGGTGGGGGTGGAGAGAGAAAATGATGAATTGAGCGTGGGGAACAGCAAATGATGAATTGGGGTGGGAGAGCAAATAGTGATGAATTGGGGTGGGGGGAGAGTAAATGATTATGAATTGAGACTGAACGGTGGAGGAAAGTAAATGATGATGGTGGCGCTATATCGCTTTTTTCTTTATCTGTCATAGTGTAGAAGTTGGGGAAAAGTGGAGAATGTGCTCTTGAAGCAGTGCTCTAGATAACTGTGTTATTTTCTGCTTAGATGAGTCCTGGCTGGAAAAAGTGATGGCGGTCTGTGCTGGGTGAAGAAAAGTAAAGATGAAAGTCTTCAGTTAGAGATGTCACTGGTGAATCAGTGTTACCTGCATACTGACACTATACAGCATATACTATGTACAGAGCTACTGTGTATAATGTCACTGTGGTGATCACTGTATTACACTGACACTATATACAGAGCTCCGCTGTATAATGTGACTGGTGATCCCAGTATTACCTATACACTGACAGTGCATACAGCACTCCTGTGTATGTCACTGGTGAGTCTCTGTATTACCTATATACTTACACTATACACTATATACTATGTACAGAGCTCCTATGTATAATGTCACTGATGATCACTGTATTACCTGTACACTGTCACTATATATAGAGCTCCTGTGTTTAATGTCACCTGTGATTACTGTATTACCTGTACACTGACACTATATACAGAGCTTCTGTGTACAATGTCAGTGGTGATCACTTTATTACCTTTACACTATATACAGAGCTCCTGTGTATAATGTCACTGGTGATCACTGTATTACCTGTACACTGACAATATATACAGAGCTCCTGTGTTTAATGTCACTGGTGATCATTGTATTTCCTATGCACTGACACTATATACAGAGCTCCAGTGTATAATGTGACTGGTAATCCCTGTATTACATGTACACTATACACTATATACATAGTTCCTATGTATAGTATCTTTGGTGAGCCTTTATTATCTGTACACTGTTACTAAATGCAGAGCTCCCGTGTATAATGTCACTGGTGATCACTGTATTACCTGTACACTATATACAGAGCTCCTGTGTATAATGTCACCAGTGATCATTCTATTGATTGTACACTGCACTTCATACAGAGCTCCTGTGAACAATGTCTCCTGTGATCACTGTATTACCTGTACACTGACAATGTATACAGAGCTCCTGTGAACAATGTCACCGGCGATCACTCTATTACCGGTGCACGGACACTGTTTACAGAGCTCCTGTATATAATGTCTCTGGGGATCATTGTATTACCTGTACACTATATACAGAACTCCTGTGCATAATGTCACTGGTGAGCCCTGTACTACCTATACACTATACACAGAGCTCCTGTGTATAATATCAGTGGTGTACCCTGACACTATATACAGAGATCTTGTGTAAAATGCAACTGATGATCTCTGTATTACCTATACACTACATACTATATACAGACCTCCAGTGTATAATGTCACTGGTGATCCCTATATCACCTGTACACTGACAGGATATACATAGTTACTGTGTATAATGTCACTGGTGATCACTATATTACCTGTATACTATATGCAGAGCTTCAGTGTATAATGTCACTGGTGATCACTGTGTTAATTGTACACTGACACTATACACTGTATACTATATACAGAGCTCCTGTGTATAATGGCACTTATGGTAATATTAGTATTGTGGATTTTTTTTTATTAATGATCAGTATAGTAATATTCATTCACTATGTGGTGGTAATATATGGTCTGGTGACGGTGTGGTGGTATTTGTTCCTTGTATGTGGTAATATTCGGTCACTATGTGGTGGTAATATGTGATCTGGTCATGGTGTGGCGGTATTTGTCCCTTGTATGTGGTATTATTTGGACCTTATGTGGTGGTAAAATGTGGTCTGGTCATGTATTTGTTCCTCGTATGTGGTATTATTGGTTATTTTCAAAAATGTAATCTAAAAAGAGTATTGGATAGCTTATCAAATTTTTAATAGGTTAGACTAGAGTAGGGCTCTGCCAAAACTGGCTACCTTGTTGTGGTGGTGGTTTAAAAAATCTTTTGGCCAAAACAAAAGCTGATAGCTATGTATATGATATGGTGTTCAATTGGAACTGTTAATGTGTGACTAGTGTGAAGAACATTGTGCAGAAGTGGAGTTTTTCCAAGAGTATGCGGAGGGACAGTGGAAGGTTGAGGGGTGGAGGCGGAGCTGGAGTAGAGCCTGGTCGGAGTCTCAAGGGGGCCTGAAAATTTTGCCAGTATGGAGCCCAGAAATTCCTGGTGGCAGCCCTGACAGATTCTGTTATGTCTGAAGTAATTACTAAAGATATAACCATAGTATATACAAGACTGATTGTAATCCAATACAGTTTTAAAATGTCAAAATGTGGTAGAAATTATAGTAGAACATGAATTGAGCTATTCCAACCCAATATATTGCAAAAGTAAGGACTCACTATTTATTCACTATTCAGCATCCAAGTTTTTAAGCCAAGAGTAACACAGAAATGTTTAACATAATCTTTAAATATTATTTTCTTTGCTTAGGTTTCATTGTTGGTATTGGGTTAGAAAAAAATGGATGTAAAACACTGATCATATTCACTGTGTAAAATAGGCAAGGCCATGTATTGTCTATTCAGCAGTATAGGGTGGCTGCAGAAATGTGTGAATATCTTATAGCATAAGTCATATAAGTCAAATTTTCTCATTGATTTTGAACTACAAATATATACTTTCAATTGTGTGTTTTCATCAGAAATGTTGAAATATCCATTCATTGTTGAAGTTTACACATATACAAATTTTTTTGCACCTGTTGACTCCAGAATTTCATTAATGCAGGTTGAATCTTTCTGTAGTACCTCGAGGGCATCTTCAAATTCTTCATATAATATGTCTGGTTCTGTAAAATTCTGTACAGAAGTCAATAATTATTGTGAGGAGATTATAGTATCTATTATATAGTAACGTATTTGTGTGTTTATATTTTTAATGAGATGTATACATTAGATTTTTTAATTTCTACGGTTTTAGTCATGAGGTACTCAATAAAAAGGATTATTTCCTTAAACCGAGGTTTTCATAACTTCCATTTATTTCAGTCCTGACCCTGAATACAGAGCCACTTTCCAATGATGGTAGGCACCAGTTAGTTCATGGTAACGATGGTGTCCAGAATCCAGTCCACTATTATTCAGACATTTATCTGAATTTATAAACACAGTCTTCAATAAATATCATACAGGAATATACCCTCAAAGATGTAGAATCAACACCTCCCCCAATAAAGGTAATCAGGGAAAAAGAGGATCCATTCAAATAATTTAAAATAATCAGTATTTATTTCCAAATATTAAAACAAATTTAAAAATTCAAGCAGGACTAACATAAAGTGACACATACAAATCAAAAACATCATATGAAATTAATCCAAGTGGACATAAGCTCATAGGTATAATGAAATATATCACTCATGGTTTCCATATAAAGTGCATGTGCCAAACAGTAACAGAGCTTTTTGTGCCTGACGCTATACCAAAGCAGAGAGATTGCATTGACTGAATAGGACAGAAGTGAAACATAAAGTACTTACGAATACTTACATAAAGTGCCTAGGAGCTAATGAGGTAGATTGATTAATTGATAATTAATCAATCTACCTCATTAGCTCCTAGGCACTTTATTCAGTGAGCGCAATCTCTCTGCTTTGGTATAGCGTCAGGCACAACAAGCCCTGTTACTGCTTGGCACATGCACTTTATATGGAGACCATGGGCGGTACCTAGACACACTAAAAAGGACCATGAGTGATATATTTCATTATACCTATGGGCTTATGTCCACTTGGATTAATTTCATATGATATTTTTGATTTGCATGTGTCACTTTATGTTAGTCCTGCTTGAATTTTTAAATTTGTTTTAATATTCGGAAATAAATACTGATTATTTTAAATTATTTGAATGGATCCTTTTTTTCCCTGATTACCTTTATTGGGGGAGGTGTTCATTTACCTGAATTTATCTGACACATAAAAAGAACAAAAATGTTTTGGGTGAAACGGTATAAATGATCAAAGGGATAATTTGAGATGAAAGCAACATTACAGCTATAAGCAAACAAACGTTTTGTTGTATTTTTACTATTTTGTGGTTTTGCTCCTGCATCTACCTATTTGATAATGGTGGTGCAGATTGGTTTTCATTTATAAGAACTAGATGAACAAAAATGTGAATAGAAATGTTACATGTTACCTGCGCATAAAATCATATTATAATGGCTGAAAATTCTTAATTGTAATTACAGGTATGAATGCAGTATCCAACACTAAAGTATTGCAGCATATGGCATAAATGATTAAACAATTGTAGGTTCAATTTACCTAAAAAGATCAGTAAAATGTAGCTTAAAAATATTAAAAGACTAAAGAAAAACTTCAAACTTTAATACACCCCCTTATTCCCAATCTAAAATTAAAAAAAAAGAAAAACCACAGCATAAAGCTTCTACAAAAGGTATTTCTACATACATAAAAGTCAAGATAATGGCAGAGAAGACCAGGGTGGACCTATCTAGGCTTGCACAAGATCAATCGTCCTACTGATAGTAAATCCATCAAATTGCCATGGCTTGAGATCAAGCAGAAGGCCATTAAAAAAAGTATCATCTACCAAAATATTTCCTATTTGATCCCATACAGTAAAAGCCAGAATTGCTGTTTTTCAATCACCACATCGACCTTAAAAAATGCAAACAAAACATAATATGTACCTTTAAATGAATACAGATTGGAACGCCAAAAAAAAAGCCTTTATACAGTTCCATAGATGAAACAGTAAAAAAATTATGTCTCAGAAAACGTTAACACAAACCAATTACTTTTAACAAAGCTCTGAACTTTTTTAAAATCAGTAAAGCATAAAAAACTGCATACAGTAAGTTTGGTATCACTGTAATCAATCAATCTATCCTGCATAATCATGTTTTTAGTTAATTTTTACTTTACATTGAAAAGGAAATTGTGGAATTTTTTTCATTATTGCATCCCACTTTTTTCCCTTTTTCCAAAAATTATACAGTAAAGTGAATTGTGTCATTCAAAACTAAAGCTCAAAAACTATAACTCATTTTGCAAAAAAAGCACTCGTATGGCAATATTGATGGAAAAATATAAAAGTTGGGAGAAGGGGAGCATAAACTGAAAGTGTAAAAATGACATAAAAAATTTCTGTCATGTTACCAAAAGACAGAAAGGCAGTACATTCCTAAAATAGTATCAATCAAAACACCAACTCATCTCTTAAAAAACAAGCAATCAAGCAAAGATGATTTATTTACCGTAAATCGATTTACAATGTTAAAAGTTCAAGAGGATTTTAAAAAAACTAGATAAAATGTATTATCGTAATTGTACTGAATCACAGAATAAAGGTATAAAATATCATATACTGTATACAACACTGTGAATAGTGTAAAAAAAATTCCCAAAATATTGCAAAATTGGTTTATTTTCAGTTCTTCCCCAAAAAAGATTATTAAAATTGTTCAATTATTCATATCTATCCCAAAATGATGCTACTAAAAATACAGCTTATCCCACAAAAAAGAATAGCTCATAACGTTGCATCAAAAGAAAAAGAAAGAGTTATGAGTTTCCGAACATGAAGATCAAGAAACAAAATCAAGAAACAAAAAAAAGCTCTGTTGGAAACTCACAATGTAGTATTGTCAACTTTCTACATATGAAGACATATTAATGATGTGAAATGTAACAATTAAAAACTTAGTAATTCCTTAACAAGAATCACAATTATCTAGAATTATTCCCTGCTAAGATTTGTGGAATGGCCATTTATCCTGTCCTTTCGATCCCAAATTTTGTATATTTTGCATTATTCCCTCCTTGCTGTCGAAGCGCCTCTATTTGTATGTTACTAGTACTACCACTCCATTCCCAGAAGTTTTAGGAGATTTATAATTACAGTGAAAAATAATTGAAATTTTCAGGGAATGTCATGCTTTAAGAAAAGGTAACTCTAATTGTTCTTGTCATTGTTATAATATAAAAGTTTGAATTTGATATAAATTGTCTTGGACAACCTACATACACCAAAAAAACTCCCTAAAATATAACCGAAACTCACTCTGAAACTTTTTATTTTGAAATTCAAAAGGTAATTAATGTTAAATTGTGCGAAAGATAGAAGATAGTTACGGTAAGTTAAAATCATTATATGGCAGAATATATTTTCTTTCTCTTACCATCATGAAATCATTCAGAATGTTCCCTCATTCAGGATTCACCACAATGATCTGGGAAGAAGAACATACAGAGATGGTATAGATAATTATTTGTAATGCGGCTTCTGTGTTAGTAGAGGGACAGAATAGCCAGAAGTCTATGGCTTACCTTTGTTGCAGGGTTCCATAAATTAAGAGGGTGAGATAGCAGATATTTATGTCCTTCTCCTTTTACACGTCACTAACACGTACTACTGTTTAAATTGCAGCAGTTATCCCTTGAAGTTTCTAAGCATGGACTGGCAGACAATAGCTTAAAGGCAAATACAGAAATCCAGCACATGTTCTCCATGTATTGTCTCAGCTTTACAAGTCAATAAAACTGTCTATCACCTGGATTATTTGTTTGCCCAAAAGGTTAAGTCATTATGCTACATTATATCATTATTTTATCTAATTGTGCTATAAAGTGACTTTCGGTTATTCAGTTACTCTAGTGCTGTAGTACCACTCAAGGGTACTGCATTGATCAGCAAAGTAAGGGAAATATGGCACCATAAGAAACCAACATTTTCCTAGCTCTTCTATTCAACATGAAACAGAGCTAGCTTAGTTCTATGATTTTTTTTTATTGGTAAAACCCATTAAACCTTATGGACCCATCCTGCTTTTTTGTGGGAAGTAATGGGTAATGCATGGCAGAAAACATAGGTGTAATAAGGTTGTTATACTGCAAGGGTAGGAGGCACTGCCGATAACAAATCTGTACATCTACAAAACATGGCAATATATTCTGTGAGTTGAGATGTCACATCCAAATTACTATCACACTGTCAGTCTTCTTTACATTGTGCTGCATTTCATATTCTTCAACTATAATAACACTGGCTGTCTTACAGTGGACAGAATAAGTTTTGGAGTAATTGCCTTGCTACTTAAGTCTATCAGAAAGAACTAGGACATTAAAGAAGTTATGTTGTTTTTGTTTTTTAAATTGGTAGCATATATTTAGGCTTGGGTATGAATATTATATAGGTGGGGGGCCAACTCACGGTATGCCGATCAGCTAGAGGGATGTTTAGTGGGCAAGGGAGAGAATTTAAAAGGAAGGGGTTTAAAACAATTTTGGGAGTTTGCTGATAACTGTGAAGTGTTGCCTGTTGAATGAGTCACAGTGCACATGGTAAGCTAGAAATTGACAGTCAGTGAAGGGGGGCAGATAGAGTTGTGCATGCTTTTGTGCTAGTTCCCTATATGGGTTGCCACCTAACCACCAAGCAATGAGGTATATTGTCATCCTGAATGGTTACCTCTGTAAAGCCTGCTCAGGATGTAGAAATAGCAAAAGTGAATCCAGTGGACAAGTAGAGATTGAGTATGGAGAGGTAAAACATTGGGGAAAACAATTTTAGGTCTTTTAGTGGGGTCAGAAGGATCCATTAGATTATGCAGTGAGGTCTGATTGCCTTGCAAGTCAGGAAAATAGAGTATTAGAAAACACTGAACAGTGAAAAAGTGTGAAGGATACCCTAGTAAGAACTTTTTGAAGTGATGAGGATTAGCTGAGAGGCCTCCTAAGGACCTGAATGATTGTCTAATGGTCGTGTGGTGAGATTGCCTATTAAATGTTAGAGAGCACATAGGAGACAGAGCCCTTGAATACTTAACCCTTAGGATGCAGAGAGCAATGATTGAGGGAAAGGGAGCAGTGCCTAAAAGAGTAATTTGTCTCCTGACAAGAGGCAGGAACTGAATGTGTAGTGGAAGTCTGTGTGCAGAAAAACAACCTTGGTGTAGCCACTTTAAAAACACAGGTCTTGAAACGAAAATTTATATAAATTGTTCAGTGTATTGCAGAATGTTTTGCGGCTAAGTACAAGAAATCTTTTTCTGGTCTTCTGATGAACGTCTGCAGTCACCTTATGTGATAGCAGATTTCTGAATCCTTACAGTGTGAACACCGCATACTGTCAGGATTCTCTGGTGTCATCAGCCAGAACATGCAGCCATAAGACTGCATGTGTCACGGGTTTACCGTGACAAAGAGGAGTCAGAAGACAGCATGGTCTGATTTCTCCTTCTCTTGCAGTGATTAGAAGCACTTCACTTCATATTAAATGGTGTAAATTTATTTTAGCAGTGAAGAGGTTAATCTGCTCAGTTGAGAGCTCCTGGAAGCTTTCCTGCATTAAGGCTCAGCTGTGCACTGTTAGCCACTCTCATCTCCTAAATAAACTGGGTCCTGGCTAGCAAGCAAGCTTATGCTGCATTGCTGGAGGTTGTCGGTGGTTATTATTGGAGAAGGCGTTTGGCAGATTTATCAGTGACTGTTGCTAGGTTTTGAGTGTGTGATAATTCCCTTTCCTGTCCTACTTTGGTTTTAACTCATCCTCCACTCTCCTGGTGCATTCCTCTGTTATATGTGTGAGTATATTTGTATGTTTGGTATTTTTCGTTATCCTTGTTTGAATTACCTTGTTAGTCTGTTTGGTGTACTACGATATACTACTACTCCCCTCTTCCCTGGGTAGGGGATGGGTACATATTGAGGGTGGATTCAGGAGCTAAGGCAAGGCACGTGGCCCTGTCATCTTCACCATCAGAAGTAATCTGGGGAGCAGGGTGAGCTAGGGTGCCCCTAGCATTAGGGACAGGGAAGGAGCCTTAGCAAATCATGCAGCTGCAGCGGCACAAACATAATCTATGAGCACGCCCCAGATACTCGAAGAACACCCGAGCATGCTCGAAAATCTCGAGTAACGAGCACACTCGCTCATCATTAATTATAATGTACAAACAACACAAATGGACAGTTCAGAGATTTATCTAATGATCTTTTAACACCCAGGCCTGCAACAATGACAATGGCTCTTCTTGTACATCTAGAGAAAAGAAGGTTCAATCATTATTGCAGACTGATTCTTTATAGTAAAAGCACTGAAATTATGTTGCACGATGTTGTAAAAGCCAATTCACTAAATAAGTACAAGGAGGGCCTGGATGCCCTTTTTGTGAAATATAATATTACAGGTTCTAGATTCTGTGATGGGACGTTGATCCAGGGAACTAGTCCAATAGTCATAAGTGGAGTCGGGAACAAGTTTTTCCCACAATATGGGGCATCTGTCTCATTGAGGTTTTATCTTTCTCTGTATCAACATGTTATGTTATAGGTTGATGTCAATGGACTTGTGTCTTCTTTCAACAGCAAAACTATGACACTGAGTGTTTAACCTATTATGCATTTTGCCTGTTAAAGTGACAGTGATCACAATAAATTGTGTGCCACTGCAATTATAATTGTGTCCAGTAAAAACCTGAACTGTTAAATTTTACTTTGGTTTGCAATTGTCTGTTTTTAGGTGAACCCTTTGAACATCCCATGTTGAAAAGCCATCTTACTATTGAAGCACTAGTTGTATTATCGAAATCCATCAAGGAATACGTTTTCCTACTGGGCTACCAGTGATATAGGATTATTTTTTAACAGTTGGGAAAAGTATTTATCTCCGGGTGGGGGAAAGCATTTTCACTAGTGGGCCATTACGATGACATTTTTTACAGGACGATGGAATAGAATAGACAGATGCAATTTGAAATTAGGTTCCTACAGATTTTTTATAATGAAATATGCCAGAATAAGAGTCTATGCTGTTATATTTGTCTCTAAAAGTTCTCCAAAAGACCACTTCTTTAAAAAAAAACTAACTCTAATCTAGAATAGATTTTCCGGTGACAAATTTTTTTTATTACTTCATATCTTATTTATGTTGGCCCGGACTTAGAGGACGACCAATCTAGATGACCATTTTTCCCTTAATTTTTGTTACATAGAAGAGCTAGGTACCAGTAGAATAAGATAGACTGATTGCTTTATTACACATAATAAAATAATGATGTTACAATTAATGAAAAATATTGTAGAGTAGAAGATCATGTCAAACAAGGAGAATTTAGAGAAAAAGTGAGAAAACATTCTACAGTATAACATTTCAATGAGCTGTTAAACAAAGCCTCAGTGCTATTAATCAGCAAAGCAGTGTGTACATATGTCCTATCAGCTGCCAGTGTTTGCATACATCATATTCAATTCTATGGGGGTCAAAGGATCAACTGTAAAAATATGTGGGCAGTATTTTTGAGATTTGCCAGCTTTAAGATGCTTTTAGTTTAACTCATTTGCTTAACGTGACACTAGTTGTTGCTGCAGCTGCCCGGTATATTTTTCCCATGGAAAATCTATTATTCAGTTCATCTGTTGCAAAATATTAAAGAAATAAAGCTCTATTTGATATGCTTGTCCTACCTTCTTAACACATGAATCCATTCTACTGGCTAGTTGTCGCTACTGGTAAAAGTGATCTCAGGTATTTTAGTTTAGTTTCTGAAAGCCTAAATAGGTTTTAACTGTTTTAGGGAACTTAATTAGGGATTTTCCAGTGTGGGTTTACCTTATGTTTGTTCTTAACACAACTTTGCACATTTCATGATCTACATTTTTGTGTAATTTTTAAGTTGTTTTGTAAATGCATACAGCTGCTTTTGTTCTAATCACATAATTTGTTTTAATATTATTGTGGGACTTGTATGGATTGGGATGAACCTGCCATGCGAGTCAATTTTCGAATTTTATCTTTTGAGATAATAAAATTACAATCAAACTGTTATTTCATTTTTTTTACTTATCAGATCCTGAATTTTGTGCTGATTATTATCTTTTTAAGGTCTGCAGCACAGCTTTTCTATCACATAACTCTAATTCTCCTACTTTGCGTCACACAGACTTTACATTGAATAATACATACCTATTTTCCTGTAGCCACCCCTAGAAAACCTTAGGAGCCTATTAAAGACAGATCTTTTTTCATTAAAAATGTAAACATAACATAAATTAATTGGGCTGTACAATATCCTCAATCTCTATAGCACATCCAAAACCTCCTGGATTTTTTTTCTACACAATACCTGCAGTAAAACAGAAAGACCAGGCCTGGGATATATCAGGCAATGAAGATCTTCATCTTCCCAATGTTCACGATGTAGTTCACCTCAGAAAACAATTAAACATTTGGGCAGCCCAGACATGTATACTTATCCAAGAAATGGTATTTATTGTTCTCACACAGATCGCTGAAAATGCAGCAATCAAATTAATAAAAGAGAAATATGCAGTGTGCCAGTCCGCCCAACCTAGTGTTTCACTTGACGGCTTCTTCCTGGGGTGAACGGAAAGCTTTATTGAGTTTATGACCTCATTCAAACGTCTGTGTTTTAAGTACATGTTTTACCCATGCTTTTTCTTGGATAAAAAACGAGCCTATTATAACAAGAGGTCTACAAAAATGTCACTAATTTATTAGAAAACGACTGAGTTGCTGCTTAGAGCATATGAATATACATAACCACTCTAGGGGTAAGTTCACACAGGGCGTTTTTGCTGCGATTTTTTGCTGTGTTTTTTAATGCAAATTTTTAGCTGCTTTTTACAGTACCAGCAAAGGCTATGAGATTTCAGAAATCTCATACACACATTGCACTTTTTGGAAGTGCATTGAACAGCAAGGTGGATTGCTGCTGAGGGAAAAGAGA
The DNA here is from genome assembly GCF_051348905.1 of Ranitomeya variabilis. Taxonomy (NCBI): domain Eukaryota; kingdom Metazoa; phylum Chordata; class Amphibia; order Anura; family Dendrobatidae; genus Ranitomeya; species Ranitomeya variabilis. The sequence continues at coordinate 491,599,848 of NC_135236.1, read as the reverse complement.
AAAAAAATCTCTTTAAATCTTCAGCTTAGCAAGTGTGAACGAGCTGAGTGTGACCTGAGCGTAAGTGTGAACGGCGGTAAGTGTGACTTGTGATTCAGTGACTTTGGATTCAGGGAGTTTCCAAGGGAGGAATTGCTGTCTGTATTTTATTAATACTTTGTATTTATTTTTATTTAACGCTTCTGTCTGGTGCAATCCCCATTAGGAAATGTGCTCCACTATTGTTAATGCCATCCAGTGCACATCTTGCCACATGTATGCAGTCCTTGAGCAGCCGGTCGAGGGTGCATACTGCTGTGCGAGATGTGAGCAAGTTGTGCATTTGGAAACCCAGATTCTGAATCTAAATGTGCAGCTGTCAACACTGAGATCCATAGACAATATGGAGAGGAGTCTTCTGCTCACAGAGCAGACGCTCAATGGGATAGATGAGGAGGGGGATGGTAGGATGGAGCTGCAGGACAGTGAGGCAGTTAGCTGGGTGACAGATAAAAGGCCGGGTAGAGGGAAGAGTGTCAGGGAGGCTAGGCCGGATCTGGCACACCCCAATAGGTTTGCCAAGTTGCCAGATGAGGGGGGTGCCAGTACAGGGGTGGCACTGCTGCATCCAGGCATGTCCTCTGAAAGCCGGAGGAGTGACTGCTCCAGTAAGGGGGGAAATAGGAGAGAAGGGCAGGCCAGACAGGTGCTGGTAGTGGGGGACTCAATTATTAGGGGAACAGATAGGGCAATCTGTCACAAAGACAGGGATCGTCGAACGGTGTGCTGCCTACCTGGCGCTCGAGTCTGACACATCGCTGATCGGGTGGACAGATTACTGGGAGGGGCTGGTGAGGACCCAGCGGTCATGGTGCACATTGGCACAAATGACAAAATTATAGGTTGGTGGACGGTCCTTAAAGATGATTTCAGGGAATTAGGCTGCAAGCTGAAAGCAAGGACCACCAACGTGGTATTTTCTGAAATACTGCCTGTACCACGTGCCACGCCAGAGAGGCAATGGGAGATTAGGGAGGTTAATAAGTGGCTCAAGAATTGGTGTAGGAAGGAGGGGTTTGGGTTCCTGCAGAACTGGGCCGACTTCTCAGTTGGCTACAGGCTCTACGCTAGGGACGGGCTGCACCTCAATGGGGAAGGTGCAGCTGTGCTGGGGGAGAAAATGGCTAGAAGGTTGGAGGAGTGTTTAAATTAGGGATTAGGGGGAGGGTGTTCAAGTTATAGGAGGGGAAGATAGTGCAGATAGAGACTTGGGCACAAATAAGGAAGTTGGGAGTGGCGGTGGCATGGGGGGTGGGGTTAGAACAATTAATAATTTAAGAAAGAAGAGAGGTACAGAGAGGAACATCAAGTGCATGTATACTAATGCCAGAAGCCTCGTCAACAAAATGGATGAATTAGAATTGATTTTGTTGGAGCATAATTATGACATGGTGGGGATATCTGAGACATGGCTGGATGAGAGCCATGACTGGGCTGTTAACTTGCAGGGCTATAGTCTGCTCAGAAATGACCGTATAGATAAGCGAGGGGGAGGGGTGTGTCTGTATGTAAAATCATCCTTAAAACCCATCCGGCGTGATAATATAGGTGAATTTAATGAAAATGTAGAGTCCCTGTGGGTGGAGATAAGGGGAGGAGAAAAAAATAATAAATTACTGATAGGGGTTTGTTATACATCTCCAAAAATAATGGAAGAAACGGAGAATATCCTCGTAAAGCAAATAGATGAAGCTGCGACTCAAGGAGAAGTCATTATTATGGGGGACTTCAACTACCCTGAAATAGATTGGGGAACAGAAACCTGCAGTTCCAGCAAGGGTAATCGGTTTTTGACAACTATGAGAGACAATTACCTTTCACAACTGGTTCAGGACCCAATAAGAAGGGGGGCACTGCTAGACCTAATATTAACCAACAGGCCAGACCGCATATCAAATATAAGGGTTGGGGGTCACTTGGGGAATAGTGATCACAAAATAATAAGTTTTCATGTATCCTTTAATAAGATGGGTAGTAGAGGGGTTACAAGGACTAAACTTCAGGAAGGCAAATTTCCAACGGATGAAAGATGATCTTGGTGCAATTAACTGGGGCGATATCCTGAGACATAAAAATACACAAAGAAAATGGGAGACGTTTATTAGCATCCTGGATAGGACCTGTGCACAGTATATACCGTGTGGGAATAAACATACTAGAAATAGGAGGAAACCAATATGGCTAAATAGAGCTGTAAGGGGTGCAATAAGTGACAAAAAGAAAGCATTTAGAGAATTAAAGGAAGTAGGTAGTGATGAGGCATTAAATAAATACAAAAAATTAAATAAATTCTATAAAAAGCAAATCAAGGCAGCAAAGATTGAGACAGAGAGACTCATTGCCAGAGAGAGTAAAAATAATCCCAAAATATTCTTTAACTACGTAAATAGTAAGAAACTAAAAAATGATAGTGTTGGCCCCCTTAAAAATAGTCTGGGTGAAATGGTGGATGAGGATGAGGAAAAAGCCAATATCCTAAATGACTTTTTTCATAAGTATTTACACAGGAAAATTCCATGGCAGACAATATGATCAGTGATAACAAAAATTCCCCATTACATGTCACCTGCTTAACCCAGCAGGAAGTACGGCGGTGTCTAAAAATGAGGAGAACATAATTTTACCTCTATACAAGTCACTAGTTCGACCACACTTAGAATACTATGCACAGTTCTGGTCTCCAGTGTATAAGGAAGACATAGCTGAACTAGAGCGGGTGCAGAGAAGAGCGACCAAGGTTATTAGAGGACTGGAGGGTCTGGAATACCAAGATAGATTATTACACTTGGGACTAATTAGTTTGGAAAAACGAAGGCTAAGGGGTGATCTTATTTTAATGTATAAATATATGATGGGACCGTGCAAAGATCTTTCTGATGATCTTTTTAATCATAGACCTGAGACAGGGACAAGGGGGCATCCTCTAAGTCTGGAGGAAAGAAGGTTTAAGCATAATAACAGACGCGGATTCTTTACTGTAAGAGCAGTGAGACTATGGAATAGTGTTGAGCCATCCCCCTAGTGTTCGAGTTTGGTTCGGTTTCGTCGAATTGGGGCTTGTTCGACGAATGTTCGTCAAACGTTCAACGAACACCGTCGAACCCCATTGAAACCAATGGCAGGCAAACACAAACACATACAAACACATAGAAAACACATAGAAAACACCTTAAAAGGTGTCCAAAAGCTGACAAACTGCTCAGAAGACACAACAAACACAAGGAAAAGTCACAACTACATATAGTCATGCAAAAAGAAAAGAGGTGGAGGAGTAAAAAGAGAAGGAGACACAGATATAGGCATGTCAAGCCCTTCTAAAATCAAAAAAGGCTGGAGTAAAAATCTAAAATCACCCTACCAACACCCAGACGTCGTGACAAAAAAATTTAAAAAAGAAATATTTTTAGGTAGAATGGCAGCAGGTCATTCAGAACACTTTCCTTAGAAGACATAGTGGTATCAGCGTTGTGCCAAAAAAGGAGCCCAATACATTCAGACTATTCCACAATTTGTCATATCCAAGGGGCAGGTCAGTAAACGACAACATCGACACGGAACCAAGTACAGCACTATGTACTGTACCTCCTTTGATGAGGCAATCATGCGGGTCAAGAAGTTGGGAAGGGGCACCCTAATGGCCAAAACAGACATTGAGGGGGCGTTCCGGTTACTAACTGTGCCTCCAAATAGTGTCCGTCTGTTGGGGTGCTTCTGTGAAGGAGCATACTGCATATATCGCTGTTTGCCCATGCGGTGCTCCATATCCTGCTCACTATTTGAGGCGTTTAGATGCTTCCTCGAATGGGTCGTCAATCGTTTCTAAGGGGGCACATATTATCCATTACCTCGACGACTTCTTATGCCTGGGCCCAAAAGATTCGCCACAGTGTGAATATACGCGGTAGTCCACCTGTGAGAAGGAGAGAGCTGGAGGGAGAGTGGACACCACAGAGCCGAGGGGTTAGATTGAGAAAGGAAGAAGGCAGTGTAACTTGCTTCATGGGTGGGGTATTCTGGGCCTAGTAGCAATTTCTGCTACTCAGCAAAGTATTGCCTGGGCTAGATGCAGTTAAAAATTAGTAATTAGATAAACAGGCAGTGTAGCTTGCTTCATGGGTGGTGTACTCTGCTGAGTAGCACAAAATGCTACTAAGACCAAAAGGATTTCCTGGGCTAGATGCAGTTAAAAATTAGTCATTAGATAAACAGGGGGTGTAGCTTGCTCCATGGGTGGGGTACTCTGCTGAGTAGCACAAAATTCTACTAGGCCCAAAAGGATTTCCTGGGCTAGATGCCATTAATAAATAGTACTTAGATAAACAGGTGGTGTAGCTTGCTTCATGGGTGGTGTACTCTGCTGAGTAGCACAAAATGCTACTAGGACCAAAAGGATTTCCTGGGCTAGATGCAGTTAAAAATTAGTCATTAGATAAACAGGTGGTGTAGCTTGCTTCATGGGTGGGGTACTCTGCTGAGCAGCACAAAATTCTACTAGGCCCAAAAGGATTTCCTGGGCTAGATGCAGTTAAAAATTAGTCATTAGATAAACAGGCGGTGTAGCTTGCTTCATGGGTGGGGTACTCTGCTGAGCAGCACAAAATTCTACTAGGCCCAAAAGGATTTCCTGGGCTAGATGCAGTTAATAAATAGTACTTAGATAAACAGGCGGTGTAGCTTGCTTCATGGGTGGTGTACTCTGCTGAGTAGCACAAAATGCTACTAGGCCCAAAAGGATTTCCTGGGCTAGATGCAGTTAAAAATTAGTCATTAGTTAAACAGGTGTGTAGCTTGCTTCATGGGTGGGGTACTCTGCTGAGTAGCACAAAATTCTACTAGGCTCAAAAGCATTTCCTGGGCTAGATGCAGTTAAAAATTAAATTACTCATTATATAACCAGGCTGTGTAACTAACTTGCTTCTTGGGTGGAGTACTCTGCTGAGTAGCACAAAATGCTACTAAGACCAAAAGGATTTCCTGGGCTAGATGCAGTTAAAAATTAGTCATTAGATAAACAGGGGGTGTAGCTTGCTTCATGGGTGGGGTACTCTGCTGAGTAGCACAAAATGCTACTAGGACCAAAAGGATTTTCTGGGCTAGATGCAGTTAAAAATTAGTCATTAGATAAACAGGTGGTGTAGCTTGCTTCATGGGTGGGGTACTCTGCTGAGCAGCACAAAATTCTACTAGGCCCAAAAGGATTTCCTGGGCTAGATGCAGTTAAAAATTAGTCATTAGATAAACAGGCGGTGTAGCTTGCTTCATGGGTGGGGTACTCTGCTGAGCAGCACAAAATTCTACTAGGCCCAAAAGGATTTCCTGGGCTAGATGCAGTTAATAAATAGTACTTAGATAAACAGGCGGTGTAGCTTGCTTCATGGGTGTTGTACTCTGCTGAGTAGCACAAAATGCTACTAGGCCCAAAAGGATTTCCTGGGCTAGATGCAGTTAAAAATTAGTCATTAGTTAAACAGGTGTGTAGCTTGCTTCATGGGTGGGGTACTCTGCTGAGTAGCACAAAATGCTACTAGGCCCAAAAGGATTTCCTGGGCTAGATGCAGTTAAAAATTAAATTACTCATTATATAACCAGGCTGTGTAGCTTGCTTCTTGGGTGGTGTACTCTGCTGAGTAGCACAAAATGCTACTAGGCCCAAAAGGATTTCCTGGGCTAGATGCAGTTAAAAATTAGTCATTAGTTAAACAGGTGTGTAGCTTGCTTCATGGGTGGGGTACTCTGCTGAGTAGCACAAAATTCTACTAGGCTCAAAAGCATTTCCTGGGCTAGATGCAGTTAAAAATTAAATTACTCATTATATAAACAGGCTGTGTAGCTTGCTTCTTGGGTGGGGTACTCTGCTAAGTAGCACAAAATTCTACTAGGCCCAAAAGGATTTCCTGGGCTAGATGCCGTTAAAAAATAGTACTTAGGTAAACAGGCGGTGTAGGTTTCTTCATGGGTGGGGTACTCTGCTGAGTAGCACAAAATTCTACTAAGCCCAAAATGATTTCCTCAGATGCAGTAAAAATGTAGATACACAGGCAGTGTAGCTAGCTTCACAGGTGGGCTACTCCACTGATGTGCAGACACTGCTACTAAGCCCAAAACGATTTCCTGGGTTAGATGCAGTAAAAATTTAGATACACAGGATGTGTAGCTAACTTCACAGGCGGGCTACTCCGCTGATGTGCAGACACTGCTACTAAGCCCAAAACAATTTCCTGGGTTAGATGCAGTAAAAATTGAGATACACAGGATGTGTAGCTAACTTCACAGGCGGGCTACTCAGATTACTACCAGACAATACTACTAGCCCAAAAGGATTGGCTGAGCTAAATTACACCAAATGCTGTGACAAACACTTGCACAGCTCTGGCACAGACCTGCCTGGCAAAAAGTGCTAGGAACTGCTGTAACCTACCCTGAAAAGGGCGGATATTACAACTAGTCCCGACTCCCGACTCCCGACTCCCTAAACCTATCTCTCAGAAAATTCGCTTGCAAAAAAAGACTCTTTGACTGTATAGTGCCCACAGCAGCAGTGGTGCCGTCTAACACTAAGCTGCAGCAGTGAGGAAATGGTGGCGATGGGGAAAATGGCTTGTTCTTATAGGGCAAGGACATGTGACATACACAGCCAATGACACATGCCCTTGCTTGTGTGTATCACATGCACATTGCTGTGTGTGTGTGTGTGTGTGTGCACTGCTGATAGGCTGAGAGACTGCAGCGCCTCTCTGTAAATGCGGGAAAGAAAAAAACATGGAGATCGGCATTATTTCAGCACAGATCTATCCCCCGCCCACTATACACTGAAACAGTCTGTTAACAATGATAAACAGTTTTAATGTGCAAATCAAGTTAGGCTTTTGGTGAACGAACAGTTATCGAACAGAAACTCGAACAGCCGAATTTTAAGCAAATTGTTCAAGTTTGACGAACGACTCGAACACCGTCCAAAACAGCTCGAATTTGAAATTGGCGAACAGGTCGACTCGAATACCGCTCATCTCTACTATGGAACTCTCTGCCGTATGATGTTGTAATGAGTGATTCATTACTTAAATTTAAGAGGGGACTGGATACCTTTCTTGAAAAGTATAATGTTACAGGTTATACACTGTGTTCCAAATTATTATGCACATAGAGTTTAGGAGTGATAAGGTTAGAATTTTTTTGTTTGTCATTTAAACTCATTGATGGTGATGTGTGTCAGGGCTCTTTATATCACTGAAAGCAATTGCAGATACCTGTGCAAATTAGTTTGGCAGGTGTGTCCAAATAAAGGCAAGACTACTTAAGAAGGCTGTTCCACATTATTAAGCAGCCTACATTTTTTGCCAAAATGGGAAAGAAAAAGGATGTGTCGGCTGCTGAGAAGCAACAAATTGTGGAGTATTTAGGTCAAGGCATGACTACAATCAATATTGCCAAGACACTTCATCGTGATCATCGCACAATCAGGAAGTATGTAGCTGATTCCCAGCACACTCGTGTGCGTGCTGATAAGGAAAAATTGAGGACTCTTTCCAGCAGGCAATTGCGTAAGGTTAAAAGAGCAGCTGCAAAAATGCCTTGTCATAGCAGCAGACAAGTTTTTGAAGCTGCTGGTGCCTCCAACGTCCCCAGAACAACAAGATGCAGGGTCCTTCAGAGGTTTGCAGCTGTGCGTAAGCCATCCTGTCGACCACCTCTATCCACTGCAACAAGCAGAAACGGCTCCAGTGGGCCAAACGATACATGAAGACTGACTTCCAAACTGTTTTGTTCACCGATGAGTGCCATGCAACGCTCAATGGTCCAGATGGATGGAGTGGAGGATGGACACCCCATGAAAACACAGCTAAGGCACCAACAAGGAGCAGGTGGAGTAATGTTTTGGGCTGGAATCATGGGGAGAGAGATTGTCGGCCCCTTTATGATCCCTGAAGGGGTAAAGATGAACTCCATAATATATGTGGAGTTTCTAAAACAACACTTCCTGCCATGGTTCAAGAGGAAGAACCGTGCTTTCCGCAGCAAGATCATTTTCATGCATGATAAAGCACCGTCTCATGCTGCAAAAAATACATCTGCATCTCTGGCTGCTATGGGCATAAAAGAGGACAAACTTATGGTGTGGCCACCATCTTCCCCTGACCTCAACCCCATTGAGAACCTCTGGAGCATCATCAAAAGGAGTGTCTATGATGGCGGGAGGCAGTTCACATCTAAGCAACAGCTCTGGGAGGGTATTCTGTCCACATGCAAAGCAAATGAAGCAGAAACCATCCAAAAACTGACAAATTCAATGGACGAGAGAGTTCAGAAGCTTCTTTCGAACAAGGGGTCCTATGTGCAAATGTAACATCACCTAGAATAAAGTTTTCACGTGAAAACTGTTTGATTTCATTTTGTAATTAGCTGATAATGCTTATAACTTCACAATTGACCATTTTTTTGTTCAAAATAAAAAAAAAGGTTGAAAACTCTGCTGTGCATAATAATTTGGAACATGCATTTTGAGTGTTTATTTTTTTTAAAAAGATACTGTTTTCATAGGCAGTTTGTTCCAAAACATTGCAATTATACTAGAATAGTAGATGACTGGAAAATAACAATAACAATTCAGATGAGTAATTTAGAGAAAATATGAGGAAATATTATTTGCATAATAATTTGGAACACAGTGTATATACTAGATTCCTTGATTGGGTGTTGATCCACGGAACTAGTCTGATTGCCGTGTGTGGAGTCGAGAAGGAATTTTTTTCCCCAATGTGGAGCTTACTCTTTGCCACATGGGTTTTTTTTGCCTTCCTTTGGATCAACATGTTAGGGCATGTTAGGTTAGGCTATGGGTTGAACTAGATGGACTTAGATGGACTAGATGGAAGATTGACTTTTCTTGCAGTGTATTTGCTGCAGAAAGTTCAAGGAGAGCCGGATGTGACGTCACATCCGGCTCTGCTACATCTAGATGGCAGGTTGCATGATGCGTTCATCCAGCCTGTCATCCGGTTGAATGGGAGGTCTGACATTAGTGTTTGACATGCTGTCATATGCATGACTGCGCTGCAAACACCGCTTCCGATCGGTGGGGAAATCATCCCCGCCGCCAGAGAGCCACACCTCCCCGCTGTCAGAAGACAGCGGGAGCGATCAGCTGTGATCGGAGGTGTAAACTTTACCTTCGATCACTGGTGTCAGATATTGGGACTACTGATCCCATCATCTGACACTTACAGCCGCTAATGACAGTGAGAGCAGGAGCGGCGAATGGGAGTTTTCATCTGCCGCTCCTGCGCTATAAATAAATAATTTAAAAAAAAAAACTGTGTGGGTTCCCCCCTAATTTTGATAACCAGCCACACAAAACTCACAGCTGGGGGCTGCAACCCCCAGCTGTCAGCTTCAGCAAGGCTAGATATCAAGAATAGAGGGGTCCTCACGCTTTTTTTTCAAAATTATTTAAATAAATAATTTAAAAAACGGCGTGGGGTCCCCCCCATTTTTGACAGCTAGCCTTGCTAAAGCTCACAGCTGGGGGCTGATATTCTCAGGCTGGTAAGGGGCCATGGATATAGGCCCCCCAGCCTAAAAATAGCAGCCCACAGCTGCCCAGAAAAGGCGCATCTATTAGATGCGCCAATTCTGGCTCTTTGCCCGGCTCTTCCCACTTGCCCTGTAGTGGTGGCAAGCGGGGTAATAAGAGGCTAATGTCGCCTTGCTATTGTAAGGTGACATTAAGCCGGCTTAGTAATAGAGAGGCATCAATAAGACACCTATCCTTTACTAATCCTATAGTAATGAAAGGGTTAAATAAACACACACACATGCAGAAAAAAGTATTTTAATGAAATAAAACAGCACACAGCAATGACCATATTTCTATTGTTCTGCCAGTCCAAAGTGGAGCCCTCGAACTTCTGTAATAAAAATAAAATAAAAAAGCAAAAGTATACTCCCTGATTCATCGTAGTCCAATACAATGAGTGTCCCATGCAGTATCTGGGGAGATAAAGCTAATGCGACCGCTGTAAGTGACTGGGGAATGAATGAGATGGAGCAGGCGCAGGCTCAGTAACTAGCGGTGACGTCACTGAGCCTGCGCTCCCTCACAGCCTGACCGGAGGTAACCTCTACACTGTGGGAAAATGCCAGGGAAGAGGTTACCGCAGGAAATGTATCGATCTATTCTATTTATTCTATTCTATTCTATCTATCTATTCTATCTATTCTATCAATCTATCTATTCATTCTATCTATTCTATCAATCTATCTATTTTGTCTATTCATTCTATCAATCTATCTATCTACAGGAAGTTGTTTTTTTTTCTCTGTGTGCACTCAACTTTATTAGCATGCACAAAGAGAAAAAACAAAACGCATGAAAAAAACGCACCAAAAACGGGGAAAAAAACACTGCAAAAAGGGCACCAAAAACGCATCTAAACCTGTGTTTTTGGCGCAGCATCTTTCCTGCCAAGATTATCAGGCTTTGCTGCAGAAAAAAATGCAGCAAAAACACCCTGTGTGAGCTTACCCTAAAGGATAAATGCAAATGCATTGTTGTTAAATATTAAAAAATAACAGCAAATAGACTTTTAAAAACGTGGGGAGCAACATACAAAAGAAAGGCTATGAAAGACGCATCAAATATGGGTATAACAGTTACACATGTATCATAATAAAAAATAATAGGGTATATACAGCGGGTGAAATAAATATTGAACACATCACATCACCAGTTTTCTAAGTAAATATATTTCTTAAGGTGCTATTGACATGAACTTCTCACCAGATGTCTATAACAACTAATTCACAGAGGCAAAGAGATCAAACCATAGATGTCCATAAATTAAGTTACATGTAATGTATGAACACGCTTACTGAAATTGATTTAATACTTTGTACAAAAGCCTTTATTGATAATAACAGCTTCAAGGTGCCTCCTGTATGGGGAAACTAGTCGCATGCATTGCTCAGGAGTGATTTTGGCACGTGCGCCAACACAAACATTCTTCGGCCGGTGTCACACTGGCGTTTTAAACGGCCGAGTGCAATGCGATAAAAAATCGCATTGCACTTGGACCAATGTTCAGCTATGGGGCAGCTCCCACCAGCCGACTTTTTGTCGGCCGTTTTCCTCGGTCCGAGACAATCGCAGCATGCTGCGATTGTCTCGGACCGAGGAAAACTCTCGGCTCACTCGCACCCATATAAGCCTATGGGTGCGAGTGAGACAGCGCACATCACTTGGATATCATCCGAGTGATGTGCGTTATAAGCGGACCCCAGCAATGGAGGAGATGGAGAAATTCATTTGTCCGCCTCCTCCGCAGCTGTGCTCCGATCCTCCCTGTGCGAGAGAATCGGAGCACAGACGCATGACACTCGGCTCCTGCTCTGCTGCGAGCAGGAGCCGAGGGTCATTAGCATATCGCATCCGATGATCTCCCATCGGATGCAATACGCCAGTGTGACGCCGGCCTTCAAGTCCTGGAGGTTTCGTGGGTTCCTTCTATGAACTCTGAGAGTTACTTCCTTCAAAAAGTTTTCTATTGGATTCAGATCAGGTGACTGGCTGGGCAGCTTTATTTTCTTTCTCTGAAACCAATTGAGAGTTTCCTTGGCAAGAAAGTCCCTACATTTGTCAATTCATGTCAGTGTCAGTACCTCTGCACCCAGTAAACTAAGTGATACATTGTTGGATTCAGAGACTCTTTTCCTATATCATCCTGCTCTCAGATGAGGTAGCAAAAACCTGCTGACAGATTCCATTAAAACGCACTTGAACATGCTTTTTGTTCAGCAATGGATTCTTGTGTGGTGAGCATGCATAGAGATCACAGAGATTCAGTGCGTTACGTATATTTTCTTTGAAACAATTGTACCTGATGATTCCATGTCTTTCTGTAGCTCTCCACAGGTTGTCCTTAGCTCTTGGACAATTCTTCTGATAATTCTTTTCACTCCTTTGTCTGAAATCTTGCAGGGAGCAGCTTGTTGTGGCTGGTTTATGGTGAAATGATGTTCTTTCCACTTCTGGATTATGGCCTCAACAGTGCTCACTGGAATCTTCAGCAGTTTAACCTTTTTCTGTAACCAATGCCTTCAGTATGTTTTGCAACGAAAAGGTTATAATAAGGTCTTGCAACAGCTCACTTGTTTTACCCATCATGAGATGTCTCTTGTGTAGCACCTTGGTAATGAGACACGTTTTTATAGGCCACCAGCTGATATTTTTCAATAAGTGGCAGGATTGCTTTCTAATTAATGATAGATTTCAGCTGGTGTCATGACTTTCCATAGCACTTTCTTC